>NW_020631041.1:11144414-11774830 GCF_003573695.1 Papaver somniferum
TAAACTGTGACTTTATACATATGACGAAAGAAGTATCAATTTTTTGAATTCTTTGAACATTTTTAGATAAATATTTATTTCTCTTAATATTACATGTGTAATATATTCTTGCATCAAAAAAAATAAAAAAAATGTGTAATATATTTTTAACAGAGATATATATTAAAATTAGCATTTCTTATGAAATTCTTAAGAATAACCTCCATTAAAGAATATATTTTTTTGGTTCCAAATATATTCTTATATAAGGGTTCTAATATATATGTTTCAGATCGTTATCATTGTGGGTACAAGGTATGTGAAACAAATTATACCACTACAAAAACTATGCACTTGTACGAATCTTGTAAATAAGAGGATAATCTGTAATTTTAAATTTGATTCAAAGTTTTCTATTCTCTACATATTATTTATGATACAATCTACTTTTATCCTCCAAAGTTAAGAACAAAAATCTCACCTTATCATTAGAATAAACCTTTTATTGTTGCTCAATAAAGCTTGACGAAGTTGCATGTTATTGAATAAGGGTTTTAATAATTTTGCACCAACTATGCTAGAGTTATTTGTCTAGAAAAAGTATGAAGTCAGAATATTTTCTCGATGATATCAAAAGGTAACAAAGTCAAGTCTCGGGGTCCCTTATTTAATTATAAATCTTCTTATTAAGCCTAATAATTAATGCTGCACAAATAATTTACGATTCGTATTTTCTTCTGGAATCCGCGCACTGCAATATGAATTTTTTAAAACAATTATTCTTTGTAATATTACGAGCAGATCGGCTATATGCACAAAATTGAATATACTGACATCGAAATTACCATAGAGTAAAATTACGATCCCGGATCAGATTTAAGATTCATCGGTGACATTCATTTCCATTTAATTCAATATTTGTAATACATAAAACTCATTTGGGATTTTTTTCCCTTCTTCACAAGCACTTTGTAACATAAGTCTAACAATTTTTTCCTAAAAGTTATGTCTAGCAGAATGTTTTAAAAGTGTTTTTGGAGAAAAACGCTTCCTAAATAGGCAACTTTTAAAGCTAATAAAGGATAACTATACTTTTAAAAGATGGAGAAGCAAACACTAAGAATCACCTAAATTCATTTAAGTGATTCTCCATCTTAACCTTATTATTTGTTTAAAATTAATGGGAGGATCCATGGACAATCTTATATGTATACTATTCATATAAGATTAAACCAATTTTTCTTTAGAGTCCAAATGACAATAATTTTTGTTCCTCTTGTTAAATTATAGATGCCTACCAAAAATGTACACAATCCGAGACGTATAACACCACCATCTACCATTTTGAAAATCAATCGTCGAAAATTAACGACCGAGACTAAAATCGGTAAATGGTGCGGTTTCGTATATCGAATTGTGCTCATTTTTGGTAGAAATCTAGAATTTAATAAGAGAAGCATATGATCCAAATATTGGGTAAAAATTCATTGACACTTGGACCCTAAAAAGGTAAGTGTTATCATAAAATATTGTACATGCACCAATTTCAGTTTCAAATTTCTTCCTCGTTTTTTCTAGAGTAGCCAGTTTTTTTTTTCTTTTTTCTGGACAATCAACACATTTCAATTCATTCAAATCAAACTAGTGATTACATGCTCGCTTACAAGAACAACAAAAACATCAAAATACAACATAATCAAGACCCTAATACAAATAAGGATATCGATTACAAGTAGATCGCGAAGAGAAAGAGTAATAAACTGTAAAGATATACAATTTCTTTTTATGTATAAGGGAGGGATGATGGTATATCTGGAAGTAATTCCCGACCATTTAATAAGATTGTACTATTCTTCGATAAGAGAAGCTCTTAAAATAAAGGAGTAATTTACCCATAAATTAGTCAATCCACACAAAGACAAATGCCGATTGAAAGCGATGTAACGATGAACCATCAATGTTTTTGAATCGAGAATAACAAGCCACGAACCAACCATTAAAATTTGAAGAATTCGCCCACAACGAAAAAGAAAAACCGCCCCAAGACAACGAAAAAATATGTCAATCGACACCAGAAACAATGTCAAAACATCTTATTCATTACCTACTATTAAAACTTTAAAAGAAAAAGGGACCGAATCTGAGCAAGACAGCTCAAAGGATTTTTTTCCTTTCTTTTTTTTTGAGAAAGGGAAGAGAAAGAGAGAGAAGAGAGAAAGCCAGGAAGGATAAAGAAGACTCGTTCACTTTTTCATAGAGATGAAATTCTATTTTCAAAATACTTATTAAAAGATGTCTATTCTCATCACTAGGTAAATCAACAATACCTCACCATGACACTCTACATATTGGAATTTACAAACGTCCAACTGCTTTATTTTCAATGCACAATACAACACAACGGAAAATCACTTTTCTAAAACTCACAACGATACCAAGTTCGCCTTATAACGGGAGACGAATCCGTCTTTGCCAATGAAATTAGAATGCAACAAAATTGGGATTTAAAGCAAAAAAAAAAAAAAAAATCTCAAGAGAAAGGTTAGTGGGTCGGGTTTTATAACGGGCCTTACCTTAGTATGTTATCTTCTTCTCCGTTTTCTTCCTTCTTAATGTGTGTGGTTCTGCTACTAATTCTATCATCCCTCTTCTGACTCCCCCCTAAAACTAAAACCCCTTTCTCTTTCAATGAAGAAATCACCCAATCAGTAGAAAAAGAAGATAGAAAGAAAGCTGTGTTCTTCATCTCTGTATCCATTGGATTGATTGGTTGACTGAATGAGCTCTCATGCCTTTATTAGGTACTCCCTCTCTTTCACTCTCCCTGTGTTTTTTTAGCTTCAATTTTGGCTAGTTTTGTTGTTATCTCTGGTTAATTCAAGTTAATTGTAAAAAACCCATGATTCAATTAGTTACCTTTTTAGCTTATATTCATAATTTTGATAGAAATTTAAACTGAAATTGGATAAGACCCATACTTGGACTATCTAGGGATATTAGAATTCCATCCAATGTCATAAGGTTTGGTTCAACTTCCATGGTGGATTGGTTTGTTCACTATTCCATCTGTTGGAGGTAGTATGAGATTTGGGTTTGTATTTGCATTTTGATTGAATGTTGTTGTTTTGTCAGATATTGCTACATCACAACCTACTTTCGGAAATCATTTTTGCACTTCTTCGAGGTATCAGACATTACTTCATGGTAATACTACATCTGTTAAACTTGTTAATTTTGGAAAGGAGAAGAGATTGTTTTCTACATGGGAGGTGTCAATTCAGATGCCAACAAAAGTTAGGTTTGATATGGGGGGTAATAGACGAGGAAGAGCGCTGCTGATTAAGGCAGTTGCTACGCTTGAGCCTAAGTATTTGGTTCAGAGTGCAGAAGATAGAAGTGCGAATTTGGAACTGGGTTCAGAGGCGGCTTCGTCTCAGTATCTTGGTGAAGAAGATGAAGCCGAAGTTGATGAAAGAGAGAGATTAAGACGGTTGAGAATCTCCAAAGCAAATAAAGGGAATGTTCCGTGGAACAAAGGCAGGAAGCACAGTGCAGGTGAGCAATGAGAAGATTCATTTGAATTTTGATTTTTTTGATTTGCCCGTCATCGAGTTGTATGCATTAGCACTTATTGTTTTCACTGCCTCAACAAGCTATTGATTCGTGACCAGAGACTCTACGCCGGATCCGAGAAAGAACCAAAATTGCTATGCAAAATCCTAAGGTGAAGTCATGTAAGAACTTTTTTCACGTTTTTACTCGAAAAATGACCAGAATCTAGTTTTAGCGCCTTACGTGCATTGAATACCTGTATCCTCGTCAGATATTTGGGATGTTATAGAAACCACTGTTCTAATTGACCGGAAGATAATAAATACTTTAAATGGGTTGGATTTTTTTTTCATTCCTCTCATAGTCTTTCTATTGGCATTTCAGGTTAAAATGAAGTTAGTGAACCTGGGACATGCTCAGAGGTAAATTGGCTACCTCATTTTGTTCAGAAGTTAACATTAGTGATAAATGATAATTTTCTTCAACATTTTCATTTACGACATCTTTGATTTACCCAGTTTTTTGTTTCACTATCTTGAGACCAAGAATTCTTCTTCTTATTGCATTCTGTATCATAATCTTCCTAGGAGAAAATCCATGTGTTGCAGTACGTTATCATGTATAAGCTTATAATTTCACATTAGATTGCAGTAGACAAAATAGCCTATTATCTGGTATTATAACTACTTAACAGTAGATCAAAACTTTGACAGCAGGGATCATTTGTAAAATGGTCTCTAAAAGATGATACATTTAGTAGTAATAAATTTAATTGATTCTTCGGCTGTTAGTTCTGTATCAAAGGGGGTCATCCCACTGCTGTTTGCAAGCGAGTGTTAGGAAAGTTGCAAGACCAATTTTGTCGTAATATATACAGGATTACTGGTACTGGTTTGGTCAAAAAATAAGAGCTCATATGATTATTCGGTTAATGATTTACTGTTATTGATGTTATACTTCGTTTGTGGCGGGTGATTTACTGCTTTACTGGATTTTTAGCTTTTCAACATTGTTAATATATTATCTTGTCATCATGTTGGTGTAATATCTTCTGTTCCTTCTTCTATGCAATGAATTATACAGTGAAGAGACAAGGAACAAAATTGGGGTTGGAGTGCGAATGGGGTGGCAACGGCGGCGTGAGAAGTTGATGGTGCAAGAAACCTGCTGTTTTGAGTGGCAAAACTTGATTGCAGACGCTTCTAGAAGAGGATATGCTGGGGAAGCAGAGCTGCAGTGGGAGTCGTATGAAGTTTTGGATGAACAGTTGAAGCGAGAGTGGATGGAAAGCATTGAGCAGAGGAGAATGGCACCTAGGCCGAAGGGGAGTAAGAGGGCACCCAAATCCCTCGAGCAAAGGAGGAAAATATCAGAAGCAATATCTGCCAAGTGGGCTGATCCTGTAAGCAACAAATAGATTTCTTTTTTGCTCATTTGATCCTGCAGAGCAAATAGATTTCTTTTTATCTGATCTGAACTGCGATTGTTGTGAGTCTAACCCAAGGTGTTATGTATTATAATTAGAGTTATCGTGAGCGGGTTTGTGATGCTCTGAACAAGTATCACGGAATACCTGAAGGTAGAGAGAGGAAGCCAAGGAGAAAGCCTAGTGGAGATAGAAACGCTGCGAGAAAGAAAGCTTATAGTGAAGCTGAGAGTGACGCTAAACGCCGAGCGAAACCTAAGATTAAGAAAAGTCGTGCAGCACCGTACAAGGATCCATTAGCGGATTCTAAGTTGGAGATGATAAGGAATATCAGAGCGCAGAGGGCTGTTACAGAAACCAAGAAAATAGAAGCTGTGGAACGTGCAAAGTAAGTGTATATACCATTGCTATATCTCTTTAGGATAGTTCACACGACTTTGAGACATAAATACTTCAAGGTATTACAGCAGCATTTGATAGCTCCAATAGTTGTCCTAATGGGTGAATCGAACAATCTCAGTTGATCAGTTCTGAAACTACTAAATTTCTAATTCACATGAAAGAAACTCTTGGTAATAGAAATGAGAAACCCTTATTGGTTCATGTTCAGTGCAGACGGGGGATTGTAATTCTAATCATACCGTAATTTATGGTGTTTGTGTTTTCAGGTTATTGATTGCGGAGGCTGAGAAGGCTGCCAAGGCCCTAGAGGTGGCTGCAACAAAGAGTCCTCTTGCACTAGCTTCTCTTATGGAAACCAGGAAACTAATTGCTGAAGCAACTCGTTCGATCCAAGCTGCAGAGTCTGGGCAGATTTCATATCTTGGAAACAAGAAGGACAGTTCTCCTTTTGACTTGAATGAAGATCTACTCGAAGATGAAACAGGTGAAAAAGATGAAAATATGCCTTCACCTGACCAGAAAGAAGTAAATGGTACTCATGTCTACTCTGACGCGATATCAGACTTCGAGTTTGGTAACTTTGATCTTGAAGGCCTGCTGGATGATGACGAACTTTTGGAGATGGAAGGTCTAGATGATGATGACGATGATGATTTCGTACCAGCTCAAGTAGAAGTCAATGGTTACAGTCACAAGCTTGATCCAAAATCTGAACTAGCAGTTCCTGTTGAAGAAATGCAAGAAGCTATCAAGTCTCAAAGCACCGCGCAGGAAGTACCGGTGAGCAACAAGGCAGAAAAGACTAGTGTGCGTTCTAACAACACAACAGTCAAGAAGAAATGGATCCGTGGGAGACTAGTTGAAGTAGAAGAAGACTAGAATTGGGCCTGCAAGAGATAAAACCAAAACTGTTAATGCTGGTTTCGAACTCTAAAAGTTTCCCGGTCTGACTCAAGAAGCCCTCACAATCTGAACAGACCTGCAAGATTGGAGAGGTACACTTGTGTTTTTTTCCTAACTATGGCTTTTTGGAGTTCTATAGTTATTCATATAGTTAGGTAAGATTTAGGGAAATCGCAGTTAGCAGATTATCCGTTGGATGGCTGTTGTTATTGTATATGCTAATGTTAATGGAGACTCTGATAATCACAAACAGTAATAGTTCCAATAGTATTAGTTCTTCTTCTTCTTCTACTCACATTTTTCATTTCTGTAATTGTATAAGCTGCAATTTTGTCAACTTGTTACTGTTAGCCCTGCATCATTCTGCCATGGACTTGATATTAAATTATGACCAAAGGAAGCAAACAATTACAGTCAGATCACATTTCTACTCTGGCATCAAAATATTGATATTTTAGCATGTACGGTTAATGGCTCTCAGTGTATTGTCCAATAGTTTGCAGTTTGCGGCAATGGTGGCAAGTGAGAATCCCGTGATTGTTTTGGAAGGAATGACAGTGTTTCCAATCCAAGTGAGAATCCCGTGATTGTTAATCTCCCATTCTTCTTTTGGATCATTTTTCTGTGTTTCATTTTCTTTCTCTTTTTCAACAGAACTGCTTGTTGTAGGTTTCTTTTCTATACCATCGACATACTTCCACATACTCTTTCCTTTAAGAAAACTCCTCATGAGGAATGACCAGTGATTGTAATTGGTTCCATCAGAACGGACAGTGATAGGTTGAAAATCTTCTCTTGACATGATTACTATGTTTTCTCTGGGTTGTATTTTCTCTGGATTGTATTGCAGCGGAAACTGGTTCTCAGATCTTTCCTAGTTCTGATGCCATGATGAACATGAGCATAGAGATTCTAATGTAGTTGTGAGAATTATTCTATGTATCTTCATTGATAGGCAAAAGCCTGATTTATACATGTTTACACAACTAGATAAGGCAAATAAAATATACACCTAACAACTAGATAAGGCAAATAAAAGATACACCTAACAATATCTAGGATATATACAGAAAGAATATATATGCAGTTACAACCAAATAAAAAACACAATAATGTCAAGATATATCATATCTTGACCATATCTTAACAATGCCCATTGAGATTGAGTCTTCTATGATGGATACCCAATCTAGAAATAGGTTTAAAGGGACTAGACGAAGTCATAGGTGATATGAAGATGTGAGAATCATGCTTTTGAAGAATTCATCCCACGACATGACATCCTGAAACGAGTAAAGGTTGAGTTTAATTTTTAATTTTAAAATTTTAAACTCTTAATGATGTTTATATCTCTATTTAGAGTGGGGTACATTCAGGAATACTCTTAATAGACTCACTTATATGAATGTGAAAGTGTGACCTCTTTCTATGAGAATATGGGTAGTTCTCTAGATCATTCATTAAACTAGGATACAAGCGCAGGGCCATAATGTGCTGGCTTTAGACTTTACACTTGTATAGCCGTGTGTGTTAAGTAATCTTTTTATCTCATAGAGTTCAAGACTTATGTTCACTATATTCAGATTTTAAAAGAGCCTATTAACACTACGTAAAGGTTCAAGTCGCGAGACACTTTTGCTTATGCACAACTCTGTACGTTCTTGCTCAATGTTTTAAAAATATAAGTGGGGGATTGTTGGGAATATATTTTTAAAATATTTTATCCCAAGAAATATTTTTTTTTATTTGCAAATTTATCTTTATTAAAAGTAATTAATTTTGTAGGAATTACTGGCTAGTCCAGTTCTAGCAGACCCAGTTAATGGCTAGTCCACCCGTGGAAAAGATTTACTCTCTAGTCCAAAAACATGTTTTTGGATTAGATTATTTACTTTCTAGTCCAAAAACTTTGTGGAGACTATAAAGTGTATTTTATAAATTCCTAAAACACCCTTCCAGGTCTAATTAGTATCAACACATGTAAATGTTACTAGTAGTATGTTACTACATACTAGTAATATCAATACGGTGATACTACATATTAATATGTATTGTACTAGTAGTAACAAAAATATCTTATTGTTACTAGTAAATTATGTAACTACTTTACTATACTAAACTAGTATACTAGTATACTACTATAGTATAGTATACTAGTAAACTAGTAGTAACTAGTACTAGTAGTAAAATATGTAGTATCAATACTTAACAATTTTTTTTATATGTTGTATCAATACATAAGATACTACTTATCAATATGTAGTATTAATATATAACATATCACATATCAAACATACTACATATCAATATATAACATACTACATATCAATATGTAGTATCAATACATAACATACTACAGATCAATATATAACATACCACATGTCAATATGTAGCATCAATACATAACATACTACATATCAATGTGTAGTATCAATACATAACATATTACTACTAGTATACTAGTTACTACTAGTATACTACATACTACATATGTTATTACTACATACTTTATTGTTACTAGTAAATTATGTAACTACTTTACTATACTAAACTAGTATACTACTATAGTATAGTATACTAGTAAACTTGTAGTAACTAGTACTAGTAGTAAAATATGTAGTATCAATACATAACAATTTTTTTTGATATGTAGTATCAATGCATAACATACTACATATCAATATGTAGTATCAATATATAACATACTACATATCAATATATAACATACTACATATCAATATGTAGTATCCATACATAACATCCTACATATCAATATGTAGTATCAATACATAACATATTACTACTAGTATACTACCTACTACTATTATACTACATACTACATATGTTATTACTACATACTACATACTAGTTACTACTGGTATATTACATACTACATATGTTATTACTACATATTACATACTAGTTACTGCTAATTACTACTAGTATACTACATATGTAGTAACATATGTATTATTATACGTAATGTTATATACTAGGGTTAGTAGAGTAATTTTACTTTTTTCAAAACTTTTTTGGACTAGGGAGTAAATATTTTTTGGCGCTGGACTAGCCAGTAATTCGGGTCGGGTTTTCTGGACTAAACAGTAAATCCCTCAATAATTTTTGCTATAATTAATTTGACCGTTTCATTATTCTGTTTATAATGGTATTAACAACACACCATTATAACTTTGAGGGTTTCATATTGTGGAGTTAATGGTGTTAACTGCACCATAATTATATTTGATTAAATTATGTTAAAACCTTTTAATATAAAGAGAGATTTTGGTTGGAATTTTTTTTTGAGAGAGTTGAGTTCTTTTTTATGTTTTTTGTTTTCAAAGGAAATATTTTTGTGAAAGAAACAATCTGTGCACATCATTTGTTTTCTATAAGAGATTCTGAGCAAGAATGAAGTGTAATAGTATCACATTCCTCACCGTGCAAGAGTGATTGTGAAAAAGATATTGAACTCGGCTGTTTTATCCTGGGGACGACGCAACATGGAAGAACTGCTTGCACAATCTTGGGCAGAGCCGCGAAACGTCTTAAAGAAAGCGACCTAGTCCGCGACTCAGCCATAACAATGTTTTGTTTGTTTTTTGTGTGATTATTTTACAGGCATAATTCAACAATTGTTCCAACATTGCTTCATGTTCTATTTAGTTTTCCTTTGTTGAAATCATGTTATTTTTTGTGTATATACGGTTTGCTTGATTTGTTATATTGCTGCTCTATTCAGGCAGATAAAGGTCAGCCCAATTACATTGGGAGAATTGTTGAGTTCTTTGTAACTACAAAGAAGAAGCAGTACGTAACTGTTAAATGGTTCTTCAGGGCGGCAGAGACCGTAAGTTACGTTAGGAACATTTATTTTCCTTTTGATTTGAGTTATGTACCTGCTAGGTTTAGTGATATTTGCAATTTGGGATGTTTTTAGGTCATTCAAAGCGAGTTTGCTCTCATTGAAGCGAATCGGGTATTTGCTTCTGAATCAAGAAGTGACATACCCTTGGACTGTATCATATCCAAAACTACAGTTGTTCATCAAGCATTCTCAAGTGTATGGATTCTTCAATTGTTTTTCCTTGTTTACTGATATATATGCTTCTCTTTTCCATTTATGTTTGTTTGTTTATTTGCTAACCAGGTCCAATCATGCAATTTTTTTTATGATATGTCCTACGACGAGGAATTTTGTACATTTAAAAACTTACCTGCAGGTAATACATACGTTGAATCTACAAAAAATATTTGTACTTTATTTTTTGTTTGTGGGAACTAATTATATAACACTATTCTTTTGTAGATGATAATGAAGCCAGTTCGTTATCCTCTAGCATCTCCCTTGAAGGTTGTTCAAAAGTTGTCGAAGCTAATGTTAATATAAATGGACTTCCCTCAGCAGTTGATTCTGAGAGTTCAACTTTGACTATGCTGGACTTGTATTCTGGTTGTGGAGGGATGTCCACTGGCCTTTCTATGGGAGCTGAATCTTCAGATGTCCATCTTGTGACTGTAAGTAAAAAAAATAATATTTGTATTTAGCTGGATTCTTGATGACTTTAGCACTTGTGATATAATCAGTTTATTTAATACTGAATTGTAATTATGTCCTTGCAGAGATGGGCTGTAGATTATGTTGAAGACGCTTGTAAAAGTCTTCGATACAACCACCCTGAAACGGAGGTTTGCAATTTTCATATTATGTTTGCCTTTTTTCTTCTTATTTTAAGATATGTGACAAATCTTAACTGCCAATTGATTTCAGGTTAGAAACGAGAAGGCAGAGGACTTTCTTGAATTACTTAAAATATGGAAAGATCTTTGCAATAAGTTCGGACTGTTGGAAGCTGATTATCATAAATTAAAAAAAATCAGCTGAGAGGGAAGAAGAAACAGAAGAGGATGCTGAAACACGTCCACCGTATGACGATGGGGATTATGAAATGGAAAGGATCGTCGATATTTGTTATGGCGACCCAAATAATGAGAACGAACCCGGCTTATACTACAAAGTATTACTTTTTGAATTTCCAATAGCTTAGTTGCCTAAATCTCTTTTGTGTATACTTACATAATTTTAGTTCATTCATTGACTGATTTCTGAAAATTTTATATAATTTAGGTGAAGTGGAAGGGATTCAGTTCTGTTTTTGATACATGACAGACTAATTCATCGCTTAAGTATGTTCCTATTCATATGAATAATCTCTCCATGTCCTGTAACATGTTTCGGTACAAAGCTACATGAGTGCGCATAGTGAACTAATATTTCGTTGCTATATGCAGAAATTGCCAGGAAAGTATCGAAGACTTCGTGAGAGAAGGTCACAGATACAACATACTCCCACTACCAGGAAGTGTACTCCCCAAAATGATTTATCTGTAGAATATATAAACAGCACTGTTGTTCTGTGAAACATAATCACCCCGTAGCTAATGTTGGTAACTGTTAATATCATGGTGGGTAAATGTGTACTTGGTTTTTAGTTAAGGTCCCTATATGAGGACCCAGGAGAAAACTGTCCTAGTTTTGGGAATTATATTGAGTATTCTAGTTTCCAGTTGTCATTTTTTACATATGCATTGTAACATATTTATCTTTTTCTTTATAGCTAGGGTACTGTCGATGTGTTATGCGGAGGACCCCCTTGCCAGGGGATGAGCGGCTTCAACAGATTTCGCAAGAAAGTTGAACCTTTGGAGGATCCTAAGAACTATCAACTTAAGGTTTTCATGGATATTATTGAGTTCTTAAAACCAAGGTTTGTGTTGATGGAGAATGTCGTGGACATTCTAAAATTTGTTGGGGGACACTCGGAAGATATGCAATTGCTCAGCTAGTAGCAATGCGCTATCAAGTCCGTCTTGGTTTATTGGCAGCTGGAGGCTTTGGGCTACCGCAGTATAGAATGAAAGCGTTTGTTTGGGGTGCTCAGACTACTCAGGTAAAATAGCTTTGTAAAATGTAGTTTTATCAAATGCAATTGATAGTTGGAGTTTTAATGTTTAACTGATTTCTTATTGCAGAAACTACCGCAGTTTCCCATGCCAACTCACAAGGCAATTCAACGTGGCTATCCACCCAAAGAATTCGAGGTATCTATGAAATTTTCTACCTTCAAATTTGTTTGAACGTATTTATATTTATGGAAAAAAAAAATGTTCTTCATTGGTGTGTGTAGAGAAATCTTGTGGTCGGGGATGAACATTCCTTGAAGGATGCCTTGTGTCTAAAGGATGTTATTTTTGATTTGCCCGAGGTAAGCACGTTTGTTTGATCTCTGTGCCTCTATTAATTAATACATGCTTATAGAGGGGCAGAGTTGGATTCAGAAGGTTTTTGGTTTCTCCTCTTTGTAGGTCACGACGCATACAGAAGAGGATGAGATGGAGTATGGTCGTGATAGTATCCCTAGGACGGATTTTGAAAGAAATACTACTTCCGTCCCTGATTAAATGATCTAGTTCAAATTTACTAGTAAGTTTAAAAATGATTTATCTCTCAAACCATACAACGGATTTTCATAAACTTTGTATCAATGTAAAGCATTTTAAAACACCTATCTAATGAATATAAATATGATTATCAAATTTACATATTTCTTATAATAATACTAATCTATTACTCCACTTATTTATGGTATAGGTCATCTAATTAGGGACGGAGGGAGTATACGTTTACCCAAGCATGGTAATTCTTTTTTTTATTATTTATTCAGTGTGTCCAAATTTAAGTAATTAGACAGCTTTCATGATTATTAAAAAAAAAACTTTTCTTTCAGTGGTTACGGAGTCACTTGACACCCAGACAAGTGAATCAAGAATGGAGAAACTCTATGATCATCGACCCCTGCCTTTGAGTTTTGACGATAATTATCGTGTTAGCAAGATTCCGATGGAGAAGGTTAGCCTTTTATTCTAAAATTCCGAGGTTCTGTTAACTTGACAAAACAGTTATTGATTGTGTCTTTTGGTTGAATTTCTAGGGAGCCAATTACAGGGATCTTCCTGGGGTAATAGTTGTAAACAATGTCGCAAAGATTGATCCATCCATGAAGAGGATAAAGTTAAAATCCGGGAAGCCGTTGGTAAAATGTGGTCTCGTATTTATTTTGTAATCACTAGATATTCATATAGTTTACTGAACGATATGGTCTCATGTTGCTTTAGGTACCGAACTAAGCGGTAAAGTTTGTCAAGGGAAAATCAGCAAAGTAGGATTTTTTTTTTTCTCTACAATTGTTTGTTATTTTTGAACCTTCTCCAGTATGTTAACCATGGTTTGAATTTCAGACCATTTGGGAGGCTATCATGGGACGAGACTATCGGTACTGTGGTTACGAGGGCGGAGCCCCATAACCAGGTATTCCTTCTTAAATGTTTATGCATGTCAGCCTTATACCATGGAATGGAAATTGAGAAATAATCCCATATATTTGCTTAAGGTTGAATAGTGGGTTATTATTTACCTATTAAGAGGCTGACTTGTAAGGTTTTTGTCAGGTAATTATACACCCTACACAACACCAAGTGCTCACAATAAGGGAAAATGCACGCCTTCAAGGCTTCCCGGACTGGTATAGACCGTTTGGGACGGTTAAACAGAGGTATATGTATTAGTCACCACAGTATCTTTTTTTTTTCGCCAAATCTTTTAGATTTTACTCTTTTAACTAGTCACCTTTTTTTTTTTTTAACAAATCCTCATTAAAGTGTTCTAATGATCTCTTGTATAAATTAGATATACCCAAATTGGTAATGCTGTCGCTGTACCTGTTGGGCGAGCTCTTGGTTACACTCTCCGTTTGGCAATCGAGAAAACCTGTGATGCGGACAAGTTGTTGCACTTCCACCCTCATTCTCTGAGTTTGAGACAGTGCGTCATTTTGGGTTACGATATAAAAGGGACAAGAACAGGAAGCGATTCCGGTACCACTCTGGGTTACAATATCGAAGGAACAAGAACCGGAAGCCATTCCAGTGGCCAAATTAGTGCAACTGGACCAATAAAGTATACGCGTCTGGTATGTGTATTCATCGGTTGTTTACAAAACAGTCATTTATTTATTTATTTATTCTTGAATGTAATCTTACACATGATTATCAGAAACAATTTTGAAACGTACCTCGTGTAATTAAGTCATTCATTAATTTATCTTGAATCTCTTATTAAAATCTTTCTCATTTAAACTCCTATCGACAAGAACATATATACAAAGCATTGCCTCTAGCTATAAATGATAGAAAACATAACAGAAAAGAAGACTGTAACAAAATGGATTAACCCGATGATTTCTATGATGAAATTGTTGATTGGGAAGGGGTGTCTATTTTCTTCTCAACCTCCTCATCTTCTTCAATTGTTTTCTTGTTGATTCTGGAGTCTATTTTCCTCTCAACCTCTTCAGTCTTTTGCTCCTTTTCTTGCTTCCCTTTATCTATCTCTTCTCTTACTTCTTCTACCTGCAAAAATATACCTACCAAATCATTACTAATGCACTTGTGGTGGGGAGAAAGGAGGATAGTAACTACAAGAACATACGTTAACGGTCTCAGTTACGAGTGGCTTCATTCCGTGCACGGCAGCACGATCCGGTAACATGGTCACCATCAGCCGGTTGAGGATCTTCATCATCTTACGCTGGTGGTTGTTACGACCAATCACACCAGCACTTCCTATGAATCTCCCTAGTCCTCCCATTCTAACTCAATCTGATCATGTATTTTCTACGCACTAGTACAGTCTAAAGTAGACATGGATTAGGAACTTGGAAGAAAAGCAGGAAAAATGACAGGTGTAACGGAATATAGCTCAATAACTGTACGTGTCTTCTACAAAGATTGATGTGGCGAAACAGTGCCAGCATTCATAAATATTAAAAATTTTAACCTCAGCAACAAAATCAAACAAAAACGATAGAAAAAGCTAAAAACAACTAAAACTTGAAATTTGTTGCTTTTGACAAATTTGACATTATTTTTATTAAATACAGTAAGGACATTCATTCACAATAAAATTACGTGCCACAAACAACAAGCCAAACCTAAAAATTCATAAGTAAAATAGAAAGCTTAACCAGACACCCAAATGTTGAGAAAAGCATGCACGCAAAAGTTCAAGAAAAACCAAGCACTTCCTGTAAGTACTTCAGATCCCTGGCGCACAAGTCGACTACGAGTCATTGCCTGGAACAAGCTTTCGCCGCTTGTAACGAACTATTACCTTGCCTTTCACACCCACTACCAATGCATTCCAATCAATTTCCGGAAAGGGCGAGACCAGCTCGAACTCGAAATTCCTCAGCAAATGACTCCATATTGCCTTGATTTGTGAATACGCGAAGGCTTCACCAAGACATCCGTGTCTTCCACCTCCAAATGAAATGTATGACAACGCTCCTGTCGCCTTACCCTCTTCCCTATCAGTTCCAAAGCGATCGGGGTCAAAACTATTTGGATTCGTGTAGATATGAGCATCCAACTCAAAACTAAATACAAGGTATTCCGCACCCTCCCTCCTCTCTAAAAACACCCTAACTTCAGCAAAGAAAAAAACAGCCACCACTCTTTGCTTGCTCGGATTTAGTCCCAGAGGGCTAGATCCGAGCAAGACTTCAGTATATTTCTTTTGGTTCTCTTTAGTTTTAGTTGTTTAATTTGGTCATTGAGTAGTATTTTGGGGTTGATGTAGAGGTCAGGTAGCCATGGTTGCTTGAAGTTCTCTTTCCCCATGTCTCTCAATCTCTCCTCTTCAATTCTTTGGATTAAAGCTGATCCCATTTTTTATTTTAACCTGCCAATTTCACCTCATCCTAGTTTGAAGAAATGGTGATGAACTTACTTACTACTTCCTTATCTCATCAAATCTCTAAAATCCTATATCAATTTCATCCCTCAAAACCGCTGCATACACACTTTAATCTCAACCAAAATACAACCTCCATCAACAATGTTATAATCCCATATCATACATCTCTTACACCAATCCCATAATCTCTTACATCATCTCCTTATCTTCAGTTCTTAACCAACAAAGGTGTTGGTTTCTGATGATTAAGGTTCCCATCTTATCTTCAGTTCTTAATCAGTAAAGGTGCTGGTTTCTGATGATTAAGCTTCCAAATGTTGTGATCTTCAGTTCTAAATAACCAAAGGTGCTGGTTTCTGTTGATAATAACCGCAGGTTCTGTAATGGTTTGTGATCCGGTGGTGTCCAAATGATCGACGTCGAGTTTGATAACAAGATGTTTTGATTATTAGGGTTTCCATCTCTTCAGGTTGTGGGCTTTTTATGGGTATCTCTAACAAACTTTAGTTTTTGATGGGTCTATTGGGCTAGGATGAGCTTATGTCTTGGGTTTTCTTATATTTTACAATTTGTAACTAGTCTATGGATTTTCTCCTTAGTCCTTACTCTTTCAATTGATCAATAGAAAGTCGTATCCCCTGTAATTTTTTATTTGAGTCTGGTTGTAACAATTATTATCTCTTCTATATAATCTCTTTTCACGATCAAAAATTTTTTTTTAAGAAAGTAACCTTCTTATTAACTAGATTCACAGTAAACACACTACCTAGTTTTGGATACTCTTCTTTAAGCATGTGAATTGGACCTCTCATAAATTTAGCTAAACCACCTAATAATGGCCATGATTTCACAACTGGAGGTAAGTTTTTCTTAGATGTAGTAGTACTAGACGTGATCAGTAGACAACTAGAGAGGATCTTAGCAACAATCAATGTCGCTACAATTAGAACTCCAACATTGAATAGTTTAATCTCTTTCAAATCCATGGGTAAGTTACTGAAATCCATAATGAATGATGTACGTACAGATCCCAAGAAGAATATTTTGAGAGTTAGAAATAAAATCCGAGGAATAAGAATCAAAATTAGTGGTGATGATGAAGAAGTAGAACTTGATTTCTACTGAGAGTAAGTATATCTAGCGCCATCCAGAGAAGAGACTGTTTGTTTATAAGAAAGAGCAGAGAAGAGAAGTAGACACATGAATCTGATGAAGGGATACCAAATTAGGCAGTTGTACTTGGTCTTTAACCAGTACTTGTTACAATACAATCATCCAACTCAAAATCAATTGGCAATGAGTGGAGAGGCCCTAAGGGATTATAAACCGCAGGATCTTAGAATGCCCAACAATGTGGGACTAATAATCTCAACACGCCCCCTCACGTGTAGCCTCGTTGGGTCTAACACGTGGACAATTAAATCGGGTGACGCGGAGTAAAGGCGCGGTCAATGACTCGTCGCAAATAACCTGCTCTGATACCATGTTAGAATACGAGCATCCAACTCAAAACCAATTGGCAATGAGTGGAGAGGCCCTAAGGGATTATAAACCGCAGGATCTTAAAATGCCCAACAATGTGGGACTAATAATCTCAACATGATGATGATGATGGGGATTCTCTATCCATTTTTCAAATTGGATGTTCAAACTGCTGAGAAATTGAGAAACGGTGATTCTTTTGGGGGGAATTCTGAAGAGATCTGAGGGAATATGTTTGAATTGGGGATTTTGTTTTCTAGGAATTTCTGAGGAAATTGAATGAGTGTGTTAGTTGAGTAGTGAGAATCAATCATCGTCTCAGAGCAACTGCAATGGTGCGATCAAAACCAAAACAAAAAAAAAACGACCAAATTTGAGTTTAGTCTGTAGTATGACGCTACGGTAGTCGAGTATATTTAGTGGAGCGGTTATATAGTCTTCGTTAGCTGTGGAGCGAAGTTATAAAGTTCGTCCAAATGAGGCGTACATATACATTACGCGCGTTATGGGGCGTTTGTTCATACAAACGCCTGAAAGCAGGCTAGCTTTATATGTCCGCTCACTGTATGCACACGCAACTAACACATGTGGGAGTTAAAAGATGTCAACATTATATCTCCGCTCACTATAATACTTCTGTTCGTCTCATTGGGGCCAACCCAATACCCCTGCTTGTCATGAGGCGTACATTTCAGCAACGCCTAGTGGGGCGTAGATTCCACCCCCGCTCCATTCAAGCGAAGTTTATATACACGCCTCATCATGGAACGAGGATTATACATCCGCTTCTTGTGAAGAGTACTTCGTCAGTGATGGTCTGTCTTGTAAAAGATAGTCATTTCTTACTTCGTAGAATTACTTCGTCATCAAGCCCAGCAAAGCAGCAAAGCAGTAAGGCCTAACGCTGAAATAAAAGATCAACACTAGCTCAAGGACTGCTAACAGTAGGACCACAAGGGAAGCATTCCAACAAAGAAATGCATACAGAGATGCAAATCAACTCTCTCCAATCATGACGTAAAGCCGACGAGGCCGTTGCCTACGAAGTAAAGCCGACGAGGCCATTTCCTACGAAGTAAAACCGACGACGCAAATGCGACGACATAAGCTGCTCGCAGAGATGAAAGATGGTGCTATAGTTGGATTCAAAAGAGAGGAAGATTGAGCTTTAATGGAAACTGGTGTTGCTTCCGGGAACAAGGGAGCAACCATGGTTGATAAAGCTTTAATGGACGATGCGAAGACAGAAGAGGATCTGCAAGGAATGAATAAATCCGTTACATGATCAGGAAGATTGAAGAACAATACAAATACTATAGAGTCATATTTTGTTTCGCAATCTAGAGGCAGAACAGTTGGCGAGAAGTTGTGTTTACGAACAGCAGGTCTCGAGTTCATTTCCTTCGTGCAACATTTTTTGTATATTTTCCTTCAGCTGCCAAGGGTGAAGACAAATAAGGGTAGAGTGTTGTTCGTTTCTTTCACAAATAGAATTTGGCACAGATGTCGAAGGGTCTGAATTGAGAGATACAGAACACGAGTTCGAGTCTCACTTCGGTCAGGGTTTTTGCTCCACGAACTTCGTGGAAACATTCGCTTCGTGAATAGTTGCTTCGTGGACAGATTTTCTACTGCGTGGAACTAAAGCTACTTCGTAGAGAGCTAGAGAAAACGAAGTAAGGAAACTATGTAAGGCCAACGAAGTTGATGCAGCCGAACCAACTAGAGAACACATTAACTCGACCCGGTTCGTCAACTCCAGCAAAATGAAAGGAGGAAATCAGAGCGCACAGAAGATAGTCCCGGAAGATAGCAAAGATGATGAAGTAAAGCGTTATCACATCGTCAGCCTAACCAACTTAGGAGAAACGCCATCTTGGAAGCAAACGGCAAAGAAACCAAGCATGAATCGCGGAAAATATGAGGATAAATGGAAGCGTGACGACGAAAGAAAACGGATCTCCTCAAAGCGTTGATGACTGTTCCGGAAAAGATCAGTTAGAAAAGAAGAGATATTAAAGAAGATTACTTCGGCAAAGCTTCCAGCGAGGTAAGATAGTTAACAAGCAAACGGAAAGTGAAAGAAGGCGCGCTTCGTCAGGAGTGGAGTATAACGAAGCAAAGATCGTTTTATCGGAATACCATTAGCCAAGGACAAGTTTGCAAGACGAGGGAAACCTCCGGCTACTCCAGGAGCAAACAAAGGAGAATGGTGATTTACGGAAGCAATCAACCAAATAAGAATGCGGTAAGATGAGAGGCGAAGGAAAGGCTAGGGCAATCATATGGGTCAATGACGGAAGCTACGCTATGTGGAGCGTCAAGGTCTCGGTTCACGATGATTGGTAACGAGTATCCAAGGACTAAACAAGGCGATCACCCCTGCGAAGTTGATAGTTCTAGCGAAGCTAAAGCCAACCTAAAAGGGTGAAGATGATGGAAGGGAAGACGACGGAAAGGGGCGAAATCAATCGATGAAGACGACGGAATCACCTCACGAAGAGATGGGAGAGAATGACGATAAGGACGGCGGAATCAACTAAAGAGGACGATTCGTGCAAACAAGGAAAGATGAAATAGTAATTACACTTCGTCGAATAACTTCAGTATGACCCGAAGAAGACAAGGAAGAGGAGAAGGAAGGATGTGTCGATATGGAGGAAAGGATGATTGCAATATCAAAGAGGAAATGCGCAAAGCCGTCGATAAATCATTGACGGAGTGGAAAAAAGGATTATCGCAATACCAAAGAGGAAACGCGCAAAGCTGTCGATGTGATAAATCATTGACGTAGAGGAGGAAAGGATGATGACAGTTCCAAAAAGGAAACGCGCAAAGCCGTCGATATGATAAATCGTCGATGTAGGGAGGAAAATAAGACCAGCACCTAGAAGTTATTAATCGGGCATAATTAGACCTCAAAACAAGAAAGTAAGACCTCACATTAGGAGGCAAATAATATCCACGAAACGGTTTAAGAGAAACCTTAAAACCTTCGCCTAGGAAGACTGGGAATCCACGGCGTGCACCCTAGTTCGCAGGAAAGTGTAATAGGCAAAGTCCTAACGCGCGTCGTGAACAAATCTCAGACAGAAAGATAGGGGCAATGATAAGACCTATCCGCTGAGGGTCCCTTTTATGATGGCCTTCGGTAGGGGGTGCAGTAATATGACCAAGGCGCCGACGTATTCGGTTGAGCTGCGGGTGCCTGGGACGTCTGGAGCGTTACGGCCATGTCCGTCTGGAAAGTCTTGGCTACTATGCACTCGGTCCCAAAGAAACCTCACTTAGGGTGTGACTTCGTAACCACTAGCCACATCGGCGAAAGGGATAAGAAGTCACGAAAACAACTGATTGTCGTAATAACCGGATGGGAGGAGACCAACATGCATGTTAGGGTTAACCTCCTTGAAGGGGCAATCAGGGGGAACATAAAGGGATGACACCCTCCAGATTAGGGTTAACCTCCTTGAAGGGGAAATAAGGGGGAACATAAAGGGACGACACCCTCAATAGAGAATGTTAAGGCGAGGTTGATGGATCGTTATTCGCAAGAATAACAAGCGCCTGGGACTTCGTCGACTTAAGACCCTTAATGACAGGGTGGGGCGCAATAATACCTTAATTAGGAGGCGCAATAAGACCTCGTAAAGCAACAAGGGAAACAAAATATGTTCAAGAGGCAAATGAAAGAAAAAACATGAAATGAAATGAAATAAAATAAAATAAAATAAAATAAAATAGACTTGGAGGCAATGAAGTGATGCAATGCAAGAGCTAAAGTTGAACGAAGTCGTGGATGGAGCGAACCTGGAGCAAAAGCGAAATTGATGAGGCAAAGAAAATGGGAACGCAAGGAACAATGCAAAGATCAATGGACGAACGAATAACCAAAACCAAGCAACGAGGAACCAAAAACAACACGAAGCGAGACCAATATCTTCAAAACTTAACGAACATAAGGCGCTAAAGGGCGGAGGCAACAAAGGAGCATCATATTAATTTTTCTTTGGATAGAAAAAGTTCCTTCACCCATCGAAGCAAAAGGAGGCACACATATAGCGGACAAGGAAGATATGCTCACGACAAAGGAGATATGCTCGCAAGGACGAAGGAGGAAGACAAAGAATGAGGCGACGAAGAGACGACAACGAAGTAAAGAATCTGAGAAGGGCGATGGAAATAACGAGATGGGAAGATCAAATATACGAAGATGAAAGGAGACAAGAAAACGAAAGGCAACGCAAAAAAATTGGAGACACGAGGAGGAGCTTCGATAAGGAGAATGAAGGCCTGACAAAGTGAGAGGCAACCGTCGCGCAGAAAATGAAGAAACTTGAACCAAGAGGTCTTGGACGAAATGACGCTGATCAAAATCTTAGACATGAGGAGTCAAGACGAAGGAATCATGTTCCACGAAGTAATAACGCGGGATACAAGCAAAGAAACAACCAAGGACCAAGGTTTGGAGAAAGAGCAAGTGGTTGGAGGCCCGGAGAAAAGGAAAGACATCAGTGGCAGGGAAGGATAAGAAACCGTAAGACGACGACAGAACAAGCCGAGCGAAGAAGCTGAATCCATGAAGGAACCTGTCCGAATCAGCCGGGTCTATCACGGAGGAGGGGATAAATCGAGGAGAGGTGGAGAAGGAGGATGCTGACGAGGATATGACATCGAAAGAACCAAGTAAGACACCCCGTCGAGTAAGACACCAACCGGAAAAGCAAGCTCGAATGGAAAAACGAGGCGACCGGATGACACGACAAGGGCATGAACGCAACAACAAAGTGGTGATGGGAATCTCACAAGAAGGAGATGCAAATTCAGAAACGATAACGACTTCGTCCCGAAAACGGATCATATATCGAGGGAAGGACCTTATAAAGATTACGAGGTAGAAGACGAACGAGGAATGTAGAGGAGAAGGCTACTAGTGGAGGAGAGATATGAAAATCATAGGTTAAGATGCGAAGAAGGAAGAAAGCGCGAGGATGGGAGCAAACGCAATAAGCGATAAATAAGCACTGGTGAGACAAGAAGAGGGACTGTGGATCGGGAAATATTACATGATCCACGAAGATTTATGTACACTTGGGAAGCTCGCAGAGGCAAGATAAGTCGCAATGGACAAAGGAGGAAGGCGTGCCAGCCACCCTAAACCCGTGCAGGGTTGGAAACAACACCAAGAGGAGAGCTAAGGTGGACTGACCAAAGCAGGAAGGGTCACTGCGAAGAGATCGAAAGCCGCAAGGTGACAAAGCCGGAGGCCACCAGGTGAAGACTATAAAGCCAACGAAGTATGGATTGAACATGATGGCACGGACGTAATTAAAGACTATAAAGACGTGTTGAGGAATATCGGACTCAGCGGTCAATGACAATCAACAAAAGGGGAACATCGAGTGGAACAACGAGCAATATCTCGGCAAGGTAAAGGCAATAAAATTGACGGGGCCGTTGTAAATGATGAATAAATGTGCAAGAAGTGGACCAAGCAAACCCGAGCTCATTACACATAACACGACAAAATAATAGAGGCATAACGAGATTGCAGCATTATTTTCTCTAAAGCAAAGGGGTAGCGTTGACGAAGATATCTCACAAAGAAAAAACGTACAAGGGCAAAATCAAAGCGAATGAATGAATGGATCCAACAACAACACATGATCGATAATAACAAGATCAAGGAAGGGTGCTTCTATACAACAATTAAGCTTCGGAACTTCGCGAAAGAATAAGAGGCAAGTATATACTTTTCAAGTTATTATTCTTTCGCTCGTCCCTTTAACAACAAAGATCAAAGTCATTCACTCAAGCACCACACGTGTCGCTATATGAACTACACCAAAACAGATTTTTCCTTAAGGATTGCTCTTCAAGCCATGCTCAAGGAAAAAAGGGCAGAATGTGGATACCAAAAACCATGCTCGACATGTGGCGCCAATTGAAGGCCGAAGTAGTATAACATCCCTAGGATCGTCAACATAGTATCTTAGCTTAGTTTTCTTAGTTTGTAAGTAAAGGTTATATTTGTAAATTCATTTCTACTCTCTACTACTTAAGAAAATATCTAATAGAGAGAAAGGGATCAAATTTTATTTTATCCTTATCTTCTTCTCCCCCCAAAACTAGATTTAGAGCTCCCAAAAACTCTTTAATGGAGTCTAGGTAAACCAAATAATTATTAGTGAAGAACAATGAATACAAGTGTGGGTGTAGCTATGGATTTTCCGTAGTTACAGACGGAACCAGGATTTCCAGATAGGGGAGCTAAAATATTGTTATCACAGTCAATGTCTAGTCCTGGCAAAAACAACAAGAAACATGAGGCAACTTTCTTTTACCTCAATAAAGGAGTGTCATCCAAACAAAAACCCTTCAATCCTAAGATTAGGGATATGTTTTGCTTTAGCCACTTGAATATCAATGATGCTACGTTGACAACGGTTTCTACCGAAATTAATTCCGTATGAGAGAGCCCCTGGAACTCGCCGGAGCTAGCAGTGGGTGGGCATATGGGGGCCCACTGAAATCTGTGTCTACCCGAAAATCCCTCAGAATTTCAGCCCTGGTAGACTAAGCATTATTTCTTGAATATACTTATGCCTAAAAGTGCCATCTAAAAATTAGAAAACTTTTTTTGTCAAACTAAAAGATGAAGCTATTGTTTTTTCTAGTCCGTTGAACATAAAGAGGGAGTTGCATATATATTTGCATGGTTAATTAGTTGGATCAAAATGAGTGATCAGAGAAGTTCAATCCCTGCTAAAAATTTAAGCATGATGATAATCATACCGGAGATCATTTGACGTTTATGGAAAAATCAGCTTGTTTAGACTTTAGAACGGGTATACGTCATGCATATACCGTGAATCAATTTGTTTTTTTGTTTATATGTTGGATCTTCGATCTTGGGCTTTGGTGGACTAAACTGGTAAAATTTGAAACCTATTTTGAGGCATACTAGATTTTTTTGAGGCATACTAGATAATGCCAAAATAGGATCACTAAATAAAAAACAACATCACCCCTCATCCACCATTTTTGATAATGGCATAACTACCCTTATGTAATTAGTGTGAATGATTATGATTAGAATTGATTAATTATGAATTTTAAGGATTGATTAAACATTAAATTATTAGTGGTGAATTAGTAGAAAAATCAAATTTATGTGAGAGACTTGGGATTTTTGAGAGGAAGAAGAAGAAGTGAAGAAAAAAAGCTTGGGTTTTGACTTTTGAGATTTTAGTGATTAGAAGTGACCAAAATGTGTGATTCAAATCAGAGGTAAACTTCAATCGAGGTTTAATTTCCTTTTATAAGTTGAATCTGCCAAAAAATTGAATTTTTAAAACCCATATCTGCTGACCAGATGAACAGTTCGGTTGATAACTTTTGAGCCGAACCTCTGTTTTTTGAAATTATACCTGGGTTCGGCTCAAAAGTTATCAGCCGAACTTCACTCAGAAACTGAATCATCCACTAGGTTTGGCTTGAAAAATTGAGGTTCGGCTGGAAAATTGAGGTTCGGCTGAAAATATTGTAAAGTCGCATTAGCCGAACATAGTGTTTCTCTAAGTCATACATTAAGTTCGGCTCAAAATTGATACTGCAAGATCAGCCGAACTGATCTTCTGAAAACCCTAATTTCATCTTCGAAATCATATTCTACCGATCAAACAAAATAAAATCAATCAAAAACAAGATGGGGTTGTTACGCATACATCCTAAAATACATCTAAGAGCAATTGAGATTTGGATTTCGCATTCCAACATCGCTCACTTCGATTCGTGTTTCTTTTGTTTGATTAATTTCTTTATTGAATTGGAGTCCTAAATGTTTAAGTTTAAAACTTATTTTGATTTTTGATTTTAGGTTTTTGAGGATAAGGAAACTATGACAAATTGAAATTATTTAAGGATATATAGGTAATTACACTACCTTTAGACACCCCTTATAAACTCACCCTAAATAATATAATTGGACGAGTATGCCTCAAAAAAAAAATGAGTATGCCTCAAATTAGGTTTTTAAAATTTCATTTGACTAAGGTTAAAAACTACCAAAGATGGCGGGATTCTCTAGGGAAAAGGGGAGGCTAGATTTAGTCAACTCTGTGCTTCCGCCACGGTCTCAAGGATTGGGCTTATCATTTGTGGTGTAAGAAAAATGGCTAGAAACCTGGTTGAGATGCCCATGTGATGTGCGTTTAGTATTCTGATTGTCTCTTTCTTACGCATAAAATCTTGGTAGACAGACAAAGACGCACTACCTACTGCACTATAATTTATTTACATCTACTACAAGTCTCTCCGGACTTTGGAGTTTATTGACACTTCTATTGGAGCCTAGCAAGTATGCCGTATTGTAGGAGATTATTATGAATTATTTTATCTATTTTCTCTGGACCCTATGATGTTGCTCTTTCCAATCCTGGTGCTGTCTTCTTCTTATCTTTTATATTCTTTTCTTGTTTTACTGAAAAAATCACTTGTTCCTTTCATGCAGCATATTATTAATTAAGCTTGTCAATTTTCAGTCTTATGTTTTGAAGCATATTGGCTGAGACTTTTATTATGTGCTTGACTGGGTTTTCCAGGAAATTACCACTGGGAGGTCAATCAAGAATTTTTCTCAGAACTTAAACTTCCGGCCCGGCAGATGCAAGAAAACACATATACCACTTGCATGAAACCAGATATAGCATGGGCTGACCTTTCTCAGAATTATTCCCACGAGCTTCTTGCTTTTCTCTCGTGGGCTGATGATATATGTGACACTCCTCAACAGCAACCGCCACTGTCCACAACTTTAGTACTATACCAACTTATAATGATTTCTTAGTTAGGTCATGGTGGGGGACTTATTCTTTTCTTTTTTTTTTTGTTGAATATTCATATCTGCATCCTTTAATGCACACAAACGGTCCGGCAGGCTTAGCTGCATGCACTTATAAATACACCATAAATTTTGAAGAGATTTCAAAACACCCACACATAACCCAAAGCCAAAGCAAAAAACTGTCTTCTCTTCTTGACAATTATATACAGCAAAAATCGCATATCTAATGGGTAGTTTAGATGCAAAACCAGCTGCTGCAACACAAGAAGTTTCCATCAAAGATCAAGCTCAACTATGGAATATAATCTATGGTTTTGCTGATTCTCTTGTTCTTCGCTGCGCGGTAGAGATTGGAATCGCCGATATTATCAAAAACAATGATGGGGCAATCACACTTGCACAACTTGCGGCGAAACTCCCAATTACAAATGTCAGTTCTGATTACTTGTACAGAATGGTAAGATACTTGGTACACCTGAATATCATAGAACAAGAAACTTGTAACGGCGGAGTTGAGAAGGTTTACTCGCTTAAACCGGTCGGTACTCTACTTTTAAGAGATGCAGAAAGAAGTATGGTGCCGATGATACTAGGCATGACTCAAAAAGATTTCATGGTTTCATGGCATTTCATGAAAGAAGGTTTAGGAAATGGAAGTACGACTGCATTTGAGAAAGGTATGGGGATGGATATATGGAAGTATTTAGAAGGTAATCCTGATCAGAGCCAGTTGTTTAATGAAGGAATGGCTGGAGAAACAAGACTTTTAACTAAAACGCTGATCGAAGATTGTAGAGATACTTTTCAAGGTTTGGATTCTCTTGTTGATATTGGTGGAGGAAATGGTACGACAATCAAGGCAATCTATGAAGCTTTTCCTCATATCAAATGTACACTTTATGATCTTCCTCATGTTGTTGCCAACTCTCATGATCTCCCTAACATCGAAAAAGTTCCCGGTGATATGTTCAAGTCTGTTCCCAGTGCTCAGGCTATCTTACTCAAGGTGAGACTTCTTCTAAGTTGACTTCTAACTACTTTTTTCTAGAGATGCCGACCTTTTTTCTGAAGACTCTTTTTCTAAAGGGCGCACTTTGTTTTTCTTTTGAATTGTAAAACAGTTGATTTTGCATGACTGGACTGATGAAGAGTGCGTCAACATCCTAAAGAAGTGCAAAGAAGCAATACCGAAAGAGACAGGGAAAGTGATTATAGTGGATGTAGCACTTGAAGAAGAATCCAACCATGAACTTACAAAGACAAGATTGATTCTTGATATTGACATGTTGGTAAATACTGGTGGTAGAGAGAGAACTGCAGATGATTGGGAAAATTTGCTCAAACGTGCAGGCTTTCGGTCTCATAAGATCAGACCCATTCGCGCTATTCAGTCAGTCATTGAAGCCTTCCCTTAGTAAAAGCTCTAAGGAGTACTCTGCTTCCTTCTCAGAGAAGAGTATGCACTAGTCAACAATAAGCCATCTTCAATTGAGGAAATGGTTTCCTATTTCCTGTTTGTTTTTTCCCTTTTTTTTCTTTTTCCTTTACTGGCCGTAGTAGGCCGTTGTTTGTATTGTTCTTGCTCCTGTGCAATGTAATTGAAAATTGTATTTGTCTGTACACCTGGAATTACCTCAAACCAGCCCACTAAATTTCTGCACAAGCTTATTTTCCATGTGAAAATGAATCACTGGAGGGAATACAAAAACTAGATGGAAGCCAAGGTAAATAATGATAATAACCCAATATACAGATGAAACTACCATGTAATTTAGGGAAAAGATGGTAGTTAAGATAATGAGTGCATAAGCAACAGGCTAATCCCAAGTCGAAGTATTAGGGAACGCAAAAAGGTGTAGTATTTACAGAGATAAAAGACAGAGAAGTCTGTCCAAATTCAAAAATAACAAGAAATGAGTTCAAAGCTCAACAAACTTCAGTGCATTACTGAACTGTAACCAAATTGTGACTATAGGAAAAGCCAGTTATAATCCTCGTTGAAGAAAAGAAAGCTCAACTCAAGCGGCCGGATTCCTCCCTCAAAAGATATGGATGGATGTTTTACCCCAGAATGCACTGAAATCAAAATATGTAAAATAATTACAATAACCAAATGACAATTATACAGCAAAAACAGAAAACAATATACGATATAAGCTGGAGGAGATATTATAGACTTAGCAGCAAAAGCTATTCCAGGCACACAGAAACATACCAAGGCGTGATGAAGAATTCCCTGCATATACCGCTGCAGATACAAGCCCCTTTTGTTTAACCGGATGTGTCACCGTCAAATGTAACCACCACGAGAGAGGCGAGACAGACAAACAACGAAGAAAGATCAAGCTAGTGATTCTTTGAATCTCAATAACAGCGAGAGTCTTCAACCTACTTATAAACATTAAGACCCTTCGCGTCATTACCTTGCTTAAGCCATTTCGCTTTGCGAAACCAGTAAACCACAATATTCTAAGTTCATATGTGTGATTCTCCCATACCAGCCTCGCATATTTAGTAATTATGAATATGCCACACGTCAACGTAAGACGCGGATGCTGTTCACAAAAAATGACAAATCCCATCCTTGAAACTCTCTAGCTTCTTAACCACAATATCAAACCCACTATTCAATGGTTTATTCTTGAGTTGAAAAAGGATAAACGGTAATATAAGAACTATAGGAATCATAGCGACGTGAAACTTCCTCATAATGATGTCCTTGACATTCAATAAAGACACAAAGTAAATCAAATAAGAATATAGCAACGTAGTAATGGATATTCTTATTTTGCTGACCACTAACGGTTGACTAGATATCTATTGCAAGAGATAAGAATAAAAAATTCATATAGACATCAAACCAAACAAAGAAGATATTACAGTTGGTCAAAATTGAAGATCTGGTTTCACGAGTGAGCTGATATTGTGTTGATTGAGTAAATTATAGGGTAGATATAGTAAATTGGGTTGTATTAGAGAGTGTCTCATTGAAAAATTCCATCATACTGAAAAGGAAGGTTGTCAACTATCACTGGTTAGTGAACTAAGAAAGACCGGGTGTGTTGAAACTCATCCTAGCAAATGATCTACATGATCTGACTAACATTCACATTACCCACATTTAATATTGGGAAAATATAAATACACACTGCTAATTGACCCCCACAAGTTTAAAGTAAACAAGCTCCTAAGAAATGAATGCCCAAACTTGATGATTCCTACATGATTTGACTAACACCCACTCACCTTGTAAAGTTGTGATTCGGAACATTCAGAAGTATATCCACAGGACAATGTCTACAAGTAAAACGTGAAACATGTCAAAGGATTTTTCCTCGGCAAAGGATTTACTGGCATACAAAATCAGTAGATACACTGTGATCCAAATGAATTTCACAAAATATCAAGCTTAGTGATTGTTAGAAAAACCAATCTTAACTGAACTACTAAACTGCATCTCACACTACTGATTCACCCCAAAACACTAAATTAAGACTGAACTACCAACAAATTGCGTCCCATACTACTTTAGGTACTAATACCAAGTATGAAAAAGAACCCTGTCAGCTGTATTTCATCAAATTTCTAGCAAAAACTCAGCCCCAAAAACCTAGAAATCAAGAATAGGAATACTATCTAAGCTTGATTTCTACACCAAGCTAGCCCTTAATAAAACTGAGTAGAAAACAAGATCAAAGGTAACCATTACTCTATTAGACATCATTTTGAAGTTCAATGGGAAGAAAACTTTACCTCTCTATAGCTCTTTTTACCAAAATTTCTTACAGCTTTCACCTGAAATCTTAACCACAGACAGAAAACTATCAGAAAATTGGAGAAAACACAAACAAAATCCAAACCAGGAGACTAAGAATCATATTCTAATTTCTTCTTCACCTTCTTCTTGAGGAGACAGAAATGAAAAGTGGGGTTTCTTCTACTTAGAACAGATATTTGGAGGAATGACTTCCACACTTAATCTTGTGGATTCGACTATTATTTATACTTGAAAGATTACACAGTAAGTTGTTACAGATATGAAACTTATTCAAAGATAACAAACGAATACTAAAAGATAGACATATGAGTCTAGCCTTATAATCGGTCTTCAACTGACTCAGTTGAGAGTCTTTAGGTGATGACTGTATCTTGCTTAACACCTTCCCTCAAGTTGTACTGGAGTTGGCGAAGGTGCAACTTGCTACGTTGAATATGAAAGCTTGCTGTTGGAAGACCCTTAGTAAAGATGTCCTCCAATTGATCACCGGAGTTTAGATACATCATTCTTAAGAAATCTTCATATAGTTTGTAACTGCCCCTCAAACTGTTGTATGAGAAAATTGGTGTTTCTCTTCAAATTCATAGCATGAGATAGTCAATATACCTCTTCAAATGGTTGTGTGAGATAGTTGAAATACCTCTTCAATTGGTAGTATTGATTTGTGTTGGTTAACAGATGTAATTGGTAATGGTTACATTTGTTTTGGTATTGAAATTTGTTTAAAACTGGTTTTTAAGAAAGTTTTTAATACCAGATCTAAAGTGTTGATACATGGCGTTGCCACTAGCTAGAGACATGTGAACAAGCTTGCTTAGCAGAAAACGGTGTTAGTGGCGGTGGTGAATTGTTATGATTTGGTGATAGAGACTTGTGTTGCAGGTAAAATGGATGGATGATGTGAGTAAAATAGGTGATGTAACTGGTGATATGGGGGAAAAACAAACACCTAAAGATGATGTATAGTTCAAAACTCTCTGAAGTATTTTGATGAGCAGATTAGGGGTATATTATTTCTTTCACAGTGGAAGAATGAAGGGATTTGAGTGTTTGGATGCTGATATGAAAGTGGTTTTGATGGTGGTGATCTATTGTTGGTTGTGATGGCGGCGGCTGTTACAGCGGAAAAGCGAGAGGATCGAACCGCTCTGATACCAACTTAGAACAGATATTTGGAGGAATGACTTCCACACTTAATCTTGTAGATTCGACTATTATTTATACTTGAAAGATTATACAGTAAGTTGTTACAGATTTGAAACTTATTCAAAGATAACAAACGAATACTAAAAGATAGCCATATGAGTCTAGCCTTATAATCGGTCTTCAACTGACTCAGTTGAGAGTCTTTAGGTGATGACTGTATCTTGCTTAACACTTCTAAAGAAGGGATTTTATGAGTGGCCGAATGAGTTGATATAAGAAGGAAAACAGAATTCATTTTGGGGATTAGGGTTCCAAGGGAACTCATTAATTTCAGTTTGTTGTTTTCAGAAAAGAAAAGAAATTTCCTTTTTTCACAGAAAATAAAGAACCCTGATTTTGGGCATACCAATCTTTCTATTCATACAAAATAATAGTCCCATCTTGGGTGACCTTATAAGGGGTACCATATGGGTAGTTCAATTACCTATGTACCCTTAATACAAAAATCTAAAATCAGTTTTCTAAAAATCAAAATCAGTTTCCCTTACCATGTCTTCTTCCTCCTCCTCCTCTAGCCGAACTCTTCCCCCTCCTGCGGAAAAAAAAATTCATCATCGTGATTAATTGTCGATTCGTAAAAATTTGATCGTCGATTAAACTCAACCACATAATGACTCGTACAAAGAAAAGCAGGGACTAGGCAAACCCAATCGTCTTCTAATCCATCAATTGAAGAAGAAGAACCAATTGAAGATTAAGGTGTAGAAACTGAAAATCACCACCAATTGAACCAGAAATTGAACCAACTGCATCTCCAACTCCGGAAATGAGGATAAGAAAGCAAGTTTTACAAACCCAATCTCCTATTTGTTCTTTTTCATCGATTAAGCAATTTTTCGTCAAAGTAAGCAATTTTCAAAGTGATTAAAATTTGTCATGACTTTCGTCACTAGGTAAAGATGAACTTGGCTAAAGCGAAAGCTTACCAACACATATTTCGAGAAATAGATATACGAGATAAACTCGGCTCGAAATAGCAAATGTGTTTAATCTAAGTCTATATAGCAAAATGACTTTTGTCTCAAGATAGGAGATAAATAGACTTTTGAGTGATAGATAAGTTCAAGTCTCCACATACCTTTTTGTCGATGAAGATCCACCGGTTGCTTGAGTAGTCCTTCGTTTTGTATGATCATTGCCATGGAGTTCTTGAGGTCAACTACACTTTCTATCCTAGTCTGAGACCTTAGCTATAGTAGACTAGAAATCAAGACTTATAGTTTTGATCACTAACATTGACAAACATGCTCGAGATAGCAACGCATGCGATTTCGACCGAGAAATGCTCTAACAATCTCCCCCTTTGTCAATTTTAGTGACAAAACTATCAATACATTTGGAATACAAAAAATAAATAAATTAACTTTTGTAGCTCCTATTCCAAATGTCCAATCTTCAACATTACTTGAAATCTTCGTCACTTCCAAGTACTCCAATGATTCCCAAAGGTTGTAAGTTCAGCATCATCGTTGTTGAAAATTCGTAGGTACAACAACGAGAAAACAAGAGTTCTCAATCATTTTTATACAGTGTCATAGTATCATTACACAGCGTCAAAGTTCAATTGTATCACAACTTCAACAATAATACTATGGTGATATGTATCACTCCCCCTTAGTCAACACTCCATCTCACATGGAAACCACTCCCCCTTACATAATGATCCGAAAACCATATGTATTTGTAGTATGAAATACATATTAATTCTCCCCCCTTTTGTCAATAAAATTGGCAAAGGTACAAGAACGGGATCCTAATGAAATTTCCGAAAGAGACATTTCATGACCAAAAGAAAGAAACGCATATCATCTTATTTAGATGCAATCATAAAGCCGAAGCTAAATGCATTCATCAAGGAGTTTATAAAGATACGAGATAACCCCTATGATATTCCACAGCCGCACTCCCCACAAAGATTTGGCAATTAAGCACAAGTTCAATTAAGAACTCTCCCCCATAATATGTCATTCCCGAAAGAACAACAAGAGAGACCTTAATTTAAAAAGAAAAGAAGGATTTCTTTGGACATAGAAAATCACATACAAGTATGAATATGAATCCAAAAAACTCAATTAAATTAACCACAAGAGAACCCATGATTAATTTAATCGAAAGATGCTCAACATAAGTGAACTTATGGAGACTCAAAAATTACAATTAGATTAATCACAAGAGAACCCATCATTAATATAATCGAAATACACAATCAAACTAATCACAAAAGTAATCAATTTAATTGGTCATGCTCATAATAAGAAAACTACGGAGCAACAACTAAATAACCAAACAAGATGATTAATTTAGTTGAAAATGCTCGACATAAAGTATCTCGCGGAACAACAACTAAGATAACCATAAAAATAATCAACTTGGCCATTTTAGTGCTCAACATAAGACACTTTACAGAGCCTCACAATAATACATAAAATATGGATTAGGGAAGATCAATACTGCGGAATACACAAGGATTCATTCTAATTTCCATCACTATTCGCATAACGACATTCAATAGACATAATCCTTGCAAACAAAATATTTTAACCTATCTTTCATAAATATTTGACATAATAGGCTTAACTTTTGTATTTGTCAAAAGTCTATTCACTCTTTTATCAATACATTCATATCGACATACGAAAGACTTTACTTTTGACAAGGTATGGGACAATCATAGTTCACGGACGCAAACACACATATCCCATAACAATATTGCAATATATAAAACCATAAAGACTAATACTGCAAAAATCATCTGCCAAACAAATTTAGAATTTAAACCAATAAATCTAAAAACATGAAGATGAAAACGTTGGACATAGCTATGTGAAATCACAATAATGGCTATTCCAAACTCTAGTTATTCTTCTAACAAAACAAGAAAATAGAAGATTTACTAGGCAATAAAATCATCTTTTACTCATTGTCTTCCTCATCGGAGATACTCCAAGATGCTTGAATTGTTTTCAACTCTTCCTTGAGCTCGGGAAACTTAGTTGCAACCAATGACAATTGTTCTTGTATGCACTTCACCCTTGAATCGACCTTACACACGCCCTTGTGAATTTTTTGAAGAAGTGATAATATTTTTTTTGAATGATGTTGTAGTAATGAGGTTCAAACTCTCGGACTTGTGAAGATCAAATTTTTAGATTTAATAAAATTATATACAAAAATATTAACAAAGTGGGCGAGAGGTAACCAAGTCACTGATTTCACTATTACACATGAATTAATGATGGTAAATAATCCAAAACTCTAATTATATTTTAAGTCCTTTATATCTTAACTCACTAATAATCAAGCAAATTCTCAAACATCAATTGTATCCCTTAAGCATAGATTATCCAAACAAAGCATAACCTATCTAATTGAATCACAACTGATTAGGAAAATTACGCAAAAAATTTAAAACTCTGCAAAAGCAGTGATTGAGTGAATTACAATTAAATATTAGAGAAAATAAAATAGTTACCAATTATTCATGCGTAAATAGCTTCCTCATTGCCTTGGTATTGGGAGAATTAGCCGCTCATCATGTTGGAAACACGCACAAAAATCATTATTATTGCTCAAAGGGTGTTTACAAATGATGAAAATGGAGAAATAATTCAAAATCGGGTTTTGTAACAATTATATTTGTTACAAACCAAAAAAAGACGATATAGAGGATTGTCACTGTTAATGTTGCTCTAAGACCCACGGCTCTGTATCGCAAATGCTGGCAAATAAGTCTGCCTATGATGTACGACACGCGGCTGTGAGTCGTTGTTACTGTTGGAAAACTACGGTCTTGGATGGTCCGTTCTTCGTGTTCTTCATGTTCATCAGCAGCAGCAGCAGAAACCGAGTTTGGGAAAACTGGAATTTCGTCTTCTCTGGCTCTCCTCAGCCCCCAGACTCTCGACACCCCTTCTCTATGATCCCATCCACCTATTTATAATCATTAGACTCATTTAATCATGCCATGATTCTCAATATTCTTCATTGAACTCGGGCAGTAAAGAAAATATTTTGGGAATATTTTCTTCCCTGATTTAGCTTCTCACGCGTTTCTACAGCTGCAAAATCTCCTCATTTATCTTTTTCAAGGTACAAAGTGTTGCTAGAGTCATCATACATGAGCAGAACACGTTTAAATTCTCCAAAACTCATGTAATCCCGTGAACTGTCCCTCTCATGCACGTGTTGCGCTGATTTCTTCTCACGGATTTTTCAGCCAAATTTGATAGACCAAAACACTTGTAATAGCTTTGTATATGTCCCAGGAACAATCCCATAAATTTTCAGCCATTTAGTATCCCTATAACACCTCCAAATCCTTGATTGAAATCTGACAGTGAATAAAAATATTTTCCCGCCAATATTCAGTTCAAACGAAGGGGATGAAGGTGCCCCTTAACCAACTGCTTGGGTGCCAATAACAAATGGGTGTTGTGGACAAATTTGGGCTACATATAGCCCTGGGTGCTGAAGATGAATTTGGGCTACACATAACCATGGGTGTCCCTTATCCAAATCTGGGATCCGTATAGCAAATGTTATCCGAAGGTGTCCCGAGAAACTTTTCGAGCCGAATTTTCCAACAATGTTTATTTCCAAAAAATACCTATAAACACACAAAACACCATAATAAGTACGAAATCGATTACTAACAATATGAAACATTGAGGACAAATTAGACACATAAATGCGTCTATCAAATACCCCCAAACTTATTATTTGCTAGTCCTCGAGCAAAACTAATAATAACAAAATAAAACCGAGTTAATCTCGGGAGGGTTTACCAGAAGTGTACCCACAAAACCATGACTTCTACTTGGTCACAAGTATCCAAAGAGCTATGAGGACGTACATATTCTCAACCTATCTCCAAGTAACTAGAATACCAGAGAAATTAAAGGTGTCAGCTCTAAAGCTGACTGAAGAAAAGGGGAGACACATCCGCAACACTGCTAGATAAAGAGATATCCGCTACATATCTAGATAAACATTGTAAGATGCGTCCGTTGCTTTACAGCTGGATGAGATTAGGAGAGAGATAAAGACGAGAGGGACATCTACTACACAGCTGGACTAATTACGTGTGATGAGTTAAACCAGTGCTAGAAAGATCTTGTGCCATATTGAAAGCGGACTAACAAAGCAACCAAATGTGTCTTTCTTAGACTCTCTCAATGTTCTCAGTAGAAACAACATCTTCTTCGGTCTTCAACTGTTGATGATAAACTATCGAACCTCATAGAACCTTGACAATTAACTCTTCTCTTCGATTTCTTCCTTGACTTATGAATTTCTACTTCCCTTTGGCCTTATTGAACAAAACGTAACGATGATTTTTTTTATTTTTCATTTTTTTCATTTGTTTTCATTTTTATTTTTATTTTTTTTGGAGACAAAAATTACAAGGCAACAATTTACATGGCCATGAGAGAAGGACTTTCAAAACTTGGATCTTCGCAACTTGTGATGTCTTGGCATAATGGATTCTAACAACTTATATCATTTGCTCTTATAACTTCAACTTTTATTTTTGAATTATTCTTTTCTATTGTTGCTTCTAAGCCTAAAACGTCTTCAACTTTCTTCATAGATGTTGATGTCGCGCCGCTTGTTGATGATGATAAGTTTCTACTGAGAGAGAGTCGCAATCCAGTAACTAAGACTACATTGTGAGGTTGCTTTGTCTTTCTGGCATTTCCTGACCTACTTGCATTTCCATCATGTGTGGTTAGGTCCATCACGGTTACCCTCTAAAAGGAACAAGTTCTCTCCTGAATCTCTCCTGAATTTCAAGGATCTCAATGTCTTTTTCTCTAATGTCTCAAAAGGTTGTTATCCCTAGCATTCAAATTTCTATCTTTTCGGTGAGAAACAGTATGTAAACTTAGCTAACCGGATACCATGTGATGCTAGAAGTTTCAAAAGAGCAACTAAAAAGTTCTTCCCCACCCCCAAACTTAAATCTATCATTGTCCTCGATGTTCTAAAGATAAAATTAAAAGCATGAACAAGGAGAAACTGTTACCACTTGAAGAAAAAGAGTTAAGGAAAGATATTACCATGTTGCATGAGCATGGGTTACCTCCCAAGAAGTGCTAAGTTTAAAGTCTTCAGCCAGACTTAGGAAAGGATTAGTCAACTCGAACCGTATAACAGTAGCCGGAATAACTGTGGGTCTTCAAAACCAAATAGAGTTGACCAAAGGAAACTGCAGTAAACCAAGAAAATGAACAAGACTAGCATGCCCTTACCTAGTTTCCTGATTAAGACAACTACATCTAATTGTGGTTCAGGTTCAGGTTCTATAAAAGGGTCTAAATATATTTCTTTAGGCTACAACTCCTCAAAAGTGAGATCCGAATTATTAGGTCCTAGAGTCTGTAAAAACTCAAGTAAAAATTTAGAAGCACATAATAATAACCTTAATAATTGAGGATCCTCTAAGTCAATCAGGTTTGACTTACAAAATTGACCACAGTGAGGGTAGTAGTCATTCTTAAGAAAATGTGTTGATTCTACTTTCCTAAAGCATTTAGGTTTAGTCTCACAACTAAATATTCGACACATTTGAAATATAAACGTTCCCACATTTGGAAGAAAACTATTTGGTGGGAAAAAAAAGTCAATAAGGGTATCATAGCCTGGGCAAACCAGAGGATGGGTTTATAATGACTGAACTTCTTTTTGGACATTATTAGGTTCGGGAAAACGTGTATGGAGATAATCTTGTACGATGGTTGAGGCACAAATGTCAAGCCCTACACGAGGGAACTTTCTAAGATTTAAAGGTAAAGCACATGGAGAATGATAATTACCCCCAAACTTAGAGTTTTGGGGTGTCTCTAGGTAGACTAACTACAATTTCCCTAATTTCTAGATCATCGGAATCCTGAAAATGGTCAATTGCTTCTGTTAGGTTATACTCAGGTGATGCATCCTCACTCATATTTAAAAGCTCTACGAGTTCATCTTCTTCGTCTAAGACTATTGTTTCTAAATCGCTAGACTCTAAAACATTATTCTCAGAATAAACTCGTTCCTCTAAATCATTATCGGCTTTGTAAATAGGAAATACTACATCGTCTAAAACGAGGGTATCTCTAGTCAAATCCTCGTCCTTTTGAATAGGTGAATAATTATTAAAATTATTTGGATTTGAAATAGAAATAATATTATCATTGTAAAGCTCAATTGGAGTATCCATTTCCTGATCACTATTCCTACATAAGTATGATTCTCCATCAACACTATCCTCATCATAATAACATGAAAAAGATCGAACCTCATCAAAACAAGTAATGCTACCAATTCTAACCTTGTTATCTTGATTATGTAAATAACTATCTTCATTCTCAAGGGTATTATTGGATACACTATATTGGCAATTCAAGTAATTTCGAGCAATTCTTTCGTTCGTCTCAGCTATCCGCTTGAGGTGGTCTTCTAAACAAGGTTCACTCATTATTGTAGTTCTTTCGTCTATAATTATATTATTCATCTCAGCTAACTTACACGTCGACTCAGCTAACTTCCTAAGGGACTCTTCTAAAGGAGGAATAGGAACAGGGGGATCATAAAAAGGACTACTTTTCAATAGTTTAATTGTATCCTCTATAGACGAAGAACTAGTACTATAATCTTCTTGCTTGTAAGACTGATGCATGTGTGGATAGTAATTGGGCTCACCAGGGTATGACCCATATCCTTCCAAAGGATGGCGTTCCCAATCACTATTCCCCCGGCAGCGGCGCCAAAATGATAATATTTTTTGTGAATGATGTTGTAGTAATGAGGTTCAAACTCTCGGACTTTTGAAGATCAAATTTAAATATTTAATAAAATTATATAAAAAAATATTAACAAAGTGGGCGAGAGGTAACCAAGACACTGATTTCACTATTACACATGAATTAATGATGGTAAATAATCCAAAACTCTAATTATCTTTTAAGTCCTTTATATCTTAACTCACTAATAATCAAGCAAATTCTCAAACATCAATTGTATCCCTTAAGCATTGATTATCTAAACAAAGCATAACATGTCTAATTGAATCACAACTGATTAGGAAAATTACGCAAACAATTTAAAACTTTGCAAAAGCAGTGATTGAGGGAATTATAATTAAATATTAGAGAAAATAAAATAGTTACCAATTATTCATGCGTAAATAGCTTCCCCATTACCTTGGTTGTGGGAGAATTAGCCGCTCATCATGTTGGAAACACGCGCAAAAATCATTATTATTGCTCAAAGGGTGTTTACCAATGATGAAAATGGAGAAATAATTCAAAACCGGGTTTTGTAACAATTATATTTGCTACAAACCAAAAAAAGACGATACAGAGGATTGTCACTGTTACTGTTGCTCTAAGACCCACGGCTCTGTGTCGCAAACGCTGGCAAATAAGTCTGCCTCGGATGTACGACCCACGGCTGTGAGTCGTTGTTACTGTTGGAAAACGACGGTCTTGGATGGTCCGTTCTTCGTGTTCTTCATGTTCATCAGCAGTAGCAGCAACAGAAACCGAGTTTGGGAAAACTAGAATTCCTTCTTCTATGGCTCTCCTCAGCCCCCCAGACTCTCGACACCCCTTATCTATGATCCTATCCACCTATTTATACTCCTTGGACTCATTTAATCACGCCATGATTCTCAATATTCTTCATTGAACTCGGGCAGTAAAGAAAATATTTTGGGAATATTTTCTTCCCTGATTTAGCTTCTCACGCGTTTCTACAGCTGCAAAATCTCCTCATTTATCTTTTTCAAGGTCCAAAGTGTTACTAGAGTCATCATACATGAGCAGAACACGTTTAAATTCTCCAAAACTAATGTAATCCCGTGAACTGTCCCTCTCATGCACGTGCTGCCCTGATTTCTTCTCACGGATTTTTCAGCCAAATTTGATAGACCAAAACACTTGTAATAGCTTTGTATATGTCCCAGGAACAATCCCATAAATTTTCAGCCATTTAGTCTCCCTATAACACCTCCAAATCCTTGAATGAAATCTGACAGTGAATAAAAATATTTTCCCGCCAATATTCAGTTCAAACGAAGGGAATGAAGGTGCCCCTTAACCAGCTGCTTGGGTGCCAATAACAAATGGGTGTTGTGGACAAATTTGGGCTACATATAGCCTTGGGAGCTAGATGAATTTGGGCTACACATAACCATGGGTGCCCCTTATCCAAATCTGGGATCCGTATAACAAATGTTCTCCGGAGGTGTCCCGAGCAACTTTTCGAGCCGAATTTTCCAACAATGTTTATTTCCAAAAAATACCTATAAACACACAAAACACCATAATAAGTACGAAATCGAGTACTAACAATATGAAACATTAAGGACAAATTAGACACATAAATGCGTCTATCAAGAAGGCTCAAGGTGGTAGGGTCACAATCGTTAAGTGAAGAATCTCTTTGTCTTTTGCACACATTCTCCCTTATGCGTCTGAAGGTACAGGGACGAACTGGTTTGGGAACCCCGAGAGAGTTTCCAATTGGATCAAAACCATGATCACGACAAATTTGACCAATCAAGCAAGGGTAACCTAACATCTTGATGGGTGAAGTCATCGAAGTCATTTGAAACATGATGAAATCACAAATATCGAGACTTTGAACACCCGATTCAAGGAAATAGACCAATTCCGCAAACTCGTGACTCCACCAAGAATTCTCAATTGTGGAGGGACAAAGATTCGAGATACCAAGTTTTCCAAAAGCCATCAATGTAATACTAATATCATTAGTAGGGAACTTTCCTTGATTCCAAGCTACCTTCTTACCACAAAGCCCAATAGGGATTTCATCACATGATGAACGTTCATCACTTAGTCTAGGAAGACGCACATTTCCCCAACGGAATGTTGGCAATCTTTGAAATTAATTCTCTATCAACAAGAAACATTTTTCTATTTGTCATGGATTTGAATTCCATCTTATTAAGATCAACATCATGAATGTTGGCATAGAAAATTCTTGTGAGAGAATCAAATCCTTGACCATGACCATCAAAGATATTTCCAAGCTTGAATTTTTTGAAGCAAGCTAAATCTTCTTCATGCCCACTAGAGAGATCCCATTTCTTTTCTAGGATAAAACCTTTAGATGAAATCTTTTCAAAAATTCTAGCACAAGAATCATCCACAAACCTAATCCTAAGAGAATTTTAGTCACAAGGAGAATCCATGCTAAAGGTATTTGAGCTTTTGGAGCTTCTTTTTGAGACCTTAGGATTCATCATGAGATCTAAGAAATTGAAAGGAACAAGAGGAATTTACTTACTTGGAGTGAATCTTGAACACCCTTTCTTTCAATTTATCCAAGAAGGCTTCAATGGAGGAAGCACACAAAACCCTAGAAGTTCACGTACGCGGACGGGTGATGAAGAAGAGGGTGCGCGAACTTCTTCTTTATATGACCAATAATGGGCTTGAACCCGTTTGTGAACCGCGACCCACACAAGGAAAGTGATATTTTCTTAGCCGTTTGTACATCAAAGGTTATGCATCCCGTGACAACACACTTTTATGAGAGACGATGGATGCAGTAGAAAGCTTTATTTGGTATTCTAAAAGAGAATAACACAACTATACACAACTCAAACATTTCTTGCCCCATTCCAAGATATATACAAATGGGGTGGTGCCTGGCATGTCACCAAGAGGCATAATGTGCAGAGGAATTCTCATGCAACATTTATGCTTGATATGTGTGAACAGTCCCCGTGATATAATCAACATAATGATGATAATCAGGGCAGTCAGAACTTTCTATCCTTCGTTTGATCTGGTTAGAAGGGAAATTCTTCCGATTCCTAGGCTGTACAATATTATTCGATGGTTTAACATGTACAGAACCTTTTTCGGAAGGATTCTTAGACTTAACAGAATTAAGTTTTTATAAGAATTTAAAAACGCCTTCAAACGCTCTAAATAGATCTTTATCAATTGATCCATTACGATAGTATTCCTCAAAGAGATCAAGAGTTAATATAGTGAGGGTCCATATCCTTGAGCATGACGAACGTTTCCTCAACCTTTCCTTCTTTTTATTTTTTCCTTTAGATTGGATCTCATTATCTAAATTTTCCTTTTTAGATGAAATGAGATTATCACGTGAACCCTGAGGTTTTAACCAAAATAATCCTTGAGCAATCTTTAAGGACTTCTGCCATGCATTACAGATGCCAAGAGCAAGTTTTCCAAAGAAATTTCCCATGGGACAATTTTTAAGTAACGAACAAACACAAACTTATTAGGTTTAGAGTGTTTGCCTGCTCTGATACCAATTGAAAAAGTGGGGGTACAAAAACCACACCCAATATTTCACTTAGCAATCTGTATGGACAAACTCCAATATACTTTCTAGAGAATCAACTAGACAGTCAGACTCAATCTAGATAAAAAGTATATCAAAGAGTTTATATCTCAATCTCTCGATTTGATATATACTCAAGTAAATAGAAATCTGCGAGTCTTTATCAAATACTAGAGAGATAACTTGGATGGTACCAAAGACCAATATCCAAGTTTCAATCAATTTAAATCAACAACCAAAAGGTCGGATATTCTAATTGATTGAACAACGCACAACCTGTGATATTTCAATTATATAACAAAATATAATGCGGAAAAGAAATAACACAAACACCAGAATTTTGTTAACGAGGAAACCGCAAATGCAGAAAAACCCCGGGACCAGTCCAGATTGAACACGCACTGTATTAAGACGCTACAGACACTAGCCTACTCCAAATTAACTTCGGTCTGGCCTGTAGTTGAACTCCAATTAATCTCACATTGATCCAAGGTACATTTATGCTCCTACGTCTATGATCCCAGTAGGATGCTACGTACTTCATTCCCTTAGCTGATCTCACCCACAACTAAGAGTTGTTACGACCCAAAATCGAAGACTTAAATAAAAAAATCTGTATCACACAGAAAAGTCTACGGTAATAGATAAATCTGTCTCCCACGAATATACCTACGAGTTTTGTTCCGTCTTTTGATAAATCAAGGTGAACAGGAACCAATTGATAAACCGGACTTATATTCCCGAAGAACAGCCTAGTATTATCAATCACCTCACAATAATCTTAATCGACGCAACGAAAAAAGATATTGCGGAATCACAAACGATGAGACGAACTGTTTGTGATTTCTTTTATATCTTGCCTATCGGAGATATCAATCTCAAGCCAATTATCACAATTGTACTCGTACGATAGAAACAGCAAGATCATATCACACAACTACAAGAAAGTAGTATCGGTCTGGATTCACAATCCCAATGAAGTCTTTAAGTCGTTAACCTGGTTTACACGAAGAAACCAAAGGTTAAAGGAGAATCGACTATAGGTTAGCACAACTAGTATCACACAGAATGTGTGGGGATTAGGTTTCCCAGTTGCTAGAGCTCTCCCTTATATAGTCTTTCAAATCAGGGTTTGCGATCAATGTTAGCTTGGTAACAAAGCATTCAATATTCACCGTTAGATGAAAACCTGATTAGATTCACGCTAATATCTTTCAACCGTTAGATCAAAAACTAGCTTGTTACACACAAATGAAATGCAGGTTTCTAGGCTTGTGTAACCATACCCAAACTTGTACATTTGTTGGTTCAACAATAGCCAACCAAATGGTTAGCCATATGATCACTTTCATATCAACCATATTCTTCTTCACCATAACTAGTTCAAGTGACTGAAATGAACTAGTTAGAGAGTTGTTCAATTGCAAGGAAATCTTATGTAACTACACAAGACACAATTGAAGAAAAAACGATTTGATTCACTCGAATCGGTTCATGAACTATATAGCCACGGTTTGCAATTTGCATTCCTTAGTTTATATAAGAATAAGTTCACAAACATCGTTTTTAGATATAACCTACTCAAGTTCGGGGACTGGGTTCGCGGACTTAAGTTCCCGGACGGAGTTCACAAACTCCAACAGAATTTCTCGGGACGAGAACTTCCGCCAGTTCGCGGACTTGGCTCACGCCACCATTCCGGTTCTCTTGATCAACAAAGTTCGCAAACTTCGGTTCAAGGAATAAGGACTTATACATATACGTGTTTCCACAACAATGCTTATATCCTCCAATGGTTATATAATCTAAACTCTCATTTCAATCATTAAAACATTCTTAGAGGACGTTGATATTCTATAGTTGTTATTAAAAACTATTTTTCGTCAAAGTAAGCAATTTTCAAAGTGATTGAAACTTGTCATGACTTTCTTCACTAGGTAAAGATGAACTTGGCTAAAGCGAAATCTTACCAACACATATTTCGAGAAATAGATATACGAGGTAAACTCGGCTCGAAATAGCAAATGTGTATAATCTAAGTCTATATAGCAAAACGACTTTTGTCTCAAGATAGGAGATAAATAGACTTTGGAGTGATACATAAGTTCCAGTCTCCACATACCTTTTAGTCGATGAAGATCCACCGGTTCCTTGAGTAGTCATTCGTCTTGTATGATGATTGTCATGGAGTTCTTGAGCTCAACTATACTTTCTATCCTAGTCTGAGACCTTAGCTATAGTAGACTAGAAATCAAGACTTATAGTTTTGATCACTAACATTGACAAACATGTTTGAGATATCAACACATGCGAGTTCGACCGAGCAATGCTCTAACAGATACCCAAATATTTTTCATTTGATTTCATTATAGGGATTTTAAGTCGTCGAGGAAGAATTCTTCGAAATCTTTGTGGAACATGAGTACTGTAATAAACACTCGATTTATTAAAGTTCACCATATGTCCTGAGGCCGCACCAAAATCTTCAATAATTTTTTGGATGTTATTGACATTATATAAATCAGCATTAATGAACAGCAAGCAATCATCCGCAAAAAATAGATGAGAAAATGATGGAGCACCTAGAGCAATCTTTATACCTGCAATCTGGTTATTCTGTTCAGCTCTTAGGAGTTGACGAGAGGAAGCTTCCATAACAATAATAAAGAGATAAGGTGACAAAAGTTCACCTTGTCTCACCCCTCTTGATGGCTTATAAGATGCAAAAGTAATACCATTTAGCAGTATAGAATTTTGAGTTGTACTCACACACTGCATAATTAGATCACACCACTCATGAAAAAAGCCCAACTTCAACATAACATCTCTAAGGAATGACCATTCAAGCCTATCAATGGCTTTAAAAATATCTAGTTTTAGAGCTAGGTATTTGGACAAATTTTTTTTATCCTTCATTGTATGCACAATTTCTTGAGATAAATGAATACTATCATAAATCTGCCTCCCTGGTACATAAGCATCTTGGAGAGGAGATATGATCTTTCCCATAAATTTCTTCAGTCTTGATGAAAGTATCTTTGAAATGATTTTATATGACGTGTTAGAAAGAGCAATTGGCCTCAAATCAGAAGGAAATTTCTTGTTATTTGTTTTTGGAATTAAAGAAACATTCGTAACATTCAGACTTTTGAGAATGTAGCCTGTATGAAAGAATTGTTTTACCATATCCACAACATCAGTACCAACAATGTCCCAGTGGTGCTGAAAAAACTCTGGAGGAAAGCCATCTGGGGATTTCCTTGGCTTCATATCCTTTAAAGCTTTACGAATTTCCACAATATCAGGTATTATCATCAAATCCATATTATCTGAAGAGGTGATTATCGAAAGTATACATTTTACAATATCTTCATTTCTAGCTGGTGAAGAAGTAGTGTGTAATGCAGTATAGTGATCAATAAGCAAATTTTCTAAACTGCCTCTAGTAGTGCACCAATTGCCATTATTGTCTTTTAAAGCAACAATATTGTTTCGAACTCTTTTCTTATTAGCATTCGCATGATGATACTTTGTATTCATGTCAATTTCAAGATAATTTCATCCCTAGCTTTTTGACCCCAGAAATCACTTTGAATTTGGTGCCAATGTTCAATATTTGTTTCTACCTGCAAAACTTGATGATGAGTATTTTGATTCTGGGTATTATGCTGAAGTACTTATAGTTCTTGATGGAGAAGATTTATATTACTTTGAATATTACGAAATTTATATCTATTTCATTTAGAAACATATTTTCTTGTAATAACAACCCTTTTAGATAATCTGAAGGCATGTGACCCATTAACTTCATGATTCCAGGTAGCAACAATTTAATTTTTAAGAGTATCATCTTTTCATAAGATTGGAAATACTTCCAATTCATTCTCTTATCAATATTCACTGAAGAAGTATCTAGCATAATAGGGCAATGATCTGATCCCAGTTGAGGATGATGAAGAAGTTTGAAATCAGAAAAATTAATGAACCACTCATTATTTACAATTGCTCTATCTATCCTAAATCTTCTTATGCATGTGCTATGAACATTGCTTGACCAAGTAAAAGACCTGCCTGAATAACTGATATCTTCCAAACCAGCTTCGTGAATAAGATTAATGAATGATGAGTCTCTTGAAGAAGAAACCAAAGAAATTGAAGTATTTGCAGCCGAATAAATATTTCCAGATATGAATAAACTCTCTTCATTTTTGAACACCAAGTTAAGATCTCCAATAACAACCCATGGTTGTTTAATAGACTTGTTTTTCTTTATGATAGTGATATGGAGAGCCATAAAGACAAGTAAGTAACCACTCTAGCTTAGAAGGGTCTTCCTGCACCAAAAAATTAATTATCCAAGATTCTGCATGCACAATGTTAAAGTGAAAGCCATATTTCCAAAGAAGAATAAATCCACCAGCTAAGCCTCTAGAAGGGATGAGTTTATAGTTTGGGAATCTATATTTCCTAATGAATTTTTTCATTTTAATTTCACCTATATTTGCTTCTGATATGAAGATTATATCAGGGTCATATCTATAAATCATGTCCTTAAGATGATCTCTGGTTTTTTTGTTAGCAAAACCCTGCCAATTCCATGCAAAAACTCTCATATTTATGTATGGGGGATTAGACTTATGCAGAAAAGGCTGAAAGTACTTATGTGAAAAACAAAGATTCAAAAGAGAAGGATAATGAGTAAACAAAAAGTAACAAGAGCTAAGAAAGTAATTAATTACCGAAGCTGCATGGTTCTCCAGATTTTGCATGGTATTCTTTCCTGCGTTAGCATTCTAAGATTCATTATCAACCATTTCTATCACATCCATAGATTCAGCATTATATGTATCTTTACCATTTGTAACCCCTCCATGAACAGCTAAGATAGGTCCTTGTATAGACGGATTGGTACCATTGTCTTGAACATTCTGATTTCTAACACTTTTAGCATTTCGAGCCTCTTCAGCTTCAGCCATCTCAGTATTTTCCCTTTCAATATGAACATACTCCTCATGCAAAACTTTTTCCACATCCACATTTTTGTTCTTAGCCTTGCATTGTTCATCATACTCTTCCATTGTCATTGCTCTTTCACGCAGAATTTCAGCAACTTCTTCATAGGTATCATCATCATGGTCAATTATGTATCACTGATCACACAAGCTATGGGGTTGCTTAACCCAATGGTACCTTATCCAGACATGTTGATTCGAGTTCCATCATTCTCCTCTTTTTAGAGGTTTGTTAAGTTCCATCTCAATACGAGTAGTAATCATATTTCCAGATTAGGGACTGCAGTTTTTTGGATTTGTAGATATTTTCTTACCCAGGTCTTCAATAGCTTCATTAACAACTGCTACATGATGATGTTCAAGTAGCAAGCCTTTGAATTGAACATCATATTCTTATTTTGTGAAAACATAATCAACATATGCTTTTTCTGTGGTATATTTTTGGAGTGCAAGAAAGCTTCCCTGGACGTTCCATGTAGACTTTTTCAAGACATCTTTCAAGTCTTTCTGCGAGTTAAACTTAAAGACAAACAAGTATTTTCCACAGTTCGTGATTCTCTTTTCTTGTAGTTTTTCCAAAGTAGATTCAGTTCATCTTTTATAGCTGAAATTTCAATTTCATCATCTTTGGTAATAAGCTTCCCAATCAGACTGTTTGACCATGTACTTGCAGCATCAGTTATGTTCTTTGCTGAACCAATAACACCTTTGATACCTCTAATTGAGGTATCCCTCATCTTCTCATTGTGCTTATGAGATTGTTGTTGTTGACACTGCTGTTGCCAGACTCCATTGATTCAACAGTGGTCTTATTACTAGGGTTTGAGAAAACTTTTGATAAGTGTAGAAGTTGAGGTTTATCTATACTTTTATTTAGGAAGGATATTATAGGGGAGAAAGAGCAAATATTTTTTTTCTCTAATTAACGTCCAAGAATAATCTTGAAAAGGGGAAGAATATTTTTTGTTTTGTATCGACTGCATGTGATCCGAAAAATAATGAACTGACCACAAAACTTAGTATCTTTTAGGCGGAGATTTGGAAATTTGAATTTTTAGGGTTTGGAACGTGAATCGGAACGGAGAACATAATTGGTTTTTCATGGTTTCAAAAAATTGAACAGGGGACAATGGTGATACTCATACTGAGAGATACTCAATGCTGAATTTTTGTAACTTTGCAATATAGCAGGATGTGATAAACTTATATGGGGAAATATAGCCGATTCTAACAATATAGTCATGAAAATGAGAAAGAAGCTTTGCACGGAGATCCAAAAATGGAAGGAATCCATATCAAATCTAGAGAAACTTGCAAAAAAATTAAAACTCCATAAATAGCTAACTGAAAAAGGAGATTAATCTGGAAAAGAAATAGACAAGAGAACAACAAAACCATAATTAAATCTATGAATTAAGAGATAAAACAAAAAGACATAATCAAGAAAGAGCAAACTAATACGGCAAATTAATGAGATAATATAAGATCCTCCGAAATAAAAGAAACTAATGGGGTAGGAGATTAATCGTAAGATGAACACTAAAACAAATCAAGATAGAAATAACTTAAAAAAATCATTGCATGATGAAAGAATTGAAAAAAAAATTATAACCGAGTTAACTCAATTTTTCTCCCGATTCGCAGAGCTCAAACCAAGGACTTTTTTTAACTACTTACTCATGAGCTTAATTATAAGTTCCAACATAACACCAATTGACATTGAATTAATGCCTTTCCTGGTCCCAATACCATGTCCTTATCATTTAATCGTAAGATGAACACTAAAACAAATCAAGATAGAAATAACTTAAAAAAATCATTGCATGATGAAAGAATTGAAAAAAAAATTATAACCGAGTTAACTCAATTTTTCTCCCGATTCGCAGAGCTCAAACCAAGGACTTTTTTTAACTACTTACTCATGAGCTTAATTATAAGTTCCAACATAACACCAATTGACATTGAATTAATGCCTTTCCTGGTCCCAATACCATGTCCTTATCATACATCTTAGTAAGATGATTCTTTTTGTGTGTTTTTTGCTGGTCGAATATGCCACGATGAGTATGATTCATAATTTTTGTGTGTTTTTGTTTTCATATTTATCAATGTGCTATTATATATATTTATAGCATCGACCATCCACCTCCAGCTAATATATAAAATAACTTAAAAAAGAGAAAAAAATTGCGATTATAAGTTTTGGAATTGATAATTTAATTAATATCTAAGGCGGTGGAGAAAACTAAAATAAATAATTTCTTGATGGATAACAAACTCGTGAAACAAATGCGCTCTTAAAGTCTCGGTAATGCTATTGATGTCTTCATAGTTAGCATCATTTTTGTCTCCTACACCAGCAAGTACGTAGATAATTCTTTACACCAATAATATTTTTGTATAATAATTAGAATAATATTTTGGGATTTTTAACAAACTGCCACACTTGCAAACCCCGATTCAAGAAAATGCCACCGTTTTTTTCAGAGTTTATTAAATGCCACAACCGTTAGTTTTTCCGTCAGGACCCACACACTTGGTCTTTTTCGCTGACTCGGTCAAAATAATCTGTCGCGATTTACATATTTACCCTTGAAAACCCTATTATACTAGTCATGGGTTCACCATCTTTCCCTGTTAGTTCTTTCTTCTTCCTCTTTCCCCTGTTCTTCTCTTCTCGTGTTTCCGTGAGAAGATTTTGTGATTATGATATCAGAAACTTAAGAGAAACGTTAAGAGTTGATTGTCGGTGATGCTGTTGTGATTGTTTGAGCACGAGATGAAGAGGATGGAGTTGCTGCTGTAGATCGAACATAGGAGTTCTGAAGTTAGGGTTGCTGTCAGATGTAGAACAAAGGGGTTGAAGTTTAATTAATGTTCTGAAACCATTTTGAAGATAAATCGAAGAGCTAGGGTTTTTTCTGTGGAGAAAAGATAACTTAGGATGTCTTTGATTTGAATCCCGATTGGTGGGTCGATTTCAATTTGAAACAATGGTTTGAGTATTAATTTGAAGAATTGAGCTGTATCCACAGAAAAAACATGAATTGAGCTGTTGTGATTGGTGGGTCGATTCATGTTTAAATCCCGATTCAATTTGAAGCAATGGTCGATTTCAATTTTTTGAATTGGGATTTACAAGTGTGGCAGATGGTTTGAATCGGGATTTAAACATGAATTGAGTTGTTGTGATTGGTGGGTCGATTTCAATTTGAAGCAATGGTTTGAGTTCGTGGAGTTGAATAAATTGGGATGTCGTTCTCTGCTGAGTCTCGGTCGATTGAGGCAGTGCTAGTATCAAATGGTGGATGCCTACCGTTCTTATACAGGACTTCTTCAAACAGCAACCAAGGAATTGAATCTGGGGTTTTGATGTTATCTGAAGATGGGTTTTTGCCCAATTTGGTTTTGATCAAATGGTGGTCGTGAATTACAGGAGACGGTGGCTGAGATTGGGTTTAATGGCAGTTGTTCTTGCGGATTAGAAGACATGTGAATCAATGGGTGGCAAGTAGTGTTCGAAGTTCACTTGCATTGCGATGGGCTTGATCTGAAAATGGTGTTGATTGTTCTTATGGCTGATCGAGTGTAACGAGGATAGAATTTGGGGTTCACTGGATATTAGATCCATGAGCTTTTAGACTAACTGATGAAGAATTTTAAATATACAAGGAAGAAGATGCTCATTCTGCCGTTCTCTTTCTCACAAATCAGCCGGATCAGTTGAAGGTGTTGTTCCGTCCAAGTGAGAAGACGGAGAGAGGCAAGGTGTATACGCTGGCTGATGGTTCAAGTAGAGTGGTGACGAGATGGAAACCAAAATCGCATTTGAGTTTTCTACCTGGCTGGATTGTATGGGGTATTTTGGTCTTGGTCGAGAAGCAATTGGTAGTAAACAAAGACGTTGCAGTCTGTTGGGATTTATCTGCAAGTCGAGAAATTAGTATGGAGTCTCGTCGTTCTCATGATGGTTCATGGCAACAGAACAACGCAATGGTGATTGAATTGGTTATAGACGGGTACACTATGAATTTGAGGGTGTATATGTCTTTTACAAAGCTAGATAACTGCCACCTATGCATTAACTGATGGAAACAGTTTTTTTGGATGGAAAAGATCAAATTTGTGGCATTAAATAAACTCTGAAAAAAACGGTGGCATTTTCTTGAACTGCAAATTGGAAGTGTGGCACTTTATTAAAATCCCCTAATATTTTATAGACACCGATAATATCGTCTTTGATCGATTTATCAATAACAATGTTTTATGTTTAGATTAGAATGTGATCAATTGAAGCACTAGGAGGTTTTTAGCCGAAAATTCTTCCTTCGCAAATGTAGCATTATAGCACGGCCCTTTTGATTTATGTACCCTTTAGTCTAGTTCGGGCCCTACCCGCTCTGTCCGGTAGAAGAAGAGTCAAAAGTCAAACAGGAGAAAACACCAAAAAATGGTACCAACAAAGAAAGAAAGAATTGTAAATCACGGCATAGACGAATAAACCAGTACTTGACTTGCTGACTCTTCACATGACAACTTGTGCTTCAAACGTTCAATAGTCTTTTGCCTTATTCCATACGACCTTACTTAATTACCTCATTCATTCCCATTCATGGCCGCCATGGCTTCTTCCATCCACATCACTATGCATCAACAGATTCAACACTCTTTATCTTCGTTGAATTCTCAACTCTTTCTCGTTGATTACTAGTTTGTTTCCTTTAGGTCTCCTCTTATATATAAACAAAAAATAAATCTCATTTTGCAGTTCTTAGTTATATATGTGTTGCAACTACAACCCATAACCAAAAATCTTGTGAATATTCAAGGATTAATTGCTCGCAAATCAGCTCAAAGATGGACGGCTACAATCGCAGTTTCAAAGATAACTCAATGGGAAAATCTCAAATCGTGGATGTTAGTAGTAAAGTGATGCTGGCATCCATTATCATACTTTTCCTGATCATAGTACTAGTTATAATTCTTCATTTCTATGCCAAATGGTATTGGAGACGGCGAATCGGAAACCAAAACGGTGGTACGATGCGGCGACGGTTCGTATTTACAACAAGTCAAGATCAGAACGTAACATTCCGGCAAGGACTTGCGGCTTCGGTTATGAAAGCACTGCCTATTGTTACGTTCAGTTCTAGTGAATTCAAAGACGGACTTGAATGTGCAGTGTGTCTTTCTGAGGTTGAAGAAGGCGAAAAAGCTCGGGTTCTGCCAAAATGCAATCATGGGTTTCATGTAGATTGTATTGATATGTGGTTTCAGTCACATTCTACTTGTCCACTTTGTAGAAATCCTGTTTCAGTAGAATCATCATCATCATCTCCGGTAGATTCAAGTGATCTAGAATCCCAGTCATCACCGGTAAATTCCGGGAACAACAACAACAACAATGGGTTGTTGTCAGTTGAAGCAGCTCCGAGTTATCCAACTAATGTCATGTTCTGGGGCAACCAAAATCGTGCCAGCACCAGAGACTCCGGTGAAGAAGAAACTTCATCCTCGTCATCGTCGACTGAGTCTTCTTCTCCTAGTTTAAGACCGGATAGACCGTTGGTTATTGACATACCCGACAGATTAAGTCATGGTTTTTCATTCTCTTCACCACCTACTACTCCCTCTTCAGCAGGAAGGAGAGTTTCCGAGGATGATATGAAGTCGCCGGTGAGCTCAAGGTTTAAGTCATTATGTAAACTGCTGAGCAGGGAGAAGAGAGTTGTCCCTAGTAGTCCCAGTGTTGATATTGAACAAGGAGAAGTAGTAGGGAGCTCAAAAATGTCTTCTCCGACTGGTTATGTGATTGGTACTAAGGAACGGCCGTCGCCCGCGGAGGAGACGACCAACATCTGAGATTACTGCATCAAAATTTCTTTCATTTGTTTTTTTAATTTACTACCGAGGTGAAGTGAAGAAAATTCCACCCACTTTTAATTAATTTCATAAATCATTCATCAAATCAATTTTTCGTGTTTATATTAGGATTAGTTTCATAGCTTGCAATACTGTAAAAGTGATTATTACGTTTCTCATTTGCCGGAACCTTAAAAATAAAAACTGTATAAAAATAGTTGGCTTTCTTTTTCCGTTTCGTTTGCCGTGTTCTTCTTTACTATTTCCCGGCAACCACCTCATGGGTCAAATTCCGGTAGGGTGGCTCATTGTCCGGACTTGCAGCCTTGCAGGTTCTAGGTTCATTCATTGTCCGGCAGCCAAGTTCTTTCCCCCTGTATCCCCTTGGGGGGCTTTACCTTGACCGAAATCTGGTCGTCCACTTTCTTTGAATATCCAAACTATAATTCAAATGGCTTCTTTTGTCGACTTTGAATTCTTAAAATATCATGGTGGTGGTGGAGTTCGCCTACACACCCACCACATTGGCATGTAAAACGCGTTATGTATGAGGGAAAGCAATAAGTGTATGATCTTCTTTTGCCGTTCATATTAGATCTGATTTATCTGAATCGGAAACATGTGAATCAGTGAATTGTTTATGTGGATCATGAACATTTTGTTGCCTGACTTAAACTGAATTCGAGTCGGAAGTTAGGTCTCCGAGTTAGTTAGGTACCTAGTTAGATCTGATTCAAAAAGAAAATGAACGATGTGATTTACATCTAGTCAGAAATTGACTCAAATCCATACATCGAATCAGACGCAAACAAACATGCCCAGTAGATTCATGATGTATGCATTTTCATTATATAGTCAAAGTCGGTACTGAAAGACGGACCTATGGTTCCCCACACGGAAAGTGCATTATTTCATCATTCATTCATGGTTACCAAAAAGATGGAGACCTATTGCGTATAAATTCCATTAACATTTGATAAACATGATGCATTTCTCTTTCGGGGCATTCGGCCGAATCGGATAAAATATAAATACGGTAAAGTAAAAGATAAGTATGTCCGGTCCGGATATGCATACTTATAATCAAATTTAAGAAATACATAAACATGCTTTTTCTCTATTTGTTTTTATAATCTAAGAAATACTTTCACTTTTTGTATATTTATTTATGCCTAAGTGAGCGACTTCCTTTTAGCCACCTTTTTATCCTACGCCACTTAATTAGGGCTTATAGATACATGATAAAATAGGGTCATTAAGAAGTAATTCATAGATATCCCTTAACCAACTATTTTCTTAATGGATAATTTATCCCTGATTAATTAGTGTTAATTCGGATGATTAGTGGTAAAATATAGTGTTAGATGTGGAATTAACTTGTGTTAATTGATCATCTGAACATGAAAAAATTTGAAAATTTGAAATTTTTTGAAGAACACCAACTCAGAATCGGTATATGTTACCAAAAACATATACCGATTGTAACCTCAAAAACATACAGAGATTTTTTGAAACTAGCTTCTACCCAGAATCGGTTTATATGGACATGAAAATCAACCGATTATCCATAATCGGTTTATATTGGCGTGAACGTAAACCGATTGTGGGTAAATTTTCTCTTTTTAATCTGTGAATTATGTGTTGTTAAACATCAAATAAAATTAAAATTCATTTTATACCCGAGTTAATGAAATGAAATCGAGTATGATTTCATACTAATTTTATGATCGAGTATTAACCGAAAAAAATGGGTTAACCAGAATCGGTTTACACGATACATATGTAAAAACCGATTCCTGACATTGCACAACAGGAATCGGTTTATAAGAATGCTCATGGAATCCGATTCTAACAAAAAAAAGATACAGAAAAATTGAGAACAACAATCCGTTTACTCGACACACATATAAAATCTGATTCTAACATTATACATCAACAATCCGTTTTTATAAGTGCTATAATCCGATTCTGGTTCAAATTTCTCGAACTAGAAAACATATCAAGGACAATCGGTGTTTGTGGGCATGAACATAAACCGTTTCTATTTGCAATCGGATCACATATACATTAACGTTAACCGATTCTGATAAACCAGGAAAGATTTGATTTCAAAATTTTCAATTTTTGAGCAATTTTATGTTACTAAAACCTAGTTTATAGGATTGGGTTGAGAAGAAAAGAAGAAGAATCAGTTGAAGTGGAGATGGAAATGAATTTGATTTTGATTTTAGTTTTTAATTTTATGATTTTAGTTTTATGATTTTGATTTTAGTTTTTAAATTTTATGATTTTAGTTTTATGATTTTGATTTTAGTTTTTAATTTTATGATTAGGATTTGATGGGGAAAAATTAGTAGTATTAATATTTGATAGAGGATAAAATGGTAGTTTCATCAAAATTAGACACCCCTTATCATTCTTTATGGGGTGGATGAAAAAAATCCATAGGCCCATTTAATTGGACCATAATTCAATAGAGAGGTAGTTAGTACAAACTACTGAACTACAAATAAAAGGTCAGAAAAATGAAGAAATACATATCGAAATTGTTTACTACTTAAGTAGCTCTGATTCGTCGGCTTGCCAAAATCTGACCCGTCATACTTTAATCTTACTTATAGTCACATTTTTCGTAAAAACTATATTAAATAGTGAAATTATAATAAATTGTTTGGATCTAGTTAGAATATTATCAGCAGAATGAAAAAGAAAGTTTCTCAAATTTCAACTCAGTTGTAGGTGTCACTGTAACACGGTGATCTGAGTTCGAAACTCGCCAACACCAAATTATAATAAATTGTTTGGTCTATCTCCCCTTAACCAAACAAATGGTCTCCACCTAACACCCCTTCTTCCAACAAAATCCAAAACAAGATCACGCCTCTTTGTATTCATTGTGTTTTCACAATCAAATCTTCGGTCCAATCCATTAAAAACACGAATCAAATTCATTTCTCGAAAAAGCAAAAGAAAAAAATCCCAGAAAAAACCTCAGCCATCCCTCCTCCTTCATCTCCTCTATATAATCTTCCTCATAAAACCCTAACTTCCCTCATCTCAAAAATCCCTAAATCATTTTCAACAATGGCGTCTGCAATCTCCCCTCCACATCAACAACAACACCCACACCTCCTCCGCCCCTCACCACCACCCCCAGAAACCACCACCTCCATGATAGAACCACCACCAATTTCATCATCAGAAACATCAACACCCCACCATCTAACTCAAGACGAATTGAAAAAAATGGCAGCATACAAAGCAGTAGAGCTAGTCAAATCAGGTATGATTCTCGGCTTAGGCACCGGCTCAACCTCATACTACGCCGTCAACCGTATCGGAGAGCTTCTAAAAAACGGCACATTGAAGAACATCATCGGAATCCCAACCTCATTGAAAACCAAACAACAAGCTATTTCATTAGGTATTCCGATTTCCGATTTGGATTCTTACCCGGTTCTTGATTTATCGATTGACGGCGCCGATGAAGTTGATCCGGGGCTCAATCTCGTCAAAGGGAGAGGTGGGTCGTTGCTCCGGGAGAAAATGATTGAAGGGGCGTCCAAGAAATTGGTTGTGATTGTTGATGAGACTAAGTTGGTTGACAAATTGGGGTCTAGTACAGGATTGGCGATGCCGGTGGAGGTTGTGCCGTTCTGTTGGGGGTACACGGCGGAGTGTTTGAAGAGGTTGTTTAATGGGTGTGAGGTGAAATTGAGGATTGGGGGTGATGGGAAACCGTTTAAGACGGATAATGAGAATTATATTGTGGAAATGTATTTTGGGGAAGATATTGGGGATTTGAATGTTGCTAGTGATAAGATGCACAGGATTGTGGGAGTTGTGGAGCATGGGATGTTTATTGATATGGCGACGACTGTTATTGTTGCCGGGGAGCGCGGAATTACTGTCAAGCATAAAGCTTCTTGAGGTATCACTTTTATGAATTCGAATGAAATAATTTTAGCTAACTTGTTCTGAAATGTCAAGTGTTTTAGGAGAATTTTGATTCTTTCTAGGTAGTAATGTAACGGGTTATGATTACTCAGAATGTTCTTGTTGGGGATAAGAATGCAACTTTTTGTTATGAAATATAGATAGATTTATATGGAACAGAAGCTGTAGTTTTACATTGTTTGGACGAACGCCTTTTCTACAAAACAATATACAGGACATGGTGGTAAATTTTTATCTTTCGCTTACAATGTACGCAATTGATTGCTTGAGAGAGACTTTTGTGACTGCAGAATGTGTGTATGTTTAGTTTATGCTACAATTTAAAACCAAAACCTCTAAGACACTACTGCACAGGAACACAAACAATGTCGTAGAGTGAGGATATAGAATGTTGTGATGTAGAGTGTGACAAGATGAGTGTGTCGAATGTTTTGATGTAGAGAGTGACAAGATGAATGTGTACAATGCGTAGTGTCATTCCTTTGGACACCTTTTGTCTTGATCTGTAGTAATAGCTGCAACACCGGAAAGTATGCACATGCTTTTATGATTAGCATCAGTCTAAAATGAACAACGGATCAGGAAAAGGAAAAACTGTTACTATTTGGTAGTACCAGGGCTTCCATGGCTGCAGGGATTCCAAGCTGTTGTAGTTTTCCTGTTCTTAATCCTTCCAAATTCCAATGGAGAGGCTTGATGCTTTTCTGTTGGCCGGCCATCTGGAAGTTCTGCCTGCACTGCATGACGCAAAAGCACCATGTCCTGATGCATCAAAGCACACCAGTTAAGTCAGTAAGTCTTTGACAAGTGTGTTAGCTTAAACATTGATATGAATACTTTCGTTACCTGCATTGTGCGTAGGCTAATCTGTCCTCCATGCGTATAAGAAATTGGTTGTAATCGTTGATGAGACTAATCTGGTTGAGAAATTAGGGTCGTCTACTGGATTGGCGACGCCAATGGAGGTTGTGCCATTGTGTCGGGGTTATATGGCGGAGTGTTTGAAGAGGTTGTTTACTGGGTGTGAGGTGAAATTGAGGATTGTGGGTGTAGGTTACATTATTTGAACAGAACCTGTAATTCACATTATTTGAACACTTTTATACAAAACTATACACAGAACATGTTTGTTTATTGTTATCTGTTTTGTACATTGTCTGGAATCGAGCGCCTGAGAGAGACTTTTTTGTGACTGCAGAATGTGTATTTAAAACCGCAAGCCTGTAAGATGTCCAGTGCTGCAAAGGAGCGCAAATAATGTCGTCAGGGTTCAAAACCTTTTAGGGTGAGGGTATTAGAATGTTTTTTGTTGTAGTGAGTGACAAGAGGAATGTGCAGAATGCTTATAGTGTCCTTGGTTCTTATCTGGCATGCAAATTTCAGGTTCCAGACGTCTTAGTACACCATATGTCTTCATCTGCAACACCAAAATGTATGCATAAGTAGTCAAAAAGAAAAGGGATTCAAGGAAAAAGAAGAAATGCGACTATTTGATAGGGAAATGATAAGAGAAACAGTGACAGCCATGGGTGTTGTAAAGTGTCCAGATGAGAAGGGAAATGATAAGAAAAATAGCTATAGAGAAGAAGGGACATTATAAGAAAGTGTCCGAATGAGATTCAAAATCTCTCTTACCTGATGGTCTCTGTCTTTACAGTTTCCCCTGTATTTTTAATGCCTTGAATTGTCTATATTGGAAATCAATACCTGTGGGATGCACTCCATCAATTGTCTGCATTAAAAATAATTCCTGGGAATATCAGATCATTTGGAGTTGCAAAGTGCACAGTATTGTTTTTCTTCTGATCAGACAAAATGTATCTGAAACAGTACAGTGAGAGTATGCTGCCAGGCTTTACAGACTCACATTCTTGTAACCTGAACATCTTTGGGTTTGTCTGTATCATCATTTCCTAAACATGTGATGTTTTTAACGATTAGCTAGATAAAATGCTTCCAGCTGCAGCTAAGAAAGAATTCTTCAGCCGGTCGCAAAGTCATGTCCCTTCTCAGTTCACTGATGTTGCCGTTCTTCGTAGAAATTTATTCTCATTTTTAACTAAATTTCCTGTATCCATCCTCATTTGCTCTAGCAAAGGAATAAAGATACAAGAAGAAGAGCACTTAAAAAGTGCAACAACAGCTCCCACCAAAAAGAACAACAAATCTGCGCTAGCTCCTTCTCCGATTCAGAGCTATGATGCTTCTCAACAATTTCACTGGAAACAATTTCCAAATTTTTGTCGATGTTTGTTTATGTTAGCTAGCAATGGTGCTGCTGATAAACACACTGAAGTGTGGTACTCTGATTTTGGGCATACCAAAATCTTATTAGGCATACCTAATAAAGACAAAAAGGTTGTGAAATAACAAAATCAGAAGCCCCTTAACCAGTTTTTTTTAATAGCAAATCTTCCTTTTAAGATTAGTGTTAATACAAATGATTAGTTAAAATAATTCTGATTAGTGATTAGTTTTAAGATTATTTAGTTAGATTTTTTTGGAGAAGGAGAAGGGGACAATGAGAAAAATAAACTTGTATTTGATTCAATGGATGAGGAAGGGACACTTCTATCTTATGTTTAATCTCACTTTTGTAGCTTAAAATCATAAAAAGTTTGTTGTTTTTCACTAAGGTTCGGCGAGTCTGAAATATGTTCGGCTTAATATATCAGCCGAACCCACCTGGATATTGACAACTAATGAGCAGTTCGGCAAGCTGAAAGTGTTATTATTATGAGTTGAACCAACTAGTTCGACTTGTTTAAAAATGTCATAATGAGCCGAACCTGATCCTGTGTGATATGGAAGAAAAATTATATTAGGTTCGGTTTATATTGAGAAAATCGTAAGGGCCGAATCTTTTGGTAGTACATGGTTCGGCTATTTACATAAGTATTATATAAGCCGAACCTGATCGTTTATATTCCTGATAATTATTGGGGTAAGAATTTTGTATTGGTTCGGCACATAATATGAATATCGCAATAGCCGAACCTCGTAAATGTGCTAGGTTCGGAACATATTATGATTATCGAATATGCCGAACCCCTATGCATCTCTATTTGTGACTAGGTTCGGCTTGAAATTTCATGATATTTCATGCCGAACTGTTCATATACACTTACAGGAAGCTTTTGTGAAGAACAATTCGGCTAACAACGCAACTCAATTTTGAGCCGAACCCAACACTGTAACCATCATTTAATCGATGAAAAACAACAAATAGGAGATTGGGTTTGTAAAACTTACTTTCTTATCCTCATTTCCGGAGTTGGAGATGCAGTTGGTTCAATTTCTGGTTCAATTTCAGTTTCTACACCTTCATCTTCAATTGGTTCTTTTTCTTCAATTGATGGATTAGAAGACGATTTGGTTTGCCTAGTCCCAGCTTTTCTTGGTACGAGTCATTATGTAATTGAGTTTAATCGACGATCAAATTTTTACGAATCGACAATTAATCACGGTGATGAAAAAAAAATTTCCCGAGAGGGGAAGAGTTCGGCTAGAGGAGGAAGAAGAAGAGATGTTAAGGGAAACTGATTTTGATTTTCTAGAAAATTGATTTTAGATTTTTGTATTAAGGGCATATAGGAAATTGAACTACCCATAGGTTACCACTTATAAGGTCACCCAAGATGAGACTATTGTTTTGTATGCGTAGAAAGATTTTGGTATGCCCAAAATCAGGGTTCGAAGTGTGACTGTCTTGTCTTCTGATACTATTAATATTTTTGGCTAACCAAAGCCCAGTAGGGTTATGTTTAAAATGATTTTTTAGGGACCATGGTTTTTTTTGGGGGACCATGGTCTTATTAGGCCACCTTCCCTATAGTTATAAGGGGTGTCCTAGAACATTGAAATGACCAACCTATCCTTAACCTAATTTAATTTAAAACCAATCCAATAACCACCTCTCTCTCTCTCTATATATATATATATATACCCACCACCACCACCAACAACCACCGATTACCACCACCACCACCACCCACCGCCGCCGATTACCACCACCGCCTCCCACCACCGATTACCACCACCGCCCACCACCGCCGATTACCACCACCACCACCTCCAATTATCACCACCAACAACCACCGATTACCACCACCACCTCCGATTACCACCACCACCACTATATATATAGCTTAATTTAAAATATTAACAAAGATATTCTCACAAACCCATTACTTGTCATTCGTTTTTGGTTGAATAAATGAGAACTAATCATCAAAATGAGTTGAAAATGGAAGTTGCAGAGAGGTTTAATGAAGTTTTTTTCAGTAAAAAGTTCGGTTATCACAAATTATTTTTTTTCTTAACCGAACTCAAAGTTCGGTTGATTCGCAAAAAAATACTTTTAACCGAACTCCTTGTATTAGAACAATACAAGTCCATAAGTTCGGTTCGTTCGCAAAATTATTAAGTTTTCTTTGTAATAGAACTCTACCTATAAGCCCAGTTCGGTTGATTCGCAAAATATGTTGAAGTTTGCGAACCAACCGAACTTCTAACACTAGGTTACTTTTAACCTGAAGTTTGGTTGGGAACTTGGTTGCGTTGAAGTTTGCGAACTAACCGAACACACAAGATGTACTCAAATAAATTGTCAAGTTCAAAGTTCGGTTACCTACCATTTTATCCTAGGTAACCGAACATTGCACTGTACGACCAAAACCTCCATTAACGAGCGAGTTCGGTATCCTGCGTGTTTGGAAAACGTAACCGAACTACACTTTCAGGTGTGTTCGGTTACATGTTCTTGACATATGGTAACCGAACTACACTTTCAGATGTGTTGGGTTACATGTTGTTGACATATAGTTAACCGAACTGGCCCAAATTTACATAAAAAATTTCATTTTTTTGAAAGTTTGGAGCAATTCAACCAACATTATCTAAGTTTGAAGTATACCTGGATACCCAAATACCCTTCCTCCAGTTATGGTTGGTAAAATCCATCATTTTTCATGTTTTCCTTCTTCATCTTCTCTAACTTTACTCTCTCAATAATTCTACTTCTTTAAAAAAAAAACTCATCTGATTTTTTAATCTCACTAATTATCTTTAACTTAATCATCTCACTAACTATTATTAACACTAGCTAATCAACACCCAAAATTAATCAGGAGGGTAATTTAGGTATTAATATAAATATCTAGATAAGGGGTGATTTAGATTTACTTCTAATGTCTTTACCCAAAATAAAATCATGGTCCCCAAAAAAAACCATGGTCCCCAAAAAATCGTTCTATGTTTACTACTAATATTTTTGGCTAACCAAAGCCCAGTAGGGTTATGTTTACTACTAGCACTCACTCTAAATGTTATGTTTACTACTAGCACTCACTCTAAATGTTTTTGGGGCGCCGCTGAGGTTCTCATTTAACTTCATTTCTAGGATTTGATATTTTTGCGGCAGTCACTTGTTCTCTTATCTTTCTCAGTTTCTAGGATTTTATTTCCAGAGTGACTGCCACTGAGTTTCGATCTGATTTTATTATTATTGATAAAGATCTTCATTATCATCCAGCCACATTGAGGACATGAAGAAGAAAAAGAAAAGGAGGAAGAAATTAGAGAAAATTGATTCGGATCCATATTGGTATGAGCATATTCGGAAATTAGCATCACAATGAAACCCCTTAACTTCAAATTAGTTAAAGAGGAAACAATTATACTGTTTAGATTGGTTGAATGGCCTGTTTAAAGCACAGATGTAATAATTGTTAAAGTCAAGGTCGCTGACATTTGGTATTCTTCCTTCCATTCACAGTGAATTTTCCTCTCAGCAACAAGACTCTTCTTAATTTTTTTTGTATTGATCGAAATATTTTTGTGTATTCAAAGAATTATGAAATAAATTCAATATTTGAATCTACAATTGACTCTTCTTCATCTTTGGATTCCTCTGCCTCTTTGTTCTGCATTTCTTCGATTCATAACTGCAATTGCACAAACAAGACAACCTTGTGCTTGAATGGGGTACTCCAGGAGGTCAATTTACCTACTGAAGAAAGTCCCCTGTAACTCTGGGAACATGCAGTATGCTGGAGCTAGCTTTAGTTTTGGGTCTGCAAGCCTGCTTTCTTGCTTTTGGTGCTAAATTCAATTGACAAGTATAACTTTTTCGTTGAATGTTTGATAACTTGAGCTTTGTTAGTGTTTGGCACATGTGTAGCTTTGAGTTACTACTGACAATTCAGTAACTCTTTGTATGTGCCGGTACAAATTCTTTAAGGTTGTTATAGGAGCAGCGAAGAAACAAGTCAATTTCTTAATCACAGCAACGACAAACCCCAACAAGGTTGTTATATCAATGCTACTCATATCCTCTATATGCTTGCCATGTGAACAGCAGGTAAGCAAGCAGTAGCAGGCAATAGCTAATTCTTAAGTCATTGCTTGATCAAAGAAACAGTTTATTTTAATGCTTTAAGTTTAAGGTTGCTTCCTTGTCTGGATAGTTCTAAAATAGTTACCAATTGTTCCCAATTTTCAGGTGAAATGTACACACCCTGGAGAGCAGAAATGTGATATGTTTAAGTTTAAGTTTAAGTTTAACAGGGGAAGGAAATATGTTTCGGTGCGTGATCTAAGTTTTGGGCTAATCTCCTCCATGCAGGCAGGTTATGCTAAATGCACTTTGGCAAGAAACAAAGATTTCAGTTTGTTCATGGAGTCCCAAAAACCTGACAAGTCATGAGTAAGTATGTCAGCGGCAAATTTCAAACAACATCCAGGAGCTAATTTACCTGATGGTCTCACTTACCTGATGGTCTGTCTTTACAGTATTTGCTGCGCAAGCTCTTTCTTTGCAAACCCCGGGTGTCATAAGCCTCTCACAGTTTCCCCTGTATTTTTAATACCTGTGAGATGCACTTGGAAAGGCAGGCTTGCCTGCTCTGTTATTATCAGGATGAACCGTTGTTGCATTCTTAATGCCTTCAATTGTCTACATTAAAATGCAATACATTTGGACTTACAAAGTGCACAGTACCTGAAACAGTTCAGCAAGCTATGCTACCAGGCTGCTCAGACTTGAACTTTACAAGAAAACGTTCTTATAACATGAACATCTGTATGATCATTCCTCAAAAATGTTTTAAACGATTGGCTAGATAAAAGGAATCCAGCTGCAGCTAAGAATTCAGCAGCTGGTCGGCAGACACTGCCTGCACCGAAATCCAAACTCCAGCTCCAGTTTGCACAGACGTGTCTCTTCTTAGCTGGGTTTCTCTTCAATATACTTGAATCCCCCTTCCGATCTAATCCTGCAACCTCCTTCTCAGATTTGGAGCTATGATTCTTCTCAACAATTTCGCTATAAACAATTACCAAATTAGTGCCAATGTCTGTTTACATTAGCACTCGCACTAATTTCTTAACATGTTATTTACATACATTCGCAACCAAAACAATAGACAAAAAGTAATTTTAAGAACCATTCTGCTTGGTTGAGACAGAATATTTCCTGACCAATTTTTAACTCTTTGTTCCATTTTATCTATGATGCTATCAAAAGTTTGGAGTTTTGATCTGTCGATAAACAGAGGAATTCCTAGATGTGTTTCTTTTAAATCTATCTTCTTCTTCTTATTTTTTTTTTATTATTATTATAAGTATAAATCCCCCAATTAGGATTCGTGCACAGCCTTGGTTGGTAATCTAGCAACAAGCTGGGCTCCAACACCTTTTTTGAAGAGCAACACCCACTCTATGAAAAATAAAACAGCCTAATCCAATTTTTTTTATTATTATTATTATTATTTTTTTATTTTTAATTTATCATTATTTATTAACAAAAAAATCAAAAACAAGGTACAATGTCGAAGGAGGGCAACCTAGCAACAAGTTGGGCCCTACACTTTTTTTTTTAATATATTTTTTTTAATTAGCCTAGATATGGTTCCTTTGTGTTTGTAGTTGACTTTTTTTTGCTAAAGAAAACCAAATTTTGCAAAATTTATCACATGTTCTGATGCTAAGCTAAACAAATTGATTGCATCCAAAACATTATTACGGCTACTTAAATCAACTTTTGTGAATAACAAAAGATCATCGGTGAAAAATAAGTGAGAGATTCTTGGTGCATTTTTTGTTAGTCTAATTCCCTGAACTTTTTCTTGGATTCTAGATGGATAAAAAGTCAGGAAAATACTTTCATGCACAAGATGAACAAGTAAGGGGATAAAGGATCCCCTTGGATAATACCCCTAGAAGGTTTGAATTCTTTACAAGGGTATCCATTAAGCAAGACATGTATAGAAGAAGTATAAACACATTGAAAAATTAAGTCATACCAAGCATCACAGTACCCAAAAGCTTTTAAAGTTATAATAATGAATTGCAAGTTTACCCTGTCAAAGGCTTTTGACATGTCCACTTTAACTCCTGTATTACCAATTTTATTTTTACTGTTCTTTATGGAATCGACAATCTCATGAGCAATACAATGTTGTCTGAGATTTGTCTTGAAGATAAGAAATCTGACTGAAGAGGAGAGATTACATGTTTTAAGGATTTCTTAAATCTATTAGCTTGAATCTTTGTAATTATTTTATATGGTGTGTTAATCACACTGATTGGTCTATAGTCCGAGAGAGTTTTGGGACTTTAAAAAAAAGTTTTGTTTAGATCCTTATTTAAGACTCTATCTTTGAAGATACATTTGGTCCAAACAAAAAAAAATAAACTTCAAAAGAAGCACAAAGAGAAATAAAAAATTAATCAACTACAACTGCCTAAACCTTCTCACAGAACATTTGTCCATTTATATTCCCGCTCAATCCCCATTCTCACCAAAATCTATAATATTCAACATCGGGTATTTCTATTCTTGTCAGAAATTTTGGCATACCAATTTTAATATGATTTCCCCTTGTATAATTTTGATTCCACTAGTGCCCTTTCATTCAAAGTCCACCTTCATGAACAATTTTCTGGATTCTACGTTTAAATCTTTGAGAATGCGGCCTGATATCTTTAAAATATCTTTTGTTTTTCTGAAACCATAATTCTTTTAAAATAACACAGGATGCGGTAATGCAGACTTCCTGAATTAAAAGACTTTTGTGAGCCGCATTTTTCCAAATGTCCTCAAAGGATTTAGGTATCCTGAAATCAAAAGCCCAGCATATCCATCTCCTGATATCAATACTAAATGCACATTCCCAAAGCCGTCTTGATCTTTTTCACAGATACAACATCTAAAAGCAAATTCATACCCCTTACTAATCATGACTGTATCATCCATATAGATTTCCTGCACTGTTGGAATAAGCAGTATCGAGGACTAATTAACTTTGTAGGAAATAGTGCGCTTCGAGTTACTGTGAGTCTGTGACATCTATGATTCCAAAATACATATTCATGCAACAAACCTACCCGGCCGGTAAACTAGAAAAGTAATGCCGATGTTTGCTAGTGTTGCAGTGAGTCGGTGACATTCTTCTGATACTAATATTTTGGGCTTAACAAGGCCCAGTAGGGTAACAGTAAGTCCAAAAGTTTTAGGGTTTCAGCACTCTTAAGGGCGCCGCTAAATGATTTTAGGGTTTCATTTTGTGCATCCCCTTTTGTTTTCCTTCTCAGTTTCTTCTAGGGTCTGTTATCTTATCTTAGCTGATTTGATCTCTCATTGTTGGGTTCTGCATCATCGAATAGGGGTTTGTAGCCAGATTCAGCGACGGCATAATGAAGAAGAAGAAGAAAAAGATTGAGATTTGGATTATTGAAATCGGTATGAGCAGATTCGGAAATTAAAACAAAAACTTGGCAGTTCTAGATGTGATTCATTTGGTCAGAGAAACCGAAGAAGTTAGAATTGAAGCTGCTATTTCAATTTCGATGTTTGTCTAGTTGTTAAACCACTCTACCATCATTATACATCTTGAATTTGAACTACTCCTTGAAAGAATTACAACATCGGGATCAATGATTTTTCCTCTCATGCAGCAATAGTAGAAATCGGTGGATTCACTTTTTTAATTTTTTTTTTTTTTGGTGTACATAATTATTTGAGTTAATCTATGGATTCCACTTTGTTATGATCTTTACTGTCTTTTTGATTATTTTGTATAAATGTTTCTTTCATTCCAGTAAGCATCATTTTATAATGTCCTGTACACACAAGAAAAAATTGTGCTTGAATGGGTATTCCATTAAGTAGTGGGAGGTCAATTTTTGGTTACCTGCAGATGAAAGTCCCCTGTAGCTCTGCCCCTCCGGAAACCTGGATTAAGCAACTATTTGGTGCAAGGCTGCTTGCTGTTTCTTTTTCGTGCTAAATTTGATTGGGAAACATCACGTTAACAGGTATGCCTTTTCGTTGTATGTAGATAAGAATAAGAACTTCAGCACTGTTTATTCATCCGGTCACTCGGACGACAACTACTAACTCTGTGTGTGGTTTATGTGTATGCCTAGGCACTGCAAATTAATTCTTCGAGGTTGTCATAGGAGCAGCAAAGAAACATGTATACCAGGACAAGTCCTCAATTTTGAATAGCAGCAATGACAAATCCAAGGCGAATTCCAACAAGGTAAACCTCAAATTCAATTGATGAATGTTTGTTTTTGGTAGGTATTGGTAAATATCTTGGGAGTCAAGAAGTTTACTTGTTTGTTCGATTAGTATAAAAGGGATGAAAAAGTGTCAAGCAGCCAGGATGTGAGCCTGTTTGTTCATTGATTGAACTTTTTGATTGGTATTGTTTGCTGGTTTTCTTTTATTTTTCACTTCTGCTTGCATCAAGAGAACATATGTAATTCTAGAAATAAATGGGTTTCTGTATATTGAGGCAAGACAGTAAACTTAGACCGGATAAAAACAACTACAGGGATGGGATTTTACTTAAAATCGACTGAAGTAGCATGAACAACAACTGTTTATTTTGCTTTGTTTTCACGTGCATCTCTACTGGATTTAGCTTCTCTTCTGAAATTATGGAAGCAACTCTGTGACGGGCCCTGCGAGACATTTTTGGTTCTCTGTTTCTTAGTTTCTTACTCCCTATCGGGTAAAAGTTCGGTTATATATAGGCAATTCTTTTTATATTTATCCCAAAATCGCACTACTCACAAGCTAAAACTTTTTATTCTTCACTGCCATGGTTTCAGATATCAATTTCCTTGAAATGAATTGTTATTACTCAAAATGTTCTTGTTGGATAAAAAAATGCAACTTCTTTTATTGTGAAGTATAGATAGATTTATATGGAACAGACGAACTATGTACAGAACATGGTTGTTTATTGTTATCTATTGTGTACATTGTCTGGAATCGAGCACCTGAAAGAGACTTTTTTAACTGCAGAATGTGCATGTATGTTTAAGTTTATTCCATCTTCTCTGACAATTTTTTAACCGTAAGCCTCTAAGATGTCCAGTGCTGCAAACACAAACAATGTCGTTACTCGTTAGGGTTCAAATCCCATTGGGTGAGGATAGTAGAATGTTTTATGTAGTGAGTGACAAGATGAATGCGTAGAACGCTTCTAGTGTCATTCTTTATTACCTGGCATGTAGACTTCAGGTTGGAGAGGTCTTAGGACACCTTCTTTTTTTTAATCTTGTACTGTATTAATAGTTACAACACCAGAATGTACTCATAAGTATCTAAGATTTGCACAGGTCAAAAAGAAAAGAGATTAGGAAATGGAAAAACTGACTATTTAGTACAACAATGACAGGCATGTCTCTATTAGTTTTCCCATTTTTAGTCCTTCCAAATTCCAGTAGAGAGGCCTGATGCTTTTCTGTCGGTCGGCCATCTGGAAATTCTGTTTCTACTACATGATGCAGAAGCACCATAGCCTGGTTCATCAAATCACACCAGTCATGGCAGCAAGTTTCTGATGAGTATGTTAGTATAAACATGAACATCTTTGTTATCCGCTCTATGTCAACATATGCTAATCTCTCCTCCATCCAGAGGCAGTTTATGTCAAAGGCACTTTGGCAAGCAACAGCGATTCCACATTGTTCATAAACTGGACCAGTCATGAATTAGTATGTCTGGGGCAAATTTTGAACAACATCTAGGAGCTACTTTAGTTTAGCAGTGATAAGAGCTCCGAAAAATAGCTATAGAGAAGGGAAGTGATAAGAAAATATCTAAATGAGATTTAAAGTCTCACTTACCTGATGGTCTTTACAGAATTTTCTGCACAAGTTCTTTCTTTGCAAGCTCCCAGGGTCGTAAGCTTTTCAGTCATTTCATTTTTGTCTCTTACCTGTATTTTTAATGCCTTCAATTGCCTATATTAGAAATCAATACCTGTGACTTGCAAAGGCTTCCATGATCTGTTATATCAAGCTGAATCGCTGTTGCGTTCTTAATGCCTTCAATTGTCTACTTTAAAAAGCAATACAGATTATTTGGACTTGCAAAAGTGCACAGTACCTGAAACAGCTCAGTGAGACTTTGTTAGCAGGCTTTATAGATTCGAACTTAACAAGAAAACATTCTTGTAACCTGAACATATTTAGCGTTCTTCTGTAAACGATTGGCAACATAATACGCTGCAGGTAAGAACTCAGCAGCTGGTAGTGGTCGGCAGACACGGCCTGGTCCCAAAATCAAAACTCCAGGTCCAGTTCGCTAAGTCGTGTCCCTTCTCTGTTACAGTCTAACTGAGCGCAACAACAGCTGCACACCAAATAATACAACAACAAAACTGCGAGACAGATGCTAAAAAGATTACAGGAGCACAGCTCCTATATCTTCTTACTTCTTAGCTGGAGTTCTCTTCCGATACTAGTATCTTCTTGTCTGATTCTAATATTTTGTGCTAAACAAGGCCCAGTAGGGTGAATGTTTACTTTTAGCACTCACACTCAATATTTTAGGGGCGCCGCTAAATCATCATATAACTTCACTCTATTTCTAGGGTTTGATTTTTGTGGCGTTCACTTGTTCTCCTCACTCTATTTCTAGGGTTTCATTTGGTCTCTCATTTTTGAGTACTGCATCTGCATCATCGGAAATAGGGTTTATAGAGATTAGATCCAGCTAGATTCGGCGACCACCATGAAGAAAAAGATGGGGATTTCTAGAAGAATTGCATCATGCGCTTTGAGAGATGACCAATTCTCTCGAAGGGTATAAGGATGTCAAACCTTCCAAGCAGCTGGTGGTGGAGAACACATCTAAAAAAGAGCATCTAAAATATGAGAGACTCTTAATGTGTAGTTATTTGTTAAGTAGTAAATAAAGAGCCTTTAGCAAATAAGAATTTAGTGGCTGAAAGTGAAGAGACTATCACGAAAAATCCCGAGGTGGGCATTATGATTTTACCTCTCAAGCAGCAGCAACAAATTCCCCCCACGGTGGAATTTTCTGTATGATTTTTTTTTTGTTTCAAGAAATTATGAAATGAAATTGAATATTTGATTAGTCTTTGGATTCCGCTCTGTTATGCAGTTTACTGTTTTTTTATTTGATTTTGTATAAGTGTTTCATTCGTTATTCTGCATATCTCTCAATTTTGTTATAATGTCTTGTGCACATAAGAAAAGCTTGTGCTTGAATGGGTATTTCAGCTAAGTCCCCTGTAGCTCTGGCACTCTGGGAACCTGTATTAAGCACTAACTTTTTTCAGGAATCCTTTGCGCTTTAGTTGTGGTCTGCAGACAGTGATGCAAGGCTGCCTGCTCTGCTGTTACTTTTTTTCGTGCTAAATTTGTATTGAAAACATCACATTAACAGGTAACCTTTTTATTGTAAGTTACTGATGACATTTATTCATCCAGTCCCTTTGACAACACCTGCTAACTCTGTGTGTGGTTAATGTGTATCAGAGTAAGCGTCGGCACTACAAATTCTTTGAGGTTGTTACAGCAGCATCCAAGAAACAACTGTATGATGACAAGTCTCAATTCTGAATAATAGCAATGATAAATGCAAGGCGAATTCCAGCAAGGTAAACCTCAATTTCAATTGCGTTGTCAAATTCAGTTGGTGATTGTTTGTTTTTGGTAGGTATTCGTAAATGTCTTTGGAGTCAAGTGGTTTACTTATTTGTTCGGTTAGTATAAAAGGGAAGAAAAAGTGCCAGTTAGCCAGAGCCTGTTTGTTTATTGATCTAACTTTTCGATTAGTATTGTTCGCTATTTCTTTTATTTTTCCCTTTTGCTTGCATCAATAGATGGGTTTTGTATAAAAACAACAACTCCAGGAATGGTGATTTTACTTAAAATTTCCTCTCAAGTAGCATCAGCAACATCTCTTTTTATTGCTGTGTTTCCACATCTCTACTGGATTTACGATTATTAGCTCCTGTTTAAATTATGGAGGCAATGCTGTGATAGAGCCTTGCGAGACATTTTTCATTTTTTGTTTTTTACTTCCTATAGGGCGAAAGTTCTTATACATATAGGCAATTCTGTTCTTATTCATCCCAAAATTGCACTACTCACAAACTAAAACTTTTTATTCTTCACTCCCATGGTTTCAGATATCCATTTCCTTGAAATGAATTGTGATTACTCAACATGTTCTGGTTGGATAAAAGAATGCAACTTCTTTCATTATGAAAATTAGATAGATTTATATGGAACAGAAGCTGTAGTTTGGAATCGAGCGCCTGAGAGAGAATTTAGTGATTCCAGAATGTGCATCTACTCGTTGTAGGGTGAGGATATTAGAATGTTTTCATGTAGTGAGTGACAAGATGAATGTGTAGACTTCAGGTTCGAGAGGTCGTGGGACACCTTTTGTTCTGATCTTGTTCTGTAGTAATAGCTGCAACTCCAGAATGTACGCTTAAGTCTTTATGATTAGCACGGGTCAGAAAGAAAAGAGAGTAGGAAATGGAAAAATTGCGGCTATTTGGTAGTACTAGGGCTCCAATGGCTGTAGTAGTTTTCCCATTCTTAATCTTTCCAAAGTCCAATTGAGATATATGGTGCTTTTCCAAAGTCCTGATTCATTAAACCATACCAGTGAATTCAGCAAGTTTGTCAATTTTGTAAACATTGAAATAAACACCTTTGTTACCCGCTCCATGTCAGCATAGGCTAATCTCTCCTCCATGCGCAGGCAGGTTATGTCAAATGCGCTTTGGCAAGAAGCAGGGATTCAGTTTGTTGATGATTCCCAAAAACCTGACAAGTCATTAATAAGTATATTTGAGCAGCAAATTTGGAACATCATATATGAGCTACTTAAGTTAGCAATGATCTGAGTTTCGGAAAATATCGATGGAGAAGGGAAATGATAAGAAAATCTGCAAATGGGATTCGAAGTCGCACTGACCTGACTGTCTTCACAGTTTTTGCTTTGCAAGCTCCGAGTGTCACAAGACTTTCAATCATTTCATTTTCGGCTCTCACAGTTTCCATTGTATTCTTAACGCCTAAAATTGTCTACATTGGAAAGACTTCCATGATCTGTTATATCAAGCTGAGTCGCAATTGCATTCTTACTGCCTTCAATTGTCTACATTAAAAAGCAATACATTTGGACTTATAAAGTGCACATTACCTGAAACAGTTTCAGTGAGACTATGGTACCAGGATGTACAGACTCTAACTTTACAGGAAAACATTCTTGTAACATGAACATCTATAAGTTCGTCTGTACAGAATTTTAAACGATTGGCTAATTAACTTTAAACGATTGGCTAATTAACATGCTTCCAGCCGCAGCTAAGAATCCAGCAGCAGGTCTGTCGACACGGCCTGCACCCAATATCTGAACTCCAGGTCCAGTTTGCAAAGACGTCTCTTCTCTGTTACACTCTCACTGACCTTGCTCAGAAACAAACTACAAGAGCACAAGCTCCTTGTCCGATTTCCTTAGCACTCGCACTGATTTCCTGAGATGTCATTTACAAACATTCATGACAAAAACAATTATAGGGCGTTTGGAAAGAAGCTAGTTTGGGTATAAAATTTTAGAACGATTTTTAAAAACAAAATAAGTCGACTTTTTATGAAGCGAAATATCGTTGCTTATGATTTCTGCTTCTATCATCGAAATGCGCTATAAGTGAGAACCAGTGTGATAAGTTGAAATGAATTGAACTAAGACAATCGTTGGGCTAAACAAGGCCCAGTAGGGTTAAATAGACTGTTTTAGAAACCTGTTTTGAGGCATACTTATTTTTTTTTTGAGGCATACTCATTCATTATCCCATTTAGGGTGGGTTTATAAAGGGTGTCTAAAGATAGTGCAATTACATATATATTCTTAAACAATTTAAATTATCAGAGTGTCCTTATCCTCAAGAACCTAAAATCAAAAATCAAATAACCTTTAAACTTAAACATCTTTGATTTCAATTCAATCAAGCAAAGCAAAGGAAACATGAATCGAAGTGAGCGATGTTGGAGTGCGAAATCCAAATCTCAATTGCTCTCGGATGTATTTTAGAATGTATTTGTAACAAATCCATCTAGTTTTTGATTGGATTTATTTTGTTTGATCGATAGAATATGATTTCAAAGATGAAATGAGGGTTTTCAGAAGATCAGTTCGGCTGATATTGGAATTCTGAGCCGAAGCTAGTATATGATTTAGAGAAACACTATGTTCGGCTAATGCGATTTTGCTAGATTTTGTTCGAATCAGCCGAACCTAGCCTTCTTCGTTTTAAATTTTCAAAAGATCAGTTCGGCTGATCTTGGAATATCAATTTTGAGCCGAACCTAGTATATGATTTAGAGAAAGACTATGTTCGGCTGATGCGATTTTGCTATATTTTTTTCGAATCAGCCGAACCTAAAATTCGTCAGTTACAGAGTGAAGTTCGGCTGATAACTTGTCAGTCGAACCGTTCATCTGGTCAGTAAATCTGGGTTTTAAAAATTCAATTTTTTGACAAATTCAACTTATAAAAATGACACTAAACCTCGTATAAAAGTCTACCTCTGATTTGAATCACACATTTTGATCACTTCTAATCAGTTTTTTAAAACCCAGATCGGACGTCGACCCAATAAAATCAATGGGTCAAGATCAACTGGTTTAACCAGTGGGTCATTGGGTCAACTATATAAAGAGGTATTTATTTTAACTTGAAAAAATGAGAACGACTTATTTGGATTGGGACCGACATACTTGGCCAGATTGGTAATTAAATATGCCATAAGTACATGTGTCCTTAAAGATTCAATGCAATCAGACAGATGGCAAGTTTATTCTACTTCGTACACTTGCCCCTCCAATATCCAACTACTTACAATTTCTGCCACCCAAACCCTAAACTAAGTTAAAAACATTGTCTCTTCATCTGTGTTACGCTTGCACGGCTCCACCCACTCCAGCTCTCTCCCCTATTATTTATCACCAATTTTCTACAACTTTATCATCACAGTATCACTCCCATGAAGAAAGAGAGAATAACCAGACGACAACAAAGATTTTGATAAGAGGATTTTAGATTTGATGTAATTAGTTGATAAGGGAATTTAAAATATACCGATGGAAAGTGTAATGAAGATTTTCAGTAAAGAAAATTGAAAAAGAAAGTTCTGTTTACTTTTTTCAGATCATTAGTTTCTCTTTTCTCGATCTTTAATCTTTAAAATTTCTCCCTTTACCGTTGATATTTTTATGGAGTTGAGAAAATTATGGGTTTTTGATTTGAAAAGATCGATTATACCATGTCGTGTATTCATTTGTTCCACACACAAAAAAAAAAAAGTTCGACTGTTAACGTGAAATACTGGGTCAAACCACTTAAACCAGACTGGGTCGTATGGTTCACTGGTTGGACCGACCGTTTCAACTGGTTTACTGGGTTTTTAAGGAAATCACTGGGTCACCGGTTCTCCGGTCGGACCGTCCGGTCCGGGTCTTAAAACACGGCTTCTAATCATTTAAATCTCAAAACCCAAGTTTTTTCCAGTTCTTCTTCTTCTTCCTCTCAAAAATCCCAACTCTCTCACATAAATTTGATTCCTCTACTAATTTACCACTAATAATTTAATTTTTAATCAATTCTTAAATTTCCTAATTAACCAAATCTAATCATAATCATTAACACTAATTATGTAAGGGTAGTTATGACATTATCAAAAAGGATTGATAGGGGGTGATGTTGTTTTTTATTTAGTGACCCTATTTTGACATTATTTAGTATGCCTCCAAAAAAATTCAGGTTTGTTGTTTTAGGCTTTTAACACTCGAACTGAATGTTTTTTTGGGCGCCGCTAAGTTTTCAGTTTAAGTTCATTTCTAGGGTTTGATTGTTGCGGCGTTCGCTCTCAGTTTCTTTCTAGGGTTTGATTTGGAGACAACCATTTACGATCTCATCATAGTTTGAGTTGTTGTCGATCTGAATTGTTTATCTATCTAGAATCAGTGCACTCATGAAGAAGTAGAAGAAAAAGAAGAAATTGAAGGTGATTTAGATCCAAATCGGTATATGCATACTCGGAATTCAGTTTGATAAACCAATCTCACCGGTCACACTCATTGATAAACTCTCTCAAAATCTTGTTATGCTTGAAAAAAGAGTGAAATCAGGTGCTGGATGAGTTACTAGTCCAATTATTTGAATTGGGTGGAGCAAAGCGGCGATGATGCAAGAGGATAAAGCTCTTGCTTTTGGTATTCTCCTTCCATTTAAACCAGAGAGAAAACTAGTCTTCCTAGAGAGATTTATCATCGATCATCAACAAAAATAGAGAAGACAGTGAAGAAAGTTTCCAAGGAAGTACTACCCCTAAATCGAAAGAAATGGATTAAAGATGTGACTTGTCCAATTGTGTGGATCGGTAGAATAGTCTTAAAGCACAGCACAGCTGCAATAGGGGAATTTTTTTTTGCAGAATCATTGTATAGATTGAAATATTTGTGTGTATTCGAAGAATTATGAAATGAATTCAATATTTGAATCTGAAATAGACTCTTCTTAATCTATGGATTCCTCTTAACTTGTTCTGATCCTCCGTTTTGTATCAATTGTTCTGCATTTCTTCGATTCATAACTTTCTCGCACAGACAACCTTGTGCTTGAATGGGTATGTATTCCATGAGGTCAATATTTACCTACTCAAGAAAGTCCCCTGTAGCTCTGGGAATGCAATGGACTAGCTTTTAGTTGCGGGTCTGCACCCGGTGTTGCAAACCCTGCTTGCTCTTGTTTTTTTATTTGGGTGCTAAATTTCAATTGACAGGTACCTCTTCTTTGAATGTTTAGATAACTTGTGCACTGTTAGTGTTTGGTACATTTTTAGCGATGAAATACTAATGACATTTTAATCAGTCCGACAACTAATAACTGTTTGTGTTTGGTTGATGTGTATGCGTCGCTACAAGTTCTTCGGGGTTAGTATAGGTGCAGCAAGACAACAAGTATACGAACAAGAATGACAAACTCTAACAAGGTAAAGCTCAATTTCAATTGTGTTGCCAATGTTTCCCTTTTGGTAGTTTCTGGAACACAAAATTGGTTAAAAAGACCAAAATCAACAATTTCTGGGTGAAATGGACAGTTAGATTTTGATACTGTTTAAATGGACAAAAATGTAAAAATAAGCAGTATGTAACCAGTTTCATCGTGCCAATTTTCAAATATTTTTTTCTTATTTTTAATTTACACAGGATGTATCCAGTTTCATCCTTGCTATTTTTTAAATTTAAGAAATGATGAAACCAGTTTCATCCTTACTATTTTTTTTTTTGGCCATTTCACCGAAACTATTTTTTACTCGTCCATTTGAACCGTGATTTATTTGGACAAATGACCCATTTTCCTTTTCTGGAAGTAGGTATTGGTAAATGTCTTGGGATTCGAGTAGTTTACTTATTTGTTTGGTTACTTATAAAGCTTGAGGTATTGTCCCGTTATATAAATCCGAATGGAATAAAATTTAACTAACTTATTGTTCTGCAGTATTTTAGTAATGTAATGAGTTATGATGATTACTCAGAATGTTCTTGTTGGGGATAAGAATGCAACTTTTTGTTATGAAATATAGATAGATTTGTATGGAACAGAAGCTGTAATTTTTACATTATTTCAACGCCTATATTCAAAACATGGTTATTGTAATCTATCGTGCACATTGTCTGGAATTGAGCTTGATGCCGGGGCCTATTGTGTTTCGTTTTGGTTTTCTAAAGTGCATCAGAGCTCCTGAGAGAAACTTTTGTTACTGCAGAATGTGCATGTATGTTTAGTTTATTCCATCTTCTCTGACGAGTATGTTTAGCATAAACGTGGATATGAACACCTTTGTTATCTGCTCTGTGTCAGCATAGGCTAATCAGTCTTCCATGTGCAAGCGGGGTATGTCAAATGCAATTAGGAAGGAAACAGGGATTTCAGTTTCTTCATGGAGTCCCAAAAACCTGACCAGTCATGAATAGCTATATAGAAGGGAAATGATAAGAAAGTGTCGAAATGAGATTCAATATCACACTTACCTTATGGTCTTTATAGTCTTTCTTTGCAAGCCCCGAGTGGCATAAGCTATTCAGTCATTTCATTTTCGTCTCTCACAGTTTTCCCTGTATTGTTAATGCCATCAAAAATGGAAGAAAATGGGACTTGTCCAATTGTTTGGATTGGTTGAATAATTTTACCGTTTAAAGCACAGGTGAAATAATTCAAGGGGAGAAAGTTGTATCATTCTTCCATCCTTGTTCTGCATTTCTTCAATTCATAATGTTTCTTGGACAGACAACCTTGTGCTTGAATGGGTATGTATTTCAGGTCAATTTTTACTTACCGCAGAAAGTCCCCTGTGAATGCTCTATGATCGAGGCACTAACTTTGCCAGTAAGGCTTTCAAGGGGTTAGCTATAGTTGCGGATCTGCAGACTCTGCACCCTGATGCAACCCTGCAATACATCTGATCTCAACGGGAAATTTTATAGACTTTTTTTTCTTTTTTTTGAAAGGTGATTTTACAGACTTATTAGTTTATTTGATTTTTTAGATTCCGTAATGTATTTTTTTTCCAAGAATTATGAAATGAATTGAAAATTTGAATCTAAGATGCGCTAGACATTCTTTGGATTCCTCTTTGTTCTCCTATTTACGTTGAATTGCTGTCAGACATGTATTTATCGAGTCACTACGAATAGATGCACTAACCTAATCCACCCGTCCGGGAAACTGCACATTGATAGTTTAAATGTCATTCATAACATATCCAAACAGTAAGTCAGAGCCAATGCGATAAACTGAGATTAAATGAATCGAGGGGAACCTGTGGAGGAATGATAAGAATTTATTCAAGAAGGAAAAAGAGATACAAGAAGAAACGCACTTAACGAGCGCAACAAATTTTTTTTTTTTGATCAGAAAAAAGAAGTTTTATTGAACTCGACAGGAAACCGCCGAAAGAATACATGGTACAAAGCTCAACCAGGGAAGGACAAAGTATCCTTATAAAAAAAGAAAACAATTCTGGCTGAAGATTAACGACCGCAACAAATAGCAACAGCAACAGCTCTACACCAAAGAAAACTACAGCAAAACTGACCAACAAAGCTCCTCCATGCGCAATGCAAGCTTTTCTCAAAGGGGGAAGCAGTCCTCAAAATTCTTTTATGGATGCTAAATTGCCAACAAATTGGGATAGAATATCTCCAAAATGCTCAGAAGACTTCATGGAAAGGAAAAAGAACAAAAAATGATCGAGAATCAGAAGAAAACTGTTAGAAGTAGAAGAAAGTTAAAAGGGAAAAATTGCTGTACCTCTTTTGGAAACTCAGTTGGAGAACTTTCATTGGCTAACTTCTCTTATATGTACAATGTTAGAAATCGAGAGACTTTTGTGACTGCAGAATGTGCATGTTTTTTAGTTTATTCCTTCTTCTCTGACAATTTAAAACTATAAACAATTTCGAAAATTAGTGCTGGTGTCTGTTAATGTTAGCAGCAGTGGTGACAAACTGAAATGGACCGACTTTCTTCTAATAGCAATATTTTTCCTAGTTTAATCAGGGGCCATAACTTCTAATTGGGGTCCATGCACTACGGACAAAAAAGGTCACCCAATTCTAATTTGGATCATCCCTTAAAAAAATATTTTCTAAATGGCAAAATTGTCCTTATATGATTAGTATTAGGAATTAATTAGTTTGATTAGTGTGGTAAGTGTATTTAGATTAAAATCTGATTTCAGGAAAAAAAAATTGTGGAAAATGTGTTTTATGTGTTGAGAAGAAGAGGAGGAGTTTTGAGAGGAAAACCTAGGATTTTTACAAATGAGTGATTCAAGTGGAGGGAATGAGATTGGTGAAGCTTCAAATAACAACAATGATTGTGTTGATGGTATTGTCTCAACTAATGATATGGATTGGATGTTTGATGAGGAGATGTTGATAGAGGAAGGCATGAACAATGGTTGGAATGAAGATCCCATTGCTCAAGATGAAGGAACCAACACTCAAAATGAGGAACCCCAAGGCCAAAACAATCAGGTAAACTTCCAATGCTCTTCAAATTGTCTGAATGGTGCTCCAAGTGGTCGATTGATGGCCACCATTGAAACATCCAGTGTTAGGGTCGTTATAGTCGGGTGTAGGATAAACTAACGACTCTATGCAGTCGTCAGACTTTTTGAGATTATTTTGACGACTTTCACCTGCAACTTTTACATGTTATGAAAAATCGTTAGCGTTGTTTGATGAACATTGACGACTCTTTCAGCTAGGTCACGCAGAGTCGTTAGTCTTTTTTCTTTAAATGTTGCCGACTGTAAAGCCAAAACTTCCTGTAAATAGAACAACAAGGGTCGTCATAAATTTAGTTATATTTACTGACGACCCTATGAATTTTTTTTGTAGTCGTTAGGTTGGATAGTTATATATATATTAACGACTCTTGGGCTGGAATATCATATTTTTTGATTTCATAGAATCATTTCATTGATTCGTAAAAGGCATACATCTTGCATAGCATTGCTTTGAAGGAAATGAAATGAAATAAAGTAGATGATAACAGTGCACTTATACACTTAATCATATATGGCATAGTTATACCTAGTTCCTTCCAAGATAAAGTAGCAATCGTGGAGCTCAAACTTTTCCCCACGAAGCTCCTCATAATAGCGATACGCCTTCCCCAACTGAAAATGCAAATATACTTAGTTAGTATCGATCAAAGCTTTTTATAAGTTTTACCTCTTGTTCAAATACTTACTCTTACAACACTCAACATATCCGGAAAGGCTTTCCTAACAGCCTTAAGTTCTCTTTTCAAAACATCACACTCGAATTGTATCTTCTTGAAGCGTTCCTTGACTTGTTTCAAAGACCTTGAGTTGCAATTTCCGTCAAACGCCACAAAAACGATGAATACGCGGTTCCACCAGGCATCCGATGTTTCATCAATGTCTTTGTCTAGACTTTCAAAGTGGTTAGTGACTGTTTTCCAAGCTCTTGTAATGGCACAATTCTCTTCATTAGTGAATGGAGTCATGATGTTTCTCTTTTTTTTGCTCTTAAATGGTAATTAAATGAGAAGGAGAAGAGGAGGTTGATAATTAGAGTTTTGATATGGAATAGGTGAGATATGGGCCTCTATATATAGAATGGAGCGACCAAACTGCCTCAACCACATTTGGTTGAGTTAAATTCAAAAATAAATGAAACCACTAACATGAATCGTTAATCCGTTAAGAATAAAACTAAACGACTCTTCGAGTCGGTATCTAGTAAATATACCAGAGAACGTATATGTATACAAGGTGACGATTCAAGGTGAAAACTGGGCAGAGTTGGTTATATCTGTTAATGTAGAGTCGTCACTTTATAAAAAGAGTCGTCATATGTCGAGAAAAGGGTCGTTTGTTTGCAGAAAATCTGGGTGACGACTTAAAGAGTCGTTCACCTGTAAATTATGCTGACGACTGTCTGGGTCGTCATATTAACATCTTACAGAGTGACGAACCTATACTGATTTTTTTTGTTCTTTTTCTGTAGTTGGTTGTACGGGTGAGCTCTCTACCTGAACCCCTCCACACTGTCGGCCCGGATACCTCCCAAGCATATATGACCGATTTGGTACGTTTTTATTGTTTGAGTCAATGTATATCCATATGAAAATTGTTTAATTAGTGTTTTATAATGAACATGTTATTTGTTTAACGTAGACGTGGAAAACAAAGGCTGAGGTCAAGGAATGGATTATTTCCAAGGCAAAAGAGAATATGTGCGTAATTGTTCAAACAAAACACGTTTATTGTAAGCAAATGGAGATGGTATGCGAGAGAGCGGGGGATAAAGAAGAAAATCACAAAGGGAAGAACTACAAGTATGTGAAGAAGACGACGAGGGTCTACAAAAATTCGTCGAAGAAGATAAAGTGCCCCTTCAGGATTGTTTTCAAAAGGCATCCCGAAACTCTACTATGGTGGATGTATAGTATTCCGGATGGTCGTCACAACCATCCTCCACCTAGTACTCTTTTAGAGCACCCAACATATGCCCGATTGAAACCACATCAAATGGAAAAGGTTCGGCAGATGAAGCGATGTAGGCCCCTTAAGATTCTAAGTGCAATAAAGGCGGAAGATAAGTCAAACTTGTCTATTCTTTCCACAATCTACGCTGCCAAAGCAACGATCAAGAGAACTGAATGGGATGGTAGATTAATTATGCAACAATCAGAGTGGTTGGCAGAAAAACATAACTATGCCATGCAAACAAGGGTCGGTACGGGCGACAAAGTAACTCATATTTTTCTTGCCCATCCTAGGATGATGGATTTGGCACAGTGCTTTTACCAGGTCTTGTTCATAGATTGCACCTATAAAACCAACAAGTATAACATGTCGTTGTTAAACATGGCTAGTCATACTTCAGATAAGCAATCATTCACCGTGGCATGGTGCTTTATGAAAAGGAAGAAATAAAAGACTATGTTTGGGCTTTGGAACAAGTCAGGTTGATTTACCGTGGCGAAGAGACACCGCAGGTTATATTTACGGATAGGGATTTTGCAGTCATGAGTGCAGTTCGTCAAGTTTTTCCCCTTGCTCAACATTTTCTTTGTACGTGGCACATCCAAAATAATCTTTTTAATAATTGCAAGAATCAAATCCAAAAGATCAAACCTGCAAAGGGTAATCAACGTTCCAAGGAGGAAGACGAGCGTCTTAGTAAACTTTCAAAAAAAGAGATAGCGGAAGAGAAAAAGAAATCCAAGGAAAAATTTGATGAAGAGGGGGATATATGGGAGGATTTCTGCAAAGATTGGGACCTTTTGGCCCATTCGAAGACCGAAGTAAAGTACTATGCAAATTTGCAAAAGTTCATCGATGTTTGGAGTACGGATTATAAGAAGGTGGTCGACTATTTCCAAGATACCTGGTTGAATCCTTGGAAGGAGAAGTTTGTTTATGCATGGACCAATAAGTACAAACACTACCAAAATGAGTCCACCAGTATCACAGAGCAGTCCCATGGACGTTTGAAGAAAATTCTTCGAGAAAACACTGGTGGGGTAGTTACTGTACATGAAGCTATTCATGAGCACGCCCAGGATGATCTTAGCAAGATAGTGACTCAGATGGAGTATAGTAAGGACCGTTTTTTGAAGCAATACCTGGAAGACAAACAATTGCTACGCGGGGTTTCGCACCAAGTGTCATGGTGGGCAATAAAGCATATGATGGCTGAACTTCACAGATTTCGAGCGAAAGCTTCAAGTGGAAGAGTGATGAACTATAATTGTACAACTGAGACGTGGCTTGGCCTCCCGTGTAGACATAATCTTGGTGGTTACAAGTCGCTCATTCCTATTGAAGATATCGATCCTTTTTGGAAGCAACTTTCATTCACCCCTAATCCCATAAGAGCCGCTGATGAACAATTTGGAGACCTTGAGATTGGCAAGTATATCAGTAAGAAATATCAAAAAGCGCATTGTGCAGGAAGACAGGTATTGGTTTCTAATTTGTGGCCGGCTTCCCGTAAGAGCTTGGGAGTAGAAGAAGAGCCAATCAAACAAAAACCACCGGGCAGACCAACAACAAAAAAATCATTTAGAGAAACCGTGAAGGCGGCCAAGAGTTACAAAAGTGACCCGTCACGTCATGATTATGTCCAGGAGGAATATACAGAGTATGAGAAGTCTCTCCTCCCCAAGGCAAAGGGTCGACCAAAAAAGGATGATTTGACCCAAAGTGAAACAAAAGTGAAACAAATGGAAGACATGGATGTTGCAGAGCATGTGGTCGGTACCCAGAAAAGCCAAACTAGCAGAATGGTGACCATAAGAGGAATTAAGGGAAATCCGCGCACCCCTAGAGATTCTCAAGGAAGACCACATCGTGTTACTTATACTTTGTATAAAGAGTACACCGATCAACTTCCTCACGTCATCTTGGATCACCTTATATCCGCCGACGACGATGGAAATTGTGGTTACCATGTTGCAACAGAATAATTAGGGCATTTCAACGAGGCCGACGAACTTAAGCTCACCCAAATCCAATATGCAAGGAAAAATGGCAGAAAAGCTTGTTCAGGACAAACAACTATATTTGACAATGCTCATGGAAAGAGATCCAAAAGAGAGGGAAATGAAGTTTAGGGAGTTGGTTTGTAACGTGAAATGGAGGACGGGGTCGAAAAAGGCCGGTTATAAGTTTTGGATGCAAATACCTTTTGGTGGTCAACTCTTAGCGGACACATTCACTTCTGTGGTAATTGTATTCAGCAAAGGCTTCCCGGAGCGTCTTGTATGTACGTACCCTCAAGAACTAGGTGCGACACGACGATAAAGAAAAGAAGAATTGTAATGGCACATGTCAACAATAACCATTACATAGGTTTGAAGATTTCCGAAGAATTTCCTTCACCACGGGTGCCCTATGGTGATTGGGGAGACTACACCGAGTGGACAAATCAGTACGAGTATGGAATGAACCTTTGGAATGCTATGGACCCAACCCCGGTTTACGTAGACATGGGCGATGAATCGTGAGACAAGATGTACATTCAAAACTATGCATTGCATTTTTAAGCATACTTTTTGATAATAGTTGTATCTTGAACCCTAATATTTGTATTTTGAAGAATGCCTAATGAATACAATGCATTTTATCTTGCGGCATAAGAATCAGTTAAACTTATGGATGTTTTTCCAACTTGGAGTTGTCATTAATATATAAAGAAACCCTAACGACTCTAATGGTCCAAATTAGGTGGTCTCCTGGAAGGTTTTAAGAATTGTAGGGTCGTCAGTAATATTTTCAGATACCCTAACGACTCTAATGGCCCAAATTAGGTTGTTTCCTGGATGTTTTCCCAACATAGGGTCGTCATTGGTATTTTCAGATACCCTAACGACTCTAATGGTCCAAATTAGGTGGTCTCCTGGAAGGTTTTTCAACATAGGGTCGTCAGTTATGTATTCAGATACCTAAACAACTGTAGTGGATTATACAACAATCGTCATATTGATAGTGTATACAATGACGACTGTTTGCAAAAACCCCCAACGACTTTTTTTTTTATACACTTTTTTCCATAAAAAATAGCCGTTACAAATTATTCTATAAGTAGAGGAACATATCAAGGTGCAAAATCAATTGAAAACAACCTCATGAAAGCTTTTTTTTAATGACAACTCCTTCATCAATTGAAAGCATACTTAGAAGATGCAAACGACCAACCAAATCAATATTGGCAATGGAAGAAGAGATACGCAAAAGAAGCATGCAACCTTCTAAAAAATCATACATTTTTACGCCATATCCTACAAAGGAAGAATTAGAGATGCGCGAGGCTGAAAAACGGGGAAAAGAACAAGCACATCTCCGGGAAGTATTCAAGCAAGTCAAGGAAGAGACCGAATGGGTTAAAAACTATTACATCGTCAAAGATCTTGACGAAGAAGAAAAAGATGAAAGTATATTTTGGATAAATGTTGGTTGCGGTCCTTTCCTTAATTCCCACGCGCATCTACGCTATGATTATGAACCGTCCCACATTCGTGATAGGACAATTCACGTTATGAGATTGTGCAACAAGTACAACGAGTTTCTCGCGAGGCACAAAGGAAATAGACGTGCGACCCAAAAAGAATATACCAAATGGAGAGGAGAACAATTTTATCACATCGTAGCCGTAATGGTAGTTAAATCTTGCACCGGAAAGAACAATAACATGTAATGTTTTCATAAAGAGTCGTTCTCAGTTTTAGTAAAAAAGTGACGACTCTGGTTTTCTCCAGAGTCGTCATCTTGTGTAAAAACAAAACTAACGACCCTTATTTTGAATTTCAAAAAAACAGACCGTTGGGATCTACTTCGTCATCCAAGAGCTCCTCTTAAGGAAAAAGTGAGTATTCCGTTAATATTGATACTTCTGTCATGCTTCAAAGTTACAAACGTATAACATTCCTCGTTTAATTTCAGCTGGAACGTTTCGATGGGTTATGGACAATACGTAATGGGGAAACTAAGTTCATTCACCGTAAAGAATATACAACGTTGTATCGTCGAGCGAGAAGGTTCATTGACGAACATTTGATGCATCAACTTCAAGAATACCCATATTAACTCTTATGTAATACGAGATAGATGTAATGTTATTTTCCTAATGAAATCAAAATCCTTTCTAGTTTCAAAATGAGAGTCTTCACAGGTATCCATAGCAGAGTAACGACTCCTAAATCCAACAAACAGTCGTCATTGACATGAAAAATCTAACGACTCTAGCCAAATAAATTCAGGTCTCCTGGATATATTTTGTTAATCAAGGGTCGTCATTGATTTCATTATAAACACCGACGACTCTATCTAGAAATATTCTTTCCATCTCCTGGATGTTTTGAGAAAAATGGTCGTTAGATCTCTATTTGAGGATATTAACGACTCTGTGGTAAATACAATTAGGGTCGTCAAAGTACTATAAAACTAAGATGACGACCCTTGGTATGAGGAAGGGAAATATTGTCTGCATTGGAGTACTACATGGTTCTAACGAGCATACTTGAAAACATAGTTTTTTCAACAAAAACCGGAGTTACCAAACATAAAAGTACTCGAAACAAAGACTCCAAACCAAACACATAAGTTGTTTCAACACACACTTAAGTTCAATTCATAAAGTAAAATTAACATAAGTTGAAGTCGACCATCTCGACCTCGACCACCACCTTACTGCCTCCCTGACCTGCTAACTCTCCGGCTTTTCTTAGGAGGAGCACCCTCTGGGCCTTCTTTTGAACTTCTCACCGGTTGATTTGCCTTCGACCTGCAACCCTAATATCTGTTCTGCGTCATCAGGAGTTATCGCCATCTCACCAAAATGAAGTTGGAATGTGTCGACTTCAGCGTGATACCTTTCTCAGAAACTAGATACTGCGACCTTGTCATACGCAATCACAGAGTTCACAACGGCATTGTACAAACCTGAGTTTTCAACCAAATCTCTAACTCTTGCACATTCACCTTCTAGCGGCCACTACTTCATTTTCTTGAAAGAATATTGGTGCCGGAAAAGACGTGCGACATCCTTATGATCCTACAAAACATAAACAAACACGTATTTAAAAAACAAAACATAAACAAGTTAACACCAACTAATAAAATAGCAAGCAAATTTGGGATTCGTACGATTGTCTCACTGATGCAATGAGCCCACGATCCAGGATATCCAAATAGAACTTTTCCCCCATCTCTAGGTTCTCCTCTAAGTTTACCACCTCGAAGAGGAGGCAACATCAAATGAGTAGCGGGAACGTGTCTCGCACTGGGTGCAATATCTGTTCCATCCTTCTTAACCCTCTTTACCGGCTTTTTCGCCTTTCCATTCTCTTCCTCATCCTCAACAGTGGTTTTACCATCATCACCATCTTCATCCTCTTCATCATCATTACCTTCATTCTCTTCCTCCTCCTCATCATTATCATCACCGACATTATTACCTTTTTGTTGTTCCTCCTCATTACCATCATCCTCATCATCACCACTACCATTACCTTCACCCTCTTCCTCCTCTTCTTGCTCTTCTTCTTGTTCCTCTTCTTCTTCTTGAATCTCTTCTTCTTGTATCTCATGTTCTACACCCTATTCCTCCTCTACTTGCTCTTCTTCTTGTTCATATTATTCTTCACCACTAGTGTTAGCTGAAACAACAGGAGTGTCTGATTCTGACGAATCAGACAACTCATTACCTTTGTCTCTTGGTTCGGTGATAGAAAATGATACCTCACTCGGCCTTCTTCCGCGCAATGGACCGGCAAGTAAGTATTTATCGTTGCGGGGAGGTTTCGAAGGAGGAGTTATCGTGATTTCAACCTTGTCTTTCGTTTTCTTTTCACTACATTCCAAACACGAAAAAAATATATTATAAGACATCAACTTTATCTCTATCAGTTAAAGAGTCGTCAATGATATGCTCTAACAAACTAACGACTCTTCATTACAAAGTAACGACTGTAATTTATAAGGTAACGACTCTTTGCAAAAATTGGACAGTGAGGATGATTTTGGTCCTTAAAGGGTCGTTAAAGATTAAACTTGGGTCGTCAAACAAGTAACTGTCGACCCTATAAAAGAGATGACGACTCTAGGGATTATAGATTACTGATGACTCTAGTCTAGGGATTATATACTACTGACGACTCTATCGTTTTCTCCAACAGAAGGCAGTTCAAGTTCAACCCAGAGTCGTTACGCGCTAATTTGGGGTCGTCAAACTACAGTCGTCATCTTCAACCTAATATGGCGACGACTCTATTCTAGGGCACAAAAGGTCGAAGTAGCAGAACAAGGGTCGTCATATTTACACTAACAGGTTAACGATTTTTCATAGAAAAAGCATGCAATGTAAGAGTCGTTAGGGTATTATTTCTTCGATACTAACGACTCTCACTCTGTAACTTCTATTTTTCAGTTACCAATCTCGATTACACAATCAAAAAACAACCAAAACATCGAATAGGAGGTGGGTTTAAGTTCACGTACCCTCTAATTGGAGCCATTCCCTTTTTGGGTTTCAATTTGCTTGCTTCAAGAGCTCTTCGCCCGTACATCTTTGCATTCACCGTATCTACAAGATTAGGAATTTGAAGTGCTTTGCGAGAGGTTTGCTTTGTTTTAGCCATACTTGTAGAAGAAGTTAATCGCCGATTAAAGTTTTATCATCGACGATTACGCGATGAGTCGATTCGAAGAATTTTCCTCGGTGGAGGTGGAGTCGTTAATGGTGGAGGTGGAGAAGAGAAAGGGAGGAGAGGAAGATGAAGATGAAAAGAGAAACTGATTTTCTTTTTGATTTAATTAGGGTATATAGATTAGGGGCCTTAATTAGGGTAGTTAATTAGTGAAACTGATTTTCAATTAGTGAAGGGTAAAATAGTATATTCATATTGCGATATTTACACCCCTGAAAATTTTGGGGGGCAAACAAAATTCCATGCCCCCAATTAGAAATTATGACCCCCAATTAAACTAGGATATTTTGGGCTAAACACGGCCAAGTAGGGTTAATAGGGAAGCGTTTTACTTTTAGCACCCGCACTGAATATTTGGGGCGCCTCACTATATTTCTAGGGTTTGATTTTTGTGGTTGATGTGTATGCGTCGCTACAAATTCTTCTGGGTTGGTATAGGTGCAGCAAAAAAAACCATATTTTCTTCCCTTATTAAATGTCTTGCGAGCCAAGTAGTTTCCTTAATTGTTTGGTAGGTATAAATGGGAAGAAAATCATAGATATTATTGCAATATCTGATATTTAAGTAGTTAATGGTTTAATAAGGGAAGAAAATATGCATGCATAGATGCCTGAGTGTGGCAAGTGATTGGCCTCTGTCAATTAGCTAGCTAGGGTTTGAGTCGAGTATATAAATCTAATCCAATGTTTTCATCCCTAACATTGAAATCTGAATTTGGGTTTTTGTTGTTTCAAAGAGTTTATACAGTGACTCCGTCACTCCGTAAAGAAGAAAAGGCGGAAGAAAATTTGTTCTATAATAAATTTGTCCTATGTTACACAGTGTCGCTTCAATAGGTTCGGGTTCCGGGCTTGCAGGTGCTTCTACAATGGGTTTACATTGATTGGTTGTTGTAGAAGCACATGTGATTCCAATATCCGGACCTATTGATGACACTAAGTAATATAGAGGATACTTTTCTACACTGCAGCGATGCTGACGAAATCCCTACATCTGATCTCGATGAAATCGCTGCAATTTATATCAACATGGAGGAAACTGACCTTGAATTTGCAGAATTATATGCAAGAGAACCTCCTTTATATGCTTGCCATATGGACAGGAGGTAAGCAAGCAATAGCTAACTGTTAACTCAATGCTATAAGGAGATGTAAAGTTTAAGTTTAAGAGTCTGGACAATTCTAAACAGCAGCATTGCTTCTTAACAGAAAATTTTATTGACTTATTAGTGGATTTGATCCTTTAGATTTTGTAGAGTTGTGGGAAGTTATTGTGTACAAAATGTTTTTTTTTTCAAGCGGAGCTGATACTCATCGCACCATCTTCCTCAATAGCCCGTCTCTCAAATTTGTTTACTCAGTTGCAGTATGAACGTTTACCTCTATTTTGTTTCGACATCACCGACTTAGATTAAGTATACAATATATTTCCATTATGGTTTTTTTTTCTGATTAAAGTTAAGGCTTTTATCGTTATAAAATATATGTTGGATAACTATTTTTAGTTAATCAATATGAAAGAAGATCAACCTTCGTCCAGTTTGATTCATGTTAGTCATCTTAGTGTGGGTACCAGATCTTGATTAGAACTCCATTTTTTGCTACACGGCGCAGTAACAAGGGCAATGCGCTATTTGAGACTATATATATGCGGATAGTTAGGTATCACATTTAGTTTACAATATATGTTTTCGATTTGGAAAATTTATTGACAAGAAGCTACTTATAAGTGAAACTTAATATGGTAATCGACCCAAAATAGGAAATCATAGTTTACATTTTTCTCTACGCTCTTTCTGATTTGAAATCATAGTTCCACGCTTTTCCGATAAGTAGTGATCAACCAACATCAGTAGTGAATTCAAGTGAATGACGCCGGGGTAGTGGCCTTGCAGCAACACTGGCAATATAATGAAGACTCCTCTTTTTTCAAGCACGATTTATTTACCACATCAGTTCTTGATCGCGAACATTCACTTGCACAGTCAGCATCACAAAGATTGCAATCAGTTTGACCGGACATTTGGTTATCTGAATAAGCATCTTCGCAAATGAACACAGCTGGTGGAGGTGGGGGTGTAGATGGGGTCGAAGGTGGGGGCGATGGAGGAGGAGGTGAGGGTGGTGGTGTTGGTGGGGCTGGGCTTGGTGGTGTCGGTGGGGGTGCTTGACAATTGCAACAGCCGTCCTGCGTTATCTCTATATTTATATTTATTGTTTGCTTGTTTGTGCAAGCACCTTCAGCAGTGCCAGTTCCTGAACACCGACTTGGACATGAAGCGTAGTGCTGGTCATAAACTTCCACTGGCCTGTGTTGTGCCGATACCATCTCTGCACAAACATAACAAAATTAAATATTCTGTTGTACGACAGGTAGAAAAATCAAAAAATTACTTCCTCCGTTACTTTTTAATAGGTCAGTTTCTATAAATAAATAATTCAAAAAAATAGGTCAGTTTATTGAGAAAGTCAGATGTTACTTTAATTTTCTGGGACCACTTTTCTTTTAACTTCTTTTGATGACAAGTGTTATGTGGACCATTTCACTTATTTCTTTGGCTGACAATTGTCATGGGGACCATTTCACTTCACTTTTTTTAATTAAAGTGTCAAGATGACCACTTTCAATAATTAGTTCTCTTAATTCCCTTAATTTTCTCAAAAAAAGAAACTGGCCTATTAAAAAGTAACGGAGGGAGTATGAAAAGAGAAATCGATTTAGTAGTTACCTGAAAAGGAAAACATGACAATCATTGCCATGATCAGAAACAAACCAAAGGAAGACATCCTTGACGATGATTATGATCTAATTATTGAGAAACTGTTGTTGCCTGCTTAACTATAACTGGATTTATGTGATCAAGTAGAGTTGTGTATCGTACATATATATGATTAAGCAATCACGTACTAATACTCATTGACTTTCATTGCTAAAAAATGATATTTCAGGTTGGCCTTTTTTTAATCTTCAATTACTTATTTATCGAATCGAATCTTTTTATAGATATTTACGTTGGGTGGACCGTGACCGATGTCACCTGCACACCCAAAACCCACACGTGCGTAGGTCCACGTGTTAGGCCGAGTGACTGGCCTTACACGTGAGGGAGGGTGTGAAAGGACAAATAGTCTCACATCACTAGTTTCCGCATAATGAACTTCAAATAAAATATGAAAGGGCAGCTCCACTTATTGATAATTGGTTTTGAGTTGGATGCCCGCAAATTTTAACATATTTCGATCCTAGTTATTTCAAATTCTGCATGTGTAATGGGTTTAATGAAGCACTTATTTGCTGTCAGATGGGTGAGTTCCTGGAGAACTGTAATTTATATGCATGTTGCACCATGTAGTCTGCTATGCCAGTGAAGCAATACTCAGCGTGTCAGATGGTTATTATAAAACCATGTGGATGCAAAACATGATTTCATATTTTATTTACTGCAGGATTCCAGCATCATGTCCACTGCCGGTGTTAGTCAAGAGATTGTTTACTATTTTTCACGTTTTGGAGTCGTGCTCTTTTGGGGTTGTCATCATGGTTAGAGTCCCATGCTTACAGTGTAATTAAGCGTTAGAGCATATACATTTCTAGGAGAAAAGTTTGAAATCCATACGAAAATGTAATTAGAATAACGCTCTCAACGTCAATCCAGATAGCACATAAATTTTCAGAAATATAAACCGGAAGGTGAAACTCTTCCAACATTAGGTTTGTTGAGAATATGATGCACTGTTTGGATATTAGTTATTTCAGATATTGCACAAGTATTGGGTTTAATTAAAGGACTCATCTGTGGCCGGATGGGTGAGTACCTGGAGAACTGTAATTTAAATTTATATATGTACATTTTGCACCATGTAGTCTGTTATGCCAGTGAAGTGATAATCAGCTTGTCGGATAGTCATGTTGGTTAGTCCTTATAAATTACATATTTTTATCTAGGATAATGTCCACAGTCGGTATCAGTCAAGAAATCGTTTGCTATTTTTCACGTTTCGGAGTCGTGCTCTATCGGGGTTGGCATCATGGCTAGGGTCCCAAGCTTAATGTATAATTATTAAGCGTTAGAGCATATAAATTTCTAGAACATAAGTTTGAAATCGAGAGGAAAACTGTAATCAGAATAACGCTCTCAACGTCCCTCCAGATAGCACACAAATTTTCAGAAAATATAAACCCGAAGGTGCAATTCTTCCAACATTAGGTTTGTTGAGAACATGATGCACTGTTTTTCTTCTACTTCTTGAATTTACGTGGATTGTTTTTCTTCTTAGGTAGTACCTTAGTAATAGAAAAACTAATACAACTGCTCGTGACGTTATTATTATCTTTGATAAGTATAATGTTTTTGCTATTAATACCTATAAATACAAAATCACACGGAGCATTAATTACCATTTAATATAAGATAGATTCCCTTAACTCGCTTCTCCATGTGCAGTGTATTACTATCTCTTTTATCGACAGTCATGTCATACCAGATTGAAAGCAGAGTAATGTATTATTAATACTACATATTTCATTACCAATGCCTAATCTCGAAATCACTTGTTTATCCTAACCAAATCTTGTCACGATCATAGTCCCATCCTGATCAGCTTATTATGGCGATCGACAAACTGGATACTGTTGAAAATAGTCCCATATAGTATGAGAAACTAAAAATCATATAGTTTATTTTTTTTTAGGTAATGTTAATCTTGTAAGTCGGTTTTCGAAATTATTTAGGCTTATGAGTTTCGATATGGGATGAGTCTAATATGATATGACCGGACGCACCTACTATATGTATGCTTCATCTTCATTTTAGTAATCTAATAATAATTGCTAGCCGGTTCGAGGATAGATAGGCCTATGAACTTCATCTTCATTTTAGTAAGTCTAATAATAATAGCAAGCCGGTTTGAGGTTAGATAGGCCTATGAACTTCAATAGATATATTCTGTTGTTTTCGAGTCTGAGCTTAGATAAGCCTATGAATTTCATTAGATACACTCTGCTTATTTCAACTATAAGACTGCTTCATTAAATTGCAAGCAAGTAGGCCCATGAAAACATCCTTGATGATGATTATGATATAATTACTTGGAAATTGTTGTTGCCTGCTTAATTCTAACTGGATTTATGTGATCAAGTAGAATTGTGTATGGTACATATATATGATTAAGATATCAACTTGTTGTACCCTCATTGATTTTCATTGATAAAAAGGATATTTCATATGGGCCATTGTTTAATCTTCAATTACTTATTTATTGTAATCAAATCTTGTTATAGATATTTCGATCCTAGTTATTTCAAATTTTGCATGTGTATTGGGTTTAATGAAGCACTTATTTGCTGTCAAATGGGTGAGTTCCTGGAGAACTCTAATTTATATGCATGTTGCACCGTGTAGTCTGCTATGCCAGTGACGCAATACTCAGCCTGTCAGACGGTCATTATAAAACCATGTGGATGCAAAACGTGATTTCATATTTTATTTACTGCAGGATTACCTTGTTACAATTATATAAGCTAGATTCCCTTAGAGCATCTCCAAGATGGGATGGATTTATTTATTTTTGGTGACACATAGGATTTTAGACCCTCGTTTGATATAAATCCATCTCCAACGGTAGGGTCTTACAAGTTAGAAGGGATCAATTACTAAATATGAAGGTGTTCAAAAAAGTGTTATCTACACCTCCGACTGCACCTCCATGTCATATTTTTAACTAATTTTCTTTTAATTTTAAGGGTTAAAATTGTCACTGTTGGAGATGGTCTTTTAGATATGAGGTCCTATATTTATTCTATATGTAGACCCCATAAATTAAAGGACTAAATAAAAAATCCACGTTAGATTTTTTGCACCTTTTATTGGAGTTGCTCTTAACTCGCTTCTCCATCTGCACCGACGCGCCACATTTGGTGGAGTGCTTGCGTCTGACGCGGGACACGGACATGACGTGGCTACCATGTGTGTTACACGAAGAATGTGCGCGTCCCACGTGATAATTCTATTTTTGGATGCAGGTTTGACTCGTCTGAGAGCATTCTTGACGCGTATGGGACACATACTTTAGATTTATTTTTTACTAGTGTTGCACCCGTGCGTTGCACGGGCTCAGGTTGGCTATCCTGAGTTACTGTATCAACCATATTCCCAATCGATAGCAGTAGAAGTAGTAATACCCCAAACATCGGAATACTGACAAAAAAGAATAGAGAACAAATTTCCAAAAAAATAAAACACACATACAACAAATCAAAGTAGCGACTCCTAGAGCTTCGAGATTTATGTTGACTTATCGCAACCATATACAGTTAATGTGCTCAAATTATCTTTCCCCTCATCAACTTTCCAATTCATCTACCATCCAAATATGTCTCATTAAGGAAAATCGACAGGCGTATGGTAAACCCTTATTCTTCAAAACTTCCATGTGCTCTATGAACATAACTCAAGTATTGCTCCATCCATCATCGCAGTCACAAGCATTTCTCATTCTTTTTATGAAATTTGTTATGCTAGACCTCCTCTTCAGGGTCTGAAAACAAACGATTTAGATCTTTCAATGGCAACGGCAAGATGGCATTTAAATCGTCCAATCTCAACGATCCAGCAAAGCACTTCCTTAGTTTTGCAATGTTATCCTTGACCTCCATGAACCTGCTCACGAAAAAGAGTAATTGAGGGATCTTTGAACTGTCCCTTGATTGCACGAACTGCAGACGTAAGAAAAATATATAGCAAAATGGATAGCCTAGAGATGCCACTATTGATTCCAGCAATTCCAGTAAGCAGCAACTTGAAGAACTAATGCATGAACTGAAATACATTTAACTCCATAATAAGTTAAGAAATAGCATCTGAACCTATTTTACTTTTAACTCTACCTTACTTAATCTATCAAATTATCAGAAAATTAATTCCAATTTATTTATTTCGTTTATTATATAAATACATTCCCTATATCAGAGTGCGGAGTCATGCGAGTTATCCAATTACCTGATAACAACGACATCATCCTATGTAGGTGACTGGAATCACAATCCTAGCAGTAGCAATTTTACTAAATTTTTGTAATCAATAAATATGGAAATTATTAGTTCCCTTTCTAAATGCCTACGGAAATTCGAAACTAAAGCGAGTTACCTCAAATCTTCTCTCAAACCTACTTGGCAGAAGGAAGAAAACGCATTCGGTGTATAGTTTCTTGCGGACCATACATGATAATAACTATGGCATCCAATTCCAAATAATAACAAAGAACTGAAAAGTGAAAAAACTATCACCATCTAACCCAAGTTTTTGTGTTGGATACTCATAATTTTCCACGTTAAACTACAAATGCACCTCTTGATTTCTAACGGGTGTTTGTAGTGTAAATATTTGATTTGCAGGCATTAGTTCGTGATGAATCGCATACTTTTTCAGTTTACAGTGTCACATTGAAGATCATGCAATATTCAGTTACTGCTAGATATTTTTATCATTGTTGGGGGAAGACTTAATTATCGAAGTTATGCAATCATACCTTGTAGACGGGTCCAAGTCCACCATTTCCAGTCAAGTTCACATAATTAAAATTCTTCTAGTCTTTCTTAAAGTCCGGAAATCAAAATAACTTATCGTTCTAAGATTACCATTGATGTACTCAGGTGCAGCTGCAAATCAATATTCAATAATTATTTCTTTAAAATAAAAACAATACATCTACATATAATTTACTTAGCAATTTTTTCCCATTCCGGAGAACATTAGATACTCCTACCCATTTTCCATTTACTTTGTGAAATTATCTCCTTAAACTCCATACGCTTAGCAAATTTCTAAAACAACATTAATAAGATCAAACAAATGAAAAGTAACATTAAGCCTCCCAAAAGAATGTTAAACAATCAAAATATGCATGTAGCTAGGGTTGCAAAGGAATCGAGAAGATAACTATTTAATCTTGTTATTGTGATATTTTACGCCTATGTTTTCTGTAGAGACACACTATTTTCATAAATGAAATCTAAATATCACTACTGACATATCAGCAACTTTGAAATGGCATCGTGAATCGATATTAGAGGTATCTGAATTCATAAAATCATGAACTACTGAACTCTATGTCGAGAAAACTTACGTAAGATTTGATTGAGAAAATTTGTATGCAGCATGACCATTTCCTTACTTAGCGTGGTAACTGGTAGGTTGCTCCATGCTGTATAAAATGTAGAGGCACCCCACGTCGATTGGCGAAACCTTATCATTTTGTGCTGAATCAGACCCAATTGAAAATAGACTTCATTTATCTGAAAACAACAATACGCTACATCAAAATTAATTAGAAACAACGTAATTAACAAAGCATATCTGTAATTTGGTTCTACTGTCAAGTTTATATCTGTAATTCAATTGTGGATACTATACAAATCGTAACTCCAGCAGTCGACAACCTCCCGCACCAACAACCTCATTTTCACCTGGATCACAGAGACATGGGTGATGTGAAGCTCCAACCACTCTCTCGTACATTGAACTGATGTTGGGTGTCTGTAGAAGCGCAAGAGTACTGGAATTACAACCAAATCTATGGACAATGTATTCTTTTCTCCATCTGTTTTAGGACATGAATAACATCAAACGTGCAGAACTCATCGACAATTCCGAACACTTGCAATATATTTCAGTTGTTTTATGGACTCTGTTAAGTCATGAACCAGAATATGCATTGCGAGTCACTGGAGTGAGTATGAGCATATGAATTGGTAAAACTAATAGCAATGTTTGCTACATAATGCTATAGTGTAATGTGACTGTGCGTGTCATGTAGAGTCGTGTCCATTGAGCGTGTGCTATGCACGTATGAGGTATAAAAGTGCTAGAGTTGAGAGACATATTCTGGTTGAGCTATATAAACTCAGTCTGTCATGTAAACAAATTATCTTTTCTATTAATCAATTGATTATATATCGTCTGCAATGTAGTACCAAAATACATAAACTCAAGCAGCAGTACAACGCGTATACCTTCTAAGTTTCCTAAAGATTTTCAGGGAAAAACTTAATCTTTTCTGAATCTATAGGGTAAAACTTGATCAAAAAATCTGTAAGGAGTGTCAAAATTTAGTTGCTAATACTCTAATCCAGCCACATAAGTTAGTAAAGATCACTCCATCTTTAATCCTAAAATTTTGAGCTCTATAAAATCGAAAGGGTGCTTTACAAAAACAATATCTATAATATTAGGACATGGTTTGGTTGCACAAAAATTCGACAACATAGCAATTAGTACCACTTTATCCAGCGCATAGATATCAAATAGGATGTCCATTAAAATACTTGCATGCTATCCAGAAATCATGTACATTCACTTATTTGAGATTTATCCACATTTTAGATTTTTACATCTCAAGATTAAGCTTGAAATTATCCAAAGAAACTAAACTGAAATATAATTCGATAATATTAGGACATGGTTTGGTTGCACAAAAATTCGACAACGTCGCAATTAGTACCACTTTATCCAGTGCATAGATATCAAATAGGATGTCCATTAAAATACTTGCATGCTATTCAACATTCACTTATTTGAGATGTATCCACATTTTAAATATTTACATCTCAAGATTAAGCTTGAAATTATCCAAACAAAGAAACAACACTGAAATATAATTCGATAAGTGACGACTTACCTCTCACTGACTTCAAATCAATTCTCATCTTCACCAAAGGAATATGGAAGACAACATCTTAACCACCCCAAATTTGATTCGCGACACAATATCAAATTGAAATACACACTTCAAAAATATGTCGTCAGAATGTTCCTGGTTAGGCAAGAGATGAAAATACAACAAACTTAATAATCCCAAAGTAAACTGACAACCAACTAAGATGATGAAGAGGGTACCTTGAGATATCAACCGAAATATCTGAAAAGCTAATATATTTTGATAGGGTACTAAAAAGAATGCAAAAACAAGTTTAGATACCAACCTTCAGATGTGAAATACAACACGGAGAAGATAAAACAAAGGAGAATAAGCAGACGAAAATCGGCTGAGGGGGGAAGGGATGAGAAGAAAATTAGGGCTAGGTTATTTTTGGTACGGGAGCGGTGAGTAATTTTCACCCCAAATATATGTGTTTCGAACGAAAAATTAGCAAAATCCTCAATTCTTATTGGTAGGGGGTCAGAATCTCTAGAATTCAAGCTTTTGGCCTAACTTTCATTTTGGAGCCAGTATTTCGGCCTCAAATTATATATACAATTTTATTTTTGTAGACACTATCAAATAGTCTTAATATTAGAATAAGAGTATTGGAAGAAATCCTGGAAGACATATTATGATCTAATCACCAGGGAACTGTTGTTGTCTGCTCAACCAGGGACGGATCCAGAATTCTCCCTTGGGTAGGGTTGGATTGTAGTAGTCGATAATGCGGCCGAAGGCCGCGGCAAATTTTTTTGGAGTACATCACATAATTAGTGGCCAAATAGTGATCCACCCGTACAATACTAAATAGATAGGGAAATAATAGTTAAAAATAGGACAAATAACAGAAAAACAAAGTGATTACCAAAAGAGAAGAAAGTAGGAGCAGAAAGGTGGTGAGTGGAAGAAGATTATTTACTTTAAACATGACTTAAATTTTGATCACAACATAGTATGGGCTAAAAATCACATACAATTAGCTAAATACAACTAATATGCGGGCTAAACATAAAATTTAACCTAAATTTCTATGCTAAAAGAATTTTACCCAAAAATTAGGGACGGACTATAGCCCCTTTTAGCCCCTTGCCAGGCCCGTCCATGTGCTCAACTATAACTGGCATGTGATGAAGTAGAGTTGTGTATGGTACATATATATGATTAAGCAATCACTTGCTTATATCCTCGTTGACTTTCATTGCTATAAAAAGATATTTCATTTTGGCCTTTGTTTAATCTTCAAGTACAAATTTGTTGTAATCAAATCTTGTTATAGATACTCTCGATCCTAGTTATTTCAGATATTCTGTATTGGGTTTAATGAAGGACTTATTTATGGCCGGGTGGGTGAGTGCCTGGACAGCTGTAATTTATATGCATGTTGCACCATGTAGTCTGCTATGCTAGTGAAGCAATACTACGCCTGTCAGATAGTCCTGTTGGTTAGTCAGTATAATACCATGTAAATGCAAAACGTGATTTCATATTTTATTTACTGCAGGATTCCAGGATCATGTCCACAGTCTGTTTACTAAGTTATGACCCTTTTATAGATATAACTTCAAATTGGCAGAGTTTCGGTGAATCCATGGATAGATTCTGATTGGTTCCTACAAGATCGATTTGGTTAGGGACAGAGTTCACAGGTGAATCCATAGATAGATTCCGGGTCCAAACATTATAATTTTAAATTGGAGTTATGTAAATACTCATTATTGCCAAATTTGAAATGCCATGAATACATCAATATTTTTATTTATTTATTTTTTTTGATCAGTAAAAAAAAGATTTTATTGATCAAAAGGAGAGGGTATAAAAGGATTATACCACCCTAAGCCAAAAATAAAGAAAAGAAAAGGAAAAAAGCCAAACCTACATACAGGTAAAGCTCAAAGCAAAGTGGTCTACAAACAGGCCAAAAAACAACTCACCTCCTGTTCTATGGTATGACAATCTTGGTGCAACTTATCTTACTGTCAATCCTATATTTCATGCAAGAACGAAGTACATTGAGATTGATTATCATTTTGTTCGTGATCAAGTTGCTTTGAAACTTCTTGATGTCAGGTTTATATCCTCCAAGGATCAAATTGCTGATATATTCACAAAACCGTTATCAAAGGATCGATTTTGTTTTTTAAGGTTCAAGCTAACGGTTCAGGATAACCCGTTACGCTTGGGGGAGGGTGTTAGCACATAGTCTGGTACGTGTGTAATAACACACGCGTAACCATGTTGACCAATATATTTAGCTTATTGCATATTATGAAATCTGATATTTTTAGGAAACAAGACTCCTTGATGTTCAAGGAACCCTATATATATATATGCTGTATTTTGATAAATTATAATCATCGAATAAGAATCACAATTGTTTATCTTCTGTTTAGGTGTCGTCTCTTTTTCTAAACTATTCTCTAGTTCTTAACCTAAACCTAGTAGTCTTGTCTTGGTATCAGAGCATCACCGCCTTCTCCGGTATCGACTTCTTCACAGGTATCTATTTCTACTCCCATAAGTTTTTCTTTACCGCCGGCATTCTCTACTCGCTCTCAGTCAGCACGACCAGTTTCTGTTGTGTCTCCTTCAATTGGTTTACAGCAGACATACCCAATTGCTCCGCTCACCAGCTTGTCAGACTCAGCCGACAACACTACTTCTCTTGGTTTTCAGCCGACATAGTCAATTACTCCAATCATCAGCGTGTCAGACTCAGCCGACAGCAATATTTCTTCTCTCAGACCTGTCACCAACTTGCAGTCTCCAGTTCCTGCTTCTGAAGGTACAAAATTGTCTTTTTTGCAGCCGACAACGTCTATGACAGAGTCTACTATATTACCTTCACCTATGCACCTTCCAGAATCTAGTCATGTATCTACTACGGTGTCTAACTCAGCTTTGAATGAGCCTGTTCAGAATTTTGTGCCTGCCTCTACTGTTGTCACACATCCAATGGTGACTTGGGCTAAGGATGGCATTTTTAAACCAAATTCGAAGTATGCACTGGTATGTGATTCTCTTCTTGAGCTTACCTGTATTTCACAAGCTCATAAAGATCTAAAATGGCGTACGTCTTCCGATGACGAGATCAATGCTTTAATTCGAAATGGTACGTGGTCACTAGTAAAATATGATCCTTCTATGAATGTTATTGGATGTAAATGGGTATTTCGTATCAAATGCAATCCTGATGGTACAATTGCACATCGTAAATCTCGCTTGGTACAATTGCACGTCGTAAATCCTAATGGTACAATTGCACGTCGTAAATCTCGCTTGGTTGCAAAAGGCTATAATCAACAAGAGGGAATTAATTACTCTGAAACGTTTAGTCCGGTTATTAAACCATGTACTATAAGCATTATTCTCACACTGGCTTTGTCTTCCAATTGGCATATTCGTCAACTTGATGTACAAAATGCTTTTTACATGGAGAACTTCAAGAAGAGGTGTATATGAAATAGCCACCTGGCTATGTGGATTCTCGTTTTCCTACGCATGTTTGCAAGTTACACCGTTCTCTCTACGGCCTCAAACAAGCTCCTCGTGCATGGTACCACAGACTTAGTACCTTTTTGCTGCAAATTGGCTTTGTCACTTCGAAATGTGACTCCTCTCTATTCATTTACAACGGTACTCATGGTACTATTTATTTGCTGGTCTATGTGGATGATATTATTGTTACAAGTTCCAATTCTACTGGTATTAAATCCACTCTTGATCGTCTACAACAAGAATTTGCAATTAAAGATCTTGGTTCTTTGTCTTATTTTCTTGGAATTGAAGCAATTCGTAATTAATTCATAATTACGAAGAGACCAAGGAACATTCTTGAGGATTTGTAGTAACTCATCTTTAGAATGGAATCGTAGTTGAAAGATATTTGGAGCTGGAGTACGAAATTTGAAGTCCTTATATTGAGACCAAATATAACGAGCATGCTTAACAGCAAGCATAATTGACATTGGTTGCTCCCGAAAAACTTTGCCTGCATGAACACACGTAGCATATGGTTCCAGCTTATAAATTACTACTACTGGATATGGTTATTCATTCTTCATCTTCTCCTTTATTCTCATCTTTTACATTCTCTTCTGGTTTCCTTCTCAATGGCTTCTGATATTCCTGAGGATTTTCATGAAATATTGAGCAGAATGACTGATACTTCCCTGGCAAGTTCTGAAGATATTCGTAATACAGTCTTTCTTTCACATGTCGATTTATCTCGTGGAACTGAAAGGTGGAAATGGTCTGTAATTGGCAAAGTTTTTCGGGAGCAACCAATGTCAATTATGCTTGCTGTTAAGCATGCTCGTTATATTTGGTCTCAATATAAGGACTTCAAATTTCGTACTCCAGCTCCAAATATCTTTCAACTACGATTCCAGTCTAAAGATGAGTTACTACAAATACTCAAGAATGTTCCTTGGTCTCTTGGCGGTTGAAGCTAACGGTTTATTATCATTTTGTTCGTGATCAAGTTGCTTTGAAACTTATTGATGTCAGGTTTATATCCTCCAAGGATCAAATTGCTGATATATTCACAAAACCGTTATCAAAGGATCGATTTTGTTTTTTAAGGTTCAAGCTAACGGTTCAGGATAACCCGTTATGCTTGCGGGAGGGTGTTAGCACATAGTTTGGTACGTGTGTAATAACACACACGTAACCATGTTGACCAAGATATTTAGCTTATTGCATATTAGGAAATATGATGTTTTTAGGAAACAAGACTCCTTGCTGTTCAAGGAACCCTGTATATATATATATATATGATGTACTTTGATAAATTATAATCATCGAATAAGAATCACAATTGTTTATCTTCTGTTTATGTGTCGTCTCTTCTTCTAAACTATTCTCTAATTATTAACCTAAACCTAGTAGTCTACTACATTACCTTCACCTATGCACCTTCCAGAATCTAGTCATGTATCTACTACGGTGTCTAATTCAGCTCTGAATGAGCCTGTTCAGAATTCTGTGCCTGCCTCTGCTGTTGTCACACATCCAATGGTGACTCGGGCTAAGGATGGCATTTTCAAACCAAATTCAAAGTATGCACTGGTATGTGATTCTCTTCTTGAGCCTACCTGTATTTCACAAGCTCCTAAAGATCTAAAATGGCGTATGTCTTCCGATGACGAGATCAATGCTTTAATTCGAAATGGTACGTGGTCACTAGTAAAATATGATCCTTCTATGAATGTTATTGGATGTAAATGGGTATTTCGTATCAAACGCAATCCTGATGGTACAATTGCACATCGTAAATCTCGCTTGGTAAAATTGCACGTCGTAAATCCTGATGGTACAATTGCACGTCGTAAATCTCGCTTGGTTGCAAAAGGCTATAATCAACAAGAGGGAATTAATTACTCTGAATCGTTTAGTCCGGTTGATAAACCATGTACTATACGCATTATTCTCACATTGTCTTTGTCTTCCAATTGGCCTATTCGTCAACTTGATGTACATAATGCTTTTTACATGGAGAACTTCAAGAAGAGGTGTATATGAAATAGCCACCTGGCTATGTGGATTCTCGTTTTCCTACGCATGTTTGCAAGTTACACCGTTCTCTCTACGGCCTCAAACAAGCTCCTCGTGCATGGTACCACAGACTTAGTACCTTTTTGCTGCAAATTGGCTTTGTCACTTCGAAATGTGACTCCTCTCTATTCATCTACAACGGTACTCATGGTACTATTTATTTGCTGGTATATGTGGATGATATTATTGTTACAGGTTCCAATTCTACTGGTATTAAATCCATTCTTGATCGTCTACAACAAGAATTTGCAATTAAAGATCTTGGTTCTTTGTCTTATTTTCTTGGAATTGAAGCAATTCGTACACCCTCAGGATTGTTTCTTTCTCAACAAAGATATGCTCATGATCTTCTTATTCGTGCAAAAATGGATGGTGTTAAACCTATTCACACACCACTTAGTACTTCTGGGGACATATCTTCTGATCATAGTACCTTATTAACTGACGCTACTGAATATCGTAGCATTGTTGGAGCCTTACAATATTTGACATTTACTCGTCCTGATTTGGCATATGCTGTTAATAAGGTATGTCAGTTTATGCATGCACCCACCGTTTTCACTGGGGTCTAGTAAAGCGTATACTTTGTTATCTTAAAGACACGTCTACTTTTGGTATACTTCTTCGACCATCTCCTTTTCTACAGTTATCTTTCAGTGCGTATACTGATTCAGATTGGGCTGGTTCTCTTGAAGATCGACGTTCTACTAGTGGTTATTGTATTTTTTTGGGTGGTAATATTGTTTCCTGGAGTGCTCGTAAACAGAAAACAGTGTCACGTTCTAGTACTGAAGCAGAATATAGGGGACTTGCAATTGCTACTGCTGAAATTATGTGGATTCAATCACTTCTTTCAGAACTTCGTGTTTCTACTCAATCACCTCCTGTTCTATGGTGTGACAATCTTGGTGCAACTTATCTTACTGTCAATCCTATATTTCATGCAAGAACGAAGTACATTGAGATTGATTATCATTTTGTTCGTGATCAAGTTGCTTTGAAACTTCTTGATGTCAGGTTTATATCCTCCAAGGATCAAATTGCTGATATATTCACAAAATCGTTATCAAAGGATCGATTTTATTTTTTAAGGTTCAAGCTAACGGTTCAGGATAACCCGTTACGTTTGCGGTAGGGTGTTAGCACATAGTCTGGTACGTGTGTAATAACACACGCGTAACCATGTTGACCAAGATATTTAACTTATTGCATATTAGGAAATCTGATGTTTTTAGAAAACAAGACTCCTTGCTGTTCAAGGAACCCTTTATATATATATATATATGCTGTACTTTGATAAATTATAATCATCGAATAAGAATCACAATTGTTTATCTTCTGTTTATGTGTCGTCTCTTCTTCTAAACTATTCTCTGGTTCTTAACCTAAACCTAGTAGTCTTGTCTACTTTCATAGTGTTCGTTTCATAATCCGACAAGCCTTCAGTTTTTAATACACATCTTGATTGGTATAGTGCAACTCTCCAATCTCTCCCACCTTCACCAATATCAGTATCTTCATCATCTTCAGATCATTATGGATCACATTCTGGAGAAATCATTTATAGCTACGACCACGTTGCTCATGGTTTCGCCGCCAGACTAACACCTTCTCAGGCTTCTCGTCTCAGAAGCTTACCAGGGATAGTCTCAGTCATCCCTGAACGTTTTTACCAACCACATACCACTCGTACTCCTCAGTTCCTTGGGCTCAGTGACGTTTCTGGTCTTTGGCCGAATTCAAATTATGGCGACGACGTCATTATCGGCGTTCTTGACTCTGGTATTTGGCCGGAACATCTAAGTTTTAATGATTTGGGTTTAACTTCTGTACCAAAACGATGGAAAGGTATTTGCGAGACGGGACCTGAGTTCCCGTCCTGTAACCTAAAAATAATCGGTGCTCAAGCTTTTTACAAAGGACTTGAAGCGGAGCTCGGTCACAGAGTTGATGTGGACGGTAAAGATTCAAGATCACCAAGAGATACTAGCGGACATGGTACACATTGTGCAGCTACTGAAGGTGGATCTTCCGTCAAGAACGCCGGGTTTCATAACTATTCTGTTGGAGAAGCGAAAGGAATTGCAACTAGAGCAAGAATTGCTTCTTACAAAGTCCTGTGGAAAAGTGGAGGTGTTAGTTCTGATATTCTTGCTGGTATCAATCAATCTGTTCAAGATAGGGTTGATGTAATGTCTATATCAATTGGTTATAGCAATGGTGATGTTTTTCTATACGACCAAGATCTGATGGCGATTGCAACTTTTGGTGCAATTGAGAAGGGAATTTTGGTTTCTCTTTCCGCTGGAAATGATGGACAAAAGGGTCCAAAAGTAATTGGTAATGTGGCACCGTGGATGTTGACTGTTGGAGGATCAACTATAGATAGGGAATTTCGTGGTGATGTGATTTTAGGCGATGGTCAAGTTTTCCCAGGTGCTTCATTGTATTATGGCGATACAACACAAGTCAATACTTACTTAGAGATTGTTTACATTCAAAGCAAAGATTTTTCTTCTAACATGTGCTTACAAGGATCTTTAAGTGCTACTCAAATTGCTGGAAAAATTGTAGTCTGTCTTAGTAGTTCAAGTGTTCCAAAGGATACAGCGAGTGTTGTCAATGCGGCTGGTGGTGTTGCAATGATTTACGTCACTAGTATTGACCAGTTCGAAGCATTGCCGTCAAATTCCTATCAGTTTCCGGCTACTGATGTCACGGTGAGTTCTGGATTAAAGATTATAAACTATATTACCAGTAATCTTTCGGAGGATAAGAAACCTACAGCTAAAATCAATTTTCGAGGAACTGTAACTGGGTCTTCTTCGTCGTCTGCTCCTAGAGTTTATGTTACTTCTAGCACTGGTCCTAACCCGATAACCCAGAGATTCTCAAACCAGATGTTATTGCACCTGGAGTAAATATCTTGGCTGCTCGGGCTGGTTATGATGCTGAATTCGTAATGATGACGGGTACTTCCATGGCATGCCCTCATGTGAGCGGATTGGCTTCCCTGCTTCGAAATGCATTTCCTAACTGGTCTCCTGCTGCGATCAAATCGGCTTTGCTGACAACTGCTTATGTTGTTGATAATTCAGGTAAATATATTGCAGCTATTAGTGTTGCTGCTAATGCAAAATTTTCAACACCATTCCAACAAGGGTCTGGACATGTAGACCCAAACAAAGCTCTAAACCCAGGTTTGGTATACGATATTGCACCTAGTGATTACGAAGCTTTTCTTTGCACGATTGGGTACAGCGAAACACAGATGAAACTGTTTGTCAAGGATAGAACGGTTGACTGTGATTCCGTCAAGTTATCCAGTGTAGGTGATCTTAACTATTCTTCATTTTCTGTTGTTTTTGAATCTGGAAAAACTCAAAAGATTAAGTACAAGAGGGTGGTTACAAATGTTGGAGCTTCAGCAGATGCAATTTACAAACTCAGATTTAGATCTGGAACACCACATGTCAAGATCAGTGTTTCGCCAACTAAATTCGTGTTTAGCAAGGGAGTAACGAGTTTGGCTTATGAAATCACATTCGAGTCGAGACCCACGGATCTTAAGGAGGCATTCGGGTCTATTGAGTGGTATGATGGAGAGCATGTTGTATGGAGTCCCATTGCTTTTGTCTGGGATCCGTGGAGGCATTCGGGTCTACAGCAGATCGCCAGCTTGTAGTACTACTTCTACAAGCTTGATTTCTTCTATTTACGTTCATATTTATTTATTTATATGCCTTTTGTTTTTGCTCTTTTTTTCATTTTTTTTCATTTGCAATATGTATTATATCAGCACATCCATTCTTAGCTGATTTTAATGGTTGAGAATCTTAATTAGATTGTGAATGGATCAATAAACGGAAGATTTAATATACTACCATCTTTTTCCTTAGCGTCGGTGTCCTTTAGTCCTAACGATCCAAGATGGGTCTTATTGAACGAAAAAACATAATGATTTTTGTCAGAGGGAGAGCAAAATAGGATCCCAGGAGAGCAAAAAATCATTGTTGACTTGCTAACTAGGACCTATTCAATATATTTTCATTATTGTGACCAAGTTACCCTTACTAAATATTACCATAAACCACACCAAATTTCCCCATTTTCCAAACAGCTCCTCCGCCATTCCATAAACCAGAAAGACGTTCTTCACCATTGCCATCACTTCCTTAAAAATATGTATGAACATATATGACATTGATTAGGCCATCCTCTAATTTCTATCTTCTTTACAAGTTGTTGTCAACAAGAATCTGCTTGTCCATAAGAATTTGGACTGATTATTTTTTAAACAAAGTGATTAATTAAGCTTTGCTTAGGTTTTTGTGGTTTACTGTTTTAAACCGTGAGAACTTGATTCGGTCAAACATTGATGCAAAAGTTCGGAACTTCAACTACAGTAGTTGGAACGGATCCAAATCAAAAGAAGAGTTGGTGTAAAAATAAATCGTTCTCTCTTGATTTGATTATAAAATACATAAATAAAAATTAATACAGTATGTAATTATATTTTATGGAATCGCTAATTTTTTGAATCTGATTTTTAAATCGTCATGGGTTTCAATGTTGTTGGAGTTATTTAAGGATGGGTGTGAATAATGGGCATTAGTGGGTGTAATTAGGAAGGATAATTTGGTCCGAGTTATGAAAATATATTGAATAGGCCCTAGTTACCGAGTCAACTACGATTTTTGCTCTCCTCTGATCGCTTTTTGCTCTCCTTTTAACAAAAATCAAACATAATATATTCAAACAACAAGAAAGTAGTGTTAATGATCCAATGGTTGGTTGCTGGCCGCTCCTGGCAGCGGTTCATGCGACAATCCAGCCCAGCTTGTTCTCTATAAATCCCGTTTGTAAGAGAGTTGTCAAGAAACAACACCTACTCCTCTGTTCTCCCCACACTATATACAGTAAAACGTCAATAAATTAATAACGTTTGGACCAAAGATAATTATTATTTTAGTAAAGTTATTAATTTATCGAGTTAAAATTTAGTTTATACAAACATAGTTGGGACCAAAAACTTTTTATTATTTTAGCGAAGTAATTCTTAATTTATCGAAGTTATATTGTATATTGTTGTGTTTTCACATCTCTAATGGATTTATTTTATTTTATTTTGATGGGAAAAGATCATATATTAAGTAGCAAATATAGTACAAAAGATTTACAAGATCATTTTTATCAAAAACATTAGAATCTATGCTAGATTTATGAAATTTTTGGTGCAGATTATCTGACATGTGTTGTAGCTTTTTAATCATTGCCTCCTTGGCAATGTAATCCGGTGCTGAGTTATTCTTCCTTTTAATATATTTCACTTTAGCTTGAGGTAGACCGCCCAAGATTATCCTTATTTCTTGCAAGGTGTTTTCCGCTGTCCACGAAGTATCTGTGCTAACCTTGTTTATATTGTCTGCCAACCCTTTGCAGTCAGTTACTACGAAAACGCTTGATAAAATATTTTCCTTTAACCACGTAACTGCCTTTAATAAAGATTTTTCTTCTGCGTGGAAAGCTGGCGTAGCCCCCTCCGAACCCGCAGATAGGTGCATGAAAGTCTCTTCATCTGCTGTATATAGAATGAAAGCATATCCCATCGACAAATCCTCTTTCTTAAAGGAAGCATCAATGAAAATTATCTAATCTGAGTTTATGTTGGACCAAGAGTAATTTTTTGAGATTTTCTTTTGAGTTTTCATATCACTTTGAAGTGTATTTGACGGGGAGGATTGTAAGAAACTATTGATTTTCCCTATTAAATTGATTGAGTCTGGGTTTATTTTCTCAAAGACTACCGAGCATCTATATTTCTAGATGAACCAGAGTATGGTGGAAATTTTTACCTGAAGATGGCTCAAGTTAGTTTCCGTAATCCACCATTTAATCCAAGGAAATCATTGTGCTAGAATTGTAACTTGAGATTATATTATTGAGGGAGAGACCAAACCAAACTGCTCTTGCAAACGGACACTCGCAGAAGAGATGAAGTTCCGTTTCTTGCGCTTGATTGTTACATAGCTGGCAAATCGAGTCGATATCTAGATTATGAGCACCTAGTCTAGAAGATGTTGGAAGAACTTTTTGTGATAGTTTCCCAGCAGCCGTGGTTTGGGTTTTACGGAGAGAAAGAAATGCTCGCATTTTCGAAAGAAAACATACTTTCAAAACAGACGATGATCTTTCTTTGGATGCTAAATCTTTAGTAATAGCTTGGGCAGCTGCTTTTGGGCATCATTTTGTAGTTTCAACTCACAGTTGTGAGGTGGCTTTTGGTTGATGTAATTTTTAGATTTTCTGTTCTTTTTCTTTGCTACATCTTGTAGCCATTTTGTATATTCTTCTTATCTTAATATATCTCTCTTTCGATAAAAAAAAATAGTTTCCAGATGAAAAGTCTTATTCTTGGAATTGCTTGAATTCCAGATATCGAGTCGATATCTGCTCTAATGGATTTATGATTATTAGTTTCTCGAAATTATGGAGCCCTGCGACACATTCTTTTTCCTCTATTTCTTACTCCCTACCGGGCAAAAGTTATTTTACATAGAGGCAATTCTTTTTGTATTCATCCCAAATTCCGCACTACTCGTGACTTTTTTATTCTTCGCTCCCACGGTTTCAGATATAGATTTCATTGAAATGAATTTTGATTAATCAGCTGAATGTTCTTGTTGGATAAAAGAATGCAACTTCCTTTGTTATGAGATGATGATTGGAGCGGCCAGATGTGGGCTCTATAATTAAAACTTACTCGAGTTGTTATATTGTTAAGTCAATAAAGCTTAAGTAACCACAGTTTTTTAAGAAAATGCAATTGGGGATATGGAAATTAATTGGGGATATGAATTACTTCCCCCTGGATATGGAAATTAATTGGGGATATGAATTACTTCCCCCAACCAAAGGTGTCTGTTAAGGGGTGTTTTTTGGGGCGAAAATACTAAAACACCGTTTGATTAATTTAAAAACATTATGAAAAGACTGTTATACCCTTTCACCTAAAAGTTAAAATCAAATAACCAAAACATTTATCCCTCATTTCTACACCATCAGTTCCGGCATACTCGTAGGTTAGGGTTTCGTTTTTTTTTCTTCATCGTTCACACCATCGTTCTTCATCGTCGATTAATCGTTAGTTCAAAATTTTCTTCGTCGATTAACCTACCTACCCGAATCCATAAGAATGCCTCCACGAAAGAAATCAGATGCCCAATCGAAATCGAAATCGATTGCTCAAACAAAACAAGAAAAGAGGATTGCTTTGATTGCTCAAGAGCAAGAACACGAAGAACAAGAGTTATCAGACGATCAACTACTCAGAAATATGGCTTCTGTGCGAAGGTAAGTCGTTTAAAACCATTTAATTAGTGTTTGGATCGATTTGTAGCTATGGGTTTAGGTCAAAATCGCAAACCCTAACTGAAACAATTGAGTTTCAGTAGCTTCCGACATTCAATTTAGTATGAATACCACACCGGAACAGTGTAACGGCATTCGATTTAGGATGAAGACCACACCGGCACTGCAATACGACATAAGCTTTAGGTTGAAGACCACACCGGAAATTAGTTGCGGCATTCGATTTAGGCTGAAGACCACACTGGAAATTAGTTACGGCATTCGATTTAGTTTGAATACCATGCCGGTATTGAGCTTCTAATAAACAGAGAATCTTTGGATTTTCTGAAGGGTACCGGCTTAGGTTTTAGGTTAGATTCCATGTCGGTACCTTGTTACGGCATGTGTTTCTATTTTACGTATGTTCCGACAATGGTGTTTTGGTATCCAGGAACTTCCTAAAGATTACCGGCATCCTTGTCAATTATTTGTCAATGCCGGTATTAGGTCCCGACATGTAATGGTTTGAAATTACTATGCCGAGTTTTGGTCACGGCAGGATCGAAACTTTGTTTTGGTGTGCCGGTAGTGATGATTCTATACCGTTATGTAGTGTATCTATGTCGGTATTAAAAATAAAAGTTAGTTTTCTTATATTTCTTTCGTGTTTCTTTTCAAATAGGGCTAAAGCAAAGGAAGTTAACAAACGAAAAACTAAAGATGATGACATTAAGAAAAGAAGGAAGGACGGTCTTGGAACTCCTCAATCTCTGCCTCCTAGAGGGAAAGAACAAGGTCGCAACAAGCGATTGGGGGCATCTACAAAAGGTGAAGTTTGGGAGAGTGGTCGTGACCGTAGTAAACTCGCAATCCGTGAACCTACCGGAGCAGTTGAGGAGGAAGATGAGCAAGATGAAGAGGAAAGTGAAGAGGAAGATAATGAGATTGATCCAAGTCAATTAGCAACCGAAAGCCAAGTAGTAGTGGAACAAGTTGGGCCAAGTCAACAACTGACACAAGGCAAGGGCACAGGCAAAGTAAAAGTTAAAGGTTCACACCTTCCTCATATTGATGACATGATACCTGACCTTGATCGTGGTAAAATTTGGGGTGCAGCTTCTTATGATCCGGGGCATCTATTTGGCTACAAGGACTCTTGGGCTCGTACTATCTATCAAACCTATGTAAGAATTTCTACCTCGTGCGTATGTATTGTTTTGTATTTATATAAAACCTCTTAATCGTATTATCTCCTAATTGTAGGATCATAAGAAGGTTGTGCGTGTTTGCCGAAACCAAACCGCGTCTCATTGGGATTTGTCTAAGGAATGTGAAGAGGTCCAAACATTAGTAAAGGATTCTGGTCTATATCCTTTGGTTGAAAATTATGTGAAGCCAGATATTGTGACAGTCAATTGCTTCGTCGAAAGGTATCATGGTGAAACAGATACCATGCACTTCCCGTTTGGCGAGATAACCTTGATCCCTGATGATGCTCAGAACATTCTAGGCTTGAGTGTTACCGACAAATCAATTGCATAAGGAGATCATTGTCTGGAGATAGAATTGTCGAGTTGCACGCTCTTACTAACAAGCTGTTTGGTTGGGACTACAAAGCTTCTGTGGAAAGCTTCTATATATCTAAGACTAGTAGAAGAAAGACCATCAAGCTGACGCTGCTTAAGAAGAAGTCTGAAGACACGACGCATAGAAAAGACAAGGACGGATGGGACCCCACACAGATTCGTTATACAGTCGCTGCGTACCTGTTATTCATCTTGGGCACTAGGGTGTTCCCTGACACTAGTGGCAATAGGTTTAGTGCAAACTACCTTCAATACTTGGATCCGTTGAAAGAGGTCTTTAGCGATTCTTGGGGCACCGTGGTAATGGTACATTTGATGACGGAGATGAGAAGGGACTCTAAGGCGGTTACAAACCAATTTGTCGGGAATTTCACTCTACTTCAGGTAATTTTGTTTTTAAACTTATGTTCTTATTTATATTGTTCACATGTACCCTTATGATGAACTTAGAAACAAAATTTACTGATTTTTATATGTATCATTTCACATTTGTATAGGTATGGGATTATGAACATTTCCCAACATTGTTCAAGGGAAACTCCTTCTTAAAGATTATACCCATTGATGACCCCGAGGATCCTAGAGCCAAGAGATACCAGTTCAACAGCCATGCGAAGCCCGGTAACAATTGTCGACTGATAGATATGAGATTGGCTCTGGACGCGATGACTACCAAAGATGTTGTGTTCGACCCTTACAGGGAGGCTAGAGAAAATCTCCAATATTTGAGGTTCTATAACGTTGCATTTTGCAATGGGCCTTTGTTCCACCCAAAGAGATACGTTATGGATGACCCTCGACATGTGATGCAGCAACTTGGATATAAGCAATTACCCCGCTTCATGACAACCTCTCATGAAAGGTATCTGCTTGACCTTACTGTGTCTATGTCAAGTTCCACAATGTTGAGGGTAGAGTATGATCCAATTCCATAACCAACACATTAGAGGGATAGGGAACCACGTCATTTGGTAGATGCTACTAATTGGGAGCTTGTGAACAACGGTGATGAAGCATATCCCGCTTACATTGATAATTACTTGGAATGGTCACATCCTTTTGTCGTGCGCCCGGACGACGTCGAAGTTCCACCCTAGAAAAACCCTCCTGTTCCAACTCCTACAGAGGAACCACCTACGATGACCCAACTTCATAAGACCGTCGGCTTGGAAAGTTGAGGACGCTGTTAGGTTGCAAGTACGACGAAGGAGATGTGCTATCCATTGAAGAAATGAAGGAAGTCGTGGAGAAGCTTGATAAAATTGAAGACCCAAGTGAAAGAGATTTGTTTGGGGAAACGAGGAAGGCTCCCGTTGCCAAGAAGCAAAAGACCAAGTGATGAAATCTATAGTTGTGTTTCGTTATTTGGATGGTGGTTGTTATGTTTTGAACAATTTCTAACTTGTTTTTGGTTGAATTCTTTAGTTGTTTGGTTTACTTTTGGTTTATGATACCGTGATGACGAACATTTAAGCACGATTCAGTTGTTTGGTTTATGTTGAACATGTTTAGATTTCTAGTGAAATGTTTTCTTTGCAAGTTTTCTTTACACCAGAATTGTCGGCATTGGAACATCTAGGTTCTAGAGTGTCGGGACTGCTTCCGGCGTGTAATAGTAATCATAATTCTATGCCTCCACTGGTACCGGCATTGAAATATTTTCCTAAAACCATACCGAAACAAAGGGATGAAAGGGTTCAACTTCCTGTGTAGAATTTGGACAGTACCGGCATGGAACTATTCCTTGAATCTATGCCGGAAATATGTGTTTTGCTAGTTTTTCCTTAATACCGGCACTGAAATATTTATTGAATCTATGCCGGAATTCTGATTTTCTTACACTTTGATAATTATTCCATAAAACCGGCATTGGTTTGGATAAAACTACAATGCCGGTATTGATTATAAATCCGTTTTGAATGCTCTTTTATTTCGTTCCTAAGTAATCTATTACATTGGATTTGAAACTTTAAATTAAAACATACTAAAAAACATGGAATGGAGCAACTTTGGTTAAAGATGATCTCATAATCTATTTCCATCCCTTTTCAACAATTGCGGATCCTTTGAGCCTTTCGCAAATATCTTCGAAGACATCGTCTGGAATGGGGGTGTCAAGGACAATATTCGTTGGTCCATCTTCTCTTTCAACATATTCCTTTCCCTTCATATAACACTCATCACACCCATCAATAGGCTTGCATTGGCCCTTGTGGTTTTCTCTTGATTCTGTTAGTGCAACAGCTTTGTCAAACCATTGAAACTCATCGCACTTTGGGTAATTCAAACACCTTAGAAACATTCTTCCATTTTTAGCATCATCAGTTTTTGAAATCCAAAACCGGCGTGTCCCATCACAGCTTCTACACTTTGAATAAATAAAAGGACAGTCCATTGCTATATGAGAAGGCGACTTGCAAATTTAACAGTTGCAATGATGACTCTGTAAGAGAATATTATATTAGTGATACGTCATAGTAGAGAAGATTTTAATTGTCCATATATAGATAATTATGTTGAATCTACTTACTTTGCAGTTAGAGCTTGATGATGAATCTTCCATCGGTTGTGAAGCTTTAACCGTGGTAGCTTTAGGTTCGCGTTCGGTTTCGTTTTCCTAAGGCGGGCTAGAAGAGAACGGTGATGAAATCCGAACCCTTATCTTGTTTAGGCCAGGCCTTGCCCTTTACTAGGAAAATAAAGACAGTCCGGTTCGTCCTCAAACAATTATCACCTTAAGGCAGACAGTAACCCGCTTGCAGGAGATTCGCGGGTGTTTCGATTGGACTTACCTCCCGTACCAGACGGGCGATGAACCGTTGTCGTCGACTCGGGCCACGACTCCTATGCCGTGTGCGAACCCGAGGGGCCGAGACGATATAGTAATCGTCGTCCTTCTCTGCAAACAGTTTGTATTTAATTTTTTTTTTTTTTTAATTATATAACCCTTCCGTAGGGTTTTAAAAATAATGTCCAAAGTCCAGAATAAAGTCCAAAAAAATCCAAATTAAAAAAAAAAAAAAATTACAGTTTTCCTCACACACTCTAAAAAAATTAAAAATTAAAAATTAAATCCTAAAATTGTCCTTTTTTCTTCTCTTTTCGCTTTTCGCTTTAAGCTTTTTCCTCTCCAAGTCCTTAGTGCTCCACTTCGAACCTGTAAATCAAAGACAAAAAGACAAAGTAAAAAGGAACAAATAAAAAAAAAAAAAATAAACCTAAAAATTCTACCTAAGCACAAATCCGCGTCGGCGGCGCCAAAATGATTAAAGATTTTTCGTGGGTTGTAGTAATAAAGGTTCGAACTCTAAGACTTGTGAAGGTAAAGGATTTTTTTAGACTTATAAAAATATATATACAAAATATTAACAATTTTGGGCGAGAGGTAACCAAGACACTAGATTCCACTACTACGCAAGATTGAATGATAAATATTTCAAAACTCTATTCAATTCTTAAGTCCTCTTTTATCTTTAATTCACTATCAATCATACAAATTCTCAAAATTATTTGTAAACCTTAAGCATAGATTATCAAGAGATTAAACCAAGCATAACCTAACAATAATTAAGACAATCATTCAAACAATTTAAAACTCTGCAAAAGCAGCGATTAGGTGAATTATATAATTAAATGAAATAGTTACCCATTTATGTTGCGTGAATAGCTTCCTCCATTGCCTTGGTTACGAGGGAATTAACTCATCATGTTGGAAAACCTCTCAAAATATTTTATTAAGCTCAATTGATGTTTACAATAAAGAGAAAGGTAAGTAAATGTTCTAAAACAGGATTCTGCGACCCACAGAAGGCGTCAAAAGAACCAAAGCTGAGGTGCTGTTGTCACTGAAATGCTACGACCCACACCTACGACCCACGGATGTGAGTCATTTCACTGTTGATAAACGACTGCTGCTGCGAGTCCGTTCTTCGTGTTCTTGGTGTTCTTCATCAGCAGCAGCAGCAGCAGCAGAGTTTGATCAACTCTTGATTTCTGCGTCTGTGGCTCCTCTCTTCTCCCAACTCTCGACAGCCTCTCTAGTACTCCCAGGGAACATATTTATACACCTACAGCTCGTTGAATCTCCCTCAATTACTCCATATAATCTTCATTACTCGGTGTTTAAAGAAAATATTTTCCGAATATTTTCTTCCCTGAAATGATTCTCCACGCGTAAACAGCCTCTGATACTCCCTTATTTAGCTTCTACACGGTCCAAAAGTGTGCTAGAGTCCTCCATGCATCATCATAACACGTCCGAATCCCTCAAAAAATCCTCTCAAACCCGTGACTGCCATGTTCTCTGATGATGACTTGTTTAGCCGATTCTAGCCAAATTCGATCGATTCTGACACCCATACTGTATTCCTTAAGCTATATCACATCTTCCTACCAATTTTTAGCCATTGAATCGCACCACAACACCTTCATTTTGTTGATTGAAAATCTGCCAGAGAGAGAATATATTTTCCCGCCAAAAATGAAATTTGAATTATGAGAAGAAAAGTGTCCTCCCCCTAATCCTGTACGGGTGTCCCTTTAGCAATTGGGGTGGAAATAGTAATTTTGGGGTGGAAATAGTAATTTTTCTGGGTTCCTCCGGTACATTTCTGGGACGCTTCCGGTGCATTTCTGGGGTGCCTTTAGTACTTTTCTCCGGGGTGTAAATCATCACTTTTTTGAGCTCATTTCGCCGCAAAGGCTTATTTCTCTAAAAACATCTACAAAAACACAAAATAACACAATAAGTACTTAATCGAGTCTAACAATACAGAATATTGAGAACAAAATAGACACATAAATGCGTCTATCAAATACCCCCAAACTTATTATTTGCTAGTCCTCGAGCAAAATTTATTCTTGAAAAGTGACCGAGTTAATCTCGGGTGGGTTATCAGAGGTGTACCCACAAAAACCAATACTCCAGACCCTAGCTATCTACGCAGAACCTTGGAAAGCACTAAAGAACCTCCTTGGTTGGCATACAATTATTGACTCTAAGAGGAAGAACCCTGATGCGAAATTCCAATTGGTGTACACGAGTTTGCACTCAAGCATACTAAAATTCATATAAGTGACAGAGCTCTACTAAGATAGTTTCACGATGGACATCATACTCGGAGTCAGACTAATCACATGAAAAGATTAAGAAGATGGAAAAAGAAAAATGTAGATGGTTGAAAAGTGAACGGTGTTTCCCATATCTGTCTGAAGGCCTCTGCCAAGATGAACCTAACCTAAATGACTGAGATACCGGTCTGACTAATATTAACACACTGGCATATACAAGGGAACCAGTGGTCAATAACTTAAATTTAGATCAACAAACTGGCAAATACAAGGGAACCAGCAGTTGACTACACATAACAATAACCATTTTTTTTTTTTTTAACTTAACGGCATGAATAGATCTTTTGGATCCAAGCGCATGCTTCTTGTCAGCAGATTACACGATAGTTCCCACGGGTCCTGCATTCCACGCTTGCTTAGGCGACGGAAACAGGGAGAACACACGCATATTGCTATCCAAGTGTTAATACTTATTCCGATTGGTCTAACTGGTCCGGTCTAATAATTTTTTTTTTTTTTTTGAAAAGGTAACTCAGTCACTCTATTTCACCCTAGCAAAGGTAACAACTTGAATCGTGTGCCCCACCAAATCACTTGAAAAAAAAAAAACTAAAAATAGAAAGTGAAAAGGACTCGACAAGATATGGCGAAACTATCATGTTATTTCTAACACCTGAGCTCTGTGCTTTTATGAATAGACTCTATAGATGTTTCCATCTAGTCAGATTGGTTCCTCAACTCCTAAAACAAAATGTTTCCATCCACTTAGATTGGTTAGTGCTATCCTTAATAGGCGTAAATTTCTAGGCTCTGGAGTTTATTATTAGCAACTAAAAAGTTTCTCCCATACCCCCAAACTTAATCTAACATTGTCCTCAATGTTCTAAAGATGAAACTAAAAGCATGAACAAGGAGAAACTGTTACCACTTGAAGCAAAAGAGATAAGGAAGGATATTACCGTGTCGCAAGAATATTGGGTTACCTCCCAAGAAGTGCTAAGTTTAAAGTCTTCAGCCAGACTTAGGAAAGGATTAGTCAACTCGAACCATAAAGTAACAGTCGAAATAACTGTGGGTCTTTAAAACGAAAAAGAGCTGACCAAAGGAAACTACAATAACCCAAGAAAGTGAACAAGAATAACATGCCCTTATCTAGTTTGATTAAGATATTTATATCTAATTGTGGTTCAGGTTCAGGTTCTATGAAAGGGTCTAAATAAAATATTTTCCTCGGATGCATTTCCTCATAGGTTGGATCCAAATTATTAGGTCCTAGAGTCTGGAAAAACTCAAATATGATCTTAGAAGCGCACGATAATAACCTAAATAACTGAGGATCCTCTAAGCCAATAAGATTTGACTTACAAATTTGACCACAATGAGAGTAGTGGTCATTCTTAAGCAAATGTGTCGATTCTAATTTCCTAAAGCATTTAGGTCTAGTCTCACAACTTAATATTCGACACATTTGGAATATAAACGTTCCCACAGTTGGAAGAAAACTATTTGGTGGGAAAACAAAGTCAATCTGGGGATCATAGCCTGGGCAAACCACATCAACCAGAGGATGGGTTTCTAACGACTGAACTCCTTCATGGACATCATTAGGCTCGGGAAAACGAGTATGAAGGTAATCTTGTAAAATGGTCGAGGCACAGATATCAAGTCCTAAGTGTAGGAACTTTCTGAGAGTTAAAGGTAAGGCACTAGGGAAGTGATAATCACCCCCAAACTTAGAGTTTTCAGTGTCTCTAGATAGACCTCTAATTATTTCTTGAATTTCCGTATCTTCAGAGTCCTTAAAATATTCAAGAGATTCTTCTAAGTTATTATCAGGTAGTGCATCTTTACTCATCTCTACGGGTCTATCTTTTTCTTCCAAGACTATTGTTTCTAAGTCGCTAGACCCTAAAACAGTATTTTCGAAATGAACCCGTTCCTCTAAACCACTATCGGCTTCGTAAACAGGAAATACTACGTCGTCTAAAACGGTGGTATCCCTAATCAAATCCTCGTCCTTTTGAATAGGTGAATAATCATAAAAATTATTTGGATTTGAACTAGAAATAATATAATCACTATACAACTCAATTGGAACTAGACCCTGATCACTATGCGCAAATTTCAGATTCTTCATCAATGCTATCCTCATCATCATAGTACGAAAATGATTGAACCTTATCTAAATAATATGTCTTTATTCTAACCTCGTTCCTCTACATAGGCAGATATGCACTATTGACATCAGGGTAAAATTGGAACACTAGGAAATTTAGATCTTTTAGAAGAGTTCTATTCTGGTCTCTAACAAAGCTTTTGGGCCGACGCACATGAAGTCCTGACGTAACAGAAACCAGGTAAAGAAAGTCACTCATTGCATTATTTTCGGCCTAACTAAGTTATCAGTTTCACGAACTTACGTGTGTCTCAGCGAACTACGTGTCGACTCAAGTAAGGGAACTATCAGAATTTTCTCGTAGGCTGATGGTTGTGAGGAGTTTGCTCACCATGGTATGAACCATAACCTTGAAGAGTGTGGCGTTCCCAACCACTATTCCCACCATGGTAATAAAACTGATGAGGTCCATATTCAAATTCGGGTCGATATTCATGTAGGCTTCTATCATACCAGCTCGACATTCTTAATTGCAGGGAATTCTACACAATCACAACAAGCCGACTCGACTCCACCAAAACAAACCTAAAGATTTCTAGCAAACAAAAAGCATGATGGCTCCACTTAATTGTTTCTAGACCAGCTTCTATCTTTCGAAAGGGAATTCGTTGCAATTTGAGCAACCCCTCTGGAATAAATCCGAGTCAAAGTAAGTTGAATTGAGCGAGGGGAAGCTCAGTGGAGCTTTGATACCCAAGGCCTCACCCTAAGGCGGCGCAGTCACGCATTCAACTCACAGAAACCGTCATGAACTTTGGAGTGTGCTTAAATAGCAACCAATATTTTTCGAACGAGTTTCCTATTAAGCTCGTTACCCTATCGGTCTCGTTCTATTCCAAATTTTAAAGCTTAGGTTCGCGTTCGGTTTCGTTTTCCTAAGGCGGGCAAGAAGAGAACGGTGATGAAATCCGAACCCTTATCTTGTTTAGGCCAGGCCTTGCCCTTTACTAGGAAAATAAAGACAGTCCGGTTCGTCCTCAAACAATTATCACCTTAAGGCAGACAGTAACCCGCTTGCAGGAGATTCGCGGGTGTTTCGATTGGACTTACCTCCCGTACCAGACGGGCGATGAACCGTTGTCGTCGACTCGGGCCACGACTCCTATGCCGTGTGCGAACCCGAGGGGCCGAGACGATATAGTAATCGTCGTCCTTCTCTGCAAACAGTTTGTATTTAATTTTTTTTTTTTAATTATATAACCCTTCCGTAGGGTTTTAAAAAATAATGTCCAAAGTCCAGAATAAAGTCCAAAAAAAATCCAAATTAAAAAAAAATTACAGTTTTCCTCACACACTCTAAAAAAATTAAAAATTAAAAATTAAATCCTAAAATTGTCCTTTTTTCTTCTCTTTTCGCTTTTCGCTTTAAGCTTTTTCCTCTCCAAGTCCTTAGTGCTCCACTTCGAACCTGTAAATCAAAGACAAAAAGACAAAGTAAAAAGGAACAAATAAATAAAAAAAAAAAATAAACCTAAAAATTCTACCTAAGCACAAATCCGCGTCGGCGGCGCCAAAAATGATTAAAGATTTTTCGTGGGTTGTAGTAATAAAGGTTCGAACTCTAAGACTTGTGAAGGTAAAGGATTTTTTTAGACTTATAAAAATATATATACAAAATATTAACAATTTTGGGCGAGAGGTAACCAAGACACTAGATTCCACTACTACGCAAGATTGAATGATAAATATTTCAAAACTCTATTCAATTCTTAAGTCCTCTTTTATCTTTAATTCACTATCAATCATACAAATTCTCAAAAATTATTTGTAAACCTTAAGCATAGATTATCAAGAGATTAAACCAAGCATAACCTATCAAACTGAATAACAAATAATTAAGACAATCATTCAAACAATTTAAAACTCTGCAAAAGCAGCGATTAGGTGAATTATATAATTAAATGAAATAGTTACCCATTTATGTTGCGTGAATAGCTTCCTCCATTTCCTTGGTTACGAGGGAATTAACTCATCATGTTGGAAAACCTCTCAAAATATTTTATTAAGCTCAATTGATGTTTACAATAAAGAGAAAGGTAAGTAAATGTTCTAAAACAGGATTCTGCGACCCACAGAAGGCGTCAAAAAGAACTACAAAGCTGAGGTGCTGTTGTCACTGAAATGCTACGACCCACACCTACGACCCACGGATGTGAGTCATGTTCACTGTTGATAAACGACTGCTGCTGCGAGTCCGTTCTTCGTGTTCTTGGTGTTCTTCATCAGCAGCAGCAGCAGCAGAGTTTGATCAACTCTTGATTTCTGCGTCTGTGGCTCTCCTCTCTTCTCCCAACTCTCGACAGCCTCTCTAGTACTCCCAGGGAACATATTTATACACCTACAGCTCGTTGAATCTCCCTCAATTACTCCATATAATCTTCATTACTCGGTGTTTAAAGAAAATATTTTCCGAATATTTTCTTCCCTGAAATGATTCTCCACGCGTAAACAGCCTCTGATACTCCCTTATTTAGCTTCTACACGGTCCAAAAGTGTGCTAGAGTCCTCCATGCATCATCATAACACGTCCGAATCCCTCAAAAAATCCTCTCAAACCCGTGACTGCCATGTTCTCTGATGATGACTTGTTTAGCCGATTCTAACCAAATTCGATCGATTCTGACACCCATACTGTATTCCTTAAGCTATATCACATCTTCCTACCAATTTTTAGCCATTGAATCGCACCACAACACCTTCATTTTGTTGATTGAAAATCTGCCAGAGAGAGAATATATTTTCCCGCCAAAAATGAAATTTGAATTATGAGAAGAAAAGTGTCCTCCCCCTAATCCTGTACGGGTGTCCCTTTAGCAATTGGGGTGGAAATAGTAATTTTGGGGTGGAAATAGTAATTTTTCTGGGTTCCTCCGGTACATTTCTGGGACGCTTCCGGTGCATTTCTGGGGTGCCTTTAGTACTTTTCTCCGGGGTGTAAATCATCACTTTTTTGAGCTCATTTCGCCGCAAAGGCTTATTTCTCTAAAAACATCTACAAAAACACAAAATAACACAATAAGTACTTAATCGAGTCTAACAATACAGAATATTGAGAACAAAATAGACACATAAATGCGTCTATCACTTAGACCCAAAAGCCCAAAACTCGTGCGTTCTTATATATCTCCTTGATGACTAGGAATTGGTCGCTTACCTTTTCCATCACTTTTCTTTGGCGTGGCTTCGGAATTTTCAGCTTGATGTACTTGACTTGATGTAGGTTCCTTATTCGGCCTTTTAATTTTGATATGCAAAGCCGCCCCTTCACCTATGGGTGTGACTTCGGAATGCTCCCCCTGTTCAATCATTGTTGATACCTTCCTAGGCCTACCCATTTTCTTTGTAACCTTGACTCTATGCGTGGCATCCGCTTCCTTGTCTTGTTGTTCTTTTTCCATCGATGCGGGTACCTTCGTCGGCCTACCCCTTTTCTTTGGAACCGGCACTTCATCGACTTGTGTGTGGATACGGAATTCCCCGTTTGTTGTTGACTTGATGGCGGTTCCTTCCTCGGCTACCCCTTTACCTTGGAATCGGTGCTTCCGCGAACCTTAATTTTGAAAGCTCACATCCAGTTAGGTCTCGTTTCTTACTTGCCTCGTCTTCACATTCGCGTGACTCATTGCTTTCAATTCTTTCCTTTATTTTCTCCTAGTCGTTTTAGTTTGTGGTCTACCGGTCGGATCTCCCTTTCTTGGCTCTTCACTTTGTGATATCCATGGGCGTGTAATTAGCCTTAGTTGGCTCAACAATACTTGTCGGCTAGCCGAGTTGCCACGTGAGTAAGCTTCATAGAATTCCTTGGCCTCCTTTGTATCCCATGGTGATTGTCTGGGAGCTTCCGAAGGGGGAGGGTCGAAAGATAGTTTCTTCCAAAACGGATCAATAACCTCAATAGGTATAACTTCTTCATACTTCACAAGAATATGACGACACGGAAGCCCCAATGAAGACATGTTGGGACAAATACACACATCACCTGGTTTGCCGTAGTTTATCTTTTTTTCCGTTTCTCTAATCATATGTTTTATTGCCCGACGCGAGATGTTGAATTCTATTCCTTGGAGCAAATTACCATATCAAAAATGTGATGTCATCCTTTCCATTGAGATCTTTAAATATACCATGAGCGGACTCTGCTATACTAGTTGCTTCATTCCCGTAGTGTCTATACCGATTTGTCCACGCACGGACAAATTTTTCCTTGAACTTATCCAACAATTTATCCCGACAATATAAGACGGCACTTGGATACACTTCGTTATATTTGGAAATAAACATGTTCAATCTCTTTTCATATATATCCTCGGTAAGAGACCAATAAACTTTCTCCCAATCCTTTAGAAATTCCAACCACCTTTTATGATTTTCATCGTGTTCTTTGTCCACTCGCTCTTTAATCTTTCCTCTTTCATCTTCTTCTTCTTCAGGTGATGGTTTCTTCTTCCGAACATCTTCCTGTAGTTGAGCAACCATTCTCTTCTTAATATCCGCCTTAGAGGGTTCAAACAAAGCATGACAATGTTTTATCACATTTTGACCTATATGATATGTACATAGGAAATTTTGTGCATCCGGAAATACGTCGGATATAGCATTCATTAATGCGTCATCTTGATAGGTTATGATGACCCTCGGAAATTGATTTTCCGGGAACAATAATTTCAATTGTCGTAATGCCCCAATGATAATTGTGATCCCTCTCGTTTTCCATTAAACACCATGCCAATGTGAATGATACCTTGTCCGATGTTTTCCCTACGATGTTGAACAACGACATGTTGTATTTGTTTGTTTTGTAGGTGCAATCCATCATAAGAACACCACAACATGTATGAGCCAATTGTGAAAGCAAAGGATGCGCAATGAATATTTGAAGGGGCTTTTCGTCCGGCCCTCTTTTAATGATACGCGTGTAGTTGTGATCCCAAACTATCTTCTCAAATTCTTGCATAACGGTCCTCCCTTCCCATTCCACCCTTCTAATGGTTTCTTGTGCGCAATAAATTGTACTTAGGGAAGAAATGTTCTTTGGTTTGATACATGCTTTGGTTATTATCCTTTTTCCTTTAAGCCTCTGAGAATCACTCTTGGTTTGATACATGCTTTGGTTATTATCTTTACATCCTCGAATTCATGAGGTTTTATCTTCGCAACTAGGGAGTGACCAACAAAATCTTTCGGATCCCGGCGGTTATGACGGCCAAACCACAACATATAATCCCATTCCTTTTCTTTGTCTCTTAAATAAAATACAAGCTTAAAGGGGCAATTATCCTTCCTCGTACGAGTCTCGTATACCCTATTAGTCTTCTTTGGATATACATAACCCTTTCTCTTATGGATATCCTTCTTCTTGTATTTCCCACTTCTCTCACAAACCATCTCAAAACGATTATCTGAACGTTGGGTATTCCTCACCAACACACACATGTTCTTAAGAGCCGTCTCTTTTTCCCAAGCAATTGCTTCCTATGGAGATTTTATTCCCTACATAAGGACAACAATGGGAGATTATAAGGTTAATTACAAGCAATCCCCATATAAAGTTCTAAAAACTAGGTGAAAATATTGTTTGGTAACATACCAGAGGCATTTTATAGTATTCGGACGTATCCGGACCAAGCGGTTTGGAATTTGTTGGATCAATGTATGTCACAATCTAAGGAATGAATGAAAAGAAAATTGAATTAGTTCCAAATAAAATTAAATTACTAGGCCGGGTACTAGTTCCGGCATGCTCGACGACAGTACCGCCAAAACAACCAAAACTGAAAACATGTGCCGGCATTCTCGAATAATGTTCCGGCATTCCGGAATTGCACTTCCTAATTTTAATAAGTACCGGCATTGTATTTTCTTGAACATTAATGCCGGGATTCTCAATACCTTCATGCTCGATATGTAAGGTTCCAAGCCGGTATTTTGTGCCGACTTTGTCCGTAATTTATAAACCACGCCGGTAATAGGTGCCGGCGTGCTCGATAATTTATATACCACGTCGGTATTTAAGTTCAAAAATATTTAACTCCTGGATGTTTTTCTTGTGGTACCGGCATGGTAAAGTTAGGAGTGAACCATGCCGGTTTGGATATTCCATGGAATATTCGGTGGTAGGTAAAAAGTTAACTGCGTGCCGGCATGGATTTTTTGGTTAACCACCACGCCGACAATTATTTCAAAATGGGGGATATTTTTCGCCGGCATGGAAGTAGTATGAATACCGTGCCGGTTCTGGTGGTGCCGGCGTAGTATTCATACTATGCGTATGCCGGCACCAAGCTTTTTAAGAGAAAAAATAGCGGTTTCAAAAAAAAAATTCGAATTTTCGACCTCTTAGCAGCATTACCTGTGTGTTGGGGATGCTTGTATGTTGAACTTGTTTACTTTCTTGGGTTGGTTCTTCAAAAAACACTTCATGCTCACGAAAATCGTATTCCAAGGGTGTTGGTTCATCATATAAGTCCAATTGTGAGTTGTTATCATTAACCGAAGATTGAAGATATAATTGTTGTTGTAGTTGAGCTAAAGATTCAGCAGCTGCAATTCTCTCCTCACAATCATCTTCCATTTGCACAAAAAAATTCCCACTCAAAAATATTTTTCCCTCCTTCTACTCTCACAAATTAAGATAAAAATACACACTAATCTATCCCCCAAATACTTAAGATTTTATTAATTATTATTAACCACTAAACCTGATTAGTGAGGGCTACATTAGAAATAAAAAAAATAATTACATAAGGGGTGACCCAGATTTGATATATGGATCCAGTTTTTGTCATGTAGCTATATCCCCCAATTAGTTTCCATATCCCCCAATCGCGCGTTCTTTTTTAAAGCCTACGTGTTTTATACTTATGCGTGATCAAACCATGTCACACACATCTTTTTGGCAGATCATATTTATAATATTCATTTCAGAAACAGGGAACCCAGGAAACCGAGATACTCATGGATTGTCTGCTCCTTTCAATCAATTAATCACGCAGTCACGCGATTCTTGTTTAGGTAATGAAAACTGATCGAGATAAATTTAACAATATAGCTAAAAATGAAGTGATCCACGTAGCTCTAGATGCATGGCACTAAACTAATAGCAACCTTTTGTTTACGAATCTTGTTTCAACATCCTTAAAGATGGTCCATCTCAATCACATCTGTACTGCACCCAAATGGGTCTCCTTTATTTACTGTGGAAGAAGATGTTGCTCTTATTCGATGTTTACGTATTGTAAGGAAAGATATAAACAGTCAATATTTATGGGAAAGCGTGTATCAAAGGTATGTTTTGTTGCGGAACCAAAATTTAAGAACCAACAACAGGCTTAAATTTAAAAGGTTTCCAGCAGAAAAGTGATATTTTACCAAACCAGAGCTAATACTGGGTCGTGATTCTAAACATGGAGGGTAATGGGCCATCAGTTAAATAATCAACCAATCAGAAGAATATGTTAAATATACACTAGTTAGAGGAGTGTGAATAGATTTGAACTCGTTTGATTTATAAGATCGCCAACGAACTTAGGGTTTCTTTCTTATATACACTCTCTTTTATCATCTCAGCTCGAGTTAGAAAGGATTAATTGGACATTGTTTTGAAGTGTTTGGTATGTGAGGACTCGAAAATTGAAATCAAAACACATGCTAGATCGGATGCATCCAAAAAGCTGCAAATTATTTGGATCTGCCATGAAAGAGAAGTTGTTTCTTGGAAAACTTGATCACGCTTTGGGAGCTGCGAAATATGATTTTGAGACACTATTGGGGGTGACGGCAGAAATTATGATTATTCACTTATGGAGGTGGCTGAGAAAGATCCATGAGAAGCTGTTCTTTGATTCACTTATTATGTTCATTGATTCCAAATCCGCGGATAATTGTAATGATTTCTTGTCTCTGTTCCTTTTTTGTTCAGTTTTTCATTTTTGTAAATGTAATTTCCCTGTGTTGTATCTCTGGATTGATAACATCTTCGACATTAGCATGTTCTGATTTATATAAATGTTAACAACAAGATATAGAATTCGATGAATGGGTCACTTTGATCTTGTATAATTATCGAGTGAATTGAATATTTAGTTAGTCTATCGGTTCCAATTTGAATTGTTTCATTGCTTGTTCTGCATCATCTCTCAATTTTATAATGTCCTGTACACACAAGAAAAACTTGTGCTTGAATGGGGGTATTCCATTAAGCACTAGGAGGTGAATTTTACCAGGAATGCTTTTCAAGGGCAGTGATGCAAGGCTGCTTGCTGTTGCTTTTTTAGTGCTAAATTTGAGTTGAAAAACATCACATTAACAGGTATACATTTTTATTTTATGTAGATGATAACTTCAGCAATGTTTATAGTTCGTTACTAATGACATTTATTCATCATCTGAGTCTCCAACAACAACTACTAACTCTGTGTGTGGTTGATGTGTATGCCTAGGCACTACAAATCCTTTGAGGTTGTTATAGAAGCAGCAAAGAAACAACTGTATAATGACAAGTCCTCAATTTTGAATAACAGCAATGACAAGTTCCAACAAGGTAAGCCTCCATATCAACTGCGTTGTCAAATTAAATTGATGAGTCTTCCTTTTGTTAGGTATTGGTAAATCATAAGATGTAGAACGCTTGTAGTGCCATTCCTTATTACCTAACATGTGGACTTCAGGTTCCAGAGGTCTTAGGACACCTTTTGAAGAGTTTATACAGATCATCAATCATCATCTATCTAGATTCAGTGACTCCACGAAGATCAGTGACTCCGTGTAGAAGAAAAGGAGGAAGAAAATTTGAAATTTGTCCGTCTAGTCGAGAGTTTTGCATGTGGTAGCTAATTGCTGATATCAGGTTCTAAACATGGCTACGGGTCATTGAAATTTATCAAGACTCCATTGGGTCTTCATCGATTAATTGAAGCACTAAAGCATATGTTGGCGTATCGAATGAACCTCGGTGATCCATACTTTGTCGACATAAAAAAATACCAAGACAATATGCTTTCTCCATCCTTTGCAGCAAAAATTCGAGAAAAAATAAAAGATGATACCACCTTACCCACCAATGACTATTTACCCCAGTAAGAAACATTTGCTTAACACTATTATACGATGGGTGCACATTGATTGGTTCTTGTAGAAGCACCTGCGAGTCCAAAGTCCGAACATGTTGATACAACAGTAAGTAATATAGAGGTGCTTTCCTAAACAGTGACAATCCTGATGAAATCCCTACATCTGATCTCGACGAAATCGCTGCAATTCATATCAACATGGAGGAACTGACCTTAAGTGTGCAGAATTATATGCAAGAGAATTACATGCTCGTCCAACTGCTTTAGCAGCCTCCAACGACCCTTCAATATCTGCGCCAAAGCTAAAGAATGTGTTTCGGCTACGATCAAAGCACCAAGTGTAAGTATATACTGCTCAAAATCATACAAGACCGGCTAACACAAGGTTGACGCAGTCTGCTAAAAGGGATTGATTAGTCACAATCTGTTTAATAGTATATCTTAGTGATATCATGAGATGTTCGCTCAATAGTGAGATATGTAACGTTTAAGGTTGCTTCTGAGTCTGGACAATTCTATAATAGTTTCCAACTGTTCTTAATTTTCTGGTGAAATCTTGACAAACTGGAGATCAGAATTGTGTTATCTGAAGAATGGGAACTCTGTGCAACAACGCAACATGTGTTGGTCATGCAACAATGCACGGGTAAAAGAATCTAGGTCGAATGGCGTATTCCAAACTTCCTGTAAGAGCGAGCACTGGGAGGTCATATACATGTTTAGCATTCATTTACTGCGACAACTACTGACAATTTGTATATGATTCCAAAATCCAGACTCATGCAACCTACCCGGCCGGTAAACTGAAAAACTAATGCCGATGTCTGTAGTGCTGATAAACACACTGATTTCTGTAGATTTGATAAAACTGAAATGAATTCTTCCCGGTCTATATTTTGGGCTACACAAGGCCCAGTAGGGTTAAGAGTGAAAGAGTCTGAATGTTTACTTTTAGCACTCATCCTGTATGTTTTTGGGCGCCGCCACATCATCATATAACTACACTCTAATTTTAGCTAGGGTTTGATATTTTTGCGGCAGTCACTTGTTCTCTTCTCTATTTCTCGATTTTATTTTGATTTTGAGACTAGGGTTTTCTAGATTCGACTTGCACAATATCTAATCTTAGCTTAAGTTTTTTGATTTGATCTCTCATTTTTGTGTACTGCATCTGCATTATCAGAAAAGGGGTTTACAGAGATTAGATGATTTAGATCTGGCTGGATTCAGCGACGGTACCATGAAGAAGAAGAAAAAGATTGGGATTTCGAAAATTAAAATCGGGATGAGCAGATTCGGAAATTGAAATGAAATACATCCCCTCCCTGAGTGTAATGGGAAAAAGGCAGACAAAGGAATTGCATCCCCACAAGGAGATAGCCATTTTACATGCGCCCAAGGGGATAAGGATGCGATACCTTCCCAAGACCAGCTGGTGGAGAAAACATCCAAACAGAGTATGCGAAGGTAGAGATACTCCTAATTAGTGGTCTTTTTAGGTAGTAAACAACGGGCCTGCAGCAAATAAGAATTTAGTAGCTGAAACTGAAGAGCCCTGTCAGGAAAAACCCGAAGTGGGTATTATGATTTTTCCTCTCAATCAGCAGCAGCAACAACAAATTTGTGAAACTTCAATGGATTTATTAGTTTTCATTGAGTTTTGGGTTGTGTATAAAACTTGTTTTTTTCTTTCAAGAAATTATGAAATGAATTGAATGATTTGATTAGTCTATGGATTCCACTTTGTTATCTTGTTTACTGTCTTTTAGATTTTGTATAAATGTTTCATTCTTTGTTCTGCATTATATCTCAATTTTATAATGTCTTGTACACACAAGAGAAAACTTGTGCTTGAATGGGTATTTCAGCTACCAGTCCCCTGAAGCTCTGATTTTATAGTAATGGCAAATCCAAGACGAATTGCAACAAGGTAAACCTCAATTTCTATTGCCATTGCAATTGATGAATGTTTGTTTTTGGTAGGTATTGGTAAATGTCCCGGGAGTCAAGTAGTTTACTTATATGTTCGGTTAGAATACAAGGGAAGAAAATCATAATCATTTTTTAGTTTGAAGTGTTATCAGGGAAGGATATATGTTTGGGTGAGTGATCTAAGTTTGGAAAGTGTGAATTTGCTAGAGTTTGAGTGTAGGCAGTGTAGCTTGGTTTAGCTTAATCTATCAATTCAAGCGGAACGAATAAGGTCGTCCATTTTAAGTTTGCTGCGTCTTTTTTGGTTCTTCGGTTTGAGTCTGTTTGTTTATTGATTTCACTTTTTTGGTATTTTGCATGGTTTTCTTTTTATTGTTCTCTTCTGCTTGCATCAGTACTTAGAACATAGGTAATTCTAGACACATATGGGTTTTTGTATATTGAGGCAAGACAGTATACTTGTTTTAGATGGTCTCTCAGACCAGTTAAAATCAACAACTACAGGGATGGTGATTTTACTGGTAATCGACTTCAGTAGCATCAACATCTCCACTGGATTTACAGTTATTAGCTTCTCATCAGAAATTCTGGAGGTAACTCTGTGATGGATCCCTGCGAGACATTTTTCGTTCTCTGTTTCTAACTATCTATGCGGCAAAAGTTCATTTAGATGTAGCCAAGTGTCATGAGATGCACATCCAAAACTTGAGCTGTTTATTCGTACATTCGAAGTCTCACCTGCCTGATGTTCTTTACAGTCACAAGCTCTTTCTTTGCAAGCCCCAAGTGTCATGAGACTTTCAATCATTTCATTTTCGTCTCTCACAGTTTCCACTATATTCTTAATGCCTTGAAATACCTGTGAGATGCACTTGCAAAGGCTTCCATGGTCTGTTATATCAAGCTGAATCGCTGTTGCTTTCTTAATGCCTTCAATTGTCAGCATTAAAGATTATTTGGACTTAAAAACCAGGCTGTACCGACTCGGAACTTAAGAAGTGTTAGTCATACAACGACTAGCTGAACTTAGTCAAGTCAGTCATTTGGTATTGTTAGCTGTTTTAGTCTATTGCCAAGTAACTCGGTCTCAAGAGTCAGCTATTTACTTGTTCTTATAGTTAGACTGTTGAACTGTTTTCCATTAATCTCTGTAACTACTTGCATGAATCTTCAATATAAATAACATTCAAGCCTCCACAGATTTCCTGTGGAAGAAATCACCCAAAACACTTTATCTAACTTGGTATCAGCCTTGACCCAAGCCACCTTCCGCAAATACATCATAAAACATTCAACACAACAAAAAAAAACACAAAACCCTAATTATCAAAAATGGCAGACACTACAAACAATCTACGCCAAGTACAAATCCACCATCTTTTACCCTTGAACACACTGAGACGAATCATTTACTCTGGAAGGCTCAGTTTAAACCTATCCTAAAGGGTCATGATCTCACAGGTTTCGTAGATGGAAGCAAACAAAAACCAGCAAGAACTTTACTAGCAAGTGAAGCCATAAATCCTAACTTTACTGCGTATGAACAACAAGACGCGTTGATAGTTGGATGGTTGAATTCAACTTTAACGCCTGAAGTCTTAAGTACTGTTGCTCGTCTTGACACAACAAAAGAAATCTGGGATAAATTGGAGTCGGAGTATGCACCAAAAACATTTGCTCATCAGATGAGCTTAAAGAAACAGCTTCACAACTTCTCCAAAGGTAATAAAACTTTGAAACAATATCTGACTGATGCTAAAAGTTTATTTGCTCAGTTGGTAGAATCAGGATACACGGTACCTGCAGATGAAAAGAAGCAAGCAATCAACAATGGGATGAATGAGAGTTACGACCCTATTGTAACTTCTTTAAGTACGGTGGAGGGGATGGACATAGACACTTTCTATTATCATCTACTCACTTTTGATTTGCGGCTCGAGCACCAACTGTCATTGTTGCAGTCACCCATTGCTAATGTAGCAGCAGCCACCTCATCTTCATTAGGAAAAGGTGATCCAAGGAGATTCAACAACCAACAAAGAGGATCTAATCAGTCCTCCAACAACAACTCAAACCTTGGCAATCATCCTCAAAGGAGCAGTCAATTTGAAGAAAAATGCCAGATCTGTAAGAAGAAAGGCCATCTTGGTGATAGATGCTGGTTTCGCTATGAGAAACCAAACAATAACAATCGAAAATCCCCTGCAGCTTACATTGCCTTACCTGGTGAATATCCAGGCAATCAGTGGGTGACCGACACAGGAGCCACACATCACATGACTGCATATATGAGAAACTTGACAATACCGCATGAGTATGATGGTACTGAACAGATTCATGTTTGCAATGGTAATGCACTCAGCATTGCAAACATTGGTAAAGCTACTTTCACATACAAGGATAGAGCATTCCATCTAAACAACATCTACCATGTCCCTCAGATAAAAACTAATTTACTATCAGTTTCACAATTCTGTAAGGATAATAATGTTTTCTTTGAGTTTCACACGTCTTATTTTGCTGTGAAGGACAAGTGCACGGGGATAATATTGCTGCGAGGACAGAATAGGAATGGGCTTTATATATTTGATGGAGTAGAGAAAATCAGCACTCCAACAAAATCCAACATCTTATGTCTCCTCTTCTTTTTCGCTATGGAACCAGAGATTGCGTCATCCAATGCTCAAGACAGTTTCTAAAGTTTGTCGCAAGTTTTCTCTTCCTATTTCCAATAAAAAACTTGATTTTTATCACTCTTATCATATAAGCAAGAGTAGGAAACTTCCTTTCCCTGTTAGCAGTAGTGTTTATAATAAGCCTTTGAGCTTAGTTGTTTCTGACATTTGGGTCTCTCCTAATCTTTCAAGAAATGGCTATAAATATTATTTACTTATCATGGATGTGTATTCTCATTTCACATGGGGTTTTCCTCTTGTGATACGCTCAGATGCTTTACAAACCTTTGTTCATTTCCGAAAACAAGTTGAAATCTTACTGAGCATAAAATCAAAATTTTCCAAAGTGACAATGCCTTAGAGTTTAAGAAGTTTACGGCCTACCTTAATGATTCAGGGATCCAACATAGATTTTCATGCCCACATACATCACCTCGAAATGGCCTTGCTGAGCGTAGAATTCGCCATATTACTGAATCTGGCCTAGCACTTCTTTTCCATGCACATATGCCGGTTTCGTTTTGGTCTGATGCTTTCACCACTGCCTTCTATCTTACTAACAGACTCCCTAAATCAAAATATGAAAGTAAAACTCCTTTAGAGCTCCTTTTCAACAAAAATCCAGATTACACATCCCTAAAAGTCTTTGGCTGCTTAGCTTATCCATGTCTTAGACAGTATAACTCAAATAAGTTAGAACCAAGGTCGCTGCCTTGTGTTTTTCTAGGTTATAGCAGTGCTCATAAGGGTTACATCTGCCTGCATAGAGAAACAAATCGAATATACATCTCACGTCATGTCCGGCTTGAATAATGCTCATTCCCGTTCTTGCCAACGCAGCATAAAAGTCCTCAATGCAGTAAAGGTATGGTTCCAACTGATACTAGTGTGTTACAATCACCTCCTTTTAGGCAGGCTTCGAATTCAGTATCTCAGACGCAAGTTAGTGAGCAGTCACCATCTGCGAGCTTGTCTCCTGTGCACCCAATGCTGTCAGATTCTCCGGCGTTATCAAGTCCTTCAGCTACATCTGTCAGTGATGTTTAGTCTCAAGCATCGCAAGCTGATGTGCACAATTCAGCTGAGTCGTCTGCTGCACCAAGTACTTCCCAGAATATGGTGCAATCAACACAGTCAGATGTTGTAACTCATCCAATGGTAACACGCGCAAAAGCTGGTATAAGTAAGCCAATTCAGAAGTTGTGCCTAACTGCATCTAAACATGCCTTGCCTGAGACTGATTTTATGGAACCAACGTGCTTCACTGATGCTGTCAAGAATCCAGACTGGAGGTCTGCTATGGATGTGCAGATCAATGCACTGATAAGTAATGACACATATTCTTTAGTTAAGTATGAGAAGGGAATGAATGTTGTGGGTTCTAAATTGGTTTTCAGGGTAAAGCAAAACCCAGACGACACTATTCAGCGTCGTTTAGCTAAGGGATTCAATCAGCAAGAGGGAGTTGATTTTGGAGAGACATTCAGTCCTGTTGTTAAACCCTGCACAATCCGTCTCGTCCTTTCTATGCAGTCATGAACAATTGGCAGCCAAAGAAACTTGATGTGGAAAACGCCTTTTTGCATGGAACATTGGAAGAGGATGTTTACATGAAACAGCCTGCCGGACATGTGGATCCTAACTACCCTGATCATGTCTGTAAGTTACATAAGTCCTTGTATGGACTGAAATAAGCCCCTCGAGCTTGGTATTCGAAACTCAGTAGCTATTTGGTTCAACTTGGCTTCAAAGTCTCTATTGCCGACGGTTCACTTTTTATTCTTCAAACTCCATCTGCTGTTACATATTTTTTGGCCCATGTGGATGACATCATCGTCACATGATCAAATTCGTCCCAAATTACTAAACTTATTGCAGACCTCGGAGAAGCATTTGCGATCAAAGAGATGGGTGATCTGTCCTTTTTCTTGGGTGTAGAAGTTATACGGAAAGACAAGGAATTGATACTGTCACATCGAAAGTATATTGTTGATCTGCTGAAGCAAACAAAACTAGATGGTGCAAAGACGGTTTGCATCCCCTTGCTACCTAATCTGAAACTTCGAAAGCAAGGCGCAGAGAAGTTTAAGGATTCAACTCTATATCGGAGTGCAGTAGGTGCACTTCAATATCTTCATCTGACGCGGCCTGATATTTCTGTGGCAGTAAACAAGGTTTGCCAATATATGCATGAACCTTATATAGAACATTGGGAAGTTATTAAACGCATCATTCGTTAACTGAAGAACACTATGGATTTTGGTCTTCATCTTCGAACAAGTAGATATTTCTCTTTTCATGCTTACTCTGACGCGGATTGGGCCGGCAATCTCGATGTTCGAAGATCAACCAGTGGATTTTGTGTATATTTTGGAGGTAATTTGATATCATGGAATGCTAGGAAACAAAAGACGGTCTTTAAATCATCTACGGAAGCTGAATACATGGGCGTAGGTATTGCCACCTCAGAGTTAATTTGGATCCAATCACTGCTAAAAGAGCTTGGTATAACAGTTTCACCTCTTATTTTATGGTGTGATAACTTAGGTGCTACTTATCACACATCCAATCCAGTCTTCCATGCTCGTACCAAGCATATAGAGATCAACTACCACTTTGTCAGGGAAAGGATTGCTGACAAGCAGTTATATGTGCGCTTCATTAGTTCTAGAGATCAACTTGCGGATATTTTCACTAAAGGTTTGTCAGCTCCAAGATTTCAGTTTATCAGGACAAGTTGCACATCCGTAAACTCCAGTACAAATTGAGGGGTGGTGTTAGTCATACAACAACTAGCTGAACTTAGTCAAGTCAGTCATCTGGTATTGTTAGCTGTTCTAGTCTATTGCCAAGTAACTCGGTCTCAAGAGTCAACTATTTACTTGTTCTTATAGTTAGACTGTTGAACTGTTTTCCATTAATCTCTGTAACTACTTGTATGAATCTTCAATATAAATAACATTCAAGCCTCCACAGATTTCCTGTGGAAGAAATCACCCAAAACACTTTATCTAACTAGAATAAAATATAAGTTTAGGTTCGTCTATAACTCTGTATCAAAAATGTTTTAAACGATTGGCTAGATAAAATGCTTCCAGATGCTGCTAAGAATTCAGCAGCCGGTCGGCAGACACAACCTGCACCCAAAACTCCCTGTTTATATTCTGGGATAAACAAAGCCCAGTATAGCTATAAAAAAACCCAGTAGGGTTCCTGGTCATTTAAATTCGCTTTCGCGGTTCTACCTATTCTAGGGTTTGATTTTTATGGCATTCAACTGTTCTCTCTTTCTCAGTTTCTAGGTTTTGCCGTTTTGAGTGAATAAACTGCTTAAAGACAGTTGCAAGGTATTCTTCCATCCATTACCCTAATCCCGCCTCCGATATCTTCATTATCTTTATTCTTCGGCGGTAAATTAATGGTGAAACTAACTTCTTGGTTTTACCGCCGAAAGAAAAAAGATAGGAAGATATCTGAGGGAGATTTGGGGAATGCCGGTGGTTAAAGCATAGCTAGAAGCCTGATCCAAGCCTGCTTGTTCTTTCCTTTAGGTATACCTCTTCGTTGAATGTTATAACTTGAGCAAGGTTAGTGTTTGGTTGCTTTCACCTCCAAGATTGAGATCTTCTATTTGATATTTTTTGTTTGCAGAGTTTATAAAGATCATCGATCATCATCTACCTAGATTCAGTGACTCCGTGGAGAAGAAAAGGAGGAAGAAAATTTGTTATATCATGAATTTGTCCGTTTACATTGATAATCAGTTTGGTGTACATTGTCTCATGGCTTACTAGCCTACTTATAGTCTCACAAACTTGAGAATCACTCAAAGTAGTTTCCTAATAAAAACAAACTCTAAATAAAGCATACTTCTAGAAACACAAAGAAACTCTAAATATAGTAAAACTCTAAAACAAGGAACCGACACAAATTGCTCTTCTAGTTAACTCGAACTTCCAAATACCGCATAGTGTGTCAACTGTTCCTGTTGATCCAACTTGACTGCGTCAACTGCAGCAGTTGATCCACGAACCAAAACACCATATCTTGCTTTAACTTCCAACAAAAAAGCATCCTCTATGTTACTCAGTGTCGCTTTAATAGATTTGGGCTTGCAGGTGCTTCTACAATGGGTTCACATTGATTGGTTATTGTAGAAGCACATGTGATTCCACATTGATTGGTTATTGTATAAGCACATGTGATTCCAGTATCCGAACTTATTGATGCAACACTAAGTAATATTATTAAGGTGCTTTCCTAAACAGCTGCAATCCTGATGAAATCCTACATCTGATCTCGACGAAATCGCTTCAATTCATATCAACATGGAGGAACTGACCATGAGTGTGCAGAATTATATGCAAGAGAATCACATGCTCGTCCAACTGCTTTAGTAGCCTCCAACAACCCTTTAATATCTGCACCAAAGCTAAAGAGTATGTTCCGGCTAGGAACAAAGCACCAAGTGTAATGTTGCCCATATAGCAGTATCAAGTTATTGAAGTTCTTTTGAATGCTACCAAAGCAATGAATCAGATGAAATTAGAAGACATAATTAACTAAAGAACAAAAAAACTCATATATATCCTTGCATTTAACAGTCGTTTTTTTTTGTTTGTTATTATTAGTTGCAGATATGAGCTTCCTCTTAATTTGTTCTACTAGTATTTACATTTTCTTTCATTTTCTGCAAATGTTTCAAAGTCCTTGGCCTGGATTCATAACTTTAACTTGGAACCTAATTCCTGTAAACTGGAAAACTGATGCCGATGTCTGTTTATGCTAGCAATGGTGCTCATAAAACTGAAAATGAATTCTTCTTCTCTGTCTGATACTAATAATTTTTGGGCTAAACAAGGCCCAGTAGGGTTAACAGTGAGCGAGTCTGGAATATTTACTTTTAGCACTCACACCGAATATTTTAGGGGCGCCGCTAAATGATCAGATAAGTTGATTCCTAGGGTTTCATTTTTGTGGCATTCACTTGTTCTCTTCTCTCTTTGTCAGTTTTTTTTTCTTTCTAGGGTTTGATTCGGAGACGAGGGTTTTTTTCGATTCGATTTACACTAGGATTTCTTATCAGTTTTTCGATTTCATCATCATCATCGAAAGAGGGGTTTATAGAGGTTAGATCTAGGTAGCTAGATAGATTCAGCGACCACATCCATGAAGAAAAAGAAGAAGATAAGAGAGGTTGTGATTTCGAAAATTGAAATCGGTATGAGCGGAATCGGAAATTGAAGCCAAACAAATGAGTCTGCAACGGGATTACACAGCAGGACATTCTTGATTTTCCCTCCTTAACCTAGAGATATCCTTTTTGCAAGCTCCCAAGGGATACTTATGTGATACCTTCCTTGGAGCCCGCCGGTGGAGAAAAAATAAAAAGGGGCATTTGAGGGGGGCATTGTATGTGTACTAGACTCATTTCCACCAGTAGAGTAACAAGTAAATAAAGGGCCTTCAGCAAATAAGAATTTAGTGGCTGAATGAGAGATTGTCTGTTATTATGATTTTTCCTCTCAATTAGCTGCAGCAACAATTTTCCTCGTGAGTGAAATCTTTGGATTTATTAGCTTAGTTTTTGTAGAATGAATTATTTTTGTGTATAAAACATTTTTTTTCCCCAAAGAATTATGAAATGAATTGAATGTTTGAGTGGATTCCACTTTGTTATGCACTTTACCGTCTTTTTTAATTTCGTATGAATGTTTCTTCCTTGTTCTGCATCATCTCTCAATTTTATAATGTCAATTTTTACCTGCTTAGCTCTGTCTCTCCGGGAACCTGTGGTGTATGAGGCACTTACTTTGCCGGGAATGCTGTGTAAGGGGTTGGCTTTAGTTGTGGTCTGCAGCCAGTAACGCAAGGCTGCTTGCTGTTGCTTTTTTCGGGCTAAATTTTTGAATTGGAAAACTTCACCTTAACATGTATACCTTTTTATTGTGTGTAGGTAATAACTTCAGCATTGTTTATAATTAGGTATGACATTTATTGGTCCTGTCACTCCAACAACAACTACTAACTCTGTGTGTAGTTGATGTGTATCAGTGTATGCGCCACAAATTCTTGGAGGTTGTTGTTATAGGAGCAGCAAAGAAACAAGTATATGATGGCAAGTACTTAATTTTGAAAACAGACATGGCAAATCCAAGACGAATTCCAACAAGGTAAACCTCATTGCAATTGCATTGTCAAATTCAATTGACGAATGTTCGTTTTGGGTAGGTATTGGTAAATGTCCTGGGAGTCAAGTAGTTTGCTTACTTGTTCAGTTAGTTTACTTATTTTTTCAGTTAGTATTAAAGGGAAGAACATCATGGAATTTGAGGGCAATCTCTCATTTTTGTAGCTGAAGTTTAATAAGGGAAGGAAATGCGTTTGGGTGCGTGATCTAAGTGTGCAAAGTGTCGTTTAGTTTGAGTTTGAGTCAAGGATATCCCAATGTTTTCTTCTCTAACAGTGTAGCTTGGTTTAGCTTAGTCTATCAAATGAATAAGGTTGTTTGTTTTAATCTTTAGCTGCAACTTTTTTGGTTCTTTGATTTGAGTTTGTTTGTTTATTGATTTTACTTTCCGATTGGTGTTTGTTCGTGCTTCTTTTGGTGTGTTGGTTTTCCTTTACTTTTCGCTTCTGCTTGCATCAGTAGAACATAAGTGATTCTAGAAATAGATGAGTTTTTGTATAATGAGGCAAGACAGTAAACTTGTTTTTAGCCGGCCTCTCAGACCAGTCAAAAACAACCACAGGGATGGTGATTTTACTGATAATCGACTGCAGTAGCATAAACGTCTCTGCTGGATTTACTGGTATTAGCTTCTCTTCAGAAATTTTGCAGGTTACTCTGTGATGGATCCCCGCTAGACAATTTTTTGTTCTATGTTTCTTACTCCCTGCTGGGCAAAAGTTCCTTCAGATATAGGCAACTATTTTTTTATACATCCCAAAAACCGCACTACTCAAAAACTAAAAACTTTTTATTCTTCGCTCCCATTGTTTTGTGATATCGATTTCCCTGAATTGAATTATGACCACTCAAAATGTTCTTGATGTTCTGAAATTTAGATAGATTTATATGGAACAGAAGCTGTAGTTTTACATTATTTTGACACTTTATACAGATTATATACAGAACATGGTTGTTTATTGTTATCTATTGTGTACAATCCTTGGAGTCGAGCGCCTGAGAGAGACTTTTGTTACTGCAGAATTATGCTTAGTTTATTCCATCTTCTCTGACAATTTAAAACCGTAAGCCTCTAAGATGTCCAGCGCTGCAAACGCAAACAATATTGTTACTCGTTAGGTTTCAGAACCAGTAGGGTGAGGATATTAGAATGTTTTGATGTAGTGAGTGACAGATTGCTTGTATTACCTGGCATGTAGACTTCAGGTTCGAGAGGTCGTAGGACACCTTTTGTCTTGATCTTGTTCTGTAGTAATAGCTGCAACACCAGAACGTACGCGTAAGTATCTATGATTAGCGCAGGTCAAAAAGAAAAGAGACTAGAAAATGGAAAAACTGCATCTATTTGGTAGTACCAGGGCTCCAATGGCTGCGGGAATTCCAACAGTGACAGCCATGGCTGTTGTAGTCTTCCCATTCTTAATCCTTCCAAATTCCAGCAGAGAGGCTTGATGCTTTTCTGTTGGTCGGCCATCTGGAAATTCTATTTCCACTTCATGATGCAAAAGCACCATGTCCTGGTATATCAAAGCACACCAATAAGTCAGCAAATTTTGAGAGTGTGCATAGCATAATTAAACATTGACATGAACACCTTTGTTACCTGCTCTGCATCAACATAGGCTAATCTCTCCTCCATACGCAGGCAGGTTATGTCAAATGCACTCTGGCAGGAAACAGGGATTTCAGTTTGTTCATGGAGTCCCAAAAACCTGACCAGTCATAATTAGTATGTTAGCGGCAACATCTAGGAGCTACTTAAGTTGGCAGTGATACCGAGTTTCGAAAAATAACTATAAAGAAGGGAAATGATAAGAAAAATAACTATAAAGAAGGGAAATGATACGAAAAATAACATAATGAGATTTAACGACTCGCTTACCTGATGGTCTTTACAGTTTTTACTGCACAAGCTCTTTCCTTGCAAGCCCCAAGTGCAATAAGCCTTTCAATTTCGTCTCGCACCTTTTCCACTGTATTTTCACTGTTAACTTTTAGGAGTTCATCTAGGAAGGTACTAAATGTAACTTTTTTTCTTTCTTTCAGCGCAGGATGAGGTTCAGTGTTGAAAAAACCAATTTTTGCTAGACACGCCATTATTTCTCCAAATCCTGCACAACGTAAAAGTTGAAAAATGAGATGCAAGTGCTAGATTGAACTATGTTTCCTACTTAGCATTAGCTATGCAAAAATTGAGCTCGTGCCTTCATAGCGCAAGGTTCCCCTGAAGATGGTTGTAGCTTCTTCGCCTATTCCGTAAAAATCCCCATAGACCAAGGAGTTACGGTTTGGAAGACACTCCAAAGCGAAAGCTGGAAGATCAGGTATCCTGAACCTGGTTGCTGATTCATACAGTTTATCCCCTGCAAGTTCTCATGGTTATTCGAAATAGAAGCAGGTAGAGACAACATCTGTGCACTAATGTGTATTGCTTGTAAACTGCGTACCATCAACGTGCACAATTTCTCCACAATACTTGTACGTGGCTGGATTCCTCCCGGCTTTAATAGCTCCTGCAGGATTCCAACTGAAATACCCAAATTTGTAAATCTTACTGTACAAGGTCTCTGTTTTTGCTCTCTTTGGTGTATGAAAAAAAGTTTGGCTGAATACCTGAATTTATATCCCAATGGATTGTTTGCGGCCTCTGGAGATGGAAGTCCTCCGCAGTAGGATGTAAACGACTTTATTATCCCCTTTCTTGCATGTGCTTGGTTGATCATTTTCATTGCCATCATATGGTCTGAAGAGTTAAAATGGAAAAGTCAATCACACTGATGGATGCAGCTGCCAAATGGCTCTGCAACCGAACTGCTTTGTGCACAGAAAGTAGAAACTGTATCACATAGCTGGAAAGAAAATTACCAATGCCTGGATCCAATCCCATTTCTCCAAGAATTGTAATACCAGAATTCCTAGCCTCTTCATTTAACTTGGACATGGAATCGTCGACGTAGCTAGCAGTTACAAGGTTCTTTTTGAGCTGCAACATGTGATACAGTAATGGATGTAAGGTTACCAACAGAAAATGCCGTTGCCTGTGAACTAACTATACTGAACTGGAGTAATTACCTTGATACATGCATTGGCGATGGTGATGTGGCAACTAGGTGGTAGTAAGCTAATAACAACGTCGACCTGCAACATGGATTCTTATAATCATCAATGGGAGCAACTAAATAGCCCTCAGAACTTAAACCTGATGATGCTCCAGACGAATCATATGACTGATACAAAACAAGGTGCAGGAGAATTTACCTGTGAGATATACTTGCAGAGGCTTTCCTGGTTCGTTATATCAAGCTGAACCGCTGTTGCATTCTTAATGCCTTCAATTGTCTACATTAGAAACCACTATCTCAGATCATTTGGACTTATAAAATGCACAGTACCGGAATCAGTTTAGTGAGGATAGTTAAATAAAAGAAAACAAAAATTTCTTCTCAGAATTTACCTCTTGTGCATCTTTTAGGTAGAGGGATGCCAGAATAACTTGAACATCTTTCGGTTCGTCTGTATCATCATTCCCCAGAATAACCTGAACATCTTTCGATTGGCTAGATAAAATGCTTCCAGCTGCAGCTAAGAACTCGGCAGCTGGTCGGCAGACACGTCCTGCACCCAAAATTAAAACTGCAGGTCTATCTGCCAGGTCTTCTCCCTTTTCTGCAACACTCTCACTGACCTTACCAAACTTCATAGAGAACTTATTCTCATTTTTATCGAAATCTCCTGAATCCTCATTTGCACTAGCAAGAGAATTTAAGGAATCCATAATTTGGTCTAGAACTGTTCTATCATCTGCACCAACCTGTCATCAATCCAAACAAAAGACACAACTCACACAAATTAGCACTGTAACTTGGAACAAATTCAGTGTTAAGATGATAAAAGCAGAACTTACTTCAAGTTCAGAGAATGACATGGCGAATGAACTCTGACCTACGTCACACTTAGCTAGGTGAAAAGAACCACCTGCAGCTTCAATTATATAGAGCGCCTCGTTTATCAAGAATTTATCAAACAAATGACCACTTAATGATACCTGTTGAGTTTAAATGCAATTCACAATAAGATAAAATGGAACAGTAGTACATGAAACAAAATTCACAGAAACAGTTGCGAATTTTTGCAAGTCTTACCCGTATGTTGTGTTTCTTCTTTATCAGGTTGCCATTTGCTATATTTTCTGAAGAATCACTGGAAATTTTATACAATTTCCAACAGTTAAAGTCAGAAATCAAATAGACACATCATAAATATTATTCGTAGTTCTAAAAGAAATCAATAGCAGATCAGACATAATTCAGGACAAAGAAGAAGATAGAAGCTTACTCTAGATCAGATTTCCGCATACGAGGGATATATTCATATAAAGAAGTAAGAGCTCCTCCATAAGCTATGCAAGCTCTTTTCAATGGAGAAGGCAGTTCTGAAAGGTTTTTAGTGGATGCCAAGTTGCCAACAAATTGTGATAAAATATCTCCAAAATGCTTAGATGCCTTCACAGAAAAAAAGAAAAAGCAAGATGTGACACAATATCTCCTAAATGCTTTATGGAAAGTAAAAAGAAACAAAAGCATGGTGTGACAGCATGATATTGTACCTAGAATCAGAAAGAAAAAAAATGTTGAAATTGAAGAAAGTTACAAAGGGATGAAAATATGTCACCTCTTTTGCAAACTCTGTTGGAAGAATGTCGACGGCTAGACATATGACACCTTTTCCTTCCATGTCGTCGTGATATGAATCAGAAAGCGGATCGTACCTGAAACATCCCGATAAACACATATTTTTAACAGATGCAACACAAACAAAGAAGACATTTTAAGAGCACGAAATTTCTGAACTGTAAAATTTGCTTATAATGGTACCTGAAGAAAGGTGTCTCTATTTGTGTGGTTTGGTTGACAAATTCTATGGAGCCTCCAATGTCACAAGTTATGTCAGCCACTCCAACTAACGGGCATCCATTTTTCGTGAGATCTTGAAGCTGCTTAATACTTAGCAATCGCGGGAATCTTTTCTCCCAATACATACAATTAACTGTTATGAAGATCAAAGTTACAGATAATAAGATAAAAACACAAGATCTGAAATTTAAATGAAGCATGGATAGAGAGTTCTGCAATTAGTGTTATACTTGAGCCAAAAGGGTCTATTACTTACCAATCACAGAAGCATATGGAGCTATCTTTTCATGGAAAATGGGGTTGTAATGTTCGGCATGTGCGTAATAGTCCGCCTGAAAGAGATTGAATTGTGCTTGTGAATTAAAACTAATTAATCAAACAAAAGCTAAGAAATGGGTAACAAACAGCAATTGACATTGACAATCATACTTTATCAAAATTTCTGGTGGGATCCTTGGGTTCAACCATGTCTTGACAAGTCACCACACATCCATATACTTGATAGACTCTCTTTGATGTACTATTTTTTGCAAGATCACCACCCTGAAATTTTACGATGTTCCAATTGTTAAATGCAGAAACTTGGCAAAGGTTCCCTCAAAAACAAGATCAAATTAGTTCCTAAGTACCACTGGAGAGAGCTCGGAAAGTCTGCTAGGATCCACAAATGTATGAGGAAGTAACTTGAATATCTCTTGTGCGCCCTGAGACACTATAACATAAAAATTGAAATACTGAAACCGGGAAAACATTTGCCACCACATATGTGCATATAAGCCTCAGCAAAATGAAATGAAATGAAAAGAACACCAGAAGAATGGTAGAAACATACCATTGCCATCTCCAGTGAATACGAAAACTAGTGGGCATATCCCGGACGGCAACCCTTGCGTGGCTATCTCTTCGCTCAGAGAAATCACTGCTGCCTTAGCAGCAGCCAGAGAAGGATACATATAAGATGCTCCAAGTGAGAGGAAAGGTGTTGAATATCCCAAACTTAGATAACCTGCAATCAAGCCGAATTACAAACTTACATAATTTGGGCGATTGATTCTCATAGAAATTTATACCAAGAATCATCCAAATCTATTACAGAGAAGTAGAACATCCTAAAATTGAGTGGACTTACGCTTTCCTAAACCGTGTAAAAAATCGATTAGACCAGCTCTACCCGCAAATTTCCCAAATGCAAGCAATCTCTTGCCATGATCCCCAACAATAAGCTCATAATCGAACAACGACGCCTTCTCAGCCAAAATCTAACAAGACAATCAAATAAGAACCAGCACTATCAACACCAATTTGTCACTACAAATCCAAAATTTAGCTAATAACAATCGATAAAACACGGAAGAACCAGAGGAATCAAGAACAACATACTTTATCTAACAAAGGCATGTTCTCCTTCTGCGCCTTATGAGTATGCGAGAAGAACGCATACGCCTTATTCGGAAGAATCATCTCCAGCTACATAAGAACATCAAAACACAAATTTTACAATTGAAAACAAGATACTCAGTCATTTCAGTGAATAATTCATATGCATGAGGGTTTATACCTTTGGTTGTTTGATTCCCAAAATAAGACCACATTCAGAGAGATTCTCTGAAATCTCACAACCAACATCTTCATACAGAGCGTTATGATGAATACGTTTGGTGGAGGGTTGAAGGATTATACGCGTGACACCGGAATTCTCAGTTCCCCCGGCATGCAAAAGACGAGCACAGTGAGATGGAGTTAAGGGAGCTCTTCGTTCCCATTTGTTTGTTGTCTCTGATAGAATTCCCACAACACCATTTCCAATCATGGTGCTAGCTATCAATTGGGACAAATTCAGTTAACGGGGGAGCTTGAATTTCTGTAAAATTGGAGGGTTCCAACAATTCAATTAGAAATATTTTTGAAACACTAGCTTAACCAATTGAAATCAATTGGAGAAAATTTTGTGATCAGAAGAAATTAGAAAATAACTGAGACAGGGGAATGACGAAATCAGTGAGAAAAGGGTGAAATTGAATGAAACTTGATGGGAATCACGGATTTCATACTTACAAGAGGGGAATTAGGTGGAGGTGGTGAAATGAGAAGTGTATTGTCGTTGCTGATTGTTGTCTGAAAGAGCAGAGTACGTGCCACTCGAGTTATGGTTCTTCTCCGTTTTCCTCTCTATTTTATTTTATAGTTTTGGAAAGGGAGAAGCAGAGTTTTAGTTGGATTTTTTAATCTTGACTTGACTTGACCGGCTCCTACTTGTTACTTTGAAACATGGATACACCAGTATCAATGCCGTATCCATGTCAAACGCGCGATGGACACTGAGGCTTATGTGGAAATTTATACTCCATTTTACTAGTCGGATAATTTAGTATGTTACATAAATTGGAAGGGAGAAGTAGAGTTTTGGTTGGTTTTTTTTTATTGTTGACTTGACTTGACTTGAGCCTACTCCTACTTATTACTTTGAAACACCGATACACCAGTATCAATGCCTTGTCGATGTCTGTGGAAATTTATATTCTATTTTACTAGGTGGATAATCTAGTATGTCACAGAAATTGGAAAGAGAGAAGTAGAGTTTTAGTTGGTTTTTTTTTATTGTTGACTTGACTTGACCCGACTCCTACTTGTTACTTTGAAACACCGATACACCAGTATCAATGTCGTGTCCATGTCAAACGTGCTTTGGACATCGACACGACGCGTATATGGAAATTTATAGGTGGATAATGTTGTATTACTACAACAAATTAACAAACAGAAGGATAGAATTGGTGATAAACACCTCCTAAATCAACTGATTCATGCCAAATCTGTGCAAATATGCGCAGCCAACAATGGTTTCATTTCATAAACTGGATAAGATTTTCATTACACAGACACTTGAGTATATAAAGCTAGGTCTCTCTCTCAATATCTGACGGTCACTCACAATCCACGTGGGCTAATCTAAACCAACCATTACCCCTAACTGAATATATTAAAGACAAACACTAATATTATATGGGCACTCCTAACCAACTACTAATAGCACACATCCTGGTAGCCCCTACATTCTATACTACGACATTCCACTCCCCTTGAAAACATCCTTGTCCTCAAGGATGAAGAATGCAATAGAAAGGTTGTCTTGTAGCTGGGAAGGTGCAGGTTCAGTTGGGATTGCAGTAGCGCAGTATCCTTCGAACATAGTAAGAAATGTGTCCTGGCACTAACTTCAAAAATAGCTCCTGAGCAAGGTTTGAGCTGCCCTTCTTGTATGCAGTTCCCCAGGGTTAACAGATGCTTTATCATCATTACTACCAGCTGGATAGATGAGGAACAATAGGAAAACGAATCCAGCAATCATGGGCCTTGGTGTCGAACCACTGAACATTGCAATTTGGTTGTGACTATCCACGAATAACTCCTAGAGCTGGGAAGCCGGTTGCTCAATGGGTGATGCAAGTATTGTTGCAAATATAACAACTCATATCTAAAATTCTTCAGTAGACCCCAGATTAGTATGCTTGCACACTTTGTTGTGATGCACAATTACCCCTCTGACAACAAAGTTGGCTGCTTGTAATTATCTGTTAGTTGCAACTTCTCCTTCTTTGCCATTATCGCCGAAGTCAAACTTAGGATGCTCAAACATTGCAGTGTTAACTTGATTAGCCATTACCCCTTTATCAAACTCCAATTAGATATAATCCCTCACTGGTGGAAACTCCAGATACCACAGTTGGTAGCAGTAGAAACACTCGTGTTCAGCATGACACAAATAGAGATAAACAATCACAACATAGTTTGGATATACTCTGTGAACTGTTGTGAGGATTTGGAGAGCTCTATAGATAACACATGCACGAAATAGATAGTGCAGAAAGAAACCCATGTTGAAGAACTTGAAACAACTCTTAAGGAACGATAAAAGCATCATAAGTTGGTATGAAATCTGAATTTAAATCGTAAGTACGCTACCCTTACCAACTCGTGGAGAACCTTAATTGCCATTAGCAAGGACTGAATGCCAAGTATTTGTTCCATATTCGACCCATGTGAAATCACAGTGATCCAGAATGGGATTTCCATCATCTTTATAGGAGATTCTATCGTGTCATGAATCTTCCATGGTGAGTACACAAAAGCATTCACCTGGCTATAACCTGGTTGTCGAATAAGAGCTTGAATAGTGTTGTAGGACTCTTGTTAAGTACTACGTAAACCCAGTTTAAGCTGCAAGAGAGAATCACCATTACCATAATTCCATCTCCACACTATACGCCCAACCAAGTCAGCAAACAGTTTATGTGGCAGAAACTGACCAGTATTAACACACTTGGTTGTAATCCCAAATTGAATGTTAACATATATAGCAAGTGCCTTAGCATCCTTGCAGAACACATGGCGATCAGGTCCAGTTGCAATAGCAAAGTGCCAACTTGTTAATCTCGTGAGAATGGTTTCAAGTTCATGATGGATCTTAGCCTTGCAGGACAAAGTGCTCTTATAAGTCCAGTTTTTTCCAATGCGAAAAACTGATAAATGTACAACCGTATAAATACTTTTCTCACTCCAAAAACCAGTTGAACATCGCTTGAATTTCCATTTCAAGTACTTTATCCACACCAATATATTTACAATATGAAGTACCATGAGCAAGACCTGAGTGCTCAACCTTCTTACATAATTGGCGATACCTGTAGAATCTTCCCCTACATGATATACTAAACCCCACTCATAATCGTAGCAGAGAAGGAAATATTGACGGGAACCAAATCTGTTTAAAACAATCATCTGGTTGCGACAATAAGTAGGTGGTTGAGGATTTTCATCAGTTGGTAAACCTTGTGCAACTTCCAGTAAAAGAAGTCGTGGTTCGGCTTTATATTCATTTACACCACCACTAGCTTGACTGCCTGCACATGTGGTACCATCCTTAAGAAACACCAAACTTTGGTTTCTTATGCGAGTCTCTGCAAGTTGCTGATAATAACAATTTGTATCCCAACACAGAAACGAAATACAACCCATAATAATCCAGTTGACATCTCTCGCACTCCAAGAACTCTTAGAAAAAATCATGCATTCCCATCTCGAGAAGATAATCAGTATGCACAGTCGTTGAACATGAAGCACAATGAGCAGTAGGAGATTTTTAAACTCCTCCGAAGGTATTCGCAACACATCACTTTGTCTATCAATTATTACCACGAGTGATTCCAGCAATACAGGCTCGACAAGAACACTCACACAAGAAGTAGCTGGAACAAAATAGTCTCCAGAAGCACCAATAAAAGATGATAACCCTTGAATAAGATGAACTTCTTTTCCGCAATCAAATACCTTTATAAGTGACTTGCCACTGCTCCATGTACAAGATACACTCTCAGGCATATGAACAAACAATTCATGTGCATCCCCATGTGTAAATATCCATCTAAAAACAAGTGTAAAAATGCTATTTCTAGCTGGCATTTTAACAAACAGTTGCCTCCCATCACAAACTTCAGCATCATTAACACATAAAAGATAAATTGATTGCATAGATGAAAAATTTGACGTATACCCAAAGCTAGAAAGCAATCGAAGGGCCAATTTATCAGCACATTTACCACGATCAAATAACAAACGAGAATCATGAAGTTTGAAGTGAAAATAAGCCATACCAAGGATTTTGTTGTGAAGAAAGAACAATTCGTTCAAACATTCGACATTGCCCTGGTTTTCTGAAATTTTTTTGACGCAATTTCCTTTGTTAAAATCATCTTCCTCGCCAATTTCAAATCATCTTCTTCAACAACCAAAAATGAAAGAATCAAATCAACTGCATCGACATCAGAATCAACTACTTCATTAATAGCAAGAGAGCTTGACTTGGTTACTCCTGATTTTGTAGAAATTTCTTGAGCACCAACAGTCGAAACAAATTCAGTGCAAACCCCTTGATTCACACTCGATTCCTGAGTTGCTCTTGAACTTTCCCGGTGATTTCCTACATCATCTATGATTTGACTAAGCTCGAGAAATTGTTCACTCAACTGATTATGAGGATCCAGCACAAGTGAATCCAACTTAGATGAGAAAGATGTTGAGAACGCAATGATTTCTGATCTGAGTAGAGTGATTTCAGATGTGGTTTGGGCAACACCCTCTTGAATGTTTTTGAGACGCATTGGAAAAAAAATTTGAACGACTCTGATGACACTTGTTGTATTACTACAACAAATTAACAAACAGAAAGATAGAATTGGTGATAAACACCTCCTAAATCAATTGATTCAGGCCAAATCTGTGCAAATATGCGCAGCCAACAATGGTTTCATTTCATAAACTGGATAAGATTTTCATTACACAGACACTTGAGTATATAAAGCTAGGTCTCTCCCTCAATATCTGAAGGTCACTCACAATCCACGTGGACTAATCTAAACCAACCATTATCCCTAATTGAATATTATTAAAGACAGACACTAATATTATATGGATTCCTAAACAACTGCTAATAACACACATCCTGATAGCCCCTACATTCTATATTACGACAGATAATCTAGTATGTCACACAAATTGGAAAGGGAGAAGTAGAGTTTTAGTTGGTTTATTTTTATTGTTGACTTGACTTGACCCGACTCCTACTACTGCCTACTAATTTAGTGAGACCACATGTGACATGGTAATTTCTAAAATATGCATGTGAGTGTGCTGCAGTGTCCAATGCCGTGTCGAATGCAGAGATGCATATACGTGTTGTCGGTCGACGAATTTCGAGCTCAGGTAACGAAAGACTTTACCTGCAAACTACAAAATACATGCCGACTGAGAGTAATTGCTGAATAAAAATTGAACAAACTGGTAATGCATGCACTATTAGCATCATCATTTGAGATTTGAGAAGCACACATCATGAAATGAAAATGAAGCCAAGAAAGAGCCAGGAAATGAAAAAGGTGTAGGACCTTAGAATACGATGTTAGACAAATCAAATTTGGAGAGTTACTGCGTACGTGGATCCTGTTGCATTAATTTATATATGAAACTGATCATCATCATCATCGAAGTAGTCCATAGCATTGCGTATTAGTACGTTAAAGCGATAGACATCACTCTTTATCCATCCGATCCAAAGTCCAACGTATACTTATCTATCAATCACATGTTTGCGAACCACATCCTCTTAACATAAATCTAAATCCTCCTCATTTTTAATTGCTCTCCCTTTTTCCTTGTCGAATTGCTGCCTTGTTGGTGTAATTTTTTAATACTAGTACACATCACAGGGGGATCTACGTAGAGATAGAGATAGGAAAAAAGGAGTTGCTTGCGTGCATGTAAACCATCAAGCAATTTATTTATTTATTTTTAGTGTTTTGGAATTAATAATTTCATTGACGAGCATGCTTATTGGTTTATTTTACTATTAGCAACTTGACTGTTATTCTTGAAATGAATGAATCACGTCTTCGCCCTAGAGTTTGAGGGATCTCATAATAAATTATAAGACTCAACAGTATCATAACTAACGAGAGCAATAATTGGAGTACACCATTGTCGAAGTAACACTCACCAAACATCTAAATGTGCATGCACACGGCAAATGAGTCATCTGGTGTCACAATGGAGTGTACAGGAGAAATCAATCCTCATCCTTTATCTTCCATGTGTTTTTTAAGTCGATCCACATCACATTCTATACTCGTGGCAATCACCTACTCTCACCAAACTCCTATGAAAATAGATAACCATATATATCACTCTAAAAGTCTATCCGCTTTGTCGTCCTTGTAGTTAAATACATTGGTTGTATATAACACAAATTTCCCAGCTGACATCATCAACTTCAAATTCATTGTTTGGTGCATGTCACAAGTCTGTCGCGGCTCACCAAGGTTCATTCACATAATGCATGATGGGGTGGTGCTGAGGAATAACAAAACGACTCCAAAAGTGCAAGTGATAGAACAAAGAAACAAAAAGACAGAACCACTTATTATGGTGGGGGGTTGGATGCGGTAATGAGCCGTAATAAACATGTACACAGAAAAAAGGTCAATGCGGTGTTCTTCATCAGCTCACTTTTAATGATATAACTTCTTGGATAGCTTCAGATCTATCTTGACGTATTACTGTTCCAAAAAACCACAAAAATCAGGCTTTACTATCACACATTTTCGGGTGAACTAATTCCTATGGAAATTGGCAAATCCAATTGTTGTTCATATCTAATAGACTTTATATTATTCTCTTACCTTATTTATCTTTGGGAGATTATCTTCATTTACTTTGGTTATAAACACAAGAGATATTATTATGATTTTAATATATATTCTATCCTAGGAGAACTCTTCTCCTCAAGGAAATTATCATCAATCCAAGATGGTATCAGCCTCCCTATGATCCTATTTTCTCTAAACCATTAAAATCAATGGCGACGGAACTACTGCAGCTCACAGACATTGCTGAGGCATATAGTTCTATGCATCTTCATCAACCCGATGATGCTTTCTACATGGATACTGGCACTACCTCGCATCTCACTGCTGATTCAGGTACTTTACATAACGTTTCCAATTCTAGTACTGTACGGTCTATCTTAGTTGGCAATGGCAATAGCATTCCAGTTACTGCTAGTGGTACCAAGTTCATAAATCTCCCTTCTCGCACCCTTGAACTCAAAAATACTATTGTTGTTCCCGATATTATCAAAAACTTAGTTTCCGTTCGTAAGTTCACCATTGATAATCGTGTGTCTGTTGAGTTTGATCCGTCTGGTTTTTCTGTGAAAGATCTGAGTTCGAGGAGGATTATCCTTCGGTGCAATAGTTCCGGGGAGCTCTACCCTATCACCAACTCTGCCGTGCCACCACAAGTATCGTCCCAGCCTTCCCACATCTCTCTTGCTGTCTGTTCGCCAGATATTTGGCATAGCCGCCTTGGTCACCCCGGCAAGGCCGTTCTAGATGTTCTTCGTACCAATAATTCTATTCATTGTAATAAGAATCAACATTCTAAACTTTGTCATTCATGTCAAGTTAGTAAACATGTTTGATTACTAATTATATAAAATTAATTAATAATGTAATAATGGTAAAGTTTTTCATGAAGTATGTTTGATTTGACTAAAACAAGAATAAATTAGCGTCACACTTAGTTTATTTTGACTTTATAATCAAAAATAAATCATTTATGATGTGTCCGAAAGTGTCCAATTGTTGTCTGCAATGTGTCCAACATCAATTTTTACGCGACACGTGATGTGGCGTGTCCATCGAGTGTCAGGAAGTGTCGTAACTGTGTCGTGTGTCCGACACGATTACGACATCTTTCTTGAAGTGTCCGTGCAACATAGACTGTAATGAAGTTGTTTGAGGCTCGCCTCTTTTTCAAAAAAAAAAAAAAAACATAAAATGAAACATAAGGTTGGTGTAAGTGCCTGCAATTCGGAATATGTAGGCATTTAATATTTTGGAGTAGCTCGGTGCATAAATGCATTTAATGGAATATCTACTTAAAAAAGAAACTTATCTTCGGTTTCTGTCTTTTTTTTTCCTTTTCCCTAATTATAAAGTTTTTCCACTTTTATATAATTATTTAGTGAAAATTTTAAATTTTTAGAGATTTGTGTTTCCTTTCTTTTCCATTTCCTATTATATCAATCAATCAAATAATTAAAATATAATAAAGAAAATTATATTTCCTATTAAAATTAGATTCACGCAATTTCAGGTAATTGTTAGTGATAATATTTTTAAAGAAAAGGAAATTACTAATAAGGATGCACACGGTATGGTTCGGCTCGGTTCTTGTCGAGACCTAGTACCTGTACCTCCCTAGGCTCGGTTCCAAAATTTTGGACCGATACCTGTATCTCGGTTCCGGTACTATTCGGGACCAGTTCGGTACTAGGTACGGTTCCGGTATTAGACTCGGTTCCAAACAAAAAATTTCCTGTTAATAAGAAACATTCTTTGAGTTTAACAACAACAACAACACTCTACCTTCTCGCTGGAAATTTCAAGTTCAAAACGCACCATACTGGCACAAAGATAATTATTTTCGCTGTAACTTCATTCTAGCACAAACCCGTATCTCCATATGATCCCCACAATTACGTCATAGCCAATGGAAGAAAACTTGGTCGTGAAACAGACCTGCCTGAGGACATGACCTGTCGTTCAGGCATTTTCTCAAGCATTCAATGTGCGTATTGCGAGCTGATAAAGGTTATGCACTAGTTGTATTTTGAGGACCGCAAATCAACTCCTTCCCTGCAAACCAATTCGATTCCAACAACAATAACATTCACAAATTCTCGAAAGCACCCATTATTCTCAATGATTCATTCTGAAACCACGGCAACACACTTCCATTCAAATCAACGGCAGCTCATCCTCGTTCTTCTTCACTGACCTTTCTAGCTTCCAGACTCGAGCTTCTCTGACTATAAGATTGAATCAGACACAAACCCACTCTTCCTCTTCATTCTTCTCGGATAATATCTTGTTCAAACCAATCGGCCTGCCCTGTACTCTCCGTTCATCTTCAATTTGAACACCAACATCTACAGCTTCTTCACTATTTTCCGGCGTAAAACAAAACCCAATACCATCACAGACTCGTACATAACTACTACTCCTAAATCCAATGGTTAGAATTACTCGTACATAACTACTACTCCTCGGTTCGGTACAAAAGCAGGTACGGTTCCACCGGTTTCGGGACGGTCCGGCTCAGTTCCCGTGCACCCTTAATTACTAACGTGCAATTGAGGAACATACATCTTTAAAATTTTGACTTTGTCAAAACCAGTATATATTACGTCACACAACTGTAGCCGGGTCTTTTGCCTGGAGTGAGACTCCGACTCTCTCTCATATTTCTACTTCTTTCCTTTAGTACTTTTATCAAACACTTCGTCTACGTTGTTATTCTCATGCTCTCAAGTTCCAAACTCCAAAGTATAATCCCTCGCCAATCAAAAGAGTGATCTTCAGATCAGGAAGAAAAAAAATGATAAATCTAGCAGATGCACTGAGACGAAGAAGATTAGAAGAGCAGAGGGGCAGCATCAGCAGAAGTAATATCAATACGACGGAGCAATGCTTCTTTTATGAGGGTAATAATGATTTGATGTTTAACGTTTTAATTAGATTACCTGTAGAGTTGCTAATTAAACTGAAGTTAGTATGTAAACACTGGAGGTATTTGATCAAACATGACAATCGCTTTATCGATTTGCACTTTACATGGTCGAAAACACGTTTACTTCATGAACATACCTTTCTCATTTATCCTACACGCCAAGTTAATGAACTTATACCAATTAAGAGGTTTTCGTTCAATCGGAAAGGTTTAACGTTTGAGGGTAGTCTAGATCATGAATCATCATACACTGCTGCTGCTGCTGTTGTAACTAGTAATAATGTGAATCTTAATGAGAAACCAATGTTAATGCTTGAACCTGTGAATGGTTTGGTTTGTTTTGTCAAGGGTGGTGGTGGTGGTGGTGCTATTCAGCATTCTTCTCTTCTTATTTATAATCATAGCACCCGAGAGAAAACAGAATGGATCGACACAGTAACAAGTGCAGCATTCAGAAAGCTTTTTGGACTAAAACTGAAAGGCTGTCGTGGAAAGAGTGTGCAAAGCTCTTACAAATATATGTTTGGATTTGGAATAGATCCGGCTACCAATCAACACAAAGTATTGTGCATAATTGAGATTATTGTACGTGAATCTATTCTTCGCCGTGAATTGGTTTGCGGGGTCTTTACAGTAGGCAAGAACACATGGAAAAAGACTGGCCAAGTTCCACCTAACACTGCAATTAAGAAAAATTCTGTTCATGTGTGTGGTTCGATTTATTGGATGCCTAGCAAGAAACTGCGAAGTCAATGTGGTGTAATGGTGTTTGATTTTGGAACTGAGACATTTAGATCGATAAAAATCCCAAAGTTTATCCTTGATCTCTGGAGCTTTATGGTCGTGGATCCATGGAGCTTAAATGGAAAAAAAAAAAATTGGTTCATGAATTGGTAGAGGTTGACGGACACTTGGCTATATTGGTGAGAGAAGAAGATGACATTCTAAATATATGGATTTACATTGTCGATGAAGTCAGTAGTGCTACAGACGGTTGGATTAAAGAAACAATGCAACTGCCTTTTGGCTGGGATAAAATACATAAATTAACTTTTAAAGCCATTACTGGTACAAGCCTAGTAGTCATGAAGATCTTAAGGGGATATCGTCACGGTGACCAATATCGTTCTGAATTTCTCCATTATTATGATCGAAGAGAGAAGAAATTTTATGAAAAATCGTTTGAGATTTTGTTGGAACCAACTGGTACTTCTGGTGGTAAGTCTGGTAACTATTCTATTACACCTTTCTTCGACACTTTATTGCCTGTCCAGACTATTCAACATGGTTAAGTTAAAAAAACAAGGACGACCTCGTCAGGATCCATCATCTGGAAGGTAGCTGAACTGCCTTCGACCAAATTCATAAATTCATTTGTTGGATGTTTTTACTGTTGTGCAGCAATCGACATAATGCGCAAGTCCATACATTGGATCAACTCAGAGTGCAAGCTTCGCAGCGGCTCCCCTGCAACTAGAGCACACTTGTTCCTCTTATATTCTGTGGTTAGAGCAGGTCCTTGTGCTTCTTTTTATTTCAGGTCTAGTATAAATCCTTAGTTGTTAGTGAAATATTGTTTGATTAAGTAGTATCTTAATGGGAGTAGTTTTAGTTACATCCGGGAATGCTTGAATTAAAAGAAGATATTCAGTTCGATTTTTTATTTATTTTTTGTTTATCAACTTTATACTCCCTCGGTTCCTGGTACTATGACTTTTCCAATTTGGCCTATTTTTAAGTTTATAGTATCTCTTTTCTATAAACTGAAGTAATTTTAGTTAATACTAGATTTTATCCCCGTGCTACGCACCGGGCGGATCCCAAAATCATCCACCATCATTTTTTCTCTTTTAACCATATTCTTGGTTTGGTGTGATATGGCTTAGCCTCGCCCCGTCGTGCACTTTTGATTTGGTGTCGTGGGGTTTCGCCCTGTCCCGCTATGCATTTTTAATTTGGTATATCTCGGCTTCGCCCCGTCGCGGTGCATTTTTAATTTGATATATCTCGGCTTCGCCCCGCCCCGTCGCGGTGCATTTTTAATTTGGTGTGGTTCGGGTCCACCTCGCCCCGTCACTTATCCGATGCATTTTTGATTTACGAAAGGAAAAGGTTAAATTGAATCCATTCTAAACTATCAGTTGGATTATTTGGGTGTTGTCTTACTAAGTATCAATGAAAATTAAATGTATAATATACTATATATTGTATCTTTTGGAATGCATCGGGAATCTTTTTCTTTTAAGTATATTTTTTAATTTGCTATGCATTTTTGATTTGGTTTGATGTGGTTCGATTTCGCCTCCCTCGTCGTTAGTCTCAAAGGCGTCCATACATTTCAATCAACTTCGCGGCAAAACCACTCAAATACACCGTTTATTATTTTCTCTGCAAGTACCTGTTACACGCAATTATTAGTAAATGTTTTCACGTGTGTGAAGCAACATGCCTCCAAGGTCCAAAGACCAATCGTGCAAAAGAATTCCATGGAAAACCAAAACCCCTAGTCAGAAAAATCATACTCCTATAATAGCCAAACATGATAATACAAATTCAGTGTTGTATTTCTGTGACAATAAGCAAGTTATTTTCCTTAGGAATGCAGATAAATAGACCTTCGTAATTATATTGGTATGGAAGGATATACGAAAACAAAATGCATGCAAGGATATGGAAGAAAACAACCCGGCACGGGTCCGATAATGGACATGGGGGTTTTTCCTTTTCTGCACAGTAGGGTAACATAATCCGAATACACTATCATCATTTCTGAACTTCCGGAATGTCAATACAGAAGTATATATAGTCTGGTAGCTTATTTCAATGAAAGGGTGAACTTTCCTGTGGAAAACAACATAGAATTATGTATTAGGCGCCACTATTAATTTCAATCAGAAGAAATTTCATATTGGCTTCGATTTGTTTACGAAATCAGTTTGAACGCTAAGAGTCGGGGAGTGACAAATACTGAGCAAGACCTGAGAGGTTCGGAAAAAGACAGAAAATAAATATGGTTGTGTTTAGCCGTTGCTACATTTTCATCACTTGTGACTTTGTAAGGTTTTATCCTTGTGCCTGCAATTTAGTCCAGCGGGATAACAATATAAATCCATAACAACATACCATCATACAATTGTATCACACCCACACATAAATCCATAAAAACATCGTCGCATCAATTAAATTTCCAAATTGACTTTGGAATTGTATGCAATACGGAATGTATTTTATCTTTTCCACCTTCCGCCCCTGTCGACCTTATACAGGATTTATCTCCAAGAAGCAGAACTACCAACCATTCAATCCTAGAATGCTTATAGTTTCTATTTACAACAGCAACCCATGTACCCAGTTGTTACCCCGTCACATACATCTTAAACACACATGCAACGGGTTTGAGAAATCTGTTGCATAATCTTTTTATTTTTATTTTTCTCTATGAATAAGAAATGAGATGAATGGCCAAAATGGGTATACTTTTTGCTATACAATACCATCTAAAACCTGAAAGTTTTTCAGTCTAACATAGGCACTTCTTACATAGATAATCAGGTTTTCTAGATTTCGGTAAAGTGGTTACCTGTTGTGTGCACCAAAGTCCTCAATCAAGTTTATCATTCAAGCACACAACAATGTAAGAAAATAGAATAATCACACAACATTTTCAACTTATCTAGCCTGTTTCATCTCTCTAATATGCTATACACCCAAACCTGATTTGGCACTTAACTTTGTATGATTCTTCAAAATCGAAGTTAAGGAAATTATCTGTAGATTCACCTTTAGGTTCAGCGAAATCAAGACAAACACATTTTAGATTTGATAAACAATAAAAAAAGAAAGAATTGGAGTAACAATGATATATACCTCAGTAGCTCGAAACTGTAATCTAAAGACAATTTTAGTCTTGTTCTAATCACTTTTCCATCTTGCTGATTCAAACATTTTTGCTTCACTTCTTCAATTCACAAAAACCACAAACCCAATAAATTCTCATTCATTAATAAATTAATCTACAAAATGTGGGTTCACGTGACATAACTTTTGCAAGTTCCAATGTAACTCTTTCATGCCGACGCAAAAGTAGAATTGTTCTGTGAATTTGCTTTCTTCTGTATAAACCGCAGGGTTTTAAGCAAGTTATCCAACTGTTACATTAAAAGTAATAAAATAGAAATCAAACACCCTCGTAGTGCTTGTAAGCAAAGTGGGCAAAGAAAAATAAATCCTTTAATTTCACTTGAATCCTCCAGCAACTATGGAGTGGTATATGTTTCGTAATGTCAATATTTGTGTCATTACGGCAAGCCCTCATAAGAATGGAACTCAAGTCTAAAAAAAATTCAGCCAACCTGGTAAATATAAGATAAGCCACCTTCCGAGTATCCAAATAAAAAGTATTCTGTCGCAACACCCGCCAGAGTTATACATCAGAACCCGTCCAACATCTGTGAATGAAAAACATTTCCCACTTTAAGATACGAAAAGAACAACGTGTTTGAAGATCTAATATATTGTTAAGCTAATGGTTTAGGTGTTACTCACGACTATAAGGAAAAAAAACAGCAGAGAAGACTCAAAGTGTTGGGATAATGGATAAAAATTGAATTAGTATTCTAGGGTGTCTGTTTATATACCCTTTTCTTCTATTCCTCCTCATCATTTTTCTGATTATGGTTTTCTTCCTAAAACCCTGAAACAAAAACTTCACCGAAAACACAAAAGGCAGAACAAAAATTAATTAGGATTTAGAATCTTAAAAACCCATAATGGAAGCTTAATTGAATCAACAAAAATAAGCATAAAAAAGCCTACTACCGCTGGGAATGGGAATAAATGAGAGCATCCTGCTGGGAATCGATCAACGTTTGAATTTTCTATGGGGAACGGGCACGACAAACAGGTGAGCGACGAATTGGTGAACAACCATTTGAATTAGCAGCAAATTGGTGACCGAGTGGTATATCGTCCATGGTGTTGCTCGATGGTCCCTTATCTGTCATAAACTTTACTGTTTTCCAGTCCATTATCCGGACTCGGTCTACTTCTTCGATGCACTGGACTTCTACTTCTAGATCAACTATATTCCCTTCCTCTTCTAAGAATATCATCCCTACCACCTTGCTTCTACTTCTAGATCAACTATATTCCCTTCCTCTTCTAAGAATATCATCCCTACCACCTTGCTCGCTCTCATACTGAGGTCACATTCAACAAAGACACCCTGCCAACATCTTACTATAAACCACAAAGGAACAAATCAGTTCAGATGGATTCGCAATCTCCATAGAAAGAGAACCAAAAGATTCAAACATTCCAAAAGATTTGTCGGTGGCTCACATGTGTTTTTCTAAGTCTCAAAAGTGGTGTTGGTTGTAGTATTCAGCAATTATGAAACACCATATTTAACAGTGCAGAAAGAAAACAATTGACTTACCAGCTGTTCAAGCATTTGCAATATCACCTTGCAATTGAAAAACATAATCCATTAGAGCCATTGGCTGCAAATCAATAGCAACAATGAGAGGGATAATTGAAAAGTAGTTCATAACTGCTAAATAGTTCAATGAAAAATTTAAGCTCAAGACCAATTAGACCTCCTGATGAGAAGGAAGCCATGTATGGTATCGACTTATTGTCTGATACATTTTTATGAGGATGTCTGATATAATTGAAGAACCTGGCTCCATTATCAGCTTTAACAACAGTGTCTACAAGGACGTAAGCATCTATAGGGAACTGTACTCCATTCACTTCCAGTCATAGGAACATAGTCTTGTCACCCTTTTCACTTCTAGTCCTTTGATTAATCCTTCAATTCACATATTCTCGAGCAGAGCTTTTCCTTGTAACTGCAGTGAAGTGAATGGAGCTAAAACAGTTATGGAAGTCTTAGAAAGGTAGCTGCGGCTAAAACATGATGTTTGTGTGCATTGATTTACAAAAAAAAAAAAAAAGAAGGTTGTGTAGGTGTTACATCAGACCATACTGCCAGAATCTTCTATCATTCCGTAGTAATATTGCTAAGCTTCATAAACAAAATTATTTGCTAAGGGCTTAGCACAACAATTACTGCTAGCATGCAAAAATCGACACGATCCCACGCCTATTCAACAAAACGATCACAAATATAGTATGACAACAACATAGTATGACAGCAGCATACCCGGTTGTATAGATTGAGGTGTCCCCTTAGGCAGTTAATCAAAAAGAAATTATTGTAAACACACACAATGAAAAATATATGCTAACGGATTCCACAAAGAAAGAAGCAAGGAAACTGATCAATCTAGGAAAAGTCAATATAAATCATGTGATTCTCATAAAAGAATTTGTGGAACAGGTAGAAGGGATGAAAATACCTAGTTGGCAATTTCTATGAAAGGTGCACTGGTGAAGACAGAGGCTTGCTGGCCATTATAGATTCAAATCCAATTGAATTCAACTCGTAACAGACTTTATCATCTGGAAGCAAACCCAATATTTAGATTTCAACAACAAAAAGAACAATCATGTAAGAAGATTTGAATTTTTATGTAAAGAATACTGTTTAGATTATAGGTTGGATGGCTTCAAAATCGAAACAAACAGGGTTATGAGGGTTATGAGATTAGAGTAGTGTTATCAACTGAATCAGATTCGCCCCCTAAATTATAAAATCAAGCCGCAGCCAAAACAACACAAAAAGCATAGAATCACTTACAAAACCTAATTTATTAATTCCGGTAACAATCTGTGCGTCCCTATTTTGCCAAACCTAATTTCAGCTCAGCCAAATATATATCCTGTAAATCAAACCTACAAAACCCAAAATTCAAAAGTTAGAGGTAGTCAACATCAAATCAATTGAAGCCCAAAATAACTAATAAAAGAGGAATCTTTCTCCGAATCAGAGATAACCAACACCAGTTCCGATAATGATTACAAAATTAAAATCACAGTAAACTAATAATAGAACCATGGAAATTAGAAAAACAAATAAATTTGATTTCGTTTAAGGATCAACAGAACCTTGATTTGGATTTAATCACAGAGGTCTAATGTTTAATCTAGGGTTGAGGAGCAACCTTGATGAGGGTTTGGATGTGGATTCAGAAAGAGAACTTGGAAGATGAGCGGAGCTGGTAGACACCTTGAAGAATGAAACTCAAAAAAGAAAACCCTACAGAGAAACTTAATAACGGATATGAAGAACAGAGAGAAGAAGAAAATATAATTAGGTCGTAATGTTTTTTCTTCCCTGTTGTTTTGTTTTTCTTTGGGTGAAATACAGATGTACCCCTGTTTTTTTGAGCGTATACAGATGTATCCCTGTTTTTTTGAAGATGTATTCCTGTTTTGACGGCTAACGGAAAGTTAACCTCCATGTCAGCAGTTAAATCATCTAACTCACTTGTCAAGTAAGCTGTGTACACTGTCCAACTCGTCTATTCTTCCACGTAAGTTGTATACACGTGGCTGGTCCCACATTTAAACGGTCAAAAAAAATTCTCTTCTATATATATACATCTTCTCTTACTGGACACTAACCATCTTTCTCTCCTATATATCTCTACTTTCTCTATTTTTTGGTGACTGTTTCAGATCTAAAACGGGTGAAATCAGCAGCAAAATCATGTGTTTCATGTGTGACATTGAAGATGATCATGAAACCAAAGGTTGTCCTTGGGTTTATTCAAGGTGCAAACATGTACCTTGTAATGGTGTGAGGGATCTATTGAGATCTAAAACACTGTGAAGCATTTAGATGGGCTTCAGATGCAATAGTTATAGAAACAAAGAAACACTCAAGGGAAAGGTACATGAAATATGTAAGGAATTCAAGAAAAATCTGCAAATGTAACTGCAATAGATTAATAAAGACTAAATTCTCTGCATTGTCTTGTCTTAACATTACATTCCATAAATTGTCTTGTCTTAACATTACATCATAAACACATAAACATAAAAGAGAAAAGACACATCTAAAGCTTCATATACTTCTTTGCTTTCTTCCTTCCTTCTGGGTCTGGAGCTATAAAGGTAACTTTGTTGCTCACAGATCCTGCATGGTTGTTGTGCTGACTGAAAGCTGGTTGAGAACAAGATACATCACCTGCCTTTCTATTGAAACCTGTGGATTTTGCAGAATATGTTGTTGTTGGTTAAGCTCTAGCTTTGTACTTTCTCTTTGGTGGAGCTTCAACTACTGTCTTCTTTGTGCCATCAACACATGTTCTAGGCTTGAATTCCTTAGGATTTCCTCCAACTGGTCCTCCAGCACAAGACTCATATCTGCTCCTTCAATTGAACAAGACTCATATCTGCTCTAGCCAAGCTTTTGAATTCAAACCTCATCACAGTATTGATGACCTTCACCTTTATGTCTCTCTCAGGATACTTGACTTCAACCTTAACTTCATGTCTACACCAAATGGACAGACATAGAATTAGTTCAAACATACTAATAAAAAAACATATACAAATACAGAGGGAATGTAATATGCCATTTCAATAATCAATCAAGTTCACCTTTAGTTCAAACATACTAATAAAGAAACACATACTAATCAAGTTCAACAATCAATCAAGTTCATCTAAACAACTCTGATTATTACACCAGACATATGCATCTGACAGTATCAACTTATGCCAGAAAGCATTTCTGCATTATGAAGTTCAGACATATGCACAACACTCAAGTCAACTTGAAATGAAACAAACCCAAAACATATTGAATAGAAACAAGAAAAGATTTTCAAAACCCCGGCATCTAGCCACTGGGGGTACATACTCTCATGGTGGCAAAAAAACAGGAGTACATGGTGTCTCCATTTCTTTGAAAACTCACATTTTCATGGTGCACATCAAACAACCAATTGCAAAGAAGTAAAAGGAATTTTCAGAATGAATCTGCAGTTTAGTGCAATCCTATTCTCTGCCATCTACTTACCACCATCAAACACCCAACAAATTCCACAATATTCAGCAGAACTGATTAATCTTATTTGGGTGTTTATGGATTCATTCATTCTCAAGCTTATTCTTAATCCTGCAAATTAAGCTTAACCCTAACATGAATTTAACCCCAAACATCAATTTAACCCTACAAATAATTTTAACCCTAACATCAATTTAACCCTGCAATCGAAATCCTATACCCTATCATGGATTACTTCAGAAATAAACAAAATCCTAAGAACATAAAACCCTAGAACCAAAAATACATAAACCTACTTATTTGTTACTGAAATCAAACAAATAAGAAGAAACTCATTATTTATTCGTACACATACATCAAGAATAAACCCATAAAATCAATAAAATCGAAACCCTAAAAAACAGAAAACCAATAATCACTAACCTTTCAATACCTGGTTTCTTCTTCTTCTCCTTCTTCTTTACCCGTCTTAACTTCATCATCTTCTTTTCAGAGAAACGATCTTAGGGTTCCTTTGGATGGGTTTGATTTAGGGTTCTTCTGAGAAACGATTTCAGAGAGAAACAGAGAGGGGAAGAGGGAAGAAAGAGGGAAGAAGAAGATAATGACGAGATTTCTCTTCTTTTCCCGTCTATATCTGTCCACTTTTCCCACACGTGTTGGCGGAGAAAGTAAAGGAACTAAACGATCTGAGCCGTTGATTTTCTACGAGATTTCCATCACACAGATTGTGTCCCGTGTATGTGACACGTCGACTTAATACGTGGCATCATTTTCTCATATCGGAAAAAAATTACGTGGCATCAACTTCTCGTCTCGGTCAATGATAAATTGGAAATCTGACCGAGAAATTGACTTTTCTCACGATTTTGGATGGAAAACATCCAACAGGAGTATATTTGTAAATGGGAAAAAAACGGGGGTACATTATTAAGTCGGGTATAAAAACTGGGGTACATCTGTTTATAACCCTTTTTCTTTTTGTTTCGTGAAGACTTTTTTTTAGTTTTTCTTTTTTTTTTCATAAAAACCGGTATTCACTGTTAAATTCACGTAATTTGAGAAAAAGTGGAACGGAACAATTCTGTGAGAGGGTGACGGTCACCGTTCAACGTGGAGCCTAAGGAGCATAGGATTTTAAAGGAGTTAGATGTGAATAATGGTGCGTGTATTGACTGCTTGCTAATACATTAGTGCAAACTTAAGAAATGCACATAAACTTAAGAAAGTAGTGTTCATGATCCAATGGTTTGGTTGCTCTCCTGATAGTAGATTATGCAGCTGTGTTTCGGTTACTTCCGCTGACATACAACTGCAATTTGCTACTGTGGCAACATTATAACTCGACAGTCCAACCCAGCTTGTCTTCTGTAAGTCCCATTTGTAAATTTGTAAGAGATGAATAGAGTTGTCGAGAAACAGCACCAACTCCTCCGCTTTCCCCACCATATGAAATCTTTTTGCCGAGGTAAGTTATGCTACCCACTGGAGACACTACCACTGCCGTTCCGGTACAGAAGACTTCATCAGCCTCAGGTAATTCATCTACTGAGATAAGTCGCTCCTCAACCTCGTAACCATGTATACGGGCAACCTCAATTATACTTTTACGCGTAATGCCAGGTAGAATTGTCCCATTGATTGCTGGAGTAGATATTGTGTTACCCTTAACAAGAAATATATTAGAAGAAGAGGCCTCCTCCAGATACTTATTGTGAACAGAATCCAAATATAAAACATCGGAGTAACCTTTCGCTTTAGCTGCAGATTGTGCTTTCATGACTGCAGCATAGTTCCCTATAGTTTTTACACCTCCAGTTCCACCAGGAGTTGCACGATGGAAATCGCTCTCGACCACCAAATTTATCGGTGCCAAAAGCCCCTTGAAGTAATTCCCAACCGGTGACACATAAATGAGAAATGTGTACTCGGGAGCTGGTGCAACGCCAAGAACTGCTCCGCTACCAATGACCAGTGGCCGAATGTATAATGAGCCTTTACCTACAGGCGGAATCCAGCGCTTATTGGCCAGCACTGTAAGCTTCACAGCCTCCACAAATTGTTCAACAGTAGGAGAGGGCATGGACATCCTCTCAGCACCTTGAACCATTCTTGATGCATTTTCCATGGGCCGAAATAGAACAATCGAACCATCTTCTTTTCTATATGCCTTCAAACCTTCAAATAATCCCTGCCCATAGTTTAAAACTCCAGATGCTGGACTCAACTCAATGTTCCCGTAGGCTCGTAATCCTCCTTTGGAGAAGTTACCCCCAGCTGAATGCTTAGACATGTACATTTGGTCTGTTGGTACGAGGCTGAATCCAAGATTTTCCCAACATATATCAGCTAGTTGATCAGATTTTCGCATACGAGGGATATATTCATACAAGGAAGTAAGATCTCCTTCACTAGCAATGCATGCTCTTCTTAAGTGGGAAGGCAGTTCTGAAACATCTTTCGCAGAAGCCAAGTTGCCAATAAATTCCGAGAGAATATCTCCGAAATGTTCAGAATACTTCATTGAAACAAGAAAAACAAGAGAGTGATGTCACAACATCCTTAAATTTGCAGAAGTATATACAGAAACGGAACAGCACTGTTCAAGCTGAAGAAACTATACAAGGATTACCTCTTTTGCGAATGCTGTTGGAAGAATGTCGATTGCTAGACATATGACACCTTTTCCTTCCAAGTCCTTATGGTATGAATTAGAAACTGGATCATACCTAAAAAAGCATGTTCAACCATATTATTGGCAGATGCAACAAAAATTGATGCTAATTCATTAAGCTTTGTTTGGTTTTTGCAAGGCGAATGAATTTTTTATGGTACCTGAAGAAAGGCCTCTCTATTTGGTTTTTGCAAGGCGAATGAATTTTTAGTTCTCGAAGTTGCTTAGTACTTAACAATCGTGGAAATCGTTTCTCCCAATACACGCAGTTAACTGTTATGCACATTAAAGTTCCAGATTAAATAGAGCATGATAAAACTACAAGAATGTACATGCAACCAAATGACTTACCAATCACAGAAGCATATGGAGCTATCTTTCCATGGAAAATGGGGTTGTAATCTTCGGGATGTGCATAATAGTCAGCCTGACAGTGGATACAAGGTGAAGATATTGATTATCTAATTACGGAATACTCTCTAAACTTCGTTCCAACGCAAGAAGAAGAAATCTAGAAATGGGAGAAGTTTTTTGTTTGAGAATAGCAAACATACTTTATCGAAAGTTCTGGTCGGGTCCTTGTGTTCGACCATGTCTCGTGAAGTTACAACACATCCATACACTTGATGGACTCTCTTTGATATACTTGTGTTACGTGCAACATCGCCACCCTGAGAGATCTCGGATAGTCTGAGAGGATCCACAAATGTATGAGGAAGTAACTTGAATATCTCCTGTGCACCCTGACAAACTGCAACAGCAAACCGAGTCACTAAAAACTGAAAAACGTGGGCCAAAGAATGCTCATAAGATTTTTCAGAATGAAATTTAATCAAAAGAAGACCAGAAGAACAGTAATGTCATACCATTGCCATCCCCAGTGAATACAAAAACTAGCGGACATATTTCAGATGGCAACCCGTGCGTTGCTATCTCTTCACCCAAAAAACTAACTGCAGCCTTAGCAGCAGCAAGAGATGTATACATGTAAGATGCACCAAGTGAGAGGAAAGGTGTTGAATATCCCATGCTAAGATATCCTGAAATGAAATCGAATAACATGCATAAAGATTCGAGGCGAATAAGACGTATATAACATGTTACAGGAGGTTTGTAATTTACTTACGAATTCCTAAACCATGTAAGAAGTCGATAACTCCAGCTCTACCAGCAAATTTTCCTAACCCATGCAACCTTTTGCCGTGATCTCCAGCTATGAGCTCATAGTCAAACAAAGATGCCTTCTCCGCTAAAATCTAAAGACATATATAATTCAATGAGAAATAGATACGAAATTACTAAGAAATGATTGCTAGTAACATGAAATGATTACAAGTTAACAAGAGAAGGTGACTTGGTAATTATAAGATCACATACTTTATCCAACAAAGGCATGTTTTCTATTTCCGCCTTATGAGTATGCGAGAACAACGCATATGCCTTATTTGGAAGAATCATCTCCAGCTGCATAACAGTACATTAAGACCATAGCTTATAAGTAAAAAAATCTCAGATGAATTGGAAGACTAAGGAGAGAGTAGGTGTTCATGGTTCATGGGTTATACCTCTGTCTGTTCAATCCCCAGAATAAGACCACATTCTGTGAGATTTTCCGAAATCTCACAACCAACATCTTCATACAACGCATCGTGATGAATACGTTTAGTAGACGATTGAACGATAATACGTGTCACACCAGATTCCTCGGTGTGTCCATGTAAAAGACGAGCACATTGTGACGGAGTTAATGGAGCCCTTCTTTCCCACTTGTTTCTAGACTCGGAGAGAATACCAACAACACCATTTCCAATCATGATGCCTCTTTGCCTTTAGCAATTCAGAAAACAACAAGAAAATTTTGTCAGAGATTGAATAACTAACTTGCAGAAGCATGTACAAACAAAGGAAACTAGCATTGAACTCACACAGAGCACTGTAAATTCGTTGTACTTACTCGATCGTCACAATACCAGTATATGTTGTTGCAGTTAGTCTTTGGATATATGTTTTTCTTGTAATTTTGTACATTTCTTCGCTTGTAACAAGACCTATTTATAGACTATTCCATGACTCTATTACACCTACCGGGGGAATCCGGTATAATAACTTAAGTACAGAGTATAGAATGTGTGACGGTGAACTTCACTATCCATAATATAAACAAGAAGAGAAGAGAATAGACTATACCAAAGTCAGTACCTAATCAGTTGAAAAGGCTGGCCCGGTCACTGACTTTAACACAATTGGTTGGTGTAATAAAAATAACATAGATATTAAGTTTCCATGATGGTGCCTAAAATTTTTTGCGTTGTGCCATAATTATAAACGCGTTTTTAGGGGACACTCAAAAGGATTTAGGGGCCAACAATAAAACAAAAAAGGTCACCCAAAGAGAAAATGTAGCCAGCCCTTATCTCGCGTAATTCGTAATGGCGAAATTACCCTTGTATATTCGGAGGATATGATAACATTGTTACCCTCCGAATGCAATCGGAGGCCAAAATATTTGCCAGAATTTCGATTGTAGTCGGTGCAGTATTTCTTGGTTCGTGTTTTGGATTCAGCGTTAATCGGGAGTTAAATATATTACAAAACCTACCGATTATAAGTTGCCGCAAATTCAAATTTTGAAAGCTACCATAACCGGTAGATATGCTAAATACAATACCTACCGATTATTGGTTTCTCCACATTCAACTTTCGTCAAATTAGCCGTTGGAGTTTTTGGAAAAAACAAAAAGAGTCGTTGGACCCTAAACCTATATAAAGAAACTCATATCTATCACCCCAATTGCACCAAACTCTTTCCTCTCTTCAGTTTTAATTTTCATAACAAAAAACATGGATATTGCTTTTGCCGAAGAAGAAGATTGTGCTATTTATAGAGCGTGGGTTGTGGTAACTACTCATGATCGTGTTCACAAGCTCCACAAATCGGAATCCGAAGAGAAGATATGGAACCGTATCTTAATGGTATTTGAGGCCTTAGATGGTAATCGAATTCGAAGATCATCCAATGACATTAAGATGAGAAAGAATGCGCTCGATAAGGAGATTGACAAACTTGAAGATGAGGAACGGTTTGTTAGGAACGCTTTTCCTTGGTGGACGTATGAAAAACGAGTAAGTATCTCTATAACTCCAACTCACATTAACAAAAGTTAGTACTAACTTGTTACTCATTCGTAATTTCAGAGAAATCTTGCGGATCGCCGGTATGTGGACCTCTACGGGAAACGATTTGAACATGAAGAATGCTACAAAATCAAGAGGAAAAATTTCTATGGTCACTGGAAGTTATGATTTGTTTTAATACTTTTATGGTCAATTAAGAGTATGGATTTAGGTGCTTTTGACGAAATTGTAAGGTTAAGGCCGTTTGAACTTTATGTAATGGATGTAATCGGAGTATTATTAATATAAAAACTAGCCGATTATACGAAATCGGTAGATTATTTTGTTAAACAACCTACCGATTATAATATTCGGTTATTTTATGAGTCAACTTACTTTCCGATTATGGTGTTGTTTGGTTCCAGGAAACAGTTTTTTTTTAACTTGTAATATTCGGAGGATAATGTTTTTGTAAAGTTCCGAATGTACGATGGCCCAAAAATCAGAATTTGGAAAACTTATACTTTTCAAATTTTGTCTTTGAAATAATCGGACGTTAAATTAGTTACCAAAACTTCCGAATATGGGATGTCTAACCTTCAATATTGGCCCTTGGAACCACCTGGAGCCATGGCGTGGTTTTTTTTGAACTTGTAATATTCGGAGGATAGGTTTTTTATAAAGTTCCGAATGTATGATGGCCCAAAAATCAGAATTTGGAAAAACTTATACTTTTCAAATTTTGTCTTTGAAATAATCGGACGTTAAATTAGTTACCAACACTTCCGAATATGGGTTGTCTAACCTTTAATATTGGCCCTTGGAACCACCTGGAGCCATGGCGTGGTTTGTTGTGAACTTGTGATATTCGGAGGATAGGTTTTTTGTAAAGTTCTGAATGTACGATGGCCCAAAAATCAGAATTTCAAAAAACTTATACTTTTCAAATTTTGTCTTTGAAATAATCGGACGTTAAATTAGTTACCAACACTTCCGAATATGGGTTGTCTAACCTTCAATATTGGCCCTTGGAACCACCTGGAGCCATGGCGTGGTTTGTTTTGAACTTGTGATATTCGGAGGATAGGTTTTTTGTAAAGTTCCGAATGTACGATGGCCCAAAAATCAGAATTTGGAAAAACTTATACTTTTCAAATTTTGTCTTTGAAATAATCGGAAGTTAAATTAGTTACCAAAACTTCCGAATATGGGCTGTCTAACCTTCGATATTGGCCCTTGGAACCACCTGGATCCATGACGTGGTTTTTTTTGAACTTGTGATATTCGGAGGATAGGTTTTTTGTAAAGTTCCGAATGTACGATGGCCCAAAAATCAGAATTTGGAAAAACTTATACTTTTCAAATTTTGTCTTTGAAATAATCGGACGTTAAATTAGTTACCAACACTTCCGAATATGGGTTGTCTAACCTTCAATATTGGCCCTTGGAACCACCTGGAGCCATGGCGTGGTTTGTTTTGAACTTGTGATATTCGGAGGATAGGTTTTTTGTAAAGTTCCGAATGTACGATGGCCCAAAAATCAGAATTTGGAAAAACTTATACTTTTCAAATTTTGTCTTTGAAATAATCGGAAGTTAAATTAGTTACCAAAACTTCCGAATATGGGCTGTCTAACCTTCAATATTGGCCCTTGGAACCACCTGGAGCCATGGCGTGGTTTGTTTGGAACTTGTGATATTCGGAGGATAGGTTTTTTGTAAAGTTCCGAATGTACGATGGCCCAAAAATCAGAATTTGGAAAAACTTATACTTTTCAAATTTTGTCTTTGAAATAATCGGAAGTTAAATTAGTTACCAAAACTTCTGAATATGGGCTGTCTAACCTTCAATATTGGCCCTTGGAACCACCAGGAGCCATGGCGTGGTTTGTTTTGAACTTGTGATATTCGGAGGATAGGTTTTTTGTAAAGTTCCGAATGTACGATGGCCCAAAAATCAGAATTTGGAAAAACTTATACTTTTCAAATTTTGTCTTTGAAATAATCGGACGTTAAATTAGTTACCAAAACTTCCGAATATGGGATGTCTAACCTTATATATGGGCCCTTGGAACCACCTGGAGCCATGGCGTGGTTTGTTTTGAACTTGTGATATTCGGAGGATAGGTTTTTTGTAAAGTTCCGAATGTACGATGGCCCAAAAATCAGAATTTGGAAAAACTTATACTTTTCAAATTTTGTCTTTGAAATAATCGGACGTTAAATTAGTTACCAACACTTCCGAATATGGGATGTCTAACCTTCAATATTGGCCCTTGGAACCACCTGGAGCCATGGCGTGGTTTGTTTTGAACTTGTGATATTCGGAGGATAGGTTTTTTGTAAAGTTCCGAATGTACGATGGCCCAAAAATCAGAATTTGGAAAAACTTATACTTTTCAAATTTTGTCTTTGAAATAATCGGACGTTAAATTAGTTACCAACACTTCCGAATATACCACACAAATCATTGTCATTTGAACTTGTCTAACTTAGTTACCCAAACAAATTTCCGAATGTACAACAAAAATCATTGTCATTTATCTGCTCTTCTTTACTTTACGACCGTGACTACCTCCCAGTCCTGCACGACCACGGGTTTGAGCACCTTCAGTTGGAGCACTTCAGTTGGAGCAGCTTCAGCGCTCGATGAAGCTCGAGTTCTTTTACCCGTCTTTGATACTGCCACCTTGGGCTGATGCCTCTTCGTGACTTTCTCCCCAAACTGGGCAGCATAATCTTCGTTATCCATATTATCAACTAGATCTCTAGCCTCTTTGATCTTCTCAGCTGGCATGGGATCTCCGCTCTTCAGCATGCAGTTAACATTTTGGAAACACGCTTGAACCTATTCACCTGTTTTTTATACGTAATGACATAACATCAAACGGTAATTACCTAAGATTTATAGGAATAATATAAAATGAACAAAAATATAAGAACACGCACCAGTCTATCATAACCAGCTGGTTTGTCTTTGATGATACAATTATAACTTGAACCCGCCGCAGTAGTGTTGGATTTGATTTCACGGATAACCAAAGGATGTGATACCTTGTTATACCAACTCATATAGTCTGGAGAATTTTCATCACCTCGGTGGTTCGTCTACCAGTGTCGATAATGAAGTCACTCTTATCCCAGTTATCAAGAACAGTAGGTGGGCCTGTGTGAACAATCGTGAGATTGTCACCACTAGAAGAACACAACTCCAACTCCAATTTGTAGTAATCCCCCATTTTCTCCAGAGGTTGATGTTGTATATACCCGTGTTGTCGCATCACCCTAGAGGGGTTATACATCACATATCCTGTGGGGTGCCACAATGGTCCAAAATAAAGGGACAAGTCCGACCGAACATTTATATGCCCACTGACTCGATCTTCCTTGTATGGATCAAAGCATACGTCCGAGGCCTTCAATTGGTCCAAAATCTCCCTCATGCGAATCAACTGCTGCTCCTTTGTCCTAGAACGGTTGTCTTCAAATATATACTTTGTTCCTCTAGGAGTACCTTTGCACCACCCCGGGTTCTCTCCGGCCAACTTCAGGATAGGGAAGTGGTCATAGATCCATGCCTATATACATAAGAAACCAAGTTTTAGTAAATAGATTGTGTATATTCGGTAGTAATTTCCAAACATAATTTCCGATTATATATAATCGGAGATAAAACTGAGTAGCTATCCACCGAATACCCAACAATCGGAAATATATATGGATCATTTCCTACCGAATATGCGTCATTTGGAGTTCAGTAACCTATAGTTTTTCTGGCCTGTATATTCGGTAGTAATATCAAAAACATATTTCCGATTATATATAATCGGGAAAACAATTAAGTACCCAGCCACCGAATAACCAACATTCGGAAAATAAGATGGATCAATTCCTACCGAATATGCGTCATTTGGAGTTCAGTAACCTATAGCTTTTCTGGCTTGTATATTCGGTTCTAATATCAAAAGAATATTTCCGATTGAATATAATCGGAAAACAAAGTAAGTACCTAACCACCGAATAACCAACATTCGGGAAACGAGATGGATAATTTCCTACCGAATATGCGTCATTTGGAGTTATGGATATGCATCATATGTATTGTTTACTGAATAACTATAGAGTGAGTTATAGAGTTAAAGAAAAAACCTGCAATAGAGCCACATTCCCGGCAACTTGGCAGGTTCCTAGCCTCGAAGCCTTTCTCAACTCTTCCATCAAGAATGCTAGGCATGCCGTGCCCCAAGAATAGTCACCGACTTCATGGAGAGGATCCAAAAGTTGTATAAGGTTGGCGTCGATCCGGTTGCCAGAAGTATTGGGGAATATGACACATCCCAATACACAAAGGAGATATGCGGTGGCAGCGTGGTTCACTTGCTCATCAGTTAACGTTCCATTCTTTTCCTTCTCCAAGGTGCCTCGAAACATATTCATCAAAGCTGTAATGTTGATCTATCTTGTTCTGTAACTTGCATGCCTCCTAAACTCTGTTGTTGTTGTCTCTTCATCCCAACCTAAGCACTTGTTAGTTAGAGAATAAAGTTGCGCCCAACTTAACTTCTTTGTGTAGTTAAACTTCACAGTTGTGCCTTGGTCGGGAAGGTTAAGAATCTGCACAACATCATCCGGGGTGATCGTCATCTCCCCAAATGGCATATGGAAAGTATCGGTCTCAGGATACATTCTCTCCACGAACGCCGATATGGCCACACGATCATGTTCCAACAATGAATTCTCGGCGGCATTAGATAACCCCGAGTTGGCAACAATTGTCTTGAACCTTTCACATTCACCGGATAAAGGCCACGCAAGCATTTTTGTTGGTGCGGCGGTAGGTTTGAGTAGACGGAAGGCATCTTGATGATCCTATTAAAGTACATAAAAAAATCCTTAATACAAGTATTACGATATAACACATAGACAATACATTAATAAAAAATAGTAATTTTATTACCTCGGTTTCATATATTTCTCTGGCCCATGAGTCTTTGTATCCAAATAGCAATTTTCCTCCATCCGCTGGTAGTCCAAGGATTGTTCCTGCTGGAATACCCTTCTTCTTCAAGTGCTGAGGGACAAGATGTGATGCTTTGTTAGCAATATCCTTCCTTACAACATCTTTTCCTTTTTTGGCTTTTTGGGTACCACTTGGTTGTCCTTCTTCTTCTACTCTTGCCACTGGATCAACTGGTTCAACACTTGGTCCTGCACTTTGTTGAGCGGCTTGTTCAACACTTGGTCGCACCCCTTGTTCACTGCCTTGTTGTTCAAAAGTTGGTTGCACTCCTTGTTGACTGCTTTGTTCTTGTTCGCTTTGTTGAGCACCTGAATTATCTTTGGCACTTCTTTCCCTCCTAGCACTAGCTGTCACTTTCTTCCTCCCTTCTCGACTTTGTCTAAACAACAAAGAAAGGAACAATATTTACAAACTATACAATCGGAAGACAAAGTATGGAAATATAACCCGAATGTACACATTCGGACGTAAGAAGACACATATTGTTCCCGAATACAAAACAATCGGAAGCTAACTAAACATATTTGCAACCGAATATACATCAATTGGAGTTCAGAAGCTGTAAATTTTTCATCCTACACAATCGGAAGACAAAGTGCACATCTATAACCCGAATGTACAAATTCGGAAGTAAGAAGACACATATGTTTTCCGAATGATAAAAAATCGGAATATAACTAAACACGTTTACAACCGAATATTCATCAACTGGAGTTCAGAAACTCTAAAATTTTATCCTACACAATCGGAGGTATAAAACATTATATTGTCTTCCGAATAAATACTGGCCCCAAAATGGTATTTTTCCTATATCAGAAATTTTGAGATTTTTTCAATATATACATTCGGTAGTGAGTGTTCTTCCGAATACTTTGTGTCTACTTAAATATATTCGGTAGCCAAAAAATTCATTAAACTACCGATTATTAGCAGTTTGTATCCAGGAAGATATGGCCACCAATATTCGGCAGATAATCATCAAATCTTTCTCCCGAATACTGTCGATGTTCTTGAAAAATGAAGAACACGACTACATTCGGAAGTAAATGAGCATGCATATCGTCCGAATCTGGATAAATAACCGAAAACCCTAGAAAAGTTTTTCTCGATTCGACGAATTAAAGCGAAATAAACCCCAAAAATGATAGATTCTTACCTAATTGGGGCCATTTGAAGTTGACGAAGTGTTTGAGTCTCGGAACCACCACCACCGACTACATTGCCGGGTACTTCTTCTTCGCGTTCTTCGCGTTCTTCTTCATTTTCAGCAAGAATTTCTTTATTTCTTGCTAAAATTCCAATGTTTGGATCAATACCCCGAGCAACATTTTTGGTTCTAGGTCTGTGGGTTTCATTTCTTTTTCCATTGTTTTATAATCGAATCGACGATGTTTTGATTTTACGATTCACGGCGATGTTTCGGTTGAACGAGGAAATTTTTTTTTTCTTCCACAATCGGAAGATAATATGAAACTGGAAGAAGAAGAGTTGAAATGAGTAGAATTGTTTTTGATTTGGTTTTTATACAGTTTTACCAGAAGGGCATTTATGTAACTTCAACCCCTTAACTAGAGTTTTTGGCTAGGTATAAATTGATGGCCCCTAAATCCTTTGGGGTGGCCCCTAAAAACGCCATGATAATTATGTTGTCATGCAGCTTGTTTAAGCAGCGCGCAAGCATAAATTTTCCCCTTTACATTTCGAGCAAGACCCGTCACAGTCGGTCATTGACCTGTGATCTGAGCAGGAGGCTCATTTGCACCTAAAAAGTCATTATTTGGGTGGTAAGCTTCCAAGGGATTCCCAAATGAGTAAACTATACCAAGTCTTTGTTCCCATAACCGAAAGTAGAAGCGACATTCCATTGACTTGTTAAAAAACATAAAGTGATAAAACTACAACTTGTGGTGCTGGTGGCTGAGGGATGCATAACACACTACCTGGATATATTAACATAATAAGAACAAACAAAAAAGAACCAAAAACTTATTTCGGGTTGACACGGTTTAATGACCTAAACAGAACTAGTTCAACACACTGAGGAAATGAAAAACCCAAAGAGAAACTATAGGTATATATACGACATCACCAGAAAAAAGTGTTTTCATGTTTTGAAACTTAGATGGCCTAAGTAACAGCTAGAATAACACTTAACACATTGTTTTGTTTTCCATACGTCAACACACAGCTGCAATGGGCTACTTTGGCATGACCATTCCTGCTATTTATTGCCCCCATTTAGCTGTGAGTTCGACAACAACTGAAAACAAACCCCTTCAACTCCCTTTGCTTTTACCCCTCATCACACCTATACAAAAGTTTGCTGGTTTTCCATGTCTAACAAACCAACAGACTACCTTCTATAAAAAAAGATTTTCTTCGCCACAAGATTATCAAGGTTGAAGAAGAGGCAAGGCCATCACAGCTCCAAATATAGAGAAAAGCACAAACAGCAACCAGACGGGGAAGTTCTTGGATCCCTTTTTGTTGTTTTTCACTGCTTCATTTCGAATTTCACCGTTAACTTGACCTTCTTCCAATACTGTTCCATTCCTGCCTGCTGGTACCGCAAGAAGTGGCGACGAATCATCACCCTTTTGGGCTGGTAATGACTGGTTGGTAACTGATTGCTCTGCAAGCTGCTGCTGGTTGTACTTCTCAATGTAGTCAGGGAACATTTTCCGGAATACCGGGCTGTCATTCCATTAGGGAGAATAAAATTCATTAACTACTAGGAATAATATGAATATTGTTTAAGTATAGGGACAGGGCCTACTGTTGAGTTACAGGGACAGTGCCTGTAAGATGATGCTAATAAAGGTACTATTATTGCTCTACAATACCAGGAACAGATTTACACCCATGTCGTTTTTTCAGTCATTCTACCAGGTAATAGTTCAACGTTTTCGGGTTTGAAAGATTTACTTGATTTTAATTAATAGGGATTTTTTCCTTACACAAGATAGCCAAAAGTTTTATGTGGGCAGTTTATGAAATGCATTACATACTCAGTGAAGGATTGACCCGACATGCATAGATTAAAATCTTCTCCATATATCCAAGCCTTTGATTTAGGCCCAATTCCCACCCATGGTATTAGTTCCTTTAAGTGGAGTTGAGCGCTCATGGTATGGACAGAATGTAAAACGGTTTAAAGGTCCATCAAATACTATACAACATGAAGAAAGTGATAGGAAAACCCTGTCTCAGAAACATACCTTTTACAATTAAAAGCAAGAGAAGCCTTTGCAAGTCTCTGCTTCTCAGCTGCAGTAGTTGAGACACTTCCAGTGGTGGGACTGTTATCCATCTGCATTTGAGATAAACAAAATGCTCTTATGACTCTGTTCTTTGACATTGACAGGGAACTTATAGGTTGCTTAATTTAATAGTGCAAGTAATCAGATTTCTGAACTAACAAAAGCTTTTCAAATTCTGTGTATTGCATTAAGTGTTGAAACTTACATGCTTACAATATGAACAACAACAACAACGTCAAAACCACGTGTCAGCATTGTCAATTGTTAAATTTCTCGGTGAAAGTAACATTTATTATCTTGAAAATCAGAAGGTTTGCTCTGTCATGTAGGAATTTCGACAATCCAGTAGACACTGGGTGATCAAGAAGGATAGGCGTTTGCTACACCGAATATTAACTTACGTGATCTCGTATAAGACATGTTTGGGAAATTCAATGTGTATGATCATTAATATTGGCAAGAGAAGAAAGTGCAATTACCTACTACGAAGAAGAAAATATGGTTATTGATCAAATCAAGGTTTTAGGTTCCATTTCTGGTGGATAAAAATGTCATTTTGTTAAGTTATAATTGGCCTTACAATATTCAAACTAGTAGATAGACAAACTACCATATTAAAGTTTCAACGTTGCCCAAACACCAAATCATAACCGAACAAAATAACACTTATATCCACTGGATCGAAAGCCTAAAACTCGACTTCATCAATAATCATATTATTTTCTTATTCATGATAAAAAAATTGCACTTTCTTGTTATTTCCAATCTTCATACTCATACACATAAATTTTTCCAAACATTTCTACTATAAGTTCACGTAAGTTAATATTCAGGTGCAGCAAACGACATTCCTCTTAAAACACCCTAAGTTTTTAGATTAGTCAAAATTCCAGCATATAAAGCAAACCTTCTGATTCCCCAAACCAATAAATGTAGCTTTTATAGTTTTATTGAATGTTTATCAACTTAGTCCTGGCCATCAATTTCAATGATATTGTTGCTGTGGTTCAGATTGTAAGCCAATAAGTTTCCACTCAATCCATACGAAATTCTCTTAAAATCACTAAGATAACCAAGGCGCATTCAAATTTCGGAACGGACAAAAACACATATTTGGGAATTTTTCTTTTCTTCGAAATTTGAAAAAGAGCCCGTATTGTAACCCTGATTAAAATGACCCTTGTGATACAAAAAGCAATAAATTATAAGCAGGTATGAACTCACCATGAATGACAGAAGTCCTGTGAGCATACTGCATCAATGATACTAAACAAATTAGTTCGCGAAGTAGAATGGTGATAGTACTTGCTTCAAACACCAAAGCATGATATAAGACTAGGACATTACAGAAAAGCTCATAGTTGTGAATGCATACCTTGACGGACCACATTGGGTTCCCAACTCTCTGGATGACTGAAAAAGAAGGGAAAGAAGTGCTATGTAGATCAGCACTCAAGTCTAGACCACCAAGCACTATGAGATACAAAAAGAAACACTTCGATTAAAGAATAACTTACAGTCACCTGGACAAGCATATTTCTTTGAGTGATAAAACGTCCGTTCGGTGTTCATCCAGCTGAAGGATTATTAGTTGCAAACAGAACCAAGTCGTCTCCAGATATAGGAAATACCAGTAAAAGTAACATAATAAACAAGACAGGTAGAAGAGTGATGGGGTACCATAATACCTGATGCCTGGTGGTTTGAATGGGTATTCCGGAGGAAACTTAATCTTCCCTGGTAGAATCCCCTATTTTGATGAAATTAAAAAGAAAACTCAGGATGATAGATGTGGATAAAGCTCAAGGGTCATCCATATCAATGAGCTAGTGACCAACGAAGGATCCTGAAGTAGAATTGAAAATTGAAATGTAACACTGATCTTCTTCTTAACAAAATGAAACATTTAATGTACCGCAAATGGTGTGCCTTCACTTCCCTCCAGAACAATCTGAAGAAAGTCAAAGTAGAAGGAACCAATAAGAGAACACCATGAACAGAAAGAAATTGCATCCAGACGGTTGGAACCAGGAGTACATACATGTGTCAAATTACAGTCAAATCATATGATGTGACCCAGGTACACAGACAAGTGACTAGAAACACTCATGTTGAAATCACAGGCAACAGAATGATAACAACAATGAAAACATAAATAAGTATCTTCTTCCATGAGTTTGCTTTCCAGTCTTCTACAGTTTCTATTCGATGTAATAAAAAGGAGGGCAAATATTGAGAAAGCCATTCATAGTAAACAATACAGCTAACAAAATCCTTGGTGAACCAATCTATATAATGTTAAGACAAGAAACTTGGCAAAGACAAAAATAACTCACGCCACTCAAGAATGTCACTTGGTGAAGGACGGGCAACGATGTGGGAAACTGGTTCCTACAAAATCATTAGATAGTTGTATAAGGGTAAGCAACCTCGGACAAGAAACCAACAAAAGAAGAAGAAAAAACAGAAAAAATTAGAGGCTAATTGCTTCTTAGGGACATACTTTACAAAGTGCTCTGTATTCCTTCTGAAGGCGCTTGATGCAGGAACTGTCAGCCATTCAATCGACAGCCAAATGATTCAACTAGAAGATAAATCCTAAACAAAATTTTCTGTTTCTTCGACCAGTGAAACTTCAATGCGGTAAACCTGTGGACCTAAAATAAAGAAAACATGAATAAAATTAGTGAACATAGCACAGAAAAAACAAAGACAAAAAGAAAAAAACAATCTTAAGTAATAATAGTTATACAAGAAACTATCAGAGCTTATCTATCGTTGCGAACATAATCAACAAAACACGAAGGTAGAGTATGAATCCGCTACAGGCCTAGCGGCTTAGTTATACCATGCCTTCCTATCTAAAGAATAGAATAATAGCAGAACATACAGTACCCCACACCCCACATCGGTACCTAGTTTTATTAAGTACTAACAGTTAGCAACCAACTTAAACCGTTAAATGCCAAAAAAGATGACAAAGAATGCTAATATCATCCACTCTGCCTAATGTGACAGTCTCACTTTCACTTCACCGGTTCAAACAACCCCCAATTCCCCATTTAAAAAACAAGTCTCTCTATCATTGATGCCTCTACTAAGAGGCACACCTCACCTGAAAAAACCCCTAAAATTAACCTACCCCAGCAACCAAATTAGTGAAAACCCCACAAATTATAACTCAATAATGTCAGATTATTGACTACTGATAACCTCGTTACTAACCAGAACTAAAATTACTCTAAAACGAAGCAAAAATCCTTAAACTAGAACACAGTTTACCATTTCTTTTCCCCCTTGGAATTTTTACTATCAGGATATAAACACAATAATGTCGATTGTTGAAACCCTAACCAAAACACTTTCCGATCATAAAATCAAACTAAACTTCTTCATACAATCTACTTAATTAACCTTCTAAACACAAGAAACATCAATTAAATTTTCATAAAGATTCAGAATCATCGAACAAAAACTTACAGAATCGAAAGAAGAAAAAAACCCTAAAAAAATCAGAAAAAAATTGAAAAGAACTAGTAAAAATTACCTGAGATCTGGTGTGTATGTGTGGAAAGAGATTGGATGATGCTGATCTGATGAAGAATTTTTAGAGTTACTGATGTTTGAATCGAGTCATCGGATCTTGAAAATCCAATTTTATTTTTCGGTGGAGAGAAAGCAAAAGGTGTTTCTGGGGGAGGGAGTCTTTCTCGACTGGCGGAAGGAAGTGTTTGTGAGTGTGGGGTGGAAATAATGGTACTACTCCTTTCGGAAGGAAATATGGGACAAAAAAGGTGTCCATGTTGTCCACTGGAGGATAATATGACGAAATTACCCTTCCAAAAACGATTGAGAATTTTGATAAAGTACGCCTATTCTCAGATTTAATAAGTTACCCCAGTTTATTTTTTGGACTATACGGCCACTGGTAAGTTTTCCATCTAAGTTAGTCAACGCTAGTTTATTTTTCTAAATCTTCTTTATTTACCCTCTACTCGTTGTCACGTTTACCTTTTACTTCACTTTTCAGGTTTGTCGAGCTCTGTTTAGGATTGTTTCACCATATTCAAGTTCGTTACATCATTTTTCCAAAGGGGCTCATCATTCCAGGTGTCTTGGGGTTTTTAGTTGGTGGAGAATCAACTTTCTACAATAATTTTTAAGTTCATCGAGCCTGGTTCAGTTTCGTTACGTTACTCAAGACCGTGAAATCATTTATCCTCCCAAACAAAGTGATGTGATTCAGGGGTAAATATGAATTTTTAATAGGTGGGATAACTGGTACCTTGCACTTAACTGGATAGAAACCGTTATTTGAAAAAACGGTCAAAAAAATGGTACATTGGAAATTACAAAAAAACGGGGGCATTTTGTTTTCAAAATAGGGATACTTTATAAAAAAATATCGACATATTTCCCACAATCGACATATGGTGTCGACGAATCTTGAAATCTGGTTGATTACTAGCATCATTAGTAAATATAAAAATATTTGGTATCGATGAGTTTCGAAGTCTGGCGATTGATATCATCATTGAACAGTGAAGACACATAACTTCATATAGATTTTAGTGGCTATTTCTTTCTTACTCGCTGAACACGAAAACAAAATATCACTTTTTTAGAACATCATGATAAGTTGTGTACTTATCAAGCTTCATCATCCAACACACGAAAAATGGGTCATTTGCCCAAAATCCATAAAGTGCGGGAGTAATGGACTTGTAAAATATATGCCTGGGTGAAAAAGAAACAAGAAAATTTAGTCATGAATACCCTTTAGTTTAAACCTTATTCTTTATAATATCTTTTTCTCTCTCCAATTTATTTTCTTTCTCCAATTTAAAATTAATCGCGAGAAAGGTCTTAACTTCCGAAATATAAGTCGAATTTTAATAAATTTTACACTTTTGGAAAGGGTTCCAAAATCTCTACAAAACAAGATCCATTGTTGATATGAAATTCGAAAAAAAAAATATTTTGAACCGGACTGATGATACATTATGCACCTAGGTGCAACCTAGCCAAAATTTATTTCCTATAAAAATATGTATTATGTACCCAAGTGCAACTTGGACAAAATTTATTTCATATAGAAATATGCATTATGCACCCAGGTGCAACTTGGCCAAAATTTATTTGTTATATGAATATACATTATGCACCCAGGTGCAACCTGACCAAAATCCATTTCATATAAGAATATGCATTATGCACCCAAGTGCAACCTGGCCAAAACCTATTTCCTAGAAGAATATGCATTATGTACTCGGGTGCATTTTGTATACTTCATGGATAAATTTAGGTTTATCCTAATAATCACCTGCAATATATTATTCCCAACCAAAAACACTAGTTCATATTCTCAGGTAATAAATTCACCACTATTACAATCACATTCACCATCGAAATATCAACAAAACACAAATATTAAACAATAAAAATAAGAGAAACAACAAAAAATTCAAAAAAAATATACGTTATGCACGAACCCACAATTGGGGGATGTTGAAACTAATTGGGGGATAGAGGAAAAGGACAAAACATGGTTCCAAATATCAATTCAGGGTCACCCCTTATCTTAGTAATTTACGTAATACCTAATCTACCCCTCACTAATCAGTATTAGTGTTTAATTATAATTAAGGAAATCATAAGATTATTTGATAAAAGATTAGTGTGTGTTTTTATTTGTATCTGGGTGAATGAGGTGAGAGTAGAAGGAGGGAAAAAATATTTGAGAGGGAACTTTTTTGGGGGAAAATGGAAGATGATTGTGAAGAGAGAATTGCTGCTGCTGAATCTTTAGCTCAACTACAACAAGGAGCATATCTTGAATCTTCAGCTAATGATAACAACTCACAATTGCAACTCTTTGTTGAGCCAACACCCTTGAATGATGATTTTTACGAGCATGGAGAGTTTTTTGAAGAATCTACACAAGAAAGCAAACTTGCACAACATACAAGCATCCCAATACATAGGTAAATCTGCTAAGGGGTTGAAAATTTGATTTTTTTTCTTTGAACTCACCATTTTTCAGCTGAAAAATCTCGGTGCCGGCATATTAGTGGTATGAATACAATGCCGGTATCCCACATACCTGCATAGTATTCATAGTACGGCCATGCCGGCAGCCCGATATCCCCCATTTTGAAATTCAAACTGGCATAGTATTCAACCAAAAATCTATGCCGGCACAAAAGTTACTTTTGACCTACCAAGGAATATTTTACGGAATATACTACCGACATGGTTATATTCAAAGATTACCATGATGGTACTGCATGAAAAACATACAGGAAGCAGTGCCTTCCAAAGCTAAATACTGGCATAGAAAATTAACTAACTACCAAGACGGAAAGCACTACCGGCATGGAACCACATATAACGAGAATGCTGGAACCACCACCGGCATTCTTTAATTAGAACATTACCATGCCGGTACCTACAAAAAAAAACATACAAGAAGTGTTTTCCAGCGTTGATTTCAAATGAAATTTGTATGCCGGAAAAGGTTTCAAATTTGGTCTTCAGTTTTGGCTCAATTCGACCATGCCGGAACATTGGTCGAGCATGCCGGAACTCTTTTCCGGCATAGTGTTTTTAATTTCTTTTGGAACTAATTTATTTTCTTTTCATTTGATCCTTAGGTGGCGACATATATTGATCCAACAAATGCAAAGCCGCTTGGTCGGGATACATCGGACACTATAAAATGCCTCTGTTATGTTACCAAATAATACATTTCACCTAGTATCTTGAACTTTACTAATGGATTGCTTGTAACGAACCTTCTAATCTCCCATTGTTGTCTTTATGTGGGGAATAAAAGATCCAAAGGAAGCAATCGCTTGGGCTAAAGATACGGCTCTTAAGAACATGTGTGTGTTGGTGAGGAATACCCAAGGTTCAAATACCCGTTTTGAGATGGTTTGCGAGAGAAGTGGGCAATACAAGGCGAAGAATATCCACAAGAGAAAGGATTATGTATATCCTGTAACACCCCGAGTTCCGGACCAGGGTCAAACCCATATGGAGATCCGAACTCGAAGAGTTACGGGTCAGAAAGATACTTATGCATATATATTTCTCTTAGTTAATTTTTTTTTACAACAAATATAATTTAACCTTTCTAATATGAATTTAAACATATGAATTTTCTAATCATTTGTAACAACATTTCCAGCAAACTTATTATTTCAAATTACATCTTAATCAATACAATGAAAAGATTCAAATCGCTAAGATACTCAATCCTAGCTTCCGCTGCGCGACTCTAATAAATCTGTAAGGATGTCAATTGGGGGTGAGATAACAACTCAGTAGAATGGATTATCAATTCTCTAAAGATGCGTAAACATAATCATTTTTATCAAGGAAAAACATATGACAAGAACATGGTACAACTTTAATGAATACATGATATATTCAAGAATCACAATACCAACAATATTTTCGATAAATTATCCAATCTAGAATTCAGTTTATGAGTTCATGACATTAATATTATTATCAACAAATCATCAATTTAAGTTTCAATACATCATTCACATATTAACATTGTCACCAACAAGCCATGAGTTCACAACATTTATATTATTATCAACAAACTATTTATCAAATCACCCATTTAGGATTCAACTCATCAATTCACAACAACAATATTGTTTTCAACAATTCATCCATTTGAATTTCACAAATGAGTTCATAACATCGATTATGTTTCTAATAACTCATTTAATTTAGATTTCGAACACATTATTCACATATTTATAAGTCACTCAAACCATGAGTTCACGGTACGAAAACCTTGGTTCTAACACCCGCCTATCGTTTATCGGCACGGATAGCCTCCATCGACGTCAGGAACAAAAGTTCCTATGGGGATCATACCCATTTGCTCTCGGGGATCATTACCCGTTTCATTCACAGTACGAAAACCTTGGTTCGTAAGCCACCTATCATTTACCGGCACGGACAGCCGCCATCGATGGTCGGGAAACACAAGTTCCCATGGGGATCATTACCCATTTAACTCTCGGGGATCATTACCCGCCGTTAGCATGAAACAGTATTCCATCTAACGGAAAAACATGAACTCATTTCCTTTTATAAATCGTTTGTACACACAACACAAGCAACCATGGCATAAGAACATAATTTTCTTTCAAGCATTTCTATAAACAAGCTAACTGCATCCATTTTGCATCATACATATTTGTGCGATTTATTCATCTGATCTTCCTGACATCTTTACAGAACATACATAGCTCCATAAGCAACCACATATCCAAATTTCACGGAAAACCAACGGTTCAAACAAAAGTTATCGAATTTACAAGGACATCCTAAAAACTGGGCAGATTACATGTCATTACCAAACAATTCATGATAAATTCATAGAAATATCAAATTGACTCAATCCAAAGCACACTGATAGATAAATCACAAATTTACAACATTTTCTAGGACTCAAATCGTTTTAACATCATTAAGACTTCCTAAGGATATCAAAAACACAGAAAAGCGGAACTGTCCATAATTTCAGAAATTATCATCCAAATCCAAACACATATTCAACAGTGAATTTGTGGTGTATTGTTCTCAAAATTTAACCATAGTTACCTAATCATGTTATCTAACCATTTCAAAAGTCTGATCATCATTAGGAGATATATATTTGTGTGATTAAATTACTAAATCCTAACGATACAAAATCATACAAAATAAACACCCAAAGAAAAAACCAAAAGAGAAAGGGGTTTCATGATGTGAAAATGAGAAGCACACAAAACACTTGCAAGTATACAAGGTCAAGATTTATAATATAGTGATGAGTGGGGGTTTGTCCACAGGGAGAGGAGCATACAAGAAGTCTTCCTAGCTAAAGTGTGTAGTGATGATGCAAGGCAAAGCAATATGGCATACAGACAAGAACCACAGCAGCAAGGAACCACAACAAGGAAAGAAAAACAGACAAGAACCAAGGCTTGGAAACCAAGGGCAGAGGTGAGGATTGTGCACTGATTTCAGTGCACAGAAGGCTTCAAAGTGCAAGAAAAAAAAGCAAGAAAATAAACTGAATTGAAAGCATACAGGACTGAAAATGTAAGTGACTGAGAAGGAATTGGTGGGTAAGCCAAGGCTTAGGATCCACCTTGTGTCCTAATCAAATGACATGTTTCTAGGTTGTGTTTGATCCTATGCATACATCTAGAAATGGAAGAATACCAAATTGCTCAATAGTTTGCCCCTAGCATTGGCTGTCTTTTGACAGAACAACCAATCACAGGCACTCTGTGCATTGGTATCTCCCATTTGCTCAAGCAAAACAGGGCAACAGGAGAACTATCCTAGCAACCTGTCAATTGACAGTGCACAAGGCTTCAGCTGAGCCTTGGCCTGATGCTGTTTAGCTCATGCTAAACATGATATGGCAACATACATTCATTAAGGAAGATGATTCATACACATTTAACATTCAAGATACAATTCTAAAAACACATGCAAAAATAACTATCAACAGATAAGCAACTGAAATTGAAATTCATTAACTGATGGTTGTCTCAATTCTCTACTGGCTAGTCCAGAGAGATACACAGTGTGTTTCACACACTCCACATAACACCAATTTATACCCCCCCTATCAGAATTAGGGTTCACAACCCCTTTTCCCCAAAATCAGAAAATCAGGTGAAATTGATTTACCTAATGTTGATGAGATACTCGCTCCATCTCGTCGACCCGCTCTCCAATTACTTCTTCTCGTTCATCTCCTGCTCCAATTTCTGCTCTAACATCAACTTATATCTTCAATTTCTCACCTAGGGTTTCAGTGATGAGAGATGAGAAATTGAGGAGATTAGTTGATGAAAAAGAGGTAAAATGTGATAGTGATGATGGGTTTAGGTGTGGTGGTGGTAGAGTGATTTGGGGGAGAAGATAGTGGAGTGATTTGGGGGAAGGTAGTGGTGATGGAGACGGACATGGTGGTACTGTTGCAGAGGGGGGGGGGGGGAAGGTGGTTTCGATGGATTTGGGAGAAGGGTGTGTTTGGCTAATGGGTGTAGGGTTCGGGTACTAGGGTGTTGAGCAGGTGAAGAGGATTTTGATGTTTCGCGAGCTGGACCGATGGATGGAAGATGGTAGGTGGATCTGACGGCGATGCAGAGGCAGGCGATGAGCGACCGTCGGATGAAGAGATACGACGAAACGAACGGTACTTGATGGAGTTAGGTACTGTAGTGTAAGGCGGAGATATCAAACTTCGATGCATAGCAAGGGAGCGACCGTCGGATGCTCCTGAGAACTGATCTGACGGCTGAAGACGCAAGCGGGTATGGATTTGGGTTTTAGGCTTTTGGGTATAGAATATGGGTTTGGGAAATGAGTTTGGGCTTGGAAAACCTTGAGCCCACTTCTTCTTTAAGAACAACTTTCTTCTTCTTGAGCCCATTTCCAGCTTTTTGGACGTGCGCTCCATTCTTTGGGCGTTGCTTCCTTCGTAATTTCTCTCCCGGCTTTTCACCACTTTTCTGCTCTTTTTGCTCCGCAACTCATCCAATCTTATTATTATTACCTAAAAATGCAAAATTAAGTAAGAAAAATTTATTCTTGAAAACAATGAAAATACAGAATATGGGATAAAATGTAGAATTAATGCAAAAGATGAGTTAAATGCCAACAAAAGGGATAAATATATACAATTATTTGGCACTCATCAAATACCCCCAAACCTGAATTTTACTTGTCCTCAAGTAAAACAAAACTAAGGAAATCCTAACTATACCACTGTCGCTGGTCTCTCGAATGCATTTAGCGTATGCACTAAGCCTTTTAAACCACTAAGTGTCCCTAGTGGACGAGTTGAAGTCTCGTGAAGGTTTGCTTAGAACGTACCTACAAAGTTCTAGGTCAAAATATAAGCTCAGATTCCATCAAATGTGACATGTGCAAAACAGTTTTAAGCTCACAGCAAAATGGAGATGTCAATCTAGCTATCGAAGGCACAATCCTAGCACTGATAACAAAAAAAGACATGTGATAAGAGTGTAAAGTGTATCTACACATGTGTAAAGAAAGATCTGAAGTCATGACTACTAATCACCAAGAGATAGTTTCTCAGGCTAAGAACTGAGGTCGAAATCTAGCTAGCTGTCCGGACTTTACGAGAATTGTGAATGAGTTGGAGGTATTTCACAATTACTCGCGTTGTACATCAATGGCATACACCCTCCTTGCTTATTACAAAACAACAAAATGACTATTTACATGACTCTTATTTACATTGACTATTCTCTTTTTATTTTTGGAACAAGAGAGGATGGAATTGATAAATACTTGATTTTTTTTTTTATTTTTCTGATTTTTTTTTTTTTTTTTTTTTTTTTTTTTTTTTTTTTAAGAAAACTTTTGATACATAACAAAAGAAACAAAGATTACATGACACTTTGCAAGAGGTAGCCCTTTTTGATGCACCCAGTTAAATTCGATGGTTGTCTTTCTTAATGTAACCTCCACCTTCTATCCCAACCAACCAAAGAACAAGCTAGTCAAGTTTCGTTCAGTATTCTAAAGTGATTGGCAATCGTAACTTCCTATCAAACACCTTGAAGATCGAGGCCATACATGTATTGGTAGATCGTGCGCGTGCAAATTTCTTATCACAATGTGAATTGTGCTAGAATCAGGGTGCCTAAATATCTAGACTAAGACTCCTAATAAAATACATATTTGCACAAGAGTCAACATTTCAAGGTAAATGAGCTCCATTTTTTATGATTTTTCATTTTTTTTTTTTTTTTTTGAATTTTGATTTTTTTTTTTTTTTTTTTTTTTTTTGGAATTTTTCAATTTTTTCAAAAAGAAGAAGGAGTTTTGTTTTCAATTATGGCAAATTATCATGGTATCTACTCTATACCCCCAAACCTAAACTAAACATTGTCCTCAATGTTTCAAAAATGGAAAGAATTATAAAACAATATATGAAAGGAACATGCTGAGTAGAGTAAAAGGAGAGAGAATACCCGATTGTACGGTGGCAGCTTGATTAAAACTCCGTTATTCAAGGCAAAAATCCATCATATTAGGAGTCACAATGGATGAGCACAAAATATACACAAAAGGAAATTTAACTAACACATTATCTACAAGAAAATTTTGGTTTTTAATGGGATTGGACTTTTTGGAAAAAATTTGGTTTTGTTGGGAAACATTTGGTTTTGATGGGAAAACGAAAATTTTGGTTTTTAGGGAAAATTTGGAAAACTTTTTTGGTTATTTAGGGAAAGAGTGGACCAGTTTAGTCCACATAGACTGGGTCCTCCAGGTTGGTTGTTTCAATGTCGGGTGGAAATGGCTCAAGGAATGGCTTTAATCTCTGCCCGTTGACTTTGAAAACGTTCTTGTTGGAGACATCCTCCAGCTCTACACGCTCCATGAGGAAAAACTGTGCGTACTAGGTACGGACCCTTCCATCTGGAACGCAGTTTTCCTGAAAAAGATGTAACGGGAGTCATACAGCAAGACTTTCTGACCAGGAGTGAAGGATTTGCGTAGAATACGCTTGTCATGAAACATCTTCATCTTCTGCTTGTACAGCTTGGCACTGTCATAAGCCTCATTTCTCAATTCTTCCAACTCGTTGAGTTGAAGTTTCCGTTGAATTCCAGCTTCGTCCAGAGAAAAGTTCAGCTCTTTGATTGCCCAGTAGGCACGATGTTCTAATTCCACAGGTAGATGGCACGGCTTTCCATACACTAGACGATAGGGGGACATGCCAATTGGTGTCTTATAAGCTGTTCTATAGGCCCACAAAGCATCATTCAATCTCAATGACCAATCTTTCCTGGACGGGTTGACCGTCTTTCCAGAATGTGCTTAATTCCCTATTAGACACTTCCACTTGTCCACTAGTCTGAGGGTGGTACGGAGTAGCAACCTTGTGAGTTATGCCATACTTGCGTACTAAAGACTCAAAGTACTTGTTACGAAAATGTGAACCGCCGTCACTGATGATAGCTCTAGGGGTACCAAAACGTGCAAATATGTTTTCCTTTAGAAATGAAAGTACCACCTTGTGGTCATTTGTTCTGGTTGCTATGGCTTCTACCCACCCACTTAGAAACGTAATCAACTGCGACTAGGATGTACAACTTGCTGTCAGACATGGGAAATGGACCCATGAAGTCTATCCCCCAAACATCAAAAATCTCCACAATCAAAATGGGGTTCAATGGCATCATGTTTCTCCTCGAAATGCTTCCTAGCTTTTGACAGCGTTCACAAGCAACACAATAATCATGGCAATCCTTGAACAATGATGGCCAATAGAATCCACACTGCAAGATCTTTGCAGCGGTTTTCTTGGCACTGAAATGGCCTCCACATGCTTGGTCATGACAGAAAGATATCACATCTTTCTGTTCAGTGTTGGGGACGCATCTCCTAATGATTTGGTCTGGACAGTACTTAAACAAATATGGGTCATCCCAAAGGAAATGTTTGACTTCAGCCAGGAATTTAGAGCGGTCTTGTCTCGACCAACGTGAGGGCATCCTACCTGTAGCGTAGGTAGTATAACAATATCAGCAAACCAAGGAAGGTCTGAGATAGACATCAGCTGTTCATCTGGGAATGATTCTCTAATCAGCTCAGATTCATCAATAGACTCTAAGTTAATCTAGACAAATGATCAGCAACCACATTCTCACATCCTTTCTTATCACGGATTTCGAGATCGAATTCCTGTAATAAGAGTATCCATCGAATAAGGCGAGCTTTAGCATCCTTCTTGGAAAGAAGATACTTCAAAGCCGCATGGTCTGTGTATATGATGATCTTAGACCCTATCAGATAAGATCTAAACTTGTCTAATGCGAAAACGACGGCAAGCAATTCCTTCTCGGTAGTTGAATAATTGAGTTGGGCATCATTAAGGGTTTTGCTAGCATAGTATATCACATATGGTAGTCTATCAACTCGCTGTCCTAAAACAGCACCAACAGCATAATCAGAGGCATCACACATAAGTTCGAACGGAAGCTTCCAATCGGGTGGTCGGACTATAGGAGCGGTGGTGAGAAGGGTTTTTAATTCCTCCCATGCCTTCACACAAGCAGCATCGAAATTGAAGGCAACATCTTTGGAGAGAAGACTGCACAGAGGTCTGGAGATTTTGCTGAAATCTTTGATGAATCGCCGGTAAAAACCAGCATGACCTAGAAATGATCTGATCTCCTTCACAGAGCAAGGTTGTGGTAGATGTTGAATGAGGTCAACTTTAGCTTTATCCACTTCAATTCCTTTTCTGAGATGATGTGTCCTAGAACTATTCCTGAATTCACCATAAAATGGCATTTTTCCCAATTTAGAACAAGGTTCTTTTCTTTACATCTGGATATCACGAGGGCAAGATGCTTCAAACATTCGTCAAACGAGGAACCAAAAACAGAGAAATCATCCATAAAGATCTCGAGAAAACTATCTATCATGTCAGAAAAAATGCTCATCATGCAACGCTGAAAAGTAGCAGGTGCATTACACAACCCGAAGGGCATACGTCTATAAGCAAACGTCCCAAATGGACACGTGAATGTAGTTTTTTCCTGATCTGGAGCAATGTGAATTTGGTTATAACCGGAAAAGCCATCTAGAAAACAGTAGTGACTGTGTCCAGACACACGTTCTAGCATTTGGTCAATGAAAGGGAGCGGGAAGTGATCCTTCCTTGTTACTGTGTTCAACTTCCTGTAGTCGATGCATACTCGCCATCCTGTGGTTGTACGAGTAGGGACTAATTCATTCTTGTCGTTCTGAACTACAGTAATGCCTGACTTCTTAGGCACAACTTGAATGGGACTAACCCATTTGCTATCGGGAATTGGGTATATGATACCCGCATCAAGTAGTTTCAGGATCTCTCCTTTGACTACATCTCTCATGTTAGGATTAAGTCTCCTTTGCATTTCCCTCGATGGTTTGGCATTCTCTTCAAGGTTAATGTGGTGCATGCAAATGGTGGGACTAATTCCTTTGAGATCTGAGATGGTCCATCCTAAGGCCTCTTTGTGTTCCTTAAGTACTTCTAAAAGCTTACTTTTGTTCCGTGTCTAAACATGATGAAATAATGACAGGTAAAGTATCAGAAGAACCTAGGAATGCGTACTTCAACGTACTAGGCAACGTTTTCAATTCAAGCTTGGGTGGCTCAACAATGGATGGAATAAGCTTGGAATCAGAGAGTAGGGGTGGTTCCACTTCATATTTCCTTTCAGTGACGTCCATTTGAGGTACAGATTCGAGCAGAGATAGGACGTCACTACAGTATGCATCATCATAGGAATCAGGGTTAAAGTTCTCCATACATGCTTGAAAGGGGTCGACGGATAGAATGTTAGTCAACGAATCTTGCATTAATCCTTCAATCATATTAACTTCATGCACATCATCATCATCAAGATTCACAGGTTGTTGACTAATATCGAACACATTCAATTCTACCGTCATGTTACCAAAAGACAGTTTTAACACTCCATTCCGACAGATGATCGCGTTGGACGTAGCCAAGAAAGGACGTCCTAAGATGACAGGAATGTGACAGTCTGGGTTTTGTACAGGTTGAGTGTCTAAGACAATGAAGTCTACGGGAAAATAGAATTTGTCAACCTTGATCAAAATCTTCGACCACTCCACGAGGAATCTTGACAGATCGGTCTGCCAGTTGTAGAGTGATATGTTGGTTTCAACTCCCCAAGACCTAACTGCTCATAAACAGAATATGGCAGTAGGTTAACACTTGCACCTAGGTCTAATAACGCTTTATTGACCGTGTGTTCTCCTATAGTGCAAGAAATTGTTGGACATCCTGGATCCCTAAACTTGGGTGGAGTTTTGTTCAGAATGATGGAACTCACCTGCTCAGCTAAGAAAGCACGTTTTTGCACATTGAGCTTGCGCTTTTGAGCACAAGTCTTTGAGGAATTTGGCATAAGCAGGGATTTGCTTGATTGCTTCAAGAAAAGGAATGTTGATGTTGACTCTCTTGAACAGATCTAACATCTCATTGTAATGGGTACTTTTCTGTTGATAGATCAATCTTTGAGGAAATGGGGCAACAGGAAGATGAGTTGGCAAAGGGACATTCACAGCAGTAGAATTGTCAGATTTTCCAACTTGCTCAGATTCTTTGGTTTTCTGGGGTTGTGGAGACAGCGTGGAATTTGTATCAGATTCATTAGGTTCGCCCACGTTGTTCTCGATGACTTTACCACTTCGGAGGGTGGTAATGGCATGGATTTGATCAGGTGAGGTTTCAGTGCAGGATGTTGTGCCTGTTTGAAATATCCTCTTTGGATTTTGTTGGGGTTGGCTCGGAAGTTTACCCTTTTCTCTCTCACATATTTGATCCATCTTTTGATCTAGATTTTTCTGACTTTGCATCAAACTCTGGAACATTTCCTCTAGGGTGGATAATCTCTTGTCGGTATTGTGTTGAGGATATGATTGTTGTTGAGAGTTTGATTGTTGTTGAGGGTTTCTCGGGTGTTGATAACCTTGATTGTTCTGATATCCCTGATTGTTTTGATAGCTCTGATTGGGTTGAGATGGTCCTCCTTGAGTGGGTCCTTTTGACCATGAAAAGTTAGGGTGGTTTCTCCATCCTGGATTGTAGGTCTGTGAATAAGGGTTATGCTCTGGTTTTTGAAACATGGCATGTGCCTGTTCAAGCCTAGACTCCTGGACTGCAAGCAAATCTGGACAATTTTGGAATTGATGGTTGGGGTCGTTACAAGCAGCACAAACAGACGAAGCGACATGTTCTCGGAGAGTAGTGGTGGAAGGTTTTGAATTTTTATGTAGTTCTAACTCTTCTAATCTCCTAACTATTGATGCCATGTTTGCTCTACCCTCAAAATCCGCTTCAATCCTAAAAGCCTTTGCTTCGGATGTAGTCTTTCTGGTTTCACGGATGGATTCCCACTGTTGCGTCTTTTCAGCTACTTCAATCAAGAAGTCCCAAGACGCGTCAGCAGTTTTATCTACGAATAGACCATTACACATCGACTCAACCGTTGTTCGGGTGGACACATCTAGACCTTCATACAAAATTTGCACAAGTCTCCATTTTTCAAAACCATGATGGGGACATTGGAGCAATAATTCATTGAATCTCTCCAGGTATCTAGCTAAGGTCTCACCTTCTAATTGCACAAAGCTATTCAGACTTTGACGAATTGTCGCAGTCTTGTGGTTCGGGAAAAACTTTTTGAAAAACTCCTTTATGAGGTCATCCCATGTCATGATGGATTGAGGCTGTAAAGCATAGAGCCAGGCCTTTGCCTTATCTTTCAGGGAGAAAGGAAAAAGCCTTAACTTCAGGGTTTCGTCGGTCATTTGAGTGAAACGCAGAGTTCCACAAATTTCCTCGAATTCTCTCACGTGGTGGTACGGGTTTTCATTCTCAACACCTCTAAAAATAGGAAGCATCTGTATTGTGCTTGATTTCAGCTCATAATGGCCATTAGCCTCGGGCAGCAAATACAAGAAGGTTGACTGGCTCTAGTTGGGTACATATAATCCTTGAGGGTACGGGGTTCTCCCATTGTTTCTGGTTGATCTGGACTGTCTCCCTCAGAACTTAGAATTTCGATAGGTTCGTCTGGGTTAATTCTAACAAGTCTGTTTGTCTGGTCTCTGTAGGTCACAATCATGTCCTAGTAGGTACCTTAACTAACATGTTGGTCAGACAGAGCAATCGGAAACATTTGGCCCACAAGGGTTATGAAGATTTGGTTTTGAATGGGTTTTGGTTTAAGAAGGGTTTTGTTTTTGGTTTAAAAATTTGGGCTTTGGAAAAAAAATTTTGAACTAAACCTAGCATAAATTAGCACAACTCATAAAAGAAAATAAAAACAATAATAATAATTAAACAACCCATAAAAGAAAAAAAAGAAAAATAAAAGAAAAACAAAAAAACAAAAAAAAAAAATAATTACAGTCCCAAATATAAAAAAAAAGAAAAAGAAAAAGAAAATAAATAAAAATTATTACAATCCCAAATAAATAATTAAATTAATTATTACAAGCCCGAATTTGAATTTAAATGAGGCCCAAGTGGGTTAACTCATGGGTTAGGCTTACTTGTTTTTTTTGGAGGGAAGCCCAAAAATAGGCTTTTAGTCCCCTTTTAGTTGCACAGCCCAGTTGGGCTTTATGATCGTCCTAAGCAGCTCACGTCCAAGCCCAGCAGCAGCAGGTGGAGCAGAGCCCAGCAGCAGCAGCAACGAAGCCCAGCTCACAGAAGACCACGAGCCCAGCAACAAAAGGAGGCAGAGCCCAGCAGCACTTGGTGAAGCCCAATTCAGAAAAGTACAAGCCCACTAGAAGAAGGCAGAGCCCAGCAGCTTCACTTCAGTTGGCAGCCCAGCAGCTTCACTTGGCAGCAGCAGTTGCTTTGGTTCACCAGCAGCAACAGCAGCAGCAGACTTTGGCTTGGCAGCAACAGCACAGCACAGCTTGGCAGAGGAGGCACCAGCAGCAGCAGCAACAACAGCAGCAGCAGCAGCAGGCTTTGCAGCAGGCTTGGCAGCAACAACAAATAATGCACAGCTCCAGCAGCAGTTAGCAAGTGAACAAGATAGCAATGAACACACACAACTATGCAAGCACAACAAGGCCACAACAGCTATGAAAACTTCAAAAATATGGCAGCCAGCTCCCCGGCAGCGGCGCCAAAAACTTGATGTGAAAATGAGAAGCACACAAAACACTTGCAAGTATACAAGGTCAAGATTTATAATATAGTGATGAGTGGGGGTTTGTCCACAGGGAGAGGAGCATACAAGAAGTCTTCCTAGCTAAAGTGTGTAGTGATGATGCAAGGCAAAGCAATATGGCATACAGACAAGAACCACAGCAGCAAGGAACCACAGCAAGGAAAGAAAAACAGACAAGAACCAAGGCTTGGAAACCAAGGGCAGAGGTGAGGATTGTGCACTGATTTCAGTGCACAGAAGGCTTCAAAGTGCAAGAAAAAAAAGCAAGAAAATAAACTGAATTGAAAGCATACAGGACTGAAAATGTAAGTGACTGAGAAGGAATTGGTGGGTAAGCCAAGGCTTAGGATCCACCTTGTGTCCTAATCAAATGACATGTTTCTAGGTTGTGTTTGATCCTATGCATACATCTAGAAATGGAAGAATACCAAATTGCTCAATAGTTTGCCCCTAGCATTGGCTGTCTTTTGACAGAACAGCCAATCACAGGCACTCTGTGCATTGGTATCTCCCATTTGCTCAAGCAAAACAGGGCAACAGGAGAACTATCCTAGCAACCTGTCAATTGACAGTGCACAAGGCTTCAGCTGAGCCTTGGCCTGATGCTGTTTAGATCATGCTAAACATGATATGGCAACATACATTCATTAAGGAAGATGATTCATACACATTTAACATTCAAGATACAATTCTAAAAACACATGCAAAAATAACTATCAACAGATAAGCAACTGAAATTGAAATTCATTAACTGATGGTTGTCTCAATTCTCTACTGGCTAGTCCAGAGAGATACACAGTGTGTTTCACACACTCCACATAACACCAATTTATACCCCCCCTATCAGAATTAGGGTTCACAGCCCCTTTTCCCCAAAATCAGAAAATCAGGTGAAATTGATTTACCTAATGTTGATGAGATACTCGCTCCATCTCGTCGACCCGCTCTCCAATTACTTCTTCTCGTTCATCTCCTGCTCCAATTGCTGCTCTAACATCAACTTATATCTTCAATTTCTCACCTAGGGTTTCAGTGATGAGAGATGAGAAATTGAGGAGATTAGTTGATGAAAAAGAGGTAAAATGTGATAGTGATGATGGGTTTAGGTGTGGTGGTGGTAGAGTGATTTGGGGAGAAGATAGTGGAGTGATTTGGGGGAAGGTAGTGGTGATGGAGACGGACATGGTGGTACTGTTGCAGAGAGGGGGGGGGGGGGGGGGGGGGGGAAAGGTGGTTTCGATGGATTTGGGAGAAGGGTGTGTTTGGCTAATGGGTGTAGGGTTCGGGTACTAGGGTGTTGAGCAGGTGTAGAGGATTTTGATGTTTCGCGAAGCTGGACCGATGGATGGGAAGATGTTAGGTGGATCTGACGGCGATGCAGAGGCAGGCGATGAGCGACCGTCGGATGAAGAGATACGACGAAACGAACGGTACTTGATGGAGTTAGGTACTGTAGTGTAAGGCGGAGATATCAAACTTCGATGCATAGCAAGGGAGCGACCGTCGGATGCTCCTGAGAACTGATCTGACGGCTGAAGACGCAAGCGGGTATGGATTTGGGTTTTAGGCTTTTGGGTATAGAATATGGGTTTGGGAAATGAGTTTGGGCTTGGAAAACCTTGAGCCCACTTCTTCTTTAAGAAAAACTTTCTTCTTCTTGAGCCCATTTCCAGCTTTTTGGACGTGCGCTCCATTCTTTGCGGCTTCCTTGCGTAATTTCTCCCGGCTTTTCACCACTTTTCTGCTCTTTTTGCTCCGCAACTCATCCAATCTTTATTTATTACCTAAAAATGCAAAATTAAGTAAGAAAAATATTTATTCTTGAAAACAATGAAAATACAGAATATGGGATAAAATGTAGAATTAATGCACAAAGGATGAGTTAAAATGCCAACGAAAAGGGATAAATATATACATTATTTGGCACTCATCATTTCACATTCTACCTTTGATTAGCTACAATCTCCTTTATATTATCCATAGCCTTCTTCTCTAAAAAAACTCTAGATCCATCTCTTTCTCCTTCTCATTCTAAGTTTTCTAATCTCTAAAATTCTTTTTCCAAATGTTTATTATAAAATCTATATTAATATATTACCAATTAATACACATTTCATTATTATTATTATTTTCTAATTTAAAATATAAATGTCTCTTTATTTTCCTCCTATTTAGGTGTTATATTCACACCTTAATATTCTACCTCAAGCAACCCAATTAGGCAAAGGAATAATAAACAATAATCTAAGCTAACTCATTAAAATCCGGGGAAATACAGGGTATTACATATCCAAAGAAGACTAATATGGTATACAAGACTCGTACGAGGAAGGATAATTGCCCCTTTAAGCTTGTATTCCATCTAAATGACAAGAACAATGAATGGGATTGTGCGGTTTGGTTCGGTCGTCATAACCACCGGGATCTGAAAGATTTTGTTGGTCACTCCCTAGTTGCGAAGCTAAAACCTCATGAATTGGAGGATGTAAAGAGAATGACCAAAGTACTTATCAAACCGAGACAAATCCTCAGAGGCTTCAAGGAAAAGGATAAGACCAACGTGTATTCTCTAAGTACAATTTATAGCGCACAAGCAACTAGTAGAAGGGTGGAATCTCTAAGTACAATTTCACCATGATACCTTTCAACGAAGCAATTGACTGTCACAGAATCAGGCTTCACATAATTTTCAACCAAAGCATATAGACCAGAATCCCTTACTATTTCTTGGACCTCTTCATATTCCTTGGTGGTGTGCCCGGAGGAGTGCATAAAAATGAAGCGAAGTGAAACGCGGGCCTACAGTAATACCGCAAGTGCACGGTCGTCAGTTGTAGCTCGTGCAAGTACGGGTCGATCCACAGAGACTGGGTGTGTTTTGTAGTGTTTAGCTATTTGGGCTCTAAATTTGCTTTGGGCTTAGTTTTGTTTGTAATGATGAAGTGCTTTAGGCCTTGGGCCTTTGAATTGAACTGAGCCTTGGACTCAGTTGGTCTTAAAATGAATTGAACTGGGCCTTAATAATGAATTTGGGCTTGGAGTGTCAATGGGCTTTGAGTACCCTTGACAGAGAACTAGGCCTTTTGGATAGAACTGTGGACTATGGAATTACCAGTGAGTGGGCTTTGAACCTGGGCTTTTAGCCTTTGGTTTCAATGAACTGAACTTGGGCTTTGTAACTTATGAGCTTTGGAGCATCGCAGACAGGAAACAGGCAGCAGCAGTGGAGCAGCACAACACACAGCAACACGCAGCACAAGGCAAAGAAAGCATGCAGCAGTGCAAAAGGCAAGTGCACAGCAGCTGCACAGCAGTGGGAAAACAGAAGCCACAGGGGGGACAAGTAGCAGACAAGGCAAGGGGAAGAAAACAGAGATGGCAGTGAAGCAAAGACAATGGAGAAAATGCAGTGAAGCAAAGACAATGAAGAAATGAAGAAAACAAGCAGGAGAACAATCAAAATGAACCAAGGCCTACGCCAAGGCAGGGGAGGGAGATGGTTGAAACTAACAGTGATAACAATGCAAGTAGTAGCAGGGCTCTAGGCATACAAATGGAATGGAAAAAGAATTAGCTTTTCTTGAGCACAACTTTCTCCCATTGCTCAATCAAAACAATGCATCCTAAGCATACAAATGGAATGGAAAGAGAATTAGCTTGCTATGAGCACTAATTTCTCCCATTGCACAATCAATCAATGCTTCAAAGGTTTCTAGCCTAACATTCCATCACTTCACAAGTATCACATAACAGGTACATTAACATTACATGGAACTAAACATGATTAACAGGAACATGCATATCAACAGAACATCAACAGGAAATTAAAACAGGAATTAAAAACATGCACATTAACAGGAACATAACAAACATGAACATCAAAACGGATATAAGAGTAGAACATATCATGATTAAACAGGAGCAGTGCATGAAACAGCACAAAATTGAAGAGAAAAAAAAAACATTACCAGAACATGAAAGTCCTGGACGCCGGCTTTCCAGCATGAAAATTACAACATCCCAAAGTTCCTATTTATACCCAATTACAAAATTAGGGTTTTAACCCAAAAAATCCCCAAATTGAAACATTAAAATAATTGGGATTTCTCACCTAATCACCTAATTCGGCCATACCCATATCATCTTTGTTCTTCTCTAGGGTTTCCCTATCAAAAATTAGGTTTGCTAGAAAACCCTAAAATTAAGAAATTAGGGTTTGAAATTAAACTCACCTAACATGTGATTTGACGAGTCTTCTTTCGACCCCTTCTTCCCCTTGGTCCTCTGCTCCTCTCCATGCTTTCTAATTGAATTTCCAACTCGTCCTATTTTATTGATTTCTTCCCTAGGTTTTTTAGAGAGAAATAGGGAGAAAACTATAATAGAAGGCTAGAACAAGGGGTTGATGGAGAAAGATAGGGGTGATGGATGAGGAGGTGTGGTGGTGGCAGTGAGTTGGAAGGTGGTGGCGTACATGGTGGTTGCAGAGCTCTCTGCACATGGTCTGTGAAGGAGAAGGTGAAATCGATGTTTTGGAGAAGGGGCGTTGGGTAGCTGGTATAGGGTTTGGTGCTCCAGTGTGTGGCGGCTTCATCAAATTTTGATGTTTTGTGACTCTGAGCTGCGGGATGCGAAGATGGTTGGTAGATCTAACGGTGAGATAAGAGATGAATCGATGCAACCGTTGGATTTGAAACACACAAGTCAACGTGTGATGATTAGGTACTGTAGTGTTAACGGAAGTATCGAGATTTGATGCGCAGGCAAAGGAGCGACCGTGGATCTAAATGTGATCTAATCTGAAGGCTTGGAATTTAGGCACTATGGTGTTTTTGCAGGGACTTCAGATTTTGATGCACGATGAAGAGCGACCATTGGATGATGAGATGGATCCAATCTAACGGCTGAGAATGGAGGCGGGTATGGATATAGAAAATGGGTTTGGGTAAGGGTTTTGGGCCTTGGGTATGCCAAGCCCATATCTTCTTTAAGAACAATTCTTCCTTCTTGAGCCCATTCCTAGCTTTTTGGACGTGCGCTCCATTCTTTGCGGCTTCCTTGCGTAATTTCTTCCGGCTTTTCACCACTCTCAGCTCTTTTCTGCTCCGCAAGTTATCCAGACTTTTTTATTACCTAAAAATGCAAAATTAAGTAAGAAAATATTTATTCTTGAAAACAATGAAAATACGGAATATGGGATAAAATGTAGAATTAATGCACAAAAGATGAGTTAAATGCCAATAAAAAGGGATAAATATATACAATATTTGGCACTCATCAAATACCCCCAAACCTGAATTTTACTTGTCCTCAAGTAAAACAAAACTAAGGAAATCCTACCTATACCACTGTCGCTGGTCTCTCGAATGCATTTAGCGTATGCACTAAGCCTTTTAAACCACTAAGTGTCCCTAGTGGACGAGTTGAAGTCTCGTGAAGGTTTGCTTAGAACGTACCTACAAAGTTCTAGGTCAAAATATAAGCTCAGATTCCATCAAATGTGACATGTGCAAAACAGTTTAAGCTCACAGCAAAATGGAGATGTCAATCTAGCTATCGAAGGCACAATCCTAGCACTGATAACAAAAAAAGACATGTGATAAGAGTGTAAAGTGTATCTACACATGTGTAAAGAAAGATCTGAAGTTATGACTACTAATCACCAAGAGATAGTTTCTCAGGCTAAGAACTGAGGTCGAAATCTAGCTAGCTGTCCGGACTTTACGAGAATTGTGAATGAGTTGGAGGTATTTCACAATTACTCGCGTTGTACATCAATGGCATACACCCTCCTTGCTTATTACAATGAAACAACAAAATGACTATTTACATGACTCTTATTTACATTGACTATTCTCTTTATTTTTGGAACAAGAGATGATGGAATTGATAAGTACTTGATTTTTTTGTATTTTTCTGATATGTTTTTTTTTTTTTTTTTTTTTTTTTTTTTTTTTTTTTGAATAAGGAAAACTTTTGATACATATACAAAAGGAAACAAAAATTACATGACACTTTGCAAGAGGTAGCCCTTTTTGATGCACCCAGTTAAATTCGATGGTTGTCTTTCTTAATGTAACCTCCACCTTCTATCCCAACCAACCAAAGAACAAGCTAGTCAAGTTTCGTTCAGTATTCTAAAGTGATTGGCAATCGTAACTTCCTATCAAACACCTTGAAGATCGAGGCCATACATGTATTGGTAGATCGTGCGCGTGCAAATTTCTTATCACTATGTGAATTGTGCTAGAATCAGGGTGCCTAAATATCTAGACTAAGACTCCTAATAAAATACATATTTGCACAAGAGTCAACATTTCAAGGTAAATGAGCTCCATTTTTATGATTTTTTTCAATTTTTTAATTTTTTTTTCAATTTTGATTTTTCAATTTTTTTTGGAATTTTCATTTTTTTCAAAAAGAAGAAGGAGTTCGTTTTCAATTATGGCAAATTATCATGGTATCTACTCTCTATACCCCCAAACCTAAACTAAACATTGTCCTCAATGTTTCAAAATATGGAAAGAATTAAAATGCAACAGATGGAAAGGGACATGCTGAGTAGAGTAAAAGGAGAGAGAATACCCGATTTCGGCGAAAGCAGAATTAAAACTCCGTTATTCAAGGCAAAAAAATCCAACATATTTCAGCCGAGATCATATTGGATTAGCAAAAAATATACAAAAGGAACAAAAGGGTTTTTAAGAAATTTTATCTACTGGATTATATACAAAAATTTACCATACACTAACAATCTAAAGAGTTGAGGATCAACCCAAAAGAAAAAGTGTAGAGACATAGAAAGTTTCAAAACACTAAAATTGGACTTAAATGGGAGTGAGAGTGAAAAACCGAATGAATCACCCCTAAACCAAAATTTTTCAACAGGTTCACTTTTAAGCACAAAATCTAACAATTTTAGGGGTGCAGGATTCAAAAGGTCTAACTCATAATGGACTGTTTTAGGGACGGGCAAACATGCAATTTCCAACTGTGGCTCTTTAAAAGTGTTATATTTTGAAGCAAAATAGTCCAAGAGGACTTGGGAAGCACACAGTTCCAAACCTAGATTAGGCATTTTCAGAAAAATTGGTTTTACAATATCGGTACAAACCAAATCTAGATTGGGTGGAAGGCCATCAGATTGTGACTTAGGTAGAAGAATAGGCATATCATTATCAATCAAATCAAAATCTCCTAACTCATCTACACATGTCACATCATGCTCACAATCATCAATCAAATTGGCAAGATCACAATCAGAATTATCAACATCATCAACAGATTTATTCTCGTGTATCGGCACATCAGGGGAAACATCACATGGAATACTAGAAGACATATCATGCATTAAGGTCGGGGCAGAGACGCCTAATGTATTTGAACCCAAAGGTTCCATAACATTTTCAGTATAGACATGTTTCTAACAAACATCATAATCCATCATCATCATGATAGGGATTTTGCAATCTAGGATAATTTTCAATCCTAAGGTCGGAGCTATTACAAGAATAAAACTCTAATTCATGGGGGTGACTCATATCATGTGGTGTTGTTCCTGTTTCCCTAACGGATTCCCATTGATGGGTTTTCTCTGCAATCTCGGCAAAAAAATTCCATGCATCATCCACAGATTTATCAATAAACTCACCATTACACATAGACTCAACCATGGTTCGAGATTTAAAGTCTAGTCCCTCATAGAGGATGACGATAAGTCTCCACTTCTCAAATCCATGGTGCGGACATTCACTCAACAAATCATTAAAACGTTCAAAATAGTGAAAAACAGTTTCCTCATCCAATTGGACAAAACAATTGATACTTTGACGAATAGCGATGGTCCTATGATGTGGAAAGAATTTTTGAAAAATAGATCTGTGAGTTGGTCCCAAGTGTTGATTGATTGTGGTCTCAAACCGTAAAACCATGTTTTGGCCCTTTCCTTTAAAGAAAATGTAAACAAACGCAATTTCAGAGAGTCTTCGGACATATGATCAGGTTGCATAGTCCGACAAATTTGTTCAAACTCTCTTACATGAGTATAGGGGTTCTCAGAATCGAACCCTCGAAATATAGGAAGTATTTGTATCATGCTTGCATTTATTTTAAAAGGGTTATTGGTTTGAGGTAATACAATACATGATAATGGAATTTTTATTGACGGATACATGTATTCATGGAGAGCACGAGGTTGGCCCATTTTGAAAAGACACAAAGCCCACTATTTGGTTTTAATGGGTTTTCAAAAATTTGGTTTTTTTATGGGAAAATTTTGGTTTTGATGGGATATATTTGAAAAAGAAAATTTTGTTTAAAATGGGAGCAAAGTAGAATTTGGTTTTAAAATTGGGAGCAAAAGAATTTTTTTTTTTTTTTTTTTTTTTTTTTTTTTGATTAAAGAAAATAAAATTTGGTTTTTGAATGGGAGCAAGCCCACTGTTTGTTTTGCATTTGCTTTGGCTCCGCTTGGTTGAAAACTTTTGGTGGAACTGAGTCCAAAATCTCGGCCTAGAATTTGGGTACTCGGCCCACTAACGAGTTCAACTAGCGTGATCGGTTACAAGCTCAGCTGGGTTTAAAAACCCAGAATACAAAATACAAGTCCAAATTAAACAAGCTCACAAAAATTAAATACAAGCCCACGAATTAAACAAACAAGCCCACAAATAAATTATTACAACCCAACAGAAAATAAGAGAAGCCCAAAAATTGGCTTTAATATTACAAGCCCACAATTAAAAATTGGAAGCCCACAATTCGGGTTCTCTTAAATGGGTTACCTTTTAAGCACAGCCCAGCTGCTCTGATATTGTTGCAAAAACCCAGTTGGGCTTTGGTTCTTTTCCTTGGTGGCGTCCCAGCAGAGGAAAACAGGTTCAGAACAGCAGGTCCAACAGCAAATGAAGTGAAGCAGATGCAGATGCAAACGCTATGCAGTGAAATGCAAAAATAGCTAATAAAACAACAAGAAAAAACACAGCACCAATCCCCGGCAGCGGCGCCAAAAACTTGGTGTGCCCGGAGGAGTGCATAAAAATGAAGCGAAGTGAAACGCGGGCCTACAGTAATACCGCAAGTGCACGGTCGTCAGTTGTAGCTCGTGCAAGTACGGGTCGATCCACAGAGACTGGGTGTGTTTTGTAGTGTTTAGCTATTTGGGCTCTAAATTTGCTTTGGGCTTAGTTTTGTTTGTAATGATGAAGTGCTTTAGGCCTTGGGCCTTTGAATTGAACTGAGCCTTGGACTCAGTTGGTCTTAAAATGAATTGAACTGGGCCTTAATAATGAATTTGGGCTTGGAGTGTCAATGGGCTTTGAGTACCCTTGACAGAGAACTAGGCCTTTTGGATAGAACTGTGGACTATGGAATTACCAGTGAGTGGGCTTTGAACCTGGGCTTTTAGCCTTTGGTTTCAATGAACTGAACTTGGGCTTTGTAACTTATGAGCTTTGGAGCATCAGCAGACAGGGAAAAGGCAGCAGCAGTGGAGCAGCACAACAACAGCAACAGCAGCAGCACAAGGCAAAGAAAGCAATGCAGCAGTGCAAAAGGCAAGTGCACAGCAGCTGCACAAGCAGTGGAAAAAACAGCAACAGGGGGAGACAAGGTAGCAGAACAAGGCAAGGGGAAGAAAACAGAGATGGCAGTGAAGCAAAGACAATGGAGAAAATGCAGTGAAGCAAAGACAATGAAGACAATGAAGAAAACAAGCAGAGAACAATGCAAATGAACCAAGGCCTAAGCCAAGGGCAGGGGAGATGGTGAAACTAACAGTGATAACAATGCAAGTAGTAGCAGTGGCTCTAGGCATACAAATGGAATGGAAAAAGAATTAGCTTGCTATGAGCACTAATTTCTCCCATTGCTCAATCAAAACAATGCATCCTAAGCATACAAATGGAATGGAAAGAGAATTAGCTTGCTATGAGCACTAATTTCTCCCATTGCACAATCAAATCAATGCTTCAAAGGTTTCTAGCCTAACATTCCATCACTTCACAAGTATCACATAACAGGTACATTAACATTACATGGAACTAAACATGATTAACAGGAACATGCACATCAACAGGAACATCAACAGGAAATTAAAACAGGAAATTAAAACATGCACATTAACAGGAACATAACAAACATGAACATCAAAACAGGATATTAAGAGTAGAACATATACATGATTAAACAGGAGCAGTGCATGAAAACACAAAATTGAAGAGAAAAAAAAAACATTAACAGAACATGAAAGTCCTGGACGCCGGCTATTCCAGGCATGAAAATTACAACATCCCAAAGTTCCTATTTATACCCAATTACAAAATTAGGGTTTTAACCCAAAAAATCCCCAAATTGAAAACATTAAAATAATTGGGATTTCTCACCTAATTCACCTAATTCGGCCATACCATATCATCTTTGTTCTTCTCTAGGGTTTCCCTATCAAAAATTAGGTTTGCTAGAAAAACCCTAAAAATTAAGAAATTAGGGTTTGAAATTAAACTCATAAACTACACCATAACATGTGATTTGACGTCTTTTTCGACCCATTCTTCCCCTTGGTCCTCTGCTCCTCTCCATGCTTTCTAATTGAATTTCCAACTCGTCCTATTTTATTATTATCTTCCCTAGGTTTTTAGAGAGAAAATTAGGGGAGAAAACTATATAATAGAAGGCTAGAACAGGGGGTAATGATGGAGAAAGATAGGGGTGATGATTGAGGAGGTGTGGTGGTGGCAGTGGAGTTGAAGAAGGTGGTGGCGCGTACGGTGGTTGCAGAGCTCTCTGCACATGGTCTGTGAAGGAGAAGGTGAAATCGATGTTTTGGGAGAAGGGTCGTTTGGGTAGCTGGTATAGGGTTTGGTGCTCCAGTGTGTGGCGGCTTCATCAAATTTTGATGTTTTGTGACTCTGAGCTGCGGGATGCGAAGATGGTTGGTAGATCTAACGGTGAGATAAGAGATGAATCGATGCAACCGTTGGATTTTGAAACACAACGAAGTCAACGGTGTTAGATGATGTTAGGTACTGTAGTGTTAAGCGGAAGTATCGAGATTTGATGCGCAGGCAAAGGAGCGACCGTAGGATCTAAATGTGATCTAATCTGAAGGCTTGGAATTTAGGCACTATGGTGTTTTGCAGGGACTTCAGATTTTGATGCACGATGAAGAAGCGACCATTGGATGATGAGATGGATCCAATCTAACGGCTGAGAATGGAGGCGGGTATGGATATAGAAAATGGGTTTGGGTAAGGGTTTTGGGCCTTGGGTATGCCAAGCCCATATCTTCTTTAAGAACAATTCTTCCTTCTTGAGCCCATTCCTAGCTTTTTGGACGTGCGCTCCATTCTTTGCGGCTTCCTTGCGTAATTTCTTCCGGCTTTTCACCACTCTTCAGCTCTTTTCTGCTCCGCAAGTTATCCAGACTTTATTTATTACCTAAAAATGCAAAATTAAGTAAGAAAAATATTTATTCTTGAAAACAATGAAAATACGGAATATGGGATAAAATGTAGAATTAATGCACAAAAGATGAGTTAAATGCCAATAAAAGGGATAAATTATACAATATTTGGCACTCATCAAATACCCCCAAACCTGAATTTTACTTGTCCTCAAGTAAAACAAAACTAAGGAAATCCTACCTATACCACTGTCGCTGGTCTCTCGAATGCATTTAGCGTATGCACTAAGCCTTTTAAACCACTAAGTGTCCCTAGTGGACGAGTTGAAGTCTCGTGAAGGTTTGCTTAGAACGTACCTACAAAGTTCTAGGTCAAAATATAAGCTCAGATTCCATCAAATGTGACATGTGCAAAACAGTTTAAGCTCACAGCAAAATGGAGATGTCAATCTAGCTATCGAAGGCACAATCCTAGCACTGATAACAAAAAAAGACATGTGATAAGAGTGTAAAGTGTATCTACACATGTGTAAAGAAAGATCTGAAGTTATGACTACTAATCACCAAGAGATAGTTTCTCAGGCTAAGAACTGAGGTCGAAATCTAGCTAGCTGTCCGGACTTTACGAGAATTGTGAATGAGTTGGAGGTATTTCACAATTACTCGCGTTGTACATCAATGGCATACACCCTCCTTGCTTTTACAATGAAAAACAAAATGACTATTTACATGACTCTTATTTACATTGACTATTCTCTTTTATTTTTGGAACAAGAGATGATGGAATTGATAAGTACTTGTTTTTTGTATTTTTCTGATATGTTTTTTTTTTTTTTTTTTGAATAAGGAAACACTTTTGATACATATACAAAAGGAAACAAAAATTACATGACACTTTGCAAGAGGTAGCCCTTTTTGATGCACCCAGTTAAATTCGATGGTTGTCTTTCTTAATGTAACCTCCACCTTCTATCCCAACCAACCAAAGAACAAGCTAGTCAAGTTTCGTTCAGTATTCTAAAGTGATTGGCAATCGTAACTTCCTATCAAACACCTTGAAGATCGAGGCCATACATGTATTGGTAGATCGTGCGCGTGCAAATTTCTTATCACTATGTGAATTGTGCTAGAATCAGGGTGCCTAAATATCTAGACTAAGACTCCTAATAAAATACATATTTGCACAAGAGTCAACATTTCAAGGTAAATGAGCTCCATTTTTATGATTTTTTTCAATTTTTTAATTTTTTTTTTCAATTTTGATTTTTCAATTTTTTTTGGAATTTTTCATTTTTTTCAAAAAGAAGAAGGAGTTCGTTTTCAATTATGGCAAATTATCATGGTATCTACTCTATACCCCCAAACCTAAACTAAACATTGTCCTCAATGTTTCAAAATATGGAAAGAATTAAAATGCAACAGATGGAAAGGGACATGCTGAGTAGAGTAAAAGGAGAGAGAATACCCGATTTCGGCGAAAGCAGAATTAAAACTCCGTTATTCAAGGCAAAAAAATCCAACATATTTCAGCCGAGATCATATTGGATTAGCAAAAAATATACAAAAGGAACAAAAGGGTTTTTAAGAAATTTTATCTACTGGATTATATACAAAAATTTACCATACACTAACAATCTAAAGAGTTGAGGATCAACCCAAAAGAAAAAGTGTAGAGACATAGAAAGTTTCAAAACACTAAAATTGGACTTAAATGGGAGTGAGAGTGAAAAACCGAATGAATCACCCCTAAACCAAAATTTTTCAACAGGTTCACTTTTAAGCACAAAATCTAACAATTTTAGGGGTGCAGGATTCAAAAGGTCTAACTCATAATGGACTGTTTTAGGGACGGGCAAACATGCAATTTCCAACTGTGGCTCTTTAAAAGTGTTATTTTGAAGCAAAATAGTCCAAGAGGACTTGGGAAGCACACAGTTCCAAACCTAGATTAGGCATTTTCAGAAAAATTGGTTTTACATATCGGTACAAACCAAATCTAGATTGGGTGGAAGGCCATCAGATTGTGACTTAGGTAGAAGAATAGGCATATCATTATCAATCAAATCAAAACTCCTAACTCATCTACACATGTCACATCATGCTCACAATCATCAATCAAATTGGCAAGATCACAATCAGAATTATCAACATCATCACAGATTTATTCTCGTGTATCGGCACATCAGGGGAAACATCACATGGAATACTAGAAGACATATCATGCATTAAGGTCGGGGCAGAGACGCCTAATGTATTTGAACCCAAAGGTTCCATAACATTTTCAGTATAGACATGTTCTTCTAACATAACATCATAATCATCATCATCATCATGATAGGGATTTTGCAATCTAGGATAATTTTCAATCCTAAGGTCGGAGCTATTACAAGAATAAAACTCTAATTCATGGGGGTGACTCATATCATGTGGTGTTGTTCCTGTTTCCCTAACGGATTCCCATTGATGGGTTTTCTCTGCAATCTCGGCAAAAAAATTCCATGCATCATCCACAGATTTATCAATAAACTCACCATTACACATAGACTCAACCATGGTTCGAGATTTAAAGTCTAGTCCCTCATAGAGGATGACGATAAGTCTCCACTTCTCAAATCCATGGTGCGGACATTCACTCAACAAATCATTAAAACGTTCAAAATAGTGAAAAACAGTTTCCTCATCCAATTGGACAAAACAATTGATACTTTGACGAATAGCGATGGTCCTATGATGTGGAAAGAATTTTTGAAAAATAGATCTGTGAGTTGGTCCCAAGTGTTGATTGATTGTGGTCTCAAACCGTAAAACCATGTTTTGGCCCTTTCCTTTAAAGAAAATGTAAACAAACGCAATTTCAGAGAGTCTTCGGACATATGATCAGGTTGCATAGTCCGACAAATTTGTTCAAACTCTCTTACATGAGTATAGGGGTTCTCAGAATCGAACCCTCGAAATATAGGAAGTATTTGTATCATGCTTGCATTTATTTTAAAAGGGTTATTGGTTTGAGGTAATACAATACATGATAATGAAATTTTTATTGACGGATACATGTATTCATGGAGAGCACGAGGTTGGCCCATTTTGAAAAGACACAAAGCCCACTATTTGGTTTTAATGGGTTTTCAAAAATTTGGTTTTTTTATGGGAAAATTTTGGTTTTGATGGGATATATTTGAAAAAGAAAATTTTGTTTAAAAATGGGAGCAAAGTAGAAATTTGGTTTTAAAATTGGGAGCAAAAGAATTTTTTTTTTTTTTTTTTTTTTTTTTTTTTTTGATTAAAGAAAATAAAATTTGGTTTTTGAATGGGAGCAAGCCCACTGTTTGTTTTGCATTTGCTTTGGCTCCGCTTGGTTGAAAACTTTTGGTGGAACTGAGTCCAAAATCTCGGCCTAGAATTTGGGTACTCGGCCCACTAACGAGTTCAACTAGCGTGATCGGTTACAAGCTCAGCTGGGTTTAAAAACCCAGAATACAAAATACAAGTCCAAATTAAACAAGCTCACAAAAATTAAATACAAGCCCACGAATTAAACAAACAAGCCCACAAATAAATTATTACAACCCAACAGAAAATAAGAGAAGCCCAAAAATTGGCTTTAATATTACAAGCCCACAATTAAAAATTGGAAGCCCACAATTCGGGTTCTCTTAAATGGGTTACCTTTTAAGCACAGCCCAGCTGCTCTGATATTGTTGCAAAAACCCAGTTGGGCTTTGGTTCTTTTCCTTGGTGGCGTCCCAGCAGAGGAAAAACAGGTTCAGAACAGCAGGTCCAACAGCAAATGAAGTGAAGCAGATGCAGATGCAAACGCTATGCAGTGAAATGCAAAAATAGCTAATAAAACAACAAGAAAAAACACAGCACCAATCCCCGGCAGCGGCGCCAAAAACTTGGTGTGCCCGGAGGAGTGCATAAAAATGAAGCGAAGTGAAACGCGGGCCTACAGTAATACCGCAAGTGCACGGTCGTCAGTTGTAGCTCGTGCAAGTACGGGTCGATCCACAGAGACTGGGTGTGTTTTGTAGTGTTTAGCTATTTGGGCTCTAAATTTGCTTTGGGCTTAGTTTGTTTGTAATGATGAAGTGCTTTAGGCCTTGGGCCTTTGAATTGAACTGAGCCTTGGACTCAGTTGGTCTTAAAATGAATTGAACTGGGCCTTAATAATGAATTTGGGCTTGGAGTGTCAATGGGCTTTGAGTACCTTGACAGAGAACTAGGCCTTTTGGATAGAACTGTGGACTATGGAATTACCAGTGAGTGGGCTTTGAACCTGGGCTTTTAGCCTTTGGTTTCAATGAACTGAACTTGGGCTTTGTAACTTATGAGCTTTGGAGCATCAGCAGACAGGGAAAAGGCAGCAGCAGTGGAGCAGCACAACAACAGCAACAGCAGCAGCACAAGGCAAAGAAAGCAATGCAGCAGTGCAAAAGGCAAGTGCACAGCAGCTGCACAAGCAGTGGAAAAAACAGCAACAGGGGGAGACAAGGTAGCAGAACAAGGCAAGGGGAAGAAAACAGAGATGACAGTGAAGCAAAGACAATGGAGAAAATGCAGTGAAGCAAAGACAATGAAGACAATGAAGAAAACAAGCAGAGAACAATGCAAATGAACCAAGGCCTAAGCCAAGGGCAGGGGAGATGGTGAAACTAACAGTGATAACAATGCAAGTAGTAGCAGTGGCTCTAGGCATACAAATGGAATGGAAAAAGAATTAGCTTGCTATGAGCACTAATTTCTCCCATTGCTCAATCAAAACAATGCATCCTAAGCATACAATGGAATGGAAAGAGAATTAGCTTGCTATGAGCACTAATTTCTCCCATTGCACAATCAAATCAATGCTTCAAAGGTTTCTAGCCTAACATTCCATCACTTCACAAGTATCACATAACAGGTACATTAACATTACATGGAACTAAACATGATTAACAGGAACATGCACATCAACAGGAACATCAACAGGAAATTAAAACAGGAAATTAAAACATGCACATTAACAGGAACATAACAAACATGAACATCAAAACAGGATATTAAGAGTAGAACATATACATGATTAAACAGGAGCAGTGCATGAAACCACAAAATTGAAGAGAAAAAAAAAACATTAACAGAACATGAAAGTCCTGGACGCCGGCTATTCCAGGCATGAAAATTACAACATCCCAAAGTTCCTATTTATACCCAATTACAAAATTAGGGTTTTAACCCAAAAAATCCCCAAATTGAAAACATTAAAATAATTGGGATTTCTCACCTAATTCACCTAATTCGGCCATACCCATATCATCTTTGTTCTTCTCTAGGCTTTCCCTATCAAAAATTAGGTTTGCTAGAAAAACCCTAAAAATTAAGAAATTAGGGTTTGAAATTAAACTCACCTAACATGTGATTTGACCAGTCTTCTTTCGACCCATTCTTCCCCTTGGTCCTCTGCTCCTCTCCATGCTTTCTAATTGAATTTCCAACTCGTCCTATTTTATTAATTTCTTCCCTAGGTTTTTAGAGAGAAATTAGGGGAGAAAACTATATAATAGAAGGCTAGAACAAGGGGGTAATGATGGAGAAAGATAGGGGTGATGATGGTGGAGGTGTGGTGGTGGCAGTGGAGTTGAAGAAGGTGGTGGCGTACATGGTGGTTGCAGAGCTCTCTGCACATGGTCTGTGAAGGAGAAGGTGAAATCGATGTTTTGGGAGAAGGGTGCGTTTGGGTAACTGGTATAGGGTTTGGTGCTCCAGTGTGTGGCGGCTTCATCAAATTTTGATGTTTTGTGACTCTGAGCTGCGGGATGCGAAGATGGTTGGTAGATCTAACGGTGAGATAAGAGATGAATCGATGCAACCGTTGGATTTTGAAACACAACGAAGTCAACGGTGTTAGATGATGTTAGGTACTGTAGTGTTAAGCGGAAGTATCGAGATTTGATGCGCAGGCAAAGGAGCGACCGTAGGATCTAAATGTGATCTAATCTGAAGGCTTGGAATTTAGGCACTATGGTGTTTTGCAGGGACTTCAGATTTTGATGCACGATGAAGAAGCGACCATTGGATGATGAGATGGATCCAATCTAACGGCTGAGAATGGAGGCGGGTATGGATATAGAAAATGGGTTTGGGTAAGGGTTTTGGGCCTTGGGTATACCAAGCCCATATCTTCTTTAAGAACAATTCTTCCTTCTTGAGCCCATTCCTAGCTTTTTGGACGTGCGCTCCATTCTTTGCGGCTTCCTTGCGTAATTTCTTCCGGCTTTTCACCACTCTTCAGCTCTTTTCTGCTCCGCAAGTTATCCAGACTTTATTTATTACCTAAAAATGCAAAATTAAGTAAGAAAAATATTTATTCTTGAAAACAATGAAAATACGGAATATGGGATAAAATGTAGAATTAATGCACAAAAGATGAGTTAAATGCCAATAAAAAGGGATAAATATATACAATATTTGGCACTCATCACTTAGACAAAACCCAATTAGCCGCGGCTTGGTTTCGACAAACACGCACAGCCTTCTTATGATCCTACAATTAGGAGACAATGCAATTAAGAGATTTTACATAAATACACAAAAATACATATGCAAAATTCTTACATAGGTTTGATAGATAGTACGAGCCACGTGTCCTTGTAGCCAAATAGTATTTTCGGATCGTGAGCTTCACCCCAAATTCTACCACAAAGAAGATCAGGTATCATGTCATCAGTATGAGGAAGGTGCGAACCTTTAACTTTAACTTTGCATTTGCCCTTGCCTTGAGTCGGTTGTTGACTTGGCCCACCATCTTCCTCTAAAACTTGGCTTTGGGTTGCTAATTGACTTGCATCAACCTCATTATCTTGATCCTCACTTTCCTATTCATCTTGCTCATCGTGCACAACTGTTCCAGTAGGTTCACGGATTACGAGTTTTCTACGGTCACGACCACTATCCCAAACTTCACCTCTTGTTTCCGCCCCAAACGCTTGTTGCGCCCTTGATCTTTCCCTCGAGGAGGCAGAGAGTGAGGATTACTAAGACCATCCTTCCTTCTTTTCTTAATGCCAGCATCTTTAGTTTTTCCTTTGTTAACTTCCTTGGCTTTAGCCCTATAACAAAAGACACACGAAATGAATATAAGACAACTCACTTTCATTCCTAATACCGGCATAAATTAAAGAAAAACAAACCATGTCGGGACCAAACACGGCATATTAATGTAGCAAATACTTCATGTCGATATATCGTTCCGGCAGTGAACAATAACTATCGACAATGCCGGTAAATTCTAGGTTGTTCCTGGATACCAGAAGAGCACCAACGGCATACACGTAAAAATTCAACTCCATGCCGTAACCGGGTACCGGCACAGAATGCAACCTAAAATCAATGTTGGTACAGGTAACAAATTCCTATGGTGTTCCTGTATATTTAAAGTGCACTACCAGCATACTCGAATAAATGTAAAACAATGTCGTAACATACTAATAGAATAATATTCAACCTAATTTCAGTGTCGGTATATAACATTCAGTTTCAGGTGATTTTAGCATCAGTACCGGCATTGGTTTCATACAAAATTCAACGCCGTAACAGTCTACCGGCATTGTCTTCATTCTATATTGAATGTCGTGATTCAATATCGGCATTGTATTCATACTAATTTCAATGCCGGTACTCACTGAAACTCAACTGTGAGTTAGGGTTCGCGATTCTAACCTAAACCCACTGCCTTAAATCGATTATAACACTTATAAACTAGTTCAGAAGCACTTACCTTCTCACAGAATCCATGATTACGATAAGTTGGTTGTCCGAGTTCTCTTGTTCTTCTTCCTCTTGCTCTTGAGCAATCAATTTGGACTCCAATTGGGAATTTGGTTTTGTTAGAGCATTGCTCGGTCGAACTCGCATGCTTTGCTATCTCAAGCATGTTTTTCAATGCTAGTGACCAAAACTATGAGTCTCGATTTCTAGTTTATTGTAGCTAAGGTCTCGGACTAGGATAGAAAGTGTAGTTGAGCTCAAGAACTCCATGACAATCATCATACAAGACGAAGGACTACTCAAGGAACCGGTGGATCTTCATCGACTAAAAGGTATGTGGAGACTTGAACTTATCTATCACTCAAAATTCTATTTATCTCCTATCGTGGTACAAAAGTCGTTTTGCTATATATACTTAGATTATACACATTTGCTATTTCGAGCCGAGTTTATCTCGCCTATCTATTTCTCGAAATATGTGTTGGTAAGCTTTCACTTTATCCAAGTTCATCTTTACCTAGTGATGAAAGTCATGACAAGTTTCAATCACTTTGAAAATTGCTTACTTTGACGAAAAATAGTTTGTGAATAAAAACTATAGAATATCAACGTCATCTAAGATGTTTCAATGATTGAAATGAGAGTTTATATTATATAACCATTGGAGGATATAAGCATTGTTGTGGAAACACATATATGTATAAGTCCTTATTCCTTGAACTGAAGTTTGCGAACTTTGTTGATCAAGAGAACCGAAATGTTGGCGTGAGCCAAGTCCGCGAACTGGCGGAAGTTCTCGACCCGAGAAATTCTGCTGGAGTTTGTGAACTCCGTCCGGGACCTTAAGTCCGCGAACCCAGTCCGCGAACTTGATTAGGTTATAAACTAAGGATGTTTGTGAACTTATTACTATATAAAATAAGGAATGCAAATTGCAAACCGTGTCTATATAGTTCATGAACCGATTCGAGTGAATCAAATCGTTTTTGCTTCAATTGTGTCTTGTGTAGTTACATAAGATTTCCTTGCAATTAAACAACTCTCTAACTAGTTCATTTGAGTCACTTGAACTAGTTATGGTGAAGAAGAATATGGTTGATATGAAAGTGATCATATGGCTAACCATTTGGTTGACTATTGTTGAACCAAAAAATGTACAAGTTTGGGTACGGTTACACAAGCCTAGCAACGTGCATTTCATTTCTGTGTAACAAGCTAGTTTTCGATCTAACGGTTGAAAGATATTAGCTTTAATCTAATCAGGTTTTCATCTAACGGTGAATATTGAATGCTTTGTTACCAAGCTAACATTGATTGCAAACCCTGATTTGAAAGATTATATAAGGGAGAACTCTAGCAACTGGGAAACCTAATCCCCACACCTTCTGTGTGATACTAGTTGTGCTAAGCTAGAGTCAATTCTCCTTTAACCTTTGGTTTCTTCTTTTAAACCAGGTTAACGACTTAAAGACTTCATTGGGATTGTGAAGCCAGACCGATACTACTTTCTTGTAGTTGTGTGATCTGATCTTGCTATTTCTATCGTACCAATACAATTGTAATAATTGGCTTGAGATTGATATCTTCGATAGGAAAGATATAAAAGAAATCACAAACACTTCGTCTCATCGTTTGTGATTCCGCAATATCTTTTTTCGGTGCGTCGATTAGGATTATTGTGAGGTGATTGATAATACTAGGCTGTTCTTCGGGAATATAAGTCCGAAGTTTATCAATTGGTTCCTGTTCACCTTGATTTATCAAAAGACGGAACAAAACTCGTAGGTATATTCGTGGGAGACAGATTTATCTATTACCGTAGACTTTCCTGTGTGATACAAATTTGTTTATTAAAGTCTTCTCCTTTGGGTCGTAGCAACTCTTAGTTGTGGGTGAGATCAGCTAAGGGAATCAAGTACGTAGCATCCTGTTGGGATCAGAGACGTAGGAGCATAATTGTACCTTGGATCAGTGTGAGATTGATTTGGGTTCAACTACAGTCCAGAACAAAGTTAGTTTGGAGTAGGATAGTGTCTGTAGCGGCTTAATACAGTGTGTGTTCAATCTGGATTAGGTTCCGGGGTTTTTCTGCATTTGCGGTTTCCTCGTTCGCAATATTCAGGTGTCTGTGTTATTTCTTTTCCGCATTATATTTTGTTATATAATTGAAATATCACAGGTTGTGTGTTTTTCAATCAATTAGAATATCCGACCTTTTGGTTGTTGATTTAAATTGATTGACACTTGGATATTGGTCTTTGGTACCATCCAAGTTATCTCTCTAGTATTTGATAAAGACTCGCAGATTTCTATTTGCTTGAGGATATATCAAATCGAGAGATTGAGATATAAAGTCTTTGATATACTTTTTATCTAGATTGAGTTTGACTGTCTAGTTGATTCTCTAGAAAGTATATTGGAGTTTGTCCATACAGATTGCTAAGCGAAATATTGGGTGTGGTTGTTGTACCCCCACTTTTTCAATTGGTATCCGAGCAGGCAAACACGTTTAAGACCTTACAAGTCTGTGTTTGTGGCAATCTGACTCTATGGACAAGAGTATTATCTCTGATAACGTAACATCAGTTCGGAGACTCTCGGGTGAGCTTCAAAGTCCTGAAACTTCTGAGAAAAACTCTATCTTTTGTTCCTTGACTGAATCTGCATTCGACTAGGAAAAATATCTTGATGAGAAGTTGGATGAACTGTCAGATGACAGTGATTCAGAAGAAGGACAAAGTATCGATGAGGAAGTATCTCAATATATCAAGTTGTTTAACCATGCTTTGAAAGAAAAGAAGTCAACAACTTGCTTGAGTAAGTACATGAATCCTCTTTGTCAAGAAAACAGATTATTGAGAAAACTCTTTAAAGGATATGATGGAGGATATAATCTCCTAAAATCTATCGTTAAAGATCGTGAAGAAGATGTACGCACAAAAATGTCTGAATGTGATAATCTTCTCTGAAATCTCTTTATGTTGAAAGAAAGACTTGCAGAAGCTGAAACAAGATATGACTCTCAACAAAAAAAATTTGATGACAAAGAACTCAGTCATCTTGCCAAAGAAAAATCCTCGGAGACTGACCTTGCAGCTGCTCTTGATAAAGTAAAATCACTAGAAGAGAGTCTTAGAAGATTCAATTCTAGCTCTACAAAATTGTCTTCTATGATTGGAGCATTAAAGAACATCGTGATACACGTGGTCTGGGTTATAAAGGTATAGACGCTCCAAAGACTTGTAAGATCAATTTTTTTAAAGTTGTTGATAATTCTTCATGTGAAAAAAATTTCGCAGCTGGTGATATGGCTAAAAACAAGGATTCTACTTCTTCCAAATCTACTCACACGAGAACGGTTAAGAATAATTCCTTTAACTGCTATTACTGTGGGAATAAAGGACATTCTGAGCGAAGATGTCGTTTTCGTTTGAGGAATGAAAAACTTCACAACATGCTTGCATGGATGTCTAAAGAAGTCATCAAACCTGTTTCTAACATTGTTGGAGTAAAAGGCACTTTCGACAATCAATAAAACTACTATGATAAGTCTTTTCTTAATCATGCCTTTGAAACGAAAAGTGGTAGAAGGAAGAACGGCAAAAGAGTAACTGACTTCTTAAATTACTCTGAAAAGAGGAAAATACATAGGAGAAATAAAGGAAAGCCGTGTTTCTTGTCACTCCCTGAAGAAGGCCGCAAATCCAAGAGTTCATCTCCATATTGCTTACATATCAATAATCGAGTCCCAGAACATAAGTTAAGCATAAACAGACTCAAACGGGGCATCAAAAAAACATGGAAAGCAATTGACTCAGGTACTCCTAGTTCCTCTCTTAATAAAACTCCTTCAACTTTGTCATGTGATTTGTCTCTAAATCCTTCTGAAAAAGAAAAAGAAGAAGTCAAAATTGATGAGGAAAATGCTCATCTTAATACACCATGACCGCTCACTACAACATCCCTCTTTTAAATTAAGAAGGATGCTCATGGTTCTCAAGAAGTGTCTTGAGAACTGCTGTCAAGGTTGTGTGTATTCTTTTCTTTCTCTGTTAATCTTTAAAATCTGTTGAGCTTCGCTCCAGTTCTTTCTCTTGTAGATAATCATGATTCTTCATCCTTGAAAATTTCCTATTTGCGTGTACTTCCTTCAAATAGTTGGTTCTCAACTATTAGTCTTGACTTTTGAACTTCATTCTCCTTCCCTTTGGTCACACCTTAAGGCCGTGATCACCAGTGCACGGACTCCTGGCCCACACGAACATGTATAAGTTCTCCTAGGGTTTTTCCATGGAACTTATTTATATACAACATCCCTCTTTTAAATTAAGAAGGATGCTCATGGTTCTCAAGAAGTGTCTTGAGAACTGCTGTCAAGGTTGTGTGTATTCTTTTCTTTCTCTGTTAATCTTTAAAATCTGTTGAGCTTCGCTCCAGTTCTTTCTCTTGTAGATAATCATGATTCTTCATACTTGAAAATTTCCTATTTGCGTGTACTTCCTTCAAATAGTTGGTTCTCAACTATTAGTCTTGACTTTTGAACTTCATTCTCCTTCCCTTTGGTCACATCTTAAGGTCGTGATCACCAGTGCACGGACTCCTGGCCCACACGAACATGTATAAGTTCTCCTAGGGTTTTTCCATGGAACTTATTTATATACAACATCCCTCTTTTAAATTGAGAAGGATGCTCATGATTCTCAATAAGTGTCTTGAGAACTGCTGTCAAGGTTGTGTGTATTCTTTTCTTTCTCTGTTAATCTTTAAAATCTGTTGAGCTTCGCTCCAGTCCTTTCTCTTGTAGATAATCATGATTCTTCATCCTTGAAAATTTCCTATTTGCGTGTACTTCCTTCAAATAGTTGGTTCTCAACTATTAGTCTTGACTTTTGAACTTCATTCTCCTTCCCTTTGGTCACATCTTAAGGCCGTGATCACCAGTGCACGGACTCCTGGCCCACACGAACATGTATAAGTTCTCCTAGTGTTTTTCCATGGAACTTATTTATATACTTGGGTATCATCCATTGCTACACTGCTCTAAAAGGTCAAAAGTTTCTACCAATCTTTGGTGTGCACAATGAATGGAGGAAACGAAGATGATGAAGCCAAGAAGGGGAAAACTGTCGAGTTTCATGAGAATCATGTTTTCATAACATGCCTTTATGCCATTGATCATGAAAACAAACTACCAGTTCAGATTTCATCACAAAATCTACTTCAAGATTTTAAAGTCGTTCGTGAACAACTCGGAATCGCAACAAGGAATCTTGATTTTTTGAAAAACGAACTGAAGAAAGCAACTGATGATCTCGTCCTTGTTCAATCTCTGGTTGCTAACTGGATCTAGTGTTTTTCAGATCATCTTCTCTATAGGAGTTTATTTACCTAGTAAATCTTCTATTTTCTTGTTTTTATAAGAAGAATAACTAGAGTTTGGAATAGCCATTATTGTGATTACACATAGCTATGTCCAACGTTTTCATCTTCATGTTTTTAGATTTATTGGTTTAAATTCTAAATTTGTTTGGAAGATGATTTTTGCAGTATTAATCATTATGGTTTTATATATTGCAATATGTTATGGGATATGTGTGTTTGCGTCCGTGAACTATGACTATCCCATACCTTGTCAAAAGTAAAGTCTTTCGTATGTCGATATGCATGTATTGATAAAAGAATGAATAGACTTTTGACAAATACAAAAGTTAAGCCTATTATGTCAATTATTGATGGAAGATAGGTTATATATTTTGTTTTCAAGGATTATGTCTATTGAATGTCGTTATGCGAATAGTGATGGAAAATAGAATGAATCCTTGTGTTTTCCGCAGTAATTTATCTTCCCTGACCATATTTTATGTATTACTGTGAGGCTCCGTAAAGTGTATTATGTTGAGCGTTTAACGACCAAGTTGATTATTTTCATGATTAGCTATGTTGTTGTTCCGTAAGTTACTTTATGCGAGCATATTCAACTAAATTAATCATCTTGTTTGGTTATTTAGTTGTTGCTCCGTAAGTTTTCTTATGTCGAGCACGACCAGTTAAATTGAGTACTTTTGTGATTAGTTTGATTGTGTATTTCGATTAGATTAATTATGGGTTCTCTTGTGATTAATCTAATTGTATATTTTGAGTCTCCATAAGTTCACTTATGTTGAGCATTTGTCGATTAAATTAATCATGGGTTCTCTTGTGGTTAGTTTAATTGAATATTTTGGATTCAAATTCATACTTGTATGTGATTTGTTATGTCCAAAGAAATCCTTCTTTTCCTTCGAAATTAAGGTCGCTCTTGTTGTTCTCTCGGGAATGACATTTTATGGGGGAGAGTTCTCTAAAGAATCAACTAGACAGTCAGACTCAATCTAGATAAAAAGTATATCAAAGAGTTTATATCTCAATCTCTCGATTTGATATATGCTCAAGCAAAATAGAAATCTGCGGGGTCTTTATCAAATACTATAGAGATAATTTGGACGGTACCAAAGACCAATATCCAAGTGTCAATCAATTTAAATCAACAACCAAAAGGTCGGATATTCTAATTGATTGAACAACGCACAACCTGTGATATTTCAATTATATAACAAAATATAATGCGGAAAAGAAATAACACAGACGCCAGAATTTTGTTAACGAGGAAACCGCAAATGCAGAAAAACCCCAGGACCTAGTGCAGATTGAACACACACTGTATTAAGCCGCTACAAACACTAGCCTACTCCAAACTAACTTTGGTCTGCACTGTAGTTGAACTCCAATCAATCTCACACTGATCCAAGGTACAGTTATGCTCCTACGTCTCTGATCCCAGTAGGATGCTACGTACTTGATTCCCTTAGCTGATCTCACCCACAACTAAGAGTTGCTACAACCCAAAGTCGAAGACTTTAATAAACAAATCTGTATCACACAGAAAAGTCTACGGTAATAGATAAATCCATCTCCCATGAATATACCTACGAGTTTTGTTCCGTCTTTTGATAAGTCAAGGTGAACAGGAACCGATTGATAAACCGGACTTATATTCCCGAAGAACAGCCTAGTATTATCAATCACCTCACAATAATCCTAATCGACGCACCGAAAAAAGATATTGTGGAATCACAAACGATGAGACGAAGTGTTTGTGATTACTCTTCTATCTTGTCTATCAGAGATATAAATCTCGAGCCAATTATTACATTTGTACTCGTAACGATAGAAGATGCAAGATCAGATCACACAACTACATGAAAAGTAGTATCGGTCTGGCTTCACAATCCTAATGAAGTCTTTAAGTCGTTAACCTAGTTTTGGAAGAAGAAACCAAAGGTTAAAGTAGAATCGACTCTAGCTATGCAACTAGTATCACACGTAAGGTGTGGGGATTAGGTTTCTCAGTTGCTAGAGTTCTCCTTTATATAGTCTTTCAAATCAGGATTTGCAATCAATGTTAGCTTAGTAACAAAGCATTCAATATTCACCGTTAGATGAAAACCTGATTAGATTCAAGCTAATATTTCTCAGCCGTTGGATCGAAAACTTAGCTTGTTACACACAAATAAAATGTCCAATTTTGGGTTTATGTAGCCGTTCCCAAACATTAACATTTGTTGGTTCAACAATAGTTAACAAAATGGTTAGCCATATGATTACTTTTATATCCACCATATTCATCTTCACCATAACTAGTTCAAATGACTCAAATGAACTAGTTAGAGAGTTGTTCAATTGCTTAGATCTTATGTAACTACACAAGACACAATCGAAGAAATAACGGTTTGGTTCACTCGAATCGGTTCATGAACTTTATATCCACGGTTTGCAAAAGCATTCCTTAGTTTATATAAACATGAGTTCAAGAATAACCGATTTTAGATATGACCTGCTCAAGTTCGCGGACTGGGTTCGCGGATTTAAGCTCACGGAAGGAGTTCACAAACTCCAGCAGAAATTCTCAGGTCGAGAACTTCCGCCAGTTCGCGGACTTGGCTCACGCCACATTTCGTTTCTCTTGATCAACAAAGTTCGCAAACTTTGGTTCAAGGAATAAGGACTTATACATATATGTGTTTCCACAACAATGCTTATATCTTACCAATGGTTATGTAATTTAAACTCTCATTTCAATCATTGAAACATTCTCAGAGGACGTTATATAGCCATTATTCACAGACTATTTTTCGTCAGAGCAATTTCCAAAGTGATTGAAACATAACATGACATTCGTCACTAGGTAAAGATGAATTTGGCTAAAGCGAAAGCTTACCAACACATATTTCGAGAAATAGATAAGCGAGTTACACTCGGCTCGAAATAGCAAATGTGTATAATGAAAGTCTATATATCAAAACGACTTTTGTCTCAAGAATAGGAGATAGAGTAGATAGACTTTTGAGTGACAGATAAGTTCAAGTCTCCACATACCTTTTAGTCGATGAAGATCCACCAGTTCCTTGAGTAGTCCTTCGTCTTGTATGATCATTTCCATGGAGTCTTGATCTCAATTACACTTTCTATCTTAGTCCGAGACCTTTAGCTATATAAGCTAGAAATCAAGACTTATAGTTTTGATCACTAATATTGACAAACATGCATGAGATAGGAACGCATGCGAGTTCGACCGAGCAATGCTCTAACAATCTCAATTAACGTACCACCAATCTTCGATGGCTCTAATTACTTATGGTGGAAAATTGCTATGCGAGATTTTCTTCAAGCACATGATTTACAATCATGGGTATATGTTGTTAATGGCTATAATGCTCCTATTGTGGCAGTTGGAGATGTAAACGTTCCCAAGGATATTGGTGAATACACCCCTGCCGACGGTTTGAATGCCATTATACATGCTATTACCCCAAATCTTCAGCACCATGTGTCAAATTGCACGAGGTCTAAAGATGCGTGGGATATCTTAGAAACCGTATTCGAAGGTAATTCTAGTGAAAAGGAAGCTAGGCTTCAAAACCTTAATTCCGATTGGGAAAACCTTCGTATGGCAGATGAAGATACATTTTATGAGTTTAATCACAAAGTGTCTGAAATTGTTAATGCATCTTTTGTATTGGGTAAGACTATTTCTGAAAAAGACATTGTGATGAAAATTCTCAGATCGCTGCCATCTAGATACGACTCTAAGAAGCATGCCATCGTTGAGGTAAATAACCTTGATAATCTCTCCAGAAATACGCTGGTTGGGAAGCTTAAGATCTTTGATCACGAACATTCATCCAAAACTAAGGATGTTGCGTTCAACGCATAAAAGGACACTAAATTACTTGATAAAAGTAAAAAAGTGTATATCTCTGAAGATGATCACTCTGAGACAGATTCAGCAGATGAAGATCTTGACAAGTCGGTCTCGATGATCACAAGACTGTTTAGGGATCTTCTGTTGAAGAGAAGTAAACGGCTCTCCAGAGATAAGCCTAAAGCATCAGTTAAACCTCATAATCGTATTCCTCCTAAAAATAGGGAAACAGATGAAACTAATGATGAGGATATGCCTCAGTGCCTTAAGTGTAAGGGATTTGGTCATTTTGCCAACGAGTGCCCAAATCGTAGAAAATACACCAGGAACAAAGGTCTTGCTGCAACTCTTGATGAAATGTCTGACAACTATGATTCTAATGAAGACGATAAATCAAGTGTTGCACTTCTTGGTGAAAATATTGATTTTGATAACTGTAGCAATACTTACATCAATCTCGATATTCTTTCAGAAGAAAACACAACTAATCTGGAAGAAAAAATTGACCCATTTCTTGGAAACTCTGTTTGTAATGTTTCAGGTTCCACCATGTGTCTAGCTGCGTGCATATCTCAGAAGCCTGACTTTTATCCTAGTTTGACGTGCTCGTATTGTTTTCTAAAGGGTCATGAACTTTTAAAGTGTTACAAGTACAAACACCAATTTAGGCACGTCAACAAACTTCAACGAAGAGCAAATTATTTAGCAAATAAGCTTAAACTTGCTCAGAAGACCGCTAAGGTATGCAGGATTTTATCTTCGTCTAAGAAGTTAGTTTCCAAGAATAAACCAAGACCATTAGAGAAGAAAGGATGGTCGAGTCGTTTTGATAGACAAAGGTCTGTGGATTCCTCTCAAGAGAAAAATGGTGGACAAATTGTTGTTCACCACAGCGCAACTTGATTGTGTTGTTTTAGAAATCTTGTCTCATGTGCCTGATCAAAAGAGACAATGATTTTGTACCTCTCAGGCTTTAGGAAAAGTTTTTTTTTCTCTCTTGTTTTCTTAGTTTTTGTTCTTCCCTGGATATCAACAAAAGAGGGTTATTATCGACAATTCTACTCTTTATAGGGTTGTGAATTGGTCGTGTACGAACCTGTTTAAAGGTTTCGAAACCCTACATTCCTTTTTCCTTCCTTAAAACCTTTTTTTATCTCAAGACTACTTGTTGAGTTCAATTTGTGATTTCTTCTCACAAACCCATAAGTTATGGACACTCCAAGCGTGATGTCTTCTGATGGAAAAGATGTTAATATGATTGTTAAGCCATCAATCATGAAGGAAAAAGAGAAATCTCCGTTACCTCCTACCTTGAAAAGAAAGAGAAGGAATGTGAGGAAGCCAAGAGCCGTTCCTTCAAATTCTCAGAAGTTTTCTGATGTTATTGAAGAGTTGAAGGAGATGGGAAAGGAGATTCGACAAATAAAGGCTTTTGTGTATAAAACTCATGAGATTCAGAATGCCCTGGTTCGACATCATCATCTAAGAAGGTTTATTGATATAAACTCCTACCTTAATGAAACTTATGTCCTAATGGCTGTTGACGACAAGGAGTTCGGGTACGATAAAGAATTCTTCAAAGGTCTTATTTCCTAGTAAATCTTCTATCTTCTTGTTTTTGTTAGAAGAATAACTAGAGTTTGGAATAGCCATTATTGTGATTACACATAGCTATGTCCACCGTTTTCATCTTCATGTTTTTAGATTTATTGGATTAAATTCTAATTTTGTTTGGAAGATGATTTTTACAGTATTAATCTTTATGGTTTTATATATTGCAATATTGTTATGGGGGAGAGTTCTTAATTGAACTTGTGCTTAATTGCCAAATCTTTGTGGGGAGTGCAGCTGTGGAATATTATAGGGGTTATCTTGTATCTTTATAAACTCCTTGATGAATGCATTTAGCTTCGGCTATATGATTGCATCTAAATAAGATGATATGTGTTTCTTTCTTTTGGTCATGAAATGTCTCTTTCGTATATTTCTTTAGGATCCCGTTCTTGTACCTTTGCCAATTTTATTGACAAAAAGGGGGAGAATTAATATGTAGTTCACACTACAAATACATATGGTTTTCGGATCATTATGTAAGGGGGAGTGGTTTCCATGTGAGATGGAGTATTGACTAAGGGGGAATGATACATATCACCATAGTATTGTCGTTGAAGTTGTGATACAATTGAACTTTGACGCTGTGTAATGATACTATGACACTGTATAACAATGATTGAGAACTGTTGTTTTCTCGTTGTTATAGCTATGTATTTTCAACAACGATGATGCTGAACTTACAACCTTTGGGATTATTGGAGTACTTGGAAGTGACGAAGATTTCAAGTAATGTTGAAGATTAGACATATGGAATAGGAGCTACAAAAGTTAATTTATTTATTTTTTGTATTCCATATGTATTGATAATTTTGTCACTAAAATTGACAAATGGGGAGATTTTTAGAGCATTGCTCGGTCGAACTCGAATGCGTTGCTATCTTAAGCATGTTTGTCAATGTTAGTGATCAGAACTATAAGTCTTGATTTCTAGTCTACTATAGCTAAGGTCTCGGACTAGGATAGAAAGTGTAGTTGAGCTCAAGAACTCCATGGCAATCATCATACAAGACGAAGGACTACGCAAGGAACCGGTGGATCTTCATCGACTAAAAGGTATGTGGAGACTTGAACTTATCTATCACTCAAAAGTCTATTTATCTCCTATCTTGAGACGAAAGTTGTTTTGCTATATAGACTTAGATTATACACATTTGTTATTTCGAGCCAAGTTTATCTCGCCTATATATTTCTCGAAATATGTGTTGGTAAGCTTTCGCTTTAGCCAAGTTCATCTTTACCTAGTGATGAAAGTCATGACAAGTTTCAATCACTTTGAAAATTGCTTACTTTGACGAAAAATAGTTTGTGAATAACAACTATAGAATATCAACGTCCTCTAAGAATGTTTCAATGATTGAATTAAGAGTTTAGATTATATAACCATTGGAGGATATAAGCATTGTTATGGAAACACATATATGTATAAGTCTTTATTCCTTGAACCGAAGTTTGCGAACTTTGTTGATCAAGAGAACCGAAATGGTGGCGTGAGCCAAGTCCGTGAACTGGCGGAAGTTCTCGACCCGAGAAATTCTGCTGGAGTTTGTGAACTCCGTCCGGGAACTTAATTCCGCGTACCCAGTCCGCGAACTTGAGTAGGTTATATCTAAAAATGATGTCTGTGAACTTATTCTTATATAAACTAAGGAATGCAAATTGCAAACCGTGGCTATATATTTCATGAACCAATTCGAGTGAATCAAATCGTTTTTGCTTCAATTGTTTCTTGTGTAGTTACATAAGATTTCCTTGCAATTGAACAACTCTCTAACTAGTTTATTTGAGTCACTTGAACTAGTTATGGTGAAGAAGAATATGGTTGATATGAAAGTGATCATATGGCTAACCATTTGGTTGACTATTGTTGAACCAACAAATGTACAAGTTTGGGTACGGTTACACAAGCCTAGAAAGGTGCATTTCATTTGTGTGTAACAAGCTAGTTTTCGATCTAACCGTGGAAAGATATTAGCTTGAATATAATCAGTTTTTCATATAACGGTGAATATTGAATGCTTTGTTACCAAGCTAACATTCATTGCAAACCCTGATTTGAAAGACTATATAAGGGAGAACTCTAGCAACTGGGAAACCTAATCCCCACACCTTCTGTGTGATACTAGTTGTGCTAAGCTAGAGTCGATTCTCCTTTCACCTTTGGTTTCTTCTTCTAAACCAGGTTAACGACTTAAAGACTCATTGGGATTGTGAAGTCAGACTGATACTACTTTCTTGTAGTTGTGTGATCTGATCTTGCTGTTTCTATCGTACGAGTACAATTGTAATAATTGGCTTGAGATTGATATCTCCGATAGGCAAGATATAAAAGAAATCACAAACACTTCGTCTCATCGTTTGTGATTCCACAATATATTTCTTTCGCTGCATCAATTAAATTATTGTGAGGTGATTGATAATACTAGGCTGTTTTTCGGGAATATAAGTCTGGTTTATCAATTGGTTCATGTTCACCTTGATTTATCAAAAGACGAAACAAAACTCGTAGGTATATTCGTGGGAGAAGGATTTATCTATTACCCTAGACTATTCTGTGTGATACAAGTTTGTTTATTAAAGTCTCCGACTTTGGGTCGTAGCAACTCTTAGTTTTGGGTAAGATCAGGTAAGGGAATCAAGTACGTAGCATCCTGCTGGGATCAGAGACGTAGGAGCATAACTGTACCTTGGATCAGTGTGAGATTGATTTGGGTTCAACTACAGTCCAGACCGAAGTTAATTTGGAGTAGGCTAGTGTCTGTAGCGGCTTAATACAATGTTTTTTCAAACTGGACTAGTTCCCGGGGTTTTTCTGCATTTGCGGTTTCCTCGTTAACAAAATTATGGTATATGTGTTATTTCTTTTCCGCATTATGTTTTGTTATATAATTGAAATATCACAGGTTGTGCGTTGTTCAATCAATTAGAATATCCTACCTTTTGGTTGTTGATTTAAATTGATTGACACTTGGATATTGGTCTTTGGTACCATCCAAGTTATCTCTCTAGTATTTGATAAAGACTCGCAGATTTCTATTTGCTTGAGTATATATCAAATCGAGAGATTGAGATATAAACTCTTTGATATACTTTTTATCTAGATTGAGTCTCAATGTCTAGTTGATTCTCTAGAAAGTATATTGGAGTTTGTTCATACAGATTGTTAAGCGAAATATTGGGTGTGGTTGTTGTACCCTCACTTTTTGAGGTTTCTTTAGTGGAGGCATGATTATGATTCGGGTAGGTTAATTGACGAAGGAATTTTTGAATCGACGATTAATCGTCGATATTGAAGATGAAGAAAAAAAAAATCGAAAACCCTAACCCTAAGAGTATGCCGGCACAAAACAAAAATAAGGGATATATGAATTTGGTTTTTATATTTTAAATTTTAGGGGAAAGGGTAGTATAGTCTATTCATAATATTTTTTAATTAACCAAAGGGTATTTTATTATTTTCATACCCAAAAATCACCCCTTAGCAGACACTATGGTTTGGGGGAAGTAATTTATATCCCCCAATTAGTTTCAATATCCCCCAATCGCGCGTTCTTATGCACTGGGGTGCTACCGGACCAAAACATATTTCCTGCCAAAATATAGATTATACATCTTGTATACTTCGAAAAACTAATCGAAAATCTAGATCCCTAATTTTATTTCCTGTCAACAGAAAAGATGTGTTAGAGCATAGCTCGGTTGAACCCACCAAGCGTTAGTATGTCAAGTTTGGTTGTCATATTTTAGTGAATCAAAACTCATTTAAAGAGTCGCTTGATTATGTACTAGAGTCAACTTCGTATAGGTTAGCTTGAAAGTATTAGGATATGAGACATTACAAGTATTGCGAAGACTTGAAGAAGTGAAGAAGTAAGAAGCTACAACGACAACATCATCCTTCCACTTGAGGTTAGTGATATTTGAATTGAACTGTTTCATTCCCTAATGTATCTTTCAAGTCGTGCATATTGAAACCCAAACTGTGAAGCATGAACACTCTAGTTAGACATAGTATTAAGGAATACAATACGAGGTTTATTGCTTAATCATTAAACTTTGTAGATAAGACATCAACATAATCGTTTAAATGAATAACACTATGTATGGGTATGAGGTGAGGATTTCATCCTAGGAAACAATGTTTTACATGTGTTTTAAGGAAGAAAATTCATGAACTTGTTTTGTGAATCGAAAAGGAAACCGTCAGGCGTTATTGGTATTGTTATTCATTGCATATCTTTTTAACAACCAATATGTGTGATTAGTATAACCGTTCATGACTTGTTTGTGTTCTTGGTAAAACTATTCACAAAGGCCTAACTTTTGTATTGGTATGAATTTTATTTGTGAATCCGATCTTAAGTAATCACCTGGGATGGTACGATCGAGTTCGTGATTTTGTGTATGACCGAATCTGGTTAAAGGGGAACCGATCCTAGTAAGAGGTGCAACACATCACAAAGGGAATCGATCCTTGTATGAGGTGCAGCAAGTTTTTAGCAGAAAGGGGAACCGATCCTATGGACATGTGCAACACGTTTTTAGGCAAAGGGGAACCGATCCTATGGACATGTGCAGCAAGTACAAGTTAGATACCATATATATGTGGGGAACCAATCCTAGTACCTAGTCAACCGAATTTTTGGAAAGCTAGTGTGACTATGCACAGTACTCACGTAGAGGTAGAACCGAAACTTGTTTTGGTAGAACCGTGAAATCCATGATTTGTGATTGAATGTTCTTGATCAATCACATAGTTCTTGAAAGTTAGATGAACCAATTCTAAACTTGTTTGGAAGTGTGGCAAATCGGTTTCAAGGTTGTAAGTATGAAAGAGGACTTACAAAGTAAGGATGTCGACATGTTTTGAACATGTGAAGTAACGCCAATCTTAAATTGTTCAAAGTTATTCCTTAATAGCTAAAGGAAGAAAATCCCAGGACCGAAACATAAATAAGTTAAGAATCTTTTATTTAAGGTTTTTAATTTTATTTTAGGAAAATGAGAATTAGTAATGTGCATTTACTAGTTGAAGATTTTCCAAAGAGATTTTCGGTCAATATTTTGGACAAATCATTTTCAAGAATTATGGAAACAAAATTTGGAATATATTGCATATCTTGAGAATATTTTCGGTTTTGGAAATTCCTTGGTGTTCAAACTTCCTTGTCTATAAATATGAAAGTTCGTATTTCGAGAAAACTAATCCTTCGTGACAACAAACTTCCTCGGTTGTGTTGTTACTAGTGAAGCCGCCTATTCGGAGAGGAGAGTAACCTAATTGGGCGAAATGTCTTACGGCCGCCGCAGTTTAAAGTCTTGTTTGGGATTGAGAAGCTCTATTAGTACCGTTGGTGGGAAACTAGATAATTGCAGTTTATCTTGTGTTTTCGATTGATTTGATTGACTAACGGTGGTTGAACTTTGATTGCACCTAGTTTGTTTATGCTTGAGAATCTTCTTTTCTGATATAAGATTCACTCAAACTAGATCGAAGTTTCGACAGGGATCTTTAGACTGTTTGTAGATCTAAAGACGTCTTGTGATAATCCATTGTTAACAGACTCCGTTCTGTGCCTGATTGATCACAAGAGATTCAAGTTGTTGTGTGCAGGTGTTTATTGAAGATCTAAGAAGATTTAAAGACGAAGAAGATATTGAAGATTTCTGATTTGGGGTTCATAATCTTTTGTGTGCACAATACTTGTTTCGGTATAGAGGATCCAACTATAATCGGTACCCTCGTGGTAGATTAGATTGATTAGTTGTGTGGATCGACATTAATACAATTCTTTGTGATTAAAAGTATTGATTGAAAAATCTTAACAATTACTTCGGTAGTTGATAATGAAAAAGCGGGGGTCTAACAACCACAACCAATATTTCGATTAACAATCTGAATGGACTAACTCCAATATACTTTCTAGACAATCAACCAAATAGTCAGAAACAATCTAGAAAAAAGTATATCGAGGAGTTAATATCTCTCTGATCGAATTTTTAATAGTGGTAAATAAGGTTGTCGTTCACTCGGACTTGTTGAAATTGATTCTAGGCTTAAATATAAAAATACTAAAAATAAGAAATTATATACAAATTATGTTACGGGATGAAGAATTCACTGGGACTCAGGATTTCACTGCTTTCATATTCAAGTGGTTCAAAAATTAATCCTAGAAATTTATCGCTCGAACAAAAGAAATATCAACTCTAATATTTTGCCAAGGATAGATTTCGTAAAACATCAATTGTAAATTACAAGCATAGTGTATCTAAAGCACCTAAGACTAAGCATACACTATCTAACAAGATGACAATTGATTAATAGAAATCATAAATCATTTAAAATCGGTGCAAAAAGTAAATAAAAGAATTAATCAAATTACCACATTGATGAAATCAAGCTTTCTCCGTCATCCCAATGTTGGGTTTAGCTCATTAGGTTGGAAACACGCTCGAAATATAATTTCATTTCTCAAAGTGTTTACAAATAATGAAAATGGGAGAAAATTATCAACGCAATGATTTTATTTTCTCTCCCCAACTCTCCCCCTCAAATGTGCTCTCTAGCTCTCTATTTATACACACAAATACACATTACTCAAATATATTCTTCCATAACTCCAAAATCTTCTTCTTTTTAATTAAAAATATCTTCAGGAATTTTTCCTTCTCTTTATTCTCCATATTTGTTTACTAAACTCATATCTTTTTCAATTCGCAGAATAAAATCCAAGATAAAATCTTCCAAGGATATCTCTCTTGTTTAATACAAGATAACTTCCTTTTTCTTCAAATTCTTCCTGTTTATAAGGCAAGAAGATATTCTTATCTTAAAGATAATAAATCCTTTACCGGTGGAACCAAATTTCCCGAAAATATTCTTTTTGAATGTTGAAGATAAAGGGTGCCTCTTATCCTTCTATTGGGGTGCCGATAGTAATTTGGGTGCTGAGAACAAATTTGGGCTGCACATAAACGCGGGTTCCCCTTAGCCAAATCTGAGGTCCGCTTAGCAAATGTCCTCCGGGGGGTGCCTTTAGCAGTTTTTTCGAGCCGATTCTTCCAAAAATGTTTATTTTCCAAAAATACCTACAAACACAGAAAACACCAAAATAAGTACAAAATCGAGTACCAACATAGAGAAAATTGAGGACAATTTAGACACAAAAATGTGTCTATCAAATACCCCCAAACTTATTATTTGCTAGTCCTCGAGCAAATTTATTTTAGAAAATAAAGTCTACACTTAGCATGCGCAGCAAGCCGTTAAACCGCTAGGTGGCCCTAGAGGCGGAGTGTTGTCTCCGGGGGGTTTACCAGAGGTGTACCCACAAAACCTTTACTCCATACCCTAACTATTTACGCAGAACCTTGGAAGGCACTAAAGAATCTCCTTGGTTGGCATACTTATTGACTACAGAAGGAAGTACCCTGATGCGAAATTCCAATTGATGTACACGAGTTTGCACTCAAGCATACTAAAATTCATATAAAGTGATAGAGCTCTACTCAGATAGTTTCTGGACATCATAAACCGGAGTCAACCAATCACATGGATAGATTAAGAAGACGGATGTAGAGAAAAACGTAGATGATGTTGACTAAGGTGAACCTATCCTAATGGACTGAGATACTGGTCTGGACTAATATCAACACAAGGCAAATACAAGGGAACCAGTGGCCGATAATCCTAACTCTAGGTCAACTCACTGGCAAATACAAGGGTACCAGTGGTCGAATTTATTGTATTTATTCTGGTTGGTCTGGTGGTCTGGTCTCAATTTTTTTTTTGTATCTCAGTCACTCTATTTCACCCTAGTAATGGTAAAAAGAAAAAAAGAAGTGATTAGGATTCTTTCGATGTTTCCATCACGAGGATATGGCGAAACTACCATGTTTTCTTTTCTAACACCTGAGCTCTGTGCTTTTATGAATAGACTCTTCTAGATGTTTCCATCTAATCAGATTGGTTCCTCAACTCCTACAACCAAAATGTTCCCATCCACTTAGATTTGTTAGTGCAATCCTTAATAGGCATAAATTTCTAGGCTCTGGAGTTTATTTATTGCAACTAAAAAGTTTCTCCCATACCCCCAAACTTAAATCTAAGATTGTCCTCAATGTTCTAAAGATAAAATTAAAAGCATGAACAAGGAGAAATTGTTACCACTTGAGGAAAAGAAACAAGGAAGGATATTACCGTGTCGCATGAAAATGGGTTACCTCCCAAGAAGTGTTAAGGTTAAAGTCTTCAGCCAGACAAGGAAAGGATTAACCACCTTGCAGAATCATATAGCAGTAACCGGAATAACTATGGGTCATCTGGATCAAAAATTATTACCCAAAAGAAGAGAAAATTTTAACAGACCAAGAAGATACTGAACATACCCTTTGTAGTTGCAAGAAATCCTACACTACACCCCTCATATGATTTCATTATTAATCAACTCATTTTTAGGTTTACACTCTTATTTTTATTGATCAATCTTTGAATATTCTTACAAGAAAAGATAAAGAAATCAAGAATGATCTCTGCTCTAGATTTTCTCTCTCCTATTTACTTGTTTCTTACTCAAAAAATATCTCTCTCTTTTCTTTACAACTTGAACGACTATTTATAGGGAAATACATAGTGGATGACAGCTAATCTGTCCTTTATTTTCGGGTATGATCTGCGACATTCTCGCAACCTTACAAATATTAATTTCGCAAGTTCTCTAATTTTCGCAGGACTATCACATCTTTCTCGTGATCTTAGCTGACGTCATTTATTATATTCTTCCTGAAATTGTTCTGCGACGCTGTTGTATTGTGTTGTTGATAATTTCGCTGAAATATTGCCGTTACGAGATTCTGATCCTACATCTTTCCTCTTCTCATATCTTTTATGCGAAGTAGAGAATGATGTGAGAAATGCCGCAGCTGTTCTCCTCTTCATATTCTGCATTTCTCACACGTATTCTTTCTTCCATCTATTTCTCGACACGTCTTTTGTAACCGTTGCTTTTTAACCGCTTATATCTTTCTGTATTAATCGTGTTTATTTTCTCGAGGAAAAATTCCCTCTATATATATTCCTTCTCACTCTCTTTTTCTTTCTTTTTATTTTCTCTGCAACTTCATCGTTCTTCTGCAAATTCCATTATTTGCAACTTTTCTTCTTTCTTCTTCAATATTTTTAAGTTCTTCTTCATCTTTATACTATTCTTTTGCAAATCTTCATAGTTCGTAATTTTCTTCAAAATAATCTCCCTGCTATTGCTTTCCATGGATTCATCAAGGTTAGTTTTCTTTTTTCTTCTTTATGAGTTTTACTGAAATTGATCTTGTTTATTGCCTTATTTGATGTTGTTTATGTGATTCTCGTACTCTTGTTATTTCAGCAAAAGCGCCTCTAACACTAGATTTACAGTTCAAAACCCTGACATTCCCAAATCGCAGCATAAGGTTGTTTCGCATAAAAGAAAGTCTGCGAATGAGAAGGTAGTAAGAAACACTATCCTTTTCTAATAACAATATAGTTGCTTTGTTTCTTATCTGGATTGTAATTCTTAGGGTGATAAAGATTTTAATAAACCTCTCAAGAAATCTCGCCACCTTAAAACTGTTCCAACTTCTGTTCCCTTCCACTTAGTCATCTCTTCTAAATCTCCTGCGACATCTTCGCAAGATAAACCTTTATCTCCAATTCGCGAAAAAGCTTCCCCAGACTTCATTTCTTCAGCTGACCTTTCAATGATTGAAACCCCCCTTGTTGATCCTTCTGTGAATGAAACCTCTTCTCTTCCCATTGAGAATGTTTCTCAACCTTCTATCTCTACCAGTTCTCTACCTAAGTCTCTTCCTCTTTCGAAAGAAACTGTGGAAGGGATAGATATTGCCTTCAAAGTTTTATCTGAAGTTCTGGATGATGTTAAGAAGTCTTCTATTGATCCTATCAAGTCTAATGTTTGCGAAATTCTGAGTAAGCATTTGGGTTCTGACAGAGCTGCTTCGCAGACAACTTTGGAAAAAGAATGTAATGCTCTTCGTCTCGAAAATCAGAAGCTTCAGAATGTTTTGCTGGATTGTGACAATCTTCGCAAGAAGAATGATGAATTGAGAGGTATGATTTTCTTATCTGTGTCTTTAATTTGCCTTTTTAATGGTTTTATCCTTCCCATATTTAATTATCCTTGAAATCCCTCTTTCGCATGTTAAGCTTTAAACCAGAAACGAATAATGGAGAGATATCAATTTGAATTTGCTATTGAAGAATCCCTTGTTGATAAAGAAATATTAATGGATCAATATAACCAATGAAAATACCCAATTAGTTCAAAGACAATATTTATTAGGTAATGAAGTATCGCGTCTTTCTTATTCTTTAACTAAAGCTAATTTAGGGATGGAAACTTTATCAGATGAGAATAAAACCTTATCTCAAGAGAAGCGAACTTATTTAAACAAGATGGCGATATCTTCGCAACAACTTAATATTCTTCAAAAAGTATGTGATGACCAAGAGCAATCTCTTCGCTCTTTGAGAAATGAACTTAAAGAAGTAACAGAGTCATCTATCGCTGAAAGAGATACACTCATTCAAGGTAGAATAACTTTAAGTGTAAAGGCGAATCAGCTTAAAGAACAATATTCCAAATTAGAAGAATCTTATTCTTCTCTTGCGAAGAAAAATGCCTTTCTTATTTCTAAAGAGAAAAATCTTCAGTCTCGACTTAAAGGTTTAGTCGGAGATAAATTTGATGACGCAATGGACCGTTGGGAGAATAGTTGTCTGTCCTTGATTCAACACCTTATTTCGCAAAAGGAAGGTAGTCATAATAGTTTGACTGCCTTAATTATCTTTTCTTTGTCATATCTTTCTGAATTCTTCATTTTAATGAAATTTTGTATTCTATCTTTCGCAGAGTCTGAGAAGAATCTTCACTCTTCCATTTCTGTTTTGGAGGCTGAATATTCCAAAATTCGCAAAGAAAATGCATTGCTCGTCTCTGCCCTTACTGGTTCTCGCGACCGAGAAGAAAGAAGACTTGATTATCTTGCTTATTTTAAGGATATTCAAGATAAGAATCATCAGAGAGCACTTATTCGTCAAGTTCATCTCCGGGCTGAAGTCCTTGTAAATGACATTTTATTGTCCAAATCTCTTCCTCCTACATCAATTGATCCTTTAGAAGTAGATGATGATGAAGTTCCTCGTTCTGCTGATAGTGATTATGATTACGAAAGCGGTGCAGAGGATAATTTCTTGGAAGATGAAGAAGGGATTCCTTCTAAAGAAGCATCTGCTGGTGTTAATCAAAATGAGAAAGAAATTTCTCCTGAAGAAGTAATTTCTGGCGATAATCAAGATGCTAGTCAAGGCGAAGATAAAAACCGAAATGAAGGAGAGGCTTGCAGGTATATTGGCGAAGAATTTTTGTTATCTCCTGCTACTGAAATTAATATTGAATCTTGAGCTTCTTATCTAGATTTGTCTTCTTGAATTGTCTTATTTTTATCACTTTTGCGAGTTACATTTTTCAACCAACTTTGGAATCAACTTTTCCTTTTAATATTTTGTTGATGAGAAAGATAATGCTTCTTGTGTATTGATTCCCATACTTTCCTCTCATTATGTTTCTTGCAAAAAATAATTTGTTACGAATACTTATAAATATTTTGTTTTATCATGTGGTCTTATTTTGCCTTCCTAACTAAAGGTCTTATTATGCCACCTCTTGTCATTGCGACAAAATCGCAGGACGTCCTTGCACTTTCATGCAAAAACCCATTGATCTTGCCTTAACTTTTTCTTTTGTATTATGGCCTCTTCAGGAATGTTGCGACAATATGACAAGCCTAAATATTCTTGCTAAAATAAAGCCCCATGACATTGCCGTTTTGCGACGAAATTGCAGGACGTCTTCGCACTTTCATGCGAAAACCCATTGATCTCGTCTTATCTTTTTCTTTTGTATTATTGCCTCTTCAGGATTGTTGCACAAATATGACAAGCCTTAATATTATTGCGAATAGAAAGCCTCATGACATTTGCGTCTTAAGACACTTATCAGCTCCCTAATGGAGGGTGCCGCCCTTATCTTCCCCCTGGTTGCCCCTTCAAGGAGGCGTACTTCTACCATACAAGGTTAGCTCCTCCCATCCAGTCTTAACAACAACCAGTTGTTTTCGCAGCCTCTTATCCCTTTTACCTATATGGTTTATGGTTACGAGACTGCACCCTAAGTGGGGTTTTCTTCGGGCCGAGTGCAGTATAAGCCAAGACTTGTCAAGAATGGCAAAGTACGCTTCAAACGTCCCTGGCACTCTTGACTCAACCGTGTACCTCGGCGCCTTGATCAGATCTGCACTCCTTGGGAGAGTCCTTATTACCTTAGTCTCCCAACCCAAGTCATATGCTTAAGTTAAGAATCCAAGGTGCCTCTCCCGGATGGGCTTTATTGACCCAAAATCTCCATGACTCAGGTTCCGGTGGCGGTGTAGCCTTTACCTGAACCATGCAACAGGTACCCCCTAATATTGTAGTTGCAGGATATCCTACACTACACCCCTCATATGATTTCATTGTTGATCAACTCATTTTTAGGTTTACACTCTTAATTTTATTGATTAATTTTTGAATCTTCTTACAAGAAAGATAAAGAAGTCAAGAATGATCTCTGCTCTGAACTTTCTCTCTCCTATTTACTTGTTTCTTACTCAAGAAAAATCTCCCTCTCCTTTCCAACTCGAATGACTATTTATAAGGAAATACATAGTGGATGACAGCTAATCTATCCTTTATTTTCGGGTATGATTTGCGACATTCTCGCAACCTTAGAAATGTTAATTTCGCAAGCTCTCTAATTTTCGCAAGACTATCATATCTTTCTCATGATCCTTGCTGACGTCGTTTCTGAAATTGTTCTGCGGCGCTATTGTGCTATACCATTGATAACTTCGTTGAGACATAATTGTTGCGAGATTTTGATCCTACATCTTGCCTCTTCTCATATCTTCTCTGCAAAGTAGATAATAATGTGAGAAATGCCGCAGCTGCTTATCTTTTCATATTCCACATTTATCACACGTACTCTCTCTTCCATTTATTTCTTGACACGTCTTCTGTAACCGCTCACGTCTCTTCGTCTTAATGGTGTTTATTTCTTCGAGAAGTAAATTTTCTTTATATACTCTTCTCCCCCCCTCTTTCCACTTTTCTTTTTACTTTCTCTTCTATTTTTATTCTCTCATCTCTGCAACTCTGTCATTCTTCTGCAAATTCTGGTGCTGTAATTTTTCTTCCTTCAATTCTTTTACTTTCTATACATTCTCATACTCTGTATTCAAACATGGCTCCAAGTGGTCATAGATATGAGAAGAATCTACAAGATGTCCAAAAAGATCTTGCTAATAAAGGTGTTACACTCTCCCCCATTCCTGGTGTGAATGCCAAATCAATTCTTTCTGTCAAGCTTTTCTCCAATCAAAATTATGATGATCAATCAATCATAATTTTTCTAGGTCAACTTCTCGCAGGTCTCCCTATTCCTCTTTATAACCCAGACATTCCTTTATTTTATGAAATTCTCGCTCATCCGGGATTTTCGCGAGCCATTTTCCAACTAAGTGGGGAATGCATCCGTCTGATGCTAGAGTTCGCTAATCGTGGTGCTGGTAAATGATCTCTTTACTCCAAAGAACTTAGGGATCCAAAATTCGCAGACCTAGAGATAGTTTTTGAGAAATATACAGTGACGAATTTCTTTGAAAACTACGAACTTATCTCCATGAAGAAAGAGAATACTCGCCGGGGTATTCGATTAAGAAAGAAAGATACCATTGTTGAAGCCAAAATTCTTATGCAAGATATTGACTGGAATTCTGGAAAAAATACAACTCCTCGCCAATCCAAAGATGACAAATGGTGTGTCTTTCCTTTAATCCTAAAGGGTCCCTATATTGCTGGATCAAACGTTCTTCCTGCGAATCTCGCTGCATATAAACCTTGGGTCTTCTCCTGGCCCGAGAAGGAGAAAGAAGTATGTTTCTCCCCTTTAACTCATTTTATATTTCTTTATTGATTTTTACTATTCTGTTCGCTAACTCTTGCGACATTTCGCAGATCCAAAAACTAAAGGATAATTATAACAGGACCGGGAAATCTAGTACTATGTTAGCTCTTCGCTCACACACAGATGAGGTAAGAAATTTTCTCTTATGACTTTAAATAGTACTGTTACTTCCATGCTTCCATTTCTTATTTCTATCTGTGTGTGAAGGTTATTGCTGAAGTAGAAGAATCTGTTGATGCTGCGAAGGTTGGTGATAAAGGTAAAGGTACTCTTCGCAGGGAAAAATCAACTGGTCCTCCTCCAAAGAAAAGAAAATTTCGTTCTCCTTCTCCTTCAAATTTTCTTCCTAACGAAAGTTCTGAAAATGATAAGGGTGATGAAGATAACGATGATCTTGCTGCAATTGAAGATTCTCCACCTGACTCTTCTATGGCTAAGCTTTCTGGCCTTTTTTCTGATTCTCTACAAGGTATGGGAGATAGCCAATTCGCAAATACCTGCAAAGCTCTCGCTACCCTTTGTGATGTCCCTTTACTGGATGGCGATAACTCTCTTCGCGGAGTTTCTAGATCCGTGACTCCCGTCTTCTTGCATTCTCTCAATAGTCTGGTATACTTTTATCTTTTTACTTTTTTATTGTTATAACTCAAAATCTCTTTCTATATTAATATTTTTTATTTCTTTTCACAGGCTGGAAAAGATTCTTTTGCTGTTGCCTCAGATCTTGAGAGAAGACGCGAAAATCTTGAAAAGAAGAATCTTCAATTTCGCAAAAAGAATGAAGAATTAGAAGCTGAAGTTAAAAGACTCCGCGAGAAAAATAGACAATTAGAAATTGATTCTTCCTCGTATAAGAATAAAATTTCTAGTCTTCAACAAGCTAATAATCAGCTTTACGGTATGTTACTTTTCTCTTTTCTCTTTTCTCTTTATTCATTCATCCTGTTGTTTTATCTTATTTAAATAATCCTTTTTGCAGACATCTATGGTCTTTCTGATGAAGCTACCCTTCTTCGCTCATTTCCTAATGCCTTGGATAATGAACGTCTTAACAATTCCTTAAATAGCTTTTCAAATGATAGAATTTCATCTCTTTCTCTAAATGAACGTAGATCGAAATTTTGCCTCTTAGAAATTGATCATAGATCCAGTTTAGGCTTAGCCAACAGATTTAAGCGTCTCCTTATTGATTCCAAAAAGAAAACCAATGAATTAAGAACCAGAATTAGCGGTCTCATAGATGATAAGGATCGTATCTCTGATCAAGGTTCCAAGGCTTTAGCGAAATTCCAAGAGTCTCTCCTTGAAGTTCAACTTGAGCGAGATGAAGTTAACCGCAAGAATATTGAACTCTGCGAAAGGGAAAATCAAATTCGTTCTCGTCTTCTCATAAGTAGTGAGGATGAATTTGTCTGGGCTGCGAAAATTTTAGATGATGCTAGAAAAGATTTAGGCGTAAATGTTAGTCTCCAAGTTGAACATACAGCCTTGATTAGAGACATGATTTCTGACAGAGAAGGTTGCTAATTGCTCTTCTTTACTAATCTTTTGCTTCTTATGAATTTTCATTAAGTTAATAATTAATTGTCTTTTGTTCGCAGATTCTGAAAATAAATATCGTGAAAAGATTGAAGAACTTGAAGCCGAAAAGGAGGAACTCGCAAAGAATCTTTCTTCTCGCAACGACAAGTATTCTAGATTGAAGAATCAAATTAAAATCACCGTTGCGAATTTTCAGAATTACGCTATGCATTTTGGAAACCAAACCATCCAAATGGTTTGTGATGATCATAATATCCCACATTCTGATTATCCTTGTCTTTTAGAAGAAATCCCACAGAAAACTCACAGTTTGATTATCTCTGATAGCGAAGCTGACGATGAAGAGTCTGATAGTGATGGAAGTTCTGATGGTGATAAAGATTCTGACATAGATGAAAAAGGAAACAAGTCTGGTGAAGATAATGAGGATTAACCAAGAAATAGTCTTTACTTCTTTCTTTGATTCTTTGTAATACTTGTACACTTATTTCTTCTTTATGTATATTTGTGTTTCTTTCATTTTGACCTGTGTGAATGAAAACAATTCTTATTTGCAATATAATTAATCAATATAATTATTAATTCTTGAATTTTTGAGTAAATCTCTCATCTGGAGACAAATAACATCCTCTAATTTCACACATTCCCATACTTGCCTCTCTTATTTGAATACAAATGAGAGATGTCATAAAACTTTTCTTATTGTATAATTTCGCAAATTTTTGCGAAGCGGATTATGTTTCTTTTCAAAATCTCATTCATGTGTGGTCTTATTTTTCCTTCCTAATTAAAGGTCTTATTATGCCACCTCTTGTCATTGCGACAAAATCGCAAGACGTCCTTGCATTTTCATACAAAAACCCATTGATCTTGTCTTAACTTTTTTTTTTTGTATTATGGCCTCTTCAGGAATGTTGCGACAATATGACAGGCCTAAATATTCTTGCGAAAATAAAGCCACATGACATTGCCGTCTTGCGACGAAATCGAATGACTTCTTCGCACTTTCATGCGAAAACCCATTGATCTCGTCTTATCCTTTTCTTTTGTATTATTGCCTCTTCAGGATGATTGCACAAATATGACAAGCCTTAATATCCTAGCGAATAAAAAGCCTCATGACATTTGCGTCTTAAGACACTTATCAGCTCCCTAATGGAGGGTGCTGCCCTTATCTCCCCCTAGTTGCCCCTTCAAGGAGGCTTACTTCTACCATACAAGGTTAGCTCCTCCCATCCAGTCTTAACAACAACTAGTTGTTTTCACAGCCTCTTATCCCTTTTAACTATAGGTCTTATGGTTACGAGACTGCACCCTAGGTGGGGTTTTCTTCAGGCCGAGTGCAGTATAAGCCAAGACTTGTCAAGAATGGAAAGGACGCTTCAAACGCCCCCGGCATTCTTGACTCAACCGTGTACCTCGACGCGTTGATCAGATTCTGCACTCCTTGGGAGAGTCCTTATTACCTTAGTCGCCCAACCTAACTCATATGCTTAAGTTGAGAATCCAAGGTGCCTCTTCCGGATGGGCTTCATTGACCCCAAATCTCCATGATTCAGGTTTCGGTGGCGGTGTATCCTTTCCCTGAATCATGCAATAGGTACCCCCTTATATGACATACTTTAGGTCTTACATTTGCCTCTTGCGAAATTGTATTTGCGAACTAAGGTGTACGCCATAAAGGTTCGCCTCTTTCTCTTTTGTCATTCTTCTCTGATTATTTTCTGTAAAATTAATTATCTCTGCGAGAGTCTCGCAATTCATACTATTGTATCTGAATTTCGCAATCTCAATTTTGTTGTTCAATCAAATGTATTTTTGAGAATTTTACTTATTGCGAGATTATCGCAACAACTTAATCATTCATACATTTCTTGTTTTTATTACTTTTTCCCTCCTCTGCTTCTTTATGATTTTCTGCTACTGCTTCCTTGGTAATGGTATGTTCATCCTTTTTATCCTGAGCTAGCATTAATTTTGCAACATCTCTTCTCCTTTCTTTTAGATTGTATCCACCATCAACTTCTCACTTCTTTGTACATCCTTGATTTTGTGTCGCCAGTTTTCCTTCTTGTTTGCTCTTCCTTCGCAAGATTCTATCTCAGTTTCGTAACATTTCTTTCCTTCAACCCAATCTCCCTTTATGATTCTTACACCATTGGGGTGAGGGAATTTGATGCATTGATGGAAAGTTGAAGCTACACCTAGAATCCTATGTAGCCAAGGTCGACCAATTAATGCATTGTAGGGTGATTCTACATCAATGAAACAGAATGAGATTTCAGAAGATATTCCCTTCAATGGAATTTGCATAGTAACCTCCCCTTTAGGCTTGTTAGCAGTACCATTAAAACCGTATATCTTATATGTTGATGGTATAAGATCATCATCTCTTCCACCCATGGTTTTATAAGTATGATAAAATAAGATGTTCACAGAGCTTCCAGTATCGACTAGGATTCTATTGATTTCCCATGAATCTTCAGCTTCATCACTCATCTTCTTTTGGTTTTGGATTAATTTCTAATTTCATTACTAATGGATTGTCATGCACCTCTTCTCCTTCGGGAATTTCTTCTGCGGTAAAAGAAATGATCTGTTTCTGCCATTCCTCTAGTCGCGAAATTTTCGCAATATTCATAATTTGTCTTCCATTATTATCTCTTGCGAACACTCTACTTAAAACATTATCATGAAAATCTTCAATTGTCTTATATGAATGTACGATAGAGTGACAAAATAGATTTTTTGCTTTTGCACCAACTTCTATGAAGAATGTTTCTTTCTTTTTCATCGTATTCACTTTGTGATGTTCTGGCGGGGGTGGTAATGGTTGAGATTGCGGATGCCCTACTAGAAAGTCGTTTAGTTTTCCTTGATCTATCATTCTCAAAATAATTCTCTTTACATTTCTGCAATCGTTTGTGGTATGTCCATGAAAATGATGATAAGAACAAAATTCATGACTTCTATGATTTGGGGGCGGTTCCATTCCCATGTTCCATGGTGTTGGTATATTCTCCATCAAAATTATAGCTTCCCATATCTTCTCCACACTTGCATTTAGAGGTGGCATCTTGATTTCTTCCCATATTACTTGTGACCTCCTTGTCCTCTATTAAAGTTTGGTCTTTGACCTCCATAAGTTTCTTGCGGTTGATCGAGTCTTTGAATCTTGTTATTTCCTCCACGACTGTAGAAATTTCTTTCTCTTTCATACTCTTCTTGATCTCGGCTCCCCATAGCTACCAATTCTGCTGATTGTTACTTGTCACCTTTTCTTGTTGTACTTGCGAAGTATTCGCCACTGTGTTTATTAGCTTGGGTAATAAGCTTGCATTCGCTTTGTGAGCTGGTGTTCGCAACTGGATATGATTCCATTTCATTTTGTTTTCCTCTAAAGCAATGTATTCTTCTTGAAGTTCTCGCAATTCAGTCATTGTAATCGTATTCTTGACTCTGAAAATTTGGACATACAACAGGTTTGTTGCAAACATAGCATTGATAAATGATAATATGAGATATCTCTCATCTACACGGCCAGCCATTTCGCTACACATAGTTCTCCATCTTTTAGTCAAGTGTTTCAAACTTTCGCCAATCCTTTGTTTTAATCCAAACACATCTTCTATACCAGGTCGTGAGGAATTATTACTTATATATGCTCCCAAGAATGTGGTCTGCAAATGATTGAAGGAGGTTATTGTATTCTTTGGTAAACCTTCAAACCATTTTAACGCTTCTCCTGTTAAGCTGGATGCGAAATATTTGCACAATACCGCATCATGATTTTCCCATTGTAACATGCACCTCACATAAGCTTTAATGTGTTGAATTGCACAAGTTGTTCCATCGAAAATGCTGGTTAATGCGGGCAAATTGCATTTCGGTGGTATTCCTCCTAATTGTACTTCCCTTGTAAATGGAGTTTTCGCAGCTTCTTCTATTGCTTCATCCAATTGTCTTCTACCTACTTCTCCTCTGTTATTTAGCATTCCTCCATTTCTTCTAATTCTTTCAAGATTTGTTTATTTACACCTGAATCTTGGCCCATTGGTCTCTTTAATTTTGCTTCTCTTCTTCTGCGTTCACGTCTATCTTCTCTTGCGAAATTTCGTATCTCTTCTTCATTATCCTCATCTCGTCTTCTTCTGCGATTCTCTTCCTCATCCATATCTTCAATTCGCAAATGATGATGTCGTTCATTTTCCCCTCCATAATTTTGTTCATTTCTTATCAACTCAATTCGTTGTATTTCAGCCATTCTCTTCACTCTATCATACTCCTCATTGAGATTATCATTATTCCGGTTTTGTATACGCCTTTTTTCTCGATTGTCATGATTTTTCTGGCGAATTGTCTACTGAAGCTCTTGCTCTTCCATTTCCGCTCTCAAACTTTCACGTTCGCAGATTAAACGTGCTTGTTCATCATTATGTCTTTCAATTTCTTCTTCAATTGTCTGTTGATTTCTTTGATTTTCTCTCACATGTAAAATTCTTCTTCCTTCCTCTTGATTTCCTTCGCCATCTTGGTTATTTTGTCTATGAATTTTCCCGTTCTCTTGATTTCCTCCAATATGCCCATCATCAAAAGTTTCATTTTGTGGAATGTAACGATCATCAGCTCTTTCTCTATTTTCGCGATAATCTTCATTAGGATTTGATATTTCTTCTTGAATATTGTTTCCAGCATTGATCGTGGGTGAATTTTTCCTCATTTCTCTTCTAGTCGATCTGGAATATGATTTTGTAACACTTCTCGATCTTCTATTCTGCAATCTTATATTCTCCATCCTTAATTCGTGATTTTGCCTTGTTAAATTCGCACGTTCCTCTGCCTCGGCTCTTCTTTCTTCATGTATTCTTCGTCTCAATGTTTCTAACGCTCCAATTTACTCACTTCCATGAATTATTACTTCATCTGCTTCTTGATTTCTCTCTTCCTGTCGATAATTTCTATTTTGTTGCTTTTCTTCTATTTCCTCTGCTGAATTTGATCGCCAAGTGTGCACGCTCACTCTGTCATAATCTGTATTCCTCTCTTGAACTAACGTTTGTTGAATTGGCGATTGAATTAGATTTTCTCTATTATTTCTCATTCTAGTAGATTCTCCCATTTCACTTCTTTCTCTTCCAGCAATTCTCTTGCTTCTTCTAATAGTAGCCGGTTGTTCAGATGTATTTCTTCTTCTAGCCATTTCTTCAATGCTAACAATATTGCAAGAAATTATGAAAAATTCTTAATCAATCACTTTAAATTTTCACAAATATAAATATCAATCTTTAGCTTTCTCTAGAATAATCTCCAACTCATCCCTGTTTCTAGCGCCATTATGTAGTTGCAGGAAATCCTACACTATACCCCTCATATGATTTCATTGTTGATCAACTCATTTTTAGGTTTAGACTCTTAATTTTATTGATTAATTTTTGAATGTTCTTACAAGAAAGATAAAGAAGTCAAGAATGATGTCTGCTCTGAAATTCTCTCTCCTATTTACTTATTTCTTACTCAAGAAAAATCTCTCTCTCCTTTCCAACTCGAATGACTATTTATAAGGAAATACATAGTGGATGACAGCTAATCTGTCCTTTATTTTCGGGTATGGTTTGCGACATTCTCGCAACCTTACAAATGTTAATTTCGCAAGCTCTCTAATTTTCGCAAGACTATCACATCTTTGTCATGATCCTTGTTGACGTCGTTTCTGAAATTGTTCTGCGACGCTATTGTGATATACCATTGATAACTTCGCTGAGACATAATTGTTGCGAGATTCTGATCCTACAAATATGACGTACTTTAGGTCTTACATTTTCCTCTTGCGAAATTTTATTCACGAACTAGGGTGTACGCCATAAAGGTTCGCCCCTTTCTTTTATGTCATTGTTCTGTGATTATCTCTGCGAAAATTTCGCACATCATGATCTTGTTTTGATATGAGTAATCTTGCAAGTATTCTTTCAGAATCCATAACTTCTCAAAGCTTCTTACGGATAATATCTTTTTAAGTACAATATGTTCCATTGTCTATCTAATCTATGACCAATATCTCTTCCTTCTGGATCTATTAATCTATAAGCTCATGTTCCATCTATCTCCTTAATGATGTAAGGTCCATCCCATTTTTTCGCTAATTTTCCACCACTTTCTCGCTGATATATTGGTGTTTCTCGCAGAACTAAATCTCCTGGTTGAAATTCGCGTATTTTGACACGTTTATTATATTCTCGGGCTAATCTTCGCTGATAATTCTCCATATGTTGTAAAGCTTTTTCTCTTCTTTCTTCTAATTCATCAAGTTTATTTAAAATCAAGCCCGCACTAAGATTTTTCTCCCAAGCTTCTCTTTTTGTTGTCGGAATAATAACTTCTGTTGGTAACACCGCTTCAACTCCGTATGTTAAACAAAAAGGTGACATTCCAGTAGCTTCTCTTCTAGTTTTATTATAAGCCCATACTGCATTATGTACTTGTTCGCACCATGCTCTATGATGTCCTTCCAATTTCTTCTTTAATATATCTGCAATTATTTTGTTTGTTGCTTCTACCTGCCCATTAGCTTGTGGATACAAAGGAGTAGACTTTCCACATTTTATCTTGAATGCATTAAGTAGCATTTCTATGTTCTGTCCTTCAAATTGTTTCCCATTATCAAATACCAACTGTGCAGGAATTCCGAATCTGCAAATGATATTTTCGAATATGAATGTAAAGATATCTTTGTCGCGAATATGTTGTACTGCCTTCACTTCTGCCCATTTTGTGAAATAATCTGTTGCGACTATTAAATATCTTCTTTGTCCAGAACCTGGTAAAAATGGTCCCACAATATCTAAGCCCCACTTTCCAAAAGTCCACACACTGGTTGAAAATGATAGTGGTGCTCCTGGTGCATGTATTTTCTTTCCATGCCGCTGACAATCTTCGCAACGTCTTGATATTCGTTTTGCATCTTCGTGCATGTATGGCCAGTAATAACCTTGCGTTTTTGATCTATGTGCCAAAGATCTTCCTCCGCTATGATTGCCATCATCCCCACTATGTAACATTTTTAGCACTTTTTCTCCTTCCTCTCGTGTCAAACATATGAGTGATGGTCCGTTAAAGGATTTTCGGTAGAGCAACCCATCTCTTCATTCATAATTCGTTGCACGGCTTTTTAATTTGTGTGTTTCCAATCTATTTCTTGGTGTTTCTCCTTTCGCCAAATATGCATGAAGTTTCATTCTCCAGTCTGCGATATTGTTCATTTGTTCTTCTTCTTCATTGTCTATTATCATCACATCCACGTCTTCTTCTTCTTTATTGATTGATGGTGACAGAAGTGTTTGTATTTTTATGCATCTCGCAGTTGGATCTTTCATCATGATTGAGATGAAAGCAAAAGCGTCTGCGAGTCTGTTATCCTTTCTTGAAATGTGTCTCCATTTTATTTTTGGGATTTTCGCTGAGAATTCTTCAACCATCTTCTTGTATTTCTTCAAGGATGGTTCATTTTTAGTATACTCTCCATTTATTTGGCGAATAACTAGCTGCGAATCACTAGTGATCCTGGCATTTTCTAGTTTCATTTCTATTGCGAATTTTAAGGCATGTATCACAGCTTCATATTCTGTTTCATTATTAGTGGATGCAAATTCCAATCTGAATGAAAAAGCCATCTTTATTCCTTCTGGCGAAATTAAAACAATTCCAACTCCATTTGATGATCCATCTACCAATATCTCCCATCTATTTGGTTCTGTTAATAAATCTTTTGGATCCCCATGCTCTTCTTCTACATCCATCATTTCTTCTACTACTTCATCTTCTTCTAAAGGAAATTCTGCCAAGAAATCTGCAACAACTTGTGATTTTGGTGAAGACAAAATTTCATATTTAATATCAAAGTGGCCTACTTGTGCATTCCATCTCTCCACTCTTCCTGATCTTTTAGAATTCTTCATCACTGATTCAATTGGTACTTTTGTTAATACCTTTATCTTGTGCGCTTGAAAGTATATGCGGAGCTTAAATGATGCATAAACTAATGCTAAGATTAACTTCTCAATCTTTGAGTAATTCTTCTCGGCAGTATTAAAAGTTTTGCTAATGTAATAAATGGGTTTCTCCACTCCTGCGTCTACTCGCAATAACACAACACTTAATGCATGCGACGTCGTCGCAAGATAGATCAATAATTCTTCTCCTGATTCTGCTTTTTGTAAAATAGTTGTATTCATAAGATGTTCTTTGATCCCTTGAAAAGCTTTTTCACATTCATCAGTCCATTTAAATTTCGCACCCTTCTTGAGTATATCGAAAAAATATTTTCTCTGATGATCGCGAAATGAATCTCCCCAGCGAAGCTAGAAGCCCATTCAACTTCTGTACATCTTTTATTGTTGCTGGTGTTGGCATGTCACGAACTGCTTGCACTTTTTCTGGATCAACCTGTATTCCTTCCTTTGATACAATGTAGCCTAAAAATTTTCCCGATGCAACTCCAATAGTACACTTCTTAGGATTCAATTTAATGTTATACTGCCGCATTTGTTCAAAAATCTCCCTCAGGTCTTGTACATGTCTTTAGCTTCTTTACTCTTTACTAACATGTCATACACATATACTTCTAATGTTTTGTGTATCCATTTTGCGAACACCTTCTCTACCATCCTTTGGTATGTCGCTCCCGCATTTCGCAAACCAAATGGCATTTTTGTGTAACAATATAAACCTCTAGGGGCAAAGAAAGCAGTATGTTCATGATCTTCTTCAGCGAGAGGGATTTGGTTATACCCTTTGTACCCATCTAAAGACGATACTCTATCATTTCCCGCTGCGGATTCCACCATTTGAGGAATATCTGGTAACGAAAAACTATCTTTGGGGCAAGCTTTGTTTAAATCAGTGAAATCTATGCAAATCCTGATTCCTTTGTTTTTATTTGGGACAATGACCATATTCGCTATCCATTCTGGGTATTTAGCTTCTCTTATGATTCCCGCATCAAGCATTTTCTGTAGTTCTTCTTCTATTTGGGAATGGTAGGTTGTTGCAATTTTTCTTATTCTCTGTTTAAATGGTCTCACATTTTTGTTAATCTCCAACTTGTGGAATGCAATTGATGGATCTATTCCCGGTATCTCATCCATGCTTCCTGCGAAAACATCTCTATATTCTCGCAACAAGTTAGTAGTTCTTTCTTCTTCTTCCACATCCATTTTGGTTCCAAGTCTCAATATTAAAGGTTCTTCTATAGTCCCAAAGTTTATTTCTTTTGTTGGTTCTGCGGCAGTGTAACTTGGTTTAGATTCTCCCATTGGTGTTGGTTCTTTTATTGTTTTCATAGGTCCTTCTCCTTCTTCCGAAATTTCGCTGGGTATTCCTTTGCCTTCTTTTTCCCTTATCATATATACTCTAAATTCTTCTTCTTTCTTTGCTTCCTTTGTCAACTTTCTGCGAAATTGTTTCTTTTTTGCTTGTCCTTCATAATGGTTTACTTCAATTTGATGACATAATTTCGCATTGTCAACATCTCCTCTGATTTCACCTACTCCATTTGGGGTGGGGAATTTAATACATTGATGAAACGTTGATACTACATCTTTTATCGCATGTATCCATGGTCTTCCTAATAACATATTATATGGCGATTCCATATCCACTACGCACAGCGTTACATGTGTTTCGATTTCTCCAAGTGGAATTCATACCACTATCTCTCCTTTAGGTTTTTTTGTGGATTTTCCAAAGCCGTGAACAAAATATGTTGAACTGGACATTTCTTCATCTTTAAATCCCATTCCCCGGAATGCGTGATAAAATATTATATCTACTGAACTTCCTGTATCGATTAAAGTTCTGTTCAATATCCATTCTCTTGTGGATTTTGTCGTTGTCTCCTTCTCTTTTCGCGTAATAGGCACTGTGATAACCAATGGAGATGTGTGGTTCAAATTTTCTTTTGGTATTTCTGCCGCCAAGAATGTAATTTTTTGGTTTTCCCAATCTTTCAAGGGTGATGTCTTTTCTACCGCCATAACTTTCCTTCCTTTAAAATTTCGTTTATGTATTCTTCCTTTGATGTTTTCATGGAATTCATTAACCATCGTTTTTGTTATCATATTACACTCCAATCTTTTGTCATCTTCATTAATTCTATTCATCTTTCTTTTAACTGGTTCACTGATTTATTTAATCACTTTCTTGATTTGAATATTCTCAACAACAATCTTCAACTTTCAATCTTCAATCTCCCTGTTTCTAGCGCCATTATGTAGTTGCAGGAAATCCTACACTACACCCCTCATATGATTTCATTATTAATCAACTCATTTTTAGGTTTACCCTCTTAATTTCATTATTTATCACATCTTTCGCAGAACAATTTCAGGAAGAATATAATAAATGACGTCAGCTAAGATCACGAGAAAGATGTGATAGTCCTGCGAAAATTAGAGAACTTGCGAAATTAATATTTGTAAGGTTGCGAGAATGTCGCAGATCATACCCGAAAATAAAGGACAGATTAGCTGTCATCCACTATGTATTTCCCTATAAATAGTCGTTCAAGTTGTAAAGAAAAGAGAGAGATCTTTTTTGAGTAAGAAACAAGTGAATAGGAGAGAGAAAATCTAGATCAGATATCATTCTTGATTTGTTTATCTTTTCTTGTAAGAATATTCAAAGATTGATCAATAAAATTAAGAGGGTAAACCTAAAAATGAGTTGATTAATAATGAAATCATATGAGGGGTGTAGTGTAGGATTTCCTGCAACTACACCCTTGTCTAATGTTTTAAGTAAAACAACTATATCTAGTTGTGGTTCAGGTTCAGGCTCTATAAAAGGGTCCAAATAAAAGGTTTGCATCGGTTGGATTTCCTCAAAGGTATTCTGAAGATCAGGTTGAAGAGTCTGGAAATACCCAACTAAGAACTTAGAAGCGCACAACAATAACCTGAATAACTGAGGATCCTCTAAGTCAATTAGATTTGACTCACACATCTGACCACAATGAAAGAAGTGGTCTTCCTTAAGCAAATGTGTCGATCCTATTCTCCTAAAGTAATTAGGTTTAGTCTCAAAACTTAATAACCGACACATCTGAAAATCATAAGCTCCCACAATCGGAAGAAAAGTTTTTGGTAGGAAAAAAAGTCAATCTTGGTATCATAGCTGGGTTAACCACATCAACCAGAGGATGGGTTTCTAACAACTGAGCTTCTTTCTGGACATTATTAGGTTCGAGAAAACGTGTGTGGAGATAATCTTGTAAGATGGTTGAGGCAAAAATGTCAAGTCCTACACGAGGGAACTTTTTAAGAGTTAAAGGTAAAGCACGAGAATGATAATCACCCCCAAACTTAGAGTTTTGGGTGTCTCTAGGTATACTAACTACAATTTCCCTAATTTCTAGATCATCAGAATCCTGAAAATGGTCAATTGCTTCTTTTAGGTTATACTCAGGTGATGCATCCTCACTCATATTTAAAAGCTCTACGAGTTCATCTTCTTCGTCTAAGACTATTGTTTCTAAATCGCTAGACTCTAAAACATTATTCTCAGAATAAACTCGTTCCTATAAATCATTATCGGCTTTGTAAACAGGAAATACTATATCGTCTAAAACGATGGTATCTCTAATCAAATCCTCGTCCTTTTGAATAGGTGAATAATTATTAAAATTATTTGGATTTGAACTAGAAATAATATTATCATTGTAAAGCTCAATTGGAGTAACCATTTCCTGATCACTATTCCTACATAAGTATGATTCTCCATCAACACTATCCTCATCATAATAACATGAAAGAGATCGAACCTCATCTAAAATAGTGTCTCCAATTCTATCCTCGTCATCTTGATTAGGTGAATAGTAACTATCCTCATTTTCAAGGGTAAAACTGGGAACACTGTGTTGGAAATTCATATAATTTCGAGTAATTCTTTCGTTCGTCTCAGCTATCCGCTTGAGGTGGTCTTCTAAAGAAGGTTCACTCATTATTGTAGTTCTTTCGTCTGTAATTATACTATTCATCTCAGCTAACTTACGCGTCGACTCAGCTAACTTCCTGAGGGACTCTTCTAAAGGAGGAATAGGAACAGAGGGATCATAAAAATGACTACTTTTCAATAGTTTGATTGTATCCTCTAGAGACGAAGAACTAAAACTATAATCTTCTTGCTCGTAAGACTGATGCACGTGTGGATAGTAATTGGGCTCACCAGGGTATGACCCATATCCTTCGAAAGGTTGGCGTTCCCAACCACTATTCACACTATGGTAAGAGTAATGTCCATATTGTTCAGTTGGATAATCATATTCATTGTGATGGCTATTATAATACCAGTTTGACATCCTAACTGCAAGGGACTTCTACACAAGCACAAACAAGGTTGACTCGACCACAACAAGCCTAATTTATCTAGCAAACAAAAAGCATGATGGCTCCCTTAGATTGTTTCTAGACCAGCTTCTAATCCTTCGAAAGGTAATTCGTTACAATTTGAGCAAACCCCTCTGGAATCAATCCGAGTTAAAGTAAGTTGAATTGAGGGGAGGAAAGCTCAGTGGAGCTTTGATACCCAAGGCCTCACCGGAATTACAAGGCGGCGCAGTCACGCATTCAACTCACAGAAACCATCATGAACTTCGAAGTATACTTAAAAGAGTAACCAATATTTTTCGAATGACTTTCCTATTAAGCTCGTTACCCTATCGGTCTCGTTCTAGCCAGTATTTTAAGCTTAGGTTCGCGTAGGTTACGTGTTCTAAGGTGGGCAAGAAGGAAACGGTGATGAAATCCGAGTCCTTATCTTGATTTGGCCAGGTCTTTCCCTTTACTAGAAAATTAAATCCGATTTCAGGTCCTCAACATATATATGCATACAAAATCATCCAGTAAACCCGCTGACAGGGGATTCGCGGGTGTTTAGAATTCTTACCTCCTGTTCCAGACGGGGGATGAACCGTTGAGGTCGACTCGGGCCACCGACTCCAATGTCAGTGTACGAACCCGAGGGGCCGAGACAGTATCGTAACTGTCGTCCTTCCCTGTGCAGTTTATATTTAAACCAACCCTTCCTTAGGGTTTTAAAAATAAAGTCCAATGTTCAATGTCCGAAAGAAAAGAAAAAACAATGTGCAAAAATAAAATATTACAAAAATAAAATCCTTAATTACAGTTTCTAAAAAAAATAAAAAAAAATAATATACAAAATCTTCTTCTTCACTCCTTTTGGATTCCTTCTTTGTTTCCTTCTTTAGCTTCGCTTTTCTTTTCAGCACTTTCTCTCTTTTTCTTTAGCTCAACTCCAAATCTGAAAGCAAACAAGAAATACCAAAACGCATAAAAAAGAACAAAAATAATAAATAAAAAAAAAACAAAATCTATACACAAGTCCACGTCGGCGGCGCCAAAAATTGATCGAATTTTGAATAGTGGTAAATAAGGTTGTCGTTCACTCGGACTTGTTGAAATTGATTCTAGGATTAAATATAAAAATACTAAAAATAAGAAATTATATACAAAATATGTGACGGGATGAAGAATTCACTGGGACTCAGGATTTCACTGCTTTCATATTCAAGTGGTTCAAAAATTAATCCTAGACATTTATCGCTCAAACAAAAGAAATATCAACTCTAATATTTTTCCAAGGATAGATTTCGTGAAACATCAATTGTAAATTACAAGCATAGTGTATCTAAAGCACCTAAGACTAAGCATACACTATCTAACAAGATGACAATTGATTAATAGAAATCATAAATCATTTAAAATCGGTGCAAAAAGTAAATAAAAGAATTAATCAAATTACCACATTGATGAAATCCAGCTTTCTCCGTCATCCCAATGTTGGGTTTAGCTCATTAGGTTGGAAACACGCTCGAAATATAATTTCATTGCTCAAAGTGTTTACAAATAATGAAAATGGGAGAAAATTATTAACACAATGATTTTATTTCTCTCCCCAACTCTCCCCCTCAAATGTGCTCTCTAGCTCTCTATTTATACACACAAATACACATTACTCAAATATATTCTTCCATAACTCCAAAATCTTCTTCTTTTTAATTAAAAATATCTTCAGGAATTTTTCCTTCTCTTTATTCTCCATATTTCTTTACTAAACTCATATCTTCTTTAATTCGCAGAAAAAAATCCAAGATAAAATCTTCCAAGGATATCTCTCTTGTTTAATACAAGATAACTTCCTTTTTCTTCAAATTCTTCCTGTTTATAAGGCAAGAAGATATTCTTATCTTAAAGATAATAAATCCTTTACCGGTGGAACCAAATTTCCCGCAAATATTCTTTTTGAATGTTTAAGATGAAGGGTGCCTCTTATCCTTCTGTTGGGGTGTCGATACTAATTTCGGTGCTGAAAACAAATTTGGGATGCACATAACCGCGGGTTTCCCTTAGCCAAATCTGAGGTCCGCTTAGCAAATGTCCTCTGGGGGTGCCTTTAGCAGTTTTTTCGAGCCGATTCTTCCAAAAACGTTTATTTTCCAAAAATACCTACAAACACACAAAACACCAAAATAAGTACAAAATCGAGTACCAACATAGAGAAAATTGAGGACAATTTAGACACAAAAATGTGTCTATCACTCTCTCACTTGATTTGATTTTTACTCAAGCAAATAGAAATATGCGAGTCTTTACCAAATACAAGGATAATAAACTTGGATGGTACCAAAGACCAATATCCAAGGATCAATCAATTTCCAATCAACAACCAAAGGTTGGATTTCACAATTGATCGATACAAACGCACAACCTATGATATTTCAACTATATAACAAAGTATAATGCAGAATAGAAATAACACAGACACCGGAAATTTTGTTAATGAGGAAACCGCAAATGCAGAAAAACCCCGGGACCTATTCCAGATTGAACACCACACTGTATTAAGCCGCTACAGACACTAGCCTACTATAAACTAACTTCGGTCTGGACTGTAGTTGAACCCTAATCAATATCACACTGATTCAAGGTACAGTTGCGCTCCTTACGTCTCTAGGATACTACACACTTGATTCCCTTAGCTGATCTCACCCACAACCAAGAGTTGCTACGACCCAAAGTCGAAGACTTTAATAAAAAGATTTGTATCACACAGAAAAGTCTACGATAATAGATAAATCTGTCTCCCACAGATAAACCTACAAGTCTTGTTCCGTCTTTTGATAAAATCAAGGTGAACATGAACCAATCTATAACCCGGACTTATATTCCCGAAGAACAACCTATAATTATCAATCACCTCACAATAATCTAAATCGTATGGTAGCGAAACTAGATATTGCGGAATCACAAACGATGAGACGAAGATGTTTGTGATTTCTTTTTATCTTGCCCTATCGGAGATATAATTTGAAGCCAATCTTACAATTGAACTCGTACGATAGAAAATGGCAAGATCAGATCGCTCAACTACAACAGAAGTAGTTTCGTCTGGCTTCACAATCCCAATGAAGTTTTTAAGTTGTTAACCGACAGGGTCTCGAGAAGAATCCTACGGTTAAAGGAGAATCGACTCTAGAAAACCAACTAGTAGCACACACGAGGTGTAGGGATTAGTTTTTCCAGTTGTTAGACGTCTCTCTTATATAATTTTCAAATCAGGGTTTGCAATCCAAGTTACCTTGGTATAACAAAGCATTCAATATTCACCGTTAGATAAAAACCTGATTTATCCAAGTTAATATCTTTCAACCGTTAGATCGAAACTTAGCTTGTCACACAAAAATGAAATGTATTCATTTAGGTTTGACTAACCGTACCTAAACGTATACACTTAGTTCGTTCACAAATATTTAACCAATGGTTAGCCACATGAGCACTTTCATATTAACCGTATTCATCTTTCTCATAACTAGTTCAAATGACTCATAAGAACTAGTTCAAGAGTTGTTCAATTGCTTAGATCTTTATATATAGACACAATTGAAACAAAATCGGTTTGATTCACTTGAATCAATTCATGAACAATATATCCATGGTTTGCAAAGATTGCATTCCTTATTGATTTATTGTTTAAGTTCATGAAACTACCGATTTGAGAAAAGTAACCATCTTAGGTACGCGTACGGGTACGTGTACCATAGCAACCGAACTTGATTTTGAAAACTCATCAGAAATATTCGGTTTGAAAACTTCCGTGGGTATGCCTACGGGTACGCATACCTAGGTGACTGGTTTTTCAGTTTGCAATCTTCACAAACTACAACAGAAATTTTCAGTATGAAAACTTCTGCCAGTACGCGTACCTAACCTGTCTCCTTCACCAATACCGCATGCACACATAAGCACACACTTGGTTTCCGGCACATGAATTTATACACTAATGTGCGAACACATTATATATGCTTATATCCATAGTTGGTTATGTAATCTCAACTCTACATTTCAATCATTGAAACATTCTTCTATAATGTTATAATATTCGTTAGACATAAAGAATCGACTTTCGTCATCAAAGCTATTTTCAAAATTGAAACGTCATCATGACTTTCGTCACGGGTAAAGATGAAAATGTTTAAAGCAAAAGCTTACCAACACATATTTCGAGAAAAAGATAGGCGAGTAAACTCAGCTCGAAATAACAAATGTGTACGTATGAAAACTATCATAGTTATACAACTTTTGTCTCAAGAGTAGGAGATAGAGTAGATAGCCTTTTGAGTGACAGATGAGTTCAAGTCTCCACATACCTTTTGGTCGGATGACGTTCCACTGGTTACTTGAGTAGTTCTTCGCCTTCGTAAGATAATCACCATGGAGTCTAGAGCTCAACTATTCCTAACTATCCTAGACCGATACTTAGTCATAAGTATACTAGAAATCAAGACATATAGTTTTGATCACTAACATTGACAAACATACTTGAGATAACAACGCATACGATTTTGACCGAGCAATGCTCTAACAATCTCCCCCTTTGTCAATTTTAGTGACAAGACTATCAATACATATGGATTACAAAATAGATAAAACTTTGTAGCTTCTCGTCCACATGCTTGATCTCCTTGGTGCTTCAACATTACTCGAAAACTTCGTCTTTTCCAAGTACTCCCATGATTCCATAGATGTTCAATTCAACATCATAGTTGTTGAAGTTCCTTAGCCATAACAATGAGAAAACAAAAGCTCTCGATCATTGTTATACAATGTCATAGTATTATTACACAGCATCAAAGTTCTTATATCACAACTTCGACAACAATACTATGGTGATATGTATCACTCCCCCTTAGTCAATACTTTCGTCTCAACATGAAAACCTCTCCCCCTTACATAATGACCCGTAAACACGTAAATCATATGTATTTGTAGTGTGAATTACATATTAATTCTCCCCCTTTTTGTCAATAAAATTGGCAAAGGTACGAAAACGGGATCCTAATGAAATTTCCACAAAGACGCTTCAAGACCAAACAAAAGTACATATCAACTTATTTAGATGCAATCATAAAGCCGAAGTTAAATGCATTCATCAAGGAGTTTATAAAGATACAAGATAAACCCTAAATAATTCCACAACCGCACTCCCCACAAAGATATGGAAATTAAGTGTAAGTTCAAAAGAACTCTCCCCCATTTGATGTCATTCCCGATAGAACAACAAGAGCGACCTTACTTTTACAAGAAAAGAAGGATTTTATTGGACACCAAAAACCATAATGAAATGATTTTCTATATCCAAAATTCTCAATTAAACTAACCACAAGTAAACCCATGATCAATTTAATCGGAATACACAATCAAATTAAACACAAAAGTGATCAACTTAATTGAACATGCTCGACATAAGAGAACTTACGGAGCTACGACTATGTTAACCATAAAAGAATGATTAAGTCAATCGATTTATGCTCAACACAAGAAAACCTTATGGAGCATTGTAGTATATACATAAGATATGGATCAGGGAAAGATCAATACTGCGACATATACAAAGATTCATTCTATTTTGCATCACTATTTGCATAACGACATATAATAGACATAATCTTCGTTAACAAAAGATTTTAACCTATCTTCCATCAAAAATTGATGACATAATAGGCTTAACTTTTGTTTGTCAAAAGTTCATCGATCTTGTATCAATACTTGCATATCGACATATGAAGGAGATAACTTTTGACATCGTATGGGACAATAATAGTTCACGGACGCAAACACACATATCCCATAACATATTGCAATATATAAAACCATAAATATTAAAATTGCAATCATCATCTTCCAAACCAAACTTTAGAATTTAAACAAATAAATCTAAAAACATGAAGATGAAAACGTTGGACATAGCTATGTGTACTCACAATAATGGCTATTCCAAACTCTAGTTATTCTTATAAACAAAACACGAAAATAGAAGATTTACTAGACATTATAGATCTTTCTCAGAGCATCTACTGAGAAATCCTTCTCATTATTGAAGAAACTATTGATTATGGGGTCATTCATTTCCTCTAGATCTTCAGAAATGTCAGTTAACTCACTAAGTTCTCTTTTTAGTATACACAAGGTGTTCTTGGTTAGAGACAACATTTGTTCATAGTGAGTTATCCTTTCCAAAGAGGAAACGATTTGAGATTTTAAATCATTTCTCTTGTTGATGAAATCTTTCACCATGCCTCTAAAATTATTATCATAACGACGAACAGATAAGAGACACTTACAGGAATAACCTTCTCCATTAGTTGTTGACTTTGCTTTCTTTATCTTGAGGAAGAAATTCCTTCACACAGATACACATTAACTGCTTCCACTGTATCTCTTTTTGTGATCCCTCTAGTTACAGGGGCTATGAGACTGTATCTTATGATCAGGAATGAGAAAGGAAATCAATTTCTTCTTAATATAAAGGAGAATGCTTTTGCTGAAATGGCGGAAGCACAACAATCCTAATATTTAACCAATACAAACACGCCATGTGGAAAATACTAAAAGATTGTTTTTTTTTTCCCGAACAATCGGAACAGATACGATTTCTCGTGTTTTTTCCAGGTAAAGTGCTGTGTTGACAGTTTAAATAAGAAAAACGGAATCATAGATGGCATTTCACAGTTTTTTATTGATCAAAGTAAACCAACCAGGATTCATTGCTGTGTTCTAGGTGATGTAGTTCTAGAACGCATCTATTTGGATCAAGATATATATGAACGCATCTATTTGGATGAATATATAGTACCAGAGGAATGCTGTTCAGGCTTATGTTTAACATGTCATTGTTCGATAAAATACTTTACTGCCTAACTGGGAGGACATCAACAATAAGATTTCAAAAAAGAGGTACGTGATGGTTTCTCTTTCATAGTTCTCAATATTGGGAGTTGAATGCCCATTACATTTTTGGCTAGGCATACTCTTTTTGGATCCTGAAAATGATGGGTCTACGGTCTACCACTGGCATAGAAATAGCAAGTGGAGACAAGGATGAGATCATGAGGCTTTAACTAGATGAGGCGGGGGAAATTTTGCAGCGATGCTGATGGGCATGATGGAGATACTGATTACATACAATATAGTGTTGAAGACACACTGGATAGTGGAACCTGCAAACATGATGCAAGCGATGATTTTGATGTTCGAAAGCAAATTGTATGTTGGAAACAGATACCACAACATGAAAAGGATGATTTACACCTTCATCCATATCAAGGCAGCACACTGGGTCATCATGGAAATTATGTAAAAAATCATAAAACACTTTTTAATCTCCATAAAGTTCGAGATAAAAAAAAAGTACGAGACAAGAAGTTCAGATAGTGTCATAGTGAGTATTGCGGGATACCAAGGAGGTTTTTGGTTGGGTGAGTGTTAAACATATACCATTGGTTGATGATATATTCCTGCTAATTAGTACCCAACCTACAATTTTCTTGGAGGAGACATGGAAGAACTCAGGTTTTTACCCATAACTTCTTTTTTGTTGATCATCCGTTCAACACAATTTAAATGATACTGTGAACATGGTTTTATTCATAAAAGAAAGAAAAAACTGAAATTGCATTTTCCATGAACCTTGGTTAGAGGTAGCACCAGCTATTTGCCACGCATGGATCTTCAAGGAAGTGTATATTGATATTCTTTGATTATAATTTAGCTTCTTCTGTATACTCTTTTTCCTACAAAAAGAGGGGAGTTATAAAAATAAGAAGAAAACTTCCTACAAAAATAAAAATATTGTTCATGACTAGATAGCGTTTAGAGGGGAGTTATAAATACTCTTTTTCCAGGGTAGATAGATAAGATTGTAAACTAGATATCACCAAATCATTAAGGTTAACTTTGATGTCCAATAATAAAGTCTGTTGCAGAATTGCGATCCATGTTGCATTCTACTATCTTATTTCCAAATCTCTTCTTCTTGCTTTAAAAGGGTTTTTAATGTACTGAAGAAGCTGCATGTATATGGTTAACCTTTATGAATTACCTCTTCTCCAACAGTTAATGAACTAGCCTGGGCATTTGCACGGGATCACTAAACTTGTATATATATATAAATGGATTTTATGAACACAAAACCCTAGAAAGACATTGAATGAGTCTTTCAAGATTTGTTATCCGTCTTCCATCTTCTTAGGAGAATATTTTCTTAACAAATATAAGAAAAAAGAAAAAGATGTTCAAACCACAAAGACTTGAACCATTTTAGTCCAATCCTCATTTTTCCCAAGCTAAAAACGATGATGCGGACGTCACCAATACTAGTTGGTGACTGAGTGAGCAATATGCTCAAACCTCTTATTTTTTTCGTGGCTTATCACTATTTGTTATGTAAACAGATTTCTTACCTCGTATAGATCTGGATTTCTTTAAAAGAGCTTGGTTTTCCAGACCCAGATTCATTTTCTGCTTGTTCTCTTGAAGTTTGATGATTCTCTTATTGCTCCTTATGAATCTCCAACAAGAGTCCTGATGATGCTTCGAATGTCCACAAAAAGAACAAGTCAATGAGGATTTTTCGTCTCTATGTGATTTTTCCTGTTTAACACGTCAATCAACATTCGTTGTTCCTTGATTAGTTGGAATGGACAACTTTGAGCTTGGAGTTTTTCTTTTGAATCCTAAACCATTAGTGTTTCCAAAAGATCTCTGACCAAACAACATTGCTGCAATTTTGTCAGAGCTTCCAGATAACCTTTGCAGGTCATACTTGAGAGTGTTAGTCTCTTCTTCTTTTAGAGACATGGTTTTGACGAACTTATCATTAAGACGCTCTATCTCAATATTTTTCGCCAAGAGTGATGATTCAACACTCTTTAAGGAGGCCTTTAAGTGAAGGTTCTCTTGAAGAATCTCTTTATTCAAGAGATCAAGAAAATCTGTGTCATCCTCAAGTTCTGAATCGGAAGTTGAAGAGGAGAGAGAATATGTAGTAGACTCATCCGAGACATCCAGAGTAGTTTTGTCTTCTATTGAATCATCTGAAGAATTAACTGAAGATGGATATTTATCATATCTATTCTTTCTCTTTATCAAATCGTTGACCTTTCTGATTATTAGTGATTTGTCAAGATCAACATGATTGGGGAAACATTCATCTTCCCAAGACAAGTGAGAGGATACACCTGTTTTGGTCACAACATTGAGCGCGAATGTTCTGCCTATGTCAAGATCAAGAATTTTTAACTTTCTTATCAGAGTGTTTCTAGAAAGTGTATCAAGGTTATTTCCCTCAATGATGGCATGCTTCTTAGAGTCGTATCTAGATGGAAGCGATCTGAGAATTTTCATCACAATGTCCTTTTCAGGAATAGTCTTACCCAATACAAAAGATGCATTAACAATTTCAGACACTTTGTGATTAAACTCATCAAATGAATCTTCATCTGCCATACGAAGGTTTTCCCAATCGGAATTAAGGTTTTGAAGCCTAGCTTCCTTTTCACTGTTATTTCCTTCGAATACGGTTTCTAAGATATCCCACGCATCTTTAGACCTAGTGCAATTTGACACATGGTACTGAATATTTGGGGTAATGGCATGTATGATGGAATTCAAACCGTCGGAGTTTTTCTTTGCAGCAAGTATCTTAGCAGCATCGTATTCGTCAATATTTTTTGGAACATTAACATTACCTGCTGCAACAACGGGAGCATCATATCCATTAAAAACATATACCCATGATTGAAAATCACGCGCTTGAAGAAAAGATCGCATAGCAATTTTCCACCATAAGTAATTAGAGCCATCGAAGAATGGTGGTACGTTAATAGAGATAACACCTCTGTCCATAGAGTCAGATCGCTACAAGCACAGACTTGTAAGGGCTTGAACGTGTTTGCCTGCTCTCATATATACCAATTGAAAAAGAGGGGGTCTAACAACCACACCTAATATTTTGATTAGCAATCTGTATGGACTAACTCCAATATACTTTCTAGAGAATCAACTAGACAGTCAGACTCAATCTAGAGAAAAGTATATCGAGGAGTTAATATCTCTCTCACTTGATTTGATTTTTACTCAAGCAAATAGAAATATGCGAGTCTTTATCAAATACAAGGATAATAAACTTGGACGGTACCAAAGACCAATATCCAAGGATCAATCAATTTCCAATCAACAACCAAAGGTTGGATTTCACAATTGATCGATACAAACGCACAACCTGTGATATTTCAATTATATAACAAAATATAATGCGGAATAGAAATAATACAAACGCCAGAAATTTTGTTAACGAGGAAACTACAAATGCAGAAAAACCCCGGGACCCAATCCATATTGAACACCACACTGTATTAAGCCGCTACAGACACTAGAATACTACAAACTAACTTCGATCTGGACTGTAGTTGAACCCTAATCAATATCACACTTATTCAAGGCACAGTTGCGCTCTTTACGTCTCTGATCCCAGCAGGATACTACGCACTTGATTCCTTTAGCTGATCTCACCCACAACAAAAAGTTGCTACGAGCCAAAGTCGAAGACTTTAATAAACAAATCTGTATCACAATAATCTAAATCGTATGGTAGCGAAACTAGATATTACGGAATCACAAACGATGAGACGAAGATGTTTGTGATTTCTTTTTATCTTTCCCTATCGGAGATATAATCTGAAGCCAATCTTACAATTGAACTCGTACGATAGAAAATGGCAAGATCAGATCGTTCAACTACAAGAGAAGTAGTTCCGTCTGGCTTCACAATCCCAATGAAGTCTTTAAGTCTCTAACCGACAGGGTCTCGAGAAGAAACCTACAATTAAAGGAGAATCGACTCTAGCAAACCAACTAGTAGCACACAGGAGGTGTGGGGATTATTTTTTTTCAGTTGCTAGACGTCTCCCTTATATAGTTTTCAAATCAGGGTTTGCAATCCAAGTTACCTTGGTAACAAAGCATTCAATATTCACCGTTAGATGAAAAACCTGATTTATCCAAGCTAATATCTTTCAACCGTTAGATCGAAACTTAGCTTGTCACACACAAATGAAATGTATTCATTTAGGTTTGAGTAACCGTACCTAAACGTGTACACTTAGTTGGTTCACAAATAGTTAACCAATAGTTATCCATATGAGCACTTTCATATTAACCGTATTCATCTTTCTCATAACTAGTTCAAATGACTCATAAGAACTAGTTCAAGAGTTGTTCAATTTCTTAGATCTTTATACATAGACACAATTAAAACAAAATCGGTTTGATTCACTTGAATCAATTCATGAACAATATAGTCACGGTTTGCAAAGATTGCATTCCTTATTGATTTATTGTTTAAGTTCATGAAACTACCGATTTGAGAAATATAACCAGCTTAGGTAGGCGTACGAGTACGTGTACCATAGCAACCGGACTTGAGTTTGAAAACTACGCAGAAATTTTAAGTTTGAAAACTTCCGTGGGTATGCGTACGGGTACGCATACCTAGGTGACCGGTTTTTCAGTTTGCAAACTTCACAAACTACAGAAGAAATTTTCGGTATGAAAACTTCCGCCAGTACGCGTACCTAACCTGTCTCCTTCACCAATACCGCATGCACACATATGCACACACTTGGTTTCCGGCACATGGATTTATACACTAATGTGCGAACACACTATATATGCTTATATCCATAGTTGGTCATGTAATCTCAACTCTATATTTCAATCATTGAAACATTCTTCTATAATGTTATAATAGCCGTTAGTCATAAAGAATCGACTATCGTCATCAAAGCTATTTTCAGGATTGAAACTTCATCATGACTTTCGTCACGGGTAAAGATGAAAATGGTTAAAGCAAAAGCTTACCAACACATATTTCGAGAAAAAGATAGGCGAGTAAATTCAGCTCGAAATAGCAAATGTGTATGTATGAAAACTATCATACTTATATGAATTTTGTCTCAAGAGTAGGAGATAGAGTAGATAGACTTTTGAGTTCAAGTCTCCACATACCTTTTGGTCAGATGAAGTTCCACTAGTTCCTTGAGTAGTTCTTCGTCTTCGTAAGATAATCGCCAAAGAGTCTGGAGCTCAACTATTCCTAACTATCCTAGACCGAGACTTAGTCATAAGTATACTAGAAATCAAGACATATAGTTTTGATCACTAACATTGACAAACATGCTTGAGATAGCAACGCATGTGAGTTCGACCGAGCAATGCTCTAACAGATAATAAGATATATCTAAGAACCTGAGGAAGGAGTTTATTGAGATAAACAGAAGAGCCTTTGTCGAACTCACATCATTTGGTTGAAAAGAGTTGCTACCAAACAGATTTGTTGTTCCTTTACTGTTTGGAATACGAACCAAAGTAATTGTTCCAAGTATTGATTTATTCATAAGTTGGAGGCGTGAGAATACAGCCGGAACTAGGTGAACTATAGGTTTAATTGCTTGGTCTCAACTATACGAAGTTGTTTTGATTTTGTATAGCGGCTTAATCCTGAGAGTATTCAATTCTGGACAAGGTCCCGGGGTTTTTATGCATTTGCGGTTTCCTCGTTAACAAAATCTTTATGTGTCTTTTATTTTTCTATTTCCGCAATTACAATTGTTTTTATTATAATTAGAAGTAAAATACACAAAAGTTAATTCCTATTTACTTGATAAGTAATCCTATTGTGTTTGGTTAAGTTAGAACCTTTTATCAAGTAAGCATACTTCGTTGTTGTATTGTCTCGATCTCGTATCCATAGACGATCACACGAAGTGTGAACCGATTAGTTGTATTGTCTCGACTCAGTCCATAGACAATCACTTTCGGAGAAAAAACTTATATGTGGAAAAGTTTTAGCTTGAGGTATATTTGGGTACCCTCGCCTTTCCAAGATGACTAAAAACAGATCAAAACTAGTCAACATGTAAAATTAGATTAATTCTATCAACATTTCGTCACAAACGTATGATACTATGAGAAGCAATGCCAACAAGTCAACCAACTGGATACCAAATTATGAACCAGATCCGACAAATCCACAAAACAGTACCAACCATTGGTACATCATATCCAATCATTTCATAAAAAGATCGAATTGTTAAATTAGTGTAACATTCGACAATTACAAGTACAATCTAATGGTTGCAATAGAATACCGAAATATTAAAAATCTATGAAATTAAGTACTCCATAGATAAATAATGGTTGTGAATTATGAAAATGAACGCCTCATGTTCATCAAATTTTCGAGTACGTGTTCTCACTCTATAATTCCAAAGCTAAATCACACCACCTCATGCCCAATTGTTACAGCAGCAGACTAAATTACCCCCTCCTTCTCTAATGAAGAACAATAAAACTCAAAACCTTCTCAAGCTGCCGCTACCAACGAGAAGGAGACTCTATGATGAACACTAATTTGGATTTGACAGCAACATATTTTTTCTTCGATTTTGAGATGTTAATGGAGATGAGATAGAGATTTCAAGGATATACAACAAGATTTGGATGAAATCAATACATGGAAGAATTGGGCATCGGTAATTGAGTAATATAAATGCAGATAGGTAATTGAGTAATATAGATGCAGATCGGTAATGTAGGTAAGGAGCTGATGAATGGATTAAAAATCAGTAGAGAACACATCTCTTCAAACCACCAGTTGTGCATATATACTGCTTGATAGAATTCCTGAACCACAATTTTATGATTAGTGACTTTCAAATGCAGAGAATTTTGTTGCTGCCATATTAGGAATTCTTTCCCGGACACCTTAGAAATAGCATGTAGTATGATGGGTAAATGATTTATGTATGATTATGGTTAGCGATCAGTTGGTCGTCGATTGAAATGTGTTGGTGCTGTGATTGAATTTGTGTGAGTATGTGTGAGTTTTGGTTGATGTATCAGCCAAGAAACAAGTGTTGTTGCAATCGTTTGTGTGGGTGTGACAATCAATTTAATAATTAATGGAGGTGATTTAAATGCAATTTGAGTTCAGTTTGAAGCGCAGAGTAATGGGTTTGCGTTAGATTCATGTACTGTAGGGAAGGAGAGTTAATGAAAAAGAAAACACAAACAAAACAGTTCTCTCCATTACCAGTTTGCAAGTTGTTGTTCTTGTTGTCGTGAAGTGTGTGAACTTTGTGCAGGAAAACAAGAAGGGTTGCTGATGTTGTTTCCACGACTACAATAAGGAAGTTTTATGGGTTGTTGTTGTTGTTGTTGTTGTCATCTCTTATTCCTCGTTCACTTCCATTGTATCTTGTGTTGTCATTCTTGTGCTCGCGTTATTGATCCATAGTTCAATTTCTCCCCTTTTTGTGCTCCATCTCTCTAAATCTCTTGTTTACTTTACATATGTAATGGGTGTTTGTGCTCGTTGGCTTGTCTGGGTTTGCAATATTTGTTGTGAGTACCATGAAATAAATTACTACTTTGCAGGAAAATTGATTTTTAAGTTGGTTTTTGCCAAAGTTGCACCTGGGTGCATAATGCAGTCTGGCATGAAAATGCGTTTTGTAAGGTTGCACCTGGGTGCATAATGCAGATTTCTAAGATTGCACCTGGGTGCATACACAATCTGACAAGATTTAGATTTTACAAAGAAAATATATAAGGGCTGAAACCATCCGCCAATAAGGGATAATATTAAGTCGATTTTTGAATCAAGTTCTACAAGTATGTTCATATTTGGATCATAACAAATGATCCAGATTCACAATTATGTAACGAAATAGAATTAAAAAACACCAAAAAAGACATCATTGGTCTAAACTAAATACAAATAACATAGTTCTAAACTATATAACATAGGGAGTCTTAAATGTATCATATAAGATGTTGTAACTCGATAAGAGTGAGCACGTAGCCATAACCAATGTCGAATAACATGATGCAATTGGAGGTGAAATGTGCGAGGGTAGAATTATAAGAAAGTCAAAATAATTGATGCATGCGCACGTTTTAGGACTACCGAAGGCTAACAAAAGCCATAACAACAATTCTAGTTTACCAAATATATCACAATAAGGATTCAGACCCACACATTTAAATGTTTCAAATTGCCAAAATGAGATTGAAATCTCAATGCATAACTGATGGCGGAATATCATTGAGTAGCGTAATACAACATGAACTCCAAGAAGATAAAATTCAACAGAATATACAATCACAATAGATACAAGTCATTAGAAAGTTATGATCAGATAATTCATACAGCAACTAAAAATCTACCAGTGTGTGTAGCTGAAGCAGTGTGCACCACCTCTTAGAATAGCAAAGAAAACCCATGTTATAAACAAATCGAATCAAGATGCACCCAAGTGCATATGAGTTTACTGCAAGATGAAATTCGATGTAAAACAAATCGAATCAAGATGCACCCAGGTGCATCTGAGTTCACTGCGATATGAAAACTAAACATAGGCAAATTTACTCCAGATGCTCCGAGTTCATTGCAACATGCATACCAAACTTGCCCAAATTTACGAAAGATGCACCTAGGTACATCTGAGTTTCCTGCAACATGCAAACCAAACATGTTATAACCTAATTTACCCAAGATGCACCCAGGTGTATCTCAAATACATAACCAAGTTCAATTTGGTCATGCTACCAGAAAAGTCTTGTTCAAATTTCAATTCAAAAAATAAAATAAAAAAATTAACCAATTGATACACCCAAAGTTTAATTTAAAACTAGATCGATACACCAATTCAAAAACCTAATTTTAACACGCAGTACTTCCATAATAATGTTCCATTTCAATAGTGAAGAAACCCCCATGATGAATTCATAGATCTAAAATTAAAAATCAACCAAATTAGGGTTAGAAGCTTACCAGTTTTAGGTCCTTCGGTGCTCATCTTACGAAATTGATGAAATAAACAACCTTTGTTCTTCACGGAATAATTGAATTAAGAATTTCACAGAAATTAGGGCATCTGGATATAGCGGTGAAGTTAAAAAACAGTTTTAGGTCAGTATTGATGGTTGATAGGCGTTTGATGGTTGTCTTGATGTCGACGTAGATGGTGGAGAAGAAGAAGAAGATGTTGACGATGGTGGTGGAAAAAAAAGTTTAGAAAGAGATAGGGCTGAACATGGTTTCGGTTTTTCGCTGAAACCGGACCGAACCAGACCAGTTAGGAAGAAACCAAACCGAACCATTTACTAATGGATTGGTTATGGTGTAGAAAGTGGAAAACCGATAGTGTTGGTTTTGGTTTGGTTTGACCACTAAAACCGAACCAAAAACCATTGGAAAACCGATTAATTTTTAAACTTAGTTTTTACCTTGATTTACAAGTATTAGATTCTACCCATTGATTTAGAGGATAAATAGAAACCCTAAATCTAATATTTCATTATAATAGTCTCCCTATTTCTCCTCCTCTTAGTCGCCTCCCTTCTCCGCCCCTAATTACAGCAGCCACTGCTGCTACTCGACTTTCTATTTCCCTTCTTCCTTCTTTTTTGTTTGTCAATAACTAAATTAAGATATATTATATATCTTCTTTTGATCTCTAGATTTAGAGTATGCTTTAACTATTCTTGATTTTTTTTTTGTCTGTAAATTTGTGTAAACCAATACTATCGGCAGTTACGATTTTTTTATCTGTAAATTTGTGTATTTGTTTTTTGTTTGAGTCGTTTGACATAATTATTGGTTAACGAAAAACCACTGGGAAAAACCGAAACCGGCTGGAACCATTTGGAAAACGAACCAATGGTTAACGGATTGGTTTGGTTTAGATTTTTAGAAACCGATAATATTGGTTTCGGTTTTGGTTTGGCTAGAAACCGAACCAAAACCGACCATGAACAGCCCTAGAAAGAGACGACATGACCGATGTTGGAAAGGATATATAATGTGAAGGGTATTCCGGTCTCTTTGTTGCTATGTCTTTTTCACTCGGACACGGTCCTCGAGTGATTTGGGGGAGTTAGAGTGTATTTTGAATATTGGGGATTTTGAGAGAGTTTTGAAAGAGTGTAGGGAGTTTGAGAGTTTGGTGTTTTTGAGTTTCGGGAGTTTGAGGGAGTGTAGGGAGTTTGAGAGAGTTTATTAGAGGGAGTTTGGGAGAGTTTGGGGGAGTACGAGGGAATTCACTACTAACTCATTCTGTTTTAAGAAACAATAAACCATCATTTGCAAATAAAAATGATCTTTAATCAAAAGAAAAAAATAAATAAAAATAATCCTATCTCTGTATCAATAGTATGTTATTGTTGTGCAACCAGATAATTTTTTCCTTCATTTTAACGGTCTCCATACAATTCTAACTCCCTTTGTTCACAAACATTTTTCCACATATCATCCGCTATACTCTTTCTCCATGCATTAGCTTCTTGACGTTGTTGTTCTTGAGTTTGTGCCAAAATTTCGTCGTCATTTTGAAGCGTTGATGGATGACGATCTTCCTCTTCCTCGACTGGAAACTCATCTGAACGACATTCTTTTCGCAAAAAGTGGTGTAAACTTGCACAATTCAAAAATTGGACAGTGCTGTGTGACAATGTCCAGTTAACCATACAAGCACCATTAAAAAATTAATAACAGCTAATGATACTCATACAATGCAGACACAAGGAAATACACAAACAAAATGGCGAACAAACACAAGGAAACACAGTTATAAAAACAATGCAGACATTAAATGGAGAAAATGTTCCTGCCGGCGTCACTAATGCAACACCTCAAATTCATAGCCGCTAACTGACGGTCATTTATGCTCTCAAACACACACCAGAAACTCCATTAGGCCAATAAGAAAGCTAATTGAAACAAAATCTATAAATCAAAGTACAATGCAGATTTCGTATCAAACCAGCAAAATCCGCAGGTGTTACTGGCTCTTGTTTTTTCATGGTACCAAAACAGAAGTTTAATTAACATAATTGCAAGAAAATGTTTGAAAGTTCCGCTCAATTTTGAGCTAGGGGACGTGTTTTATATGTACTCCTTAATAAATTAAAGTGTGGAGGAAATATGTTGCAGCTTAAATTGACAAACACAGACCCTACTTGAAGTATAGACTAAGCCAACCTTTCAAGTCTACTGGACCTTCTATAAGCCATTTGGTGGCTTCATAGTAAATTTTTAACTCAGATGTCTTTCAGCAATAGTTAAAGACTAGTCATGTCTAATGTTGTCCCACGACGTTGTTAATAGTTACAACGAAACTAAACAAACACATGTAAAAATACTCAAACGAAATAACCAGTTACAATTCACACGCACAATCCAACTCTTTAGTAGCCACTAACGTGATGACTATTCACGATCCTGGAACTGTTTCGCAGTCATTGTTTGAAGCTTGGAACTGTTGCAGACAATATTGCAATCAGTTTTGTGGCCTGGCAAGGCACTTCCCATCAATGCAGTGGTATTGCAGGTGCAAGGCTAGACAATATTGCAGTCAGTTATGTTTCAGTTTCTTCGCCGCAGATGCAAGGCTAGAATTTGAATTGAGCACAGAGTTACAACGGAGGATGAAATGAAGTGGTTCTAGGTTAAATTTTGGTTAGTACTATGCTTGGAACTGATTCATGGTAAGTTGAACACGATCGATAGGCTTCAACAAAAAGGTATGGATATTGATAACAATTGTGCTTTATGTGGAGGAAGAGAGGAATCTCAGGACCATATTTTCTTACATTGTAAAGTGGCTTATAAGATTTGGTGTAGCATAATACCAAATACAGGTTGGTGTTGGGTTGTTCCAGGTTCTATGAAAACTTTGGCGGAGATTTGGTTTACTCTCTTTTCTGGTAACTTTGTTTGGAAATTTATTCCTTCTGCAATCATCAATTCGATTTGGAGGGAAAGGAATTGTAGAAGATTTGAAGAAAACTATATTTACAAAACAGATGATGACCTTATCTATGAAACAAAAACTTCTATCCTATTATGGGCAGTGGCTGCGGGGCGCAGAGTTCATTTGAACTTCTCATATACCGTGTCTTCTAATTGGCAAGCTCTATTTCTGTAATATTTGTTTTGTTTTTTCACTTTTCGTTGTTTTTTTCTACCACTGGTAGATCTGTACATTCCTTCTTCTTTTATTATTACCTCCTTTCAATCAAAAAAAAAAAAAAACTATGCTTGGAACTGGAACTTCAGTATTCAGTACTAACAATTTTGGCCTTTTTTAATTCTTGACAGACTCATCTCACATAATACAAAATCGGTAACTAGTAAACTAATCATTCAAACTCTCAAGCCACATACTCTAAAACTAGATCATTTGTATGTGCATAAGAAATTTTCATGGTGTAGCTAAGCTCATCGTCACATGCAACAAACGGAAACATATATTACTGCCAGTATAAATAAACAAAACAATCAAAATCACCCAAGTCACAATCACATCTAAACAAAACAATACCAGTACATATAAAACCCATATCCTATTAAAAAAATTCTACTGGCAGATTTTTCCTCACAGTCGTGGACAAAAAAAATCAGAAGACTAAAAGTAAAAAAAAAACTCAAATACAGCATGTACATAGATCTACATATAACGGTAATCACAATCGAAAAAGAAAAAAAAAATACCCATCAAATCATAGTGATCTAAGAAAGAACAAAAAGATGAAAAAGCATATCTGAGCATTTCCTCTTCTTTCTCCTATGTTTTTCTCTGACCAAACTCCCTCCCAAATCTCTACTCTTTTGAGAGATTTGTGTACAGGCAAAATTACACTATCAACTCTTTAAAACTCCACAAAACAACCAACTCCCTAACATTCTAGGGTTTTACCACTAACAGGGAGTTCAAGAGTTTTTTTTCAAACTCTCCCACGACTAACGGGGTTTTTCTAGGGAGTTTGGGAAACTCTTCTGAACTCTCCCACGACTAACGGGGATTTTGAGAGACTCCCTCAAACTCCCCCACGACTAACGGGAAAAAACCCAAATACACCCAACTCCCCCAACTCCCTTGAGGAATAACACCCTAATAGTTTAGCAGTCCAATGCTACCAGCCTTTAGGGGCCTATGGTCATATGACCCATTTTCCGATTGAGATTTGGGGAGATGTTGAAGAATTTTAGAGACTTCTAAAATATCCTGTTAGTTAATAGAGAGTTCTTTAAAATCTCAAATAAATCTCTGTTATTGGATAGTGACTTTCTAAAAGTCTTCATAGGACTTTCTAAAAGTCTTCATAGTTCTTTGTTATTGGCTTTGGAATTTGAAAGCAATGATTTATGGTTTTAAGAGACTTGTAGAGATTTTTATTACAAAACATACCATAAATGGATAAAAAGAAATCTATCCTAAGTAGGTGATATTTGGAGAGACTTTGTTCTTTTTTTTCTTGAAGGATTAAATAACAAAATATTAAAAACATTAACCAAATAAGCTACAATTAAATTCATAAAAAATGATTTTTTTTTCGTTGTCTTCCAAAACCCAATAAGTTTATTAGAGATTCAAATCCCTTCTGTTCGTCTCGTTTTGATTAATTGGAAAAATGGTTACAATTTGAGTTAGCTATGCATGGACTAATACATTTTCATTGAAATATTCAGATCTTCATTTTGTAAAATAAATAAATACTATATTATTTGTCTCATGTGTGTAAGCTGAAATTTATATATGTTTTATTGTCTCAATGAATCACCATAATTTCTTGAAAATCATTCAGAGAGTATCTCAAATATCTCTAAACTCCCAGAGAGTCACCCAAAATCTATTGCATAAAAAGTCTCTGAATGTCTCTACTAATCCCAACTGACTAACTCCCTGTAAGAAGAAGAATCGAAGAGGAGGAAAGGAAGAGGGTATTATTGCGAGCTCCGTGAGAATATTGAGTGAAATATCTGAATTGGATATTAAAAATGTATTTTGAAATATTCAAAGTATTTGAACCGCTGTCATATTTTGCTTGTCTACTACACCGAAAAATTCAAATTCAAGGATTAAATTAACCAAAAAAATGTCCAACACACCCTTCGGACCGCGTTATTTTTGATTTTCAGGCGGTTTGGATGTGAGGTGTGAAATTAGGCTTGTTTCTCTTTTTTAATCCCCACCTTAAAGTTTTGTGGGTGAGATTAAGTGGTTTTTACTTTTTTAATCGCCACCGTGATATATTACAGAATTCTTGATTTTCAAAGGGTTGTAGGGGTGAAGTTCAGTACTACTTATTATGTAATGTTGTACCCACTAAATAAAAATACGTTAGTGGCGAGTCTTGAATTCAGATCGGTGGTATCAGGAGCGAAGCCAAGGGGTGACTAACCCTGCCTCTAACCTCTCCCTCAGAAAACTTTTAAAACATGTATTTAGCACATGATTTTTCTAATTTTTTATGTTTAAACCCTTAGTTTTTAGAATTTAATTCCCCATTTCTAAAATTGTTAAGAGTTTACTCCACCTAGCTGGCGTATAATTTTCTTTATTAATCCAGCCTCAAGCTTAAAAGCTGGCTCCACCACTTGTTGGTATCATCACCTAAAAACTTGTGACACCTGCAAATTAAGTGTTCTTTTGATACAGATTTTAGTACCTGAATTATTAGGGAATTCAATTTATTGATAGTACAAAAAAACATAACATAGGAAATAGGGAACCATCTCCTCAAGTGATGATGACTTATTGTTGACAAGTGAATCGCATTATATATACGCTTCCGGGAGAAAGAAGCAAAGTAGTACTCCTTGTATAGAGCTTTTACTATGGAAAGGCTTCAATGAGAGACTGGATAGCGCGAATGGGTCTGATCTTATGAGACCGAAACCCTGCACGTTGGAGCAAATTTTCCCAATCATCTGGAGTTCTCTCTCTACCACCAGTATTCACCAACATATCCATATCAAGAATCAATCTTGCCTTTGTAAGTTCATCTTCAGATTCTTCTTCAAGTGCTACATCCACTATGATTATTTTACCCGTCTCTTTTGGTATTGCTTCTTTGCACTTTTTTAGAATGTTGACACAGTGTTCATCGCTCCAGTCATGCAAGATGCACTGTGTTACATTTAAAAAACAAAAACAAACACCCATCCTTTAGACGAAGACGGGTCATGTTTAGAAGAGTACTTGTCAGAAAATAAAAGTTAGAAGTCTCACCTTGAGTAAGATAACTTGAGCACTGGGAACAGACTTGAACATATCACCGGGAACTTTTTCGATGTTAGGGTGATCATGAGAGTTAGCAATAACATGAGGAAGATCGTAAAGTGTACATTTAATATGAGGAAAAGCTTTGTAGATCGCCATAATTGTGGTACCATTTCCTCCACCAATATCAACAAGAGAATCCAAACCTTGAAAAGTATCTCTACAATCTTCGATTAGAGTTTTGGTTAAAAGTCTTGTTTCTTCAGCCATTCCTTCGTTAAACAACCGACTTTGATCTGGATTACCTTCTAAATACTTCCACATATCCATTCCCATTCCTTTCTCAAATGCCGTTGTACTTCCATTTCCTAAACCTTCTTTGATGAAATGCCATGGAACCATGAATTCTTTTTGTACCACGCCTAATATCGTTTGCACCATACTTGTTTCTGCATCTTTTAATAGTAAAGTACCAACTGGTTTAAGTGAGTATACCTTTTCAGCTCCACCATGACAAGTTTCTTGTCCCAAGATATTCAGGTGCACCAAGTATCTTAGAATTCTGTACAAGTAATCAGAATTGACATTTGGAATTGGTAGTTTTGATACATGTTCCGAAAGTGTGATTGACCCATTATTGTTTTTGATAATATCTAGGATTCCAATCTCTACTACCCAACGAACAACAAGAGAATCAGCAAAACCATAGATTATATTCCATAACTGAGCTTGATCTTTGATACCAACTTCTTGTTTTTCAGCTGGTTTCACATCCACACTACTACTCATGATATGAAATATTTTTGCAGTATATACTTAAGAAGACTATGTTTGTTTTGAGTTGTGAGTGTGTTTCGAAATCTCTTCAAACTTTAAAAATGCTCCAAAGGCTAGCTAACTGGTTTGTGCACCATATATGATCAAATTACGAGAGAAAAACAAGAACCTCGTGGGAAAAATTAGTAACAATAGGAGAGCAAGATGAAAACTAAGATCACACGCACTTGCCCAAATAACAAAAAACTAACAGAACATACACTCGAGAAATTACACTTCTCAAACACTCTGTCAATAATAATTACTGTCTCTCATTTGTGCCTCACACTATACGTTGTAGATCTTACCTGCTCGGTCGACTGCACAAAAGCACATGTACATCATTTTGTGAACAAGTTTTGGTAGAATTCAGTAGGTAAAATGTTGGAAAAAAAAGGGTTTCACAAAGGATGAATGACACAGAGAAGAAAGTGTTGCACTCCAAAACTTTCAAGGCTTGTATAAATTTCTTTTAGACAAATATTTCTACCCTCCCAATAACAATTGGCGATTACAACAGGTATGCGAAATATTGCCTTCAGGATACAATGAAAGCCCTGCAACGAAAACTGAATTCAAGGTTTGTACCCCTTGATTCAATCAAGAACACACAAAGAGATTTCTGATTTCTGATGATGCTTTTGAAATAGAGAAAACAGATTGATTTTTCTTATATGTTAAACGAAACTGGGAGAAGCTATTTATAAAGGGTTTTGCACCTGTTGGGAATAGGTATTTATTCGCCAACAGGTTTCTATTCACGAAACGTCAGGTTCCTTCATCAACAGACATCAATGGTGTCTTTTGGATTCGAAATTTTCGAACAGGCTTTTCGAAATTCGAAATCTGTAGGTGATACTATTAAGAGAGTATCCCACAAAAGCACATTTATAAGCCCTGTTTCCCAACTTTGGTCTTTTGGGATCAGGCTTTCGAACATATGCTAAACAACCCCAGACTTTAAGTCTTCTCAAGTTTGGTTTCCTCTTAAACCACAACTCATAAGGAGAAACACTCTTCTTTTTCAAAGGAATTCTATTCAAAATATAACATGCAGACAACATAGCTTCACCCCACAAAGAATTAGGCAAACCAGAACTTATAAGCATGCAATTAACCATATCAATCAAAGTTCTATTTTTCCTTTCAGCCATACCATTTTGTTGAGGTGTGTAAGGTGCAGTACGTTGATGAACTAAACCATGCTCTTGACAAAAGGAATTAAATTCAGTAGGAAAGTATTCACCACCACGATCAGAACGTAAAATCTTAATTTTGTGCTCTAATTGTGTCTCTACTTCTGCTTTATAAATCCTAAATTTATCAAAGACTTCATCCTTAGATTTCATTAAATATGTATAAGCATATCTAGTACTATCTTCTATAAAAGTGACATAATACTTATTTCCACCACGAGTGGCAGAACCATGCAAATCACCCACATCACTATGTACTAATTCAAGTAAGGAAGAATTTCGTACTACAGACTTATGGGAAATTCTAGTTATCTTTGCTTGCACACATATTTCACATTTAGAAGCATGATCAAAATTGCAATCAGAAATCAAGCCTAATCGATTCATGTTTCCAAGAGAACCATAATTCACATGCCCTAATCTACCATGCCATAAATTAACAGAGTCAACAATATAAGCAGAACCATTATTTATTAAATTAAGCTTAATCATCCCATTACAAGCATATCCTTGTCCAACAAACACACCATTTTTGGACAACACAAACTTATTAGACTCATAGGTCGTCTGAATCCAGCCTTCAAACAAGGTCGCCGGGAAACAAGGTTCTTCACGATGTCAGGGACTGTAAACATTAGTAAGAGTCACAGTCCTTTCCCGAAGTAAACGAGATTTCAACAGTGCCTTTCCCAATAACTTTCGCGTTGGACCGTTTGCGGAGACAACATCGTTTCCTTCTCCACTAACCGGTTCGTATGTCTTGTAAAGATTTCTATCCTTACAGATATGGATGGTTGCACCATTGTCGTACCACCATCCACCCCCAGTTTCAGCAACAGCATTGGCGGCTTGCACCACGATCACAAGTTTGTCATCGACCATATTTGCCTCCTTTTTCTGGTTCTGCTGTTGTTTCTTTTTGAGACGACAGTCACGAGCAAAATGGCCGGGTTTGTCACAGAAGTAGCAAGGGCCGCCAGCGCCCTTCTTCTTACTCTTCTTGTTGGGATGCTTCTTAAACTGAGTATCATTCTTAGGTTTCAAGGAATTCGGTGTTTTAGATTCTTCTACGCTATTCACCTTAGAATGGTTTTCAGAATGTGGACTATCCTTAAGTTCTCGCTTACGAGAGTCCTCTTCTATGCGAAGATGACGTTGTAAGGCCTCTAAATCATAGTCAGTCTCAGCATGCTTAAGTTTCTTCTTATAACCATTCCAAGAAGGGGGGAGACGAGAAATAATAACCCCAACAACAAACGCAGAAACAAGATCAATTCCAGCATCCTTAAGATGATTAACTATGAGTAAAAGTTCACTGACCTGGGCAATGATTGACTTACTGTCAACCATCTTAAAATCCATGAAATTGCAAATCAGGAATTTCTTGTTGCTTGCTTCAGAAATCTTGTATTTGTTGTCAAGCGCAGTCCACAATCCCTTTGCAGTCCCAATACTCCGATGTGCATTGTACACATGTTTGTCCAGAGCATTCAAAATATGACCACGACACATGAAATCATCTTCCTGACGCTGCTTTCGTCTAGCCTTCAATTCCTTAGTGTCATTGTCAGTTGCAGCAGGAATTTCCTCCAATCCATCTTCAAGTATGTACCACAACTTGATGGTGATCAGGAAAAACTTCACAGTCTCTTGCCAACGGGTAAAACCTTCACCATCAAAACGTTCCAATCGAGTAAAGGTTTGGTTCATCACTTGCAGAGATTGAGCAGTAGCATTCGAATTCGAAGATTCACCCTCCATTGCCAGAAATTATTTGTCTAAAAACTGTTGGAAAAAAAAGGGTTTCACAAAGGATGAATGACACAGAGAAGAAAGTGTTGCACTCCAAAACTTTCAAGGCTTGTATAAATTTCTTTTAGACAAATATTTCTACCCTCCCAATAACAATTGGCGATTACAACAGGTATGCGAAATATTGCCTTCAGGATACAATGAAAGCCCTGCAACGAAAACTGAATTCAAGGTTTGTACCCCTTGATTCAATCAAGAACACACAAAGAGATTTCTGATTTCTGCTGATGCTTTTGAAATAGAGAAAACAGATTGATTTTTCTTATATGTTAAACGAAACTGGGAGAAGCTATTTATAAAGGGTTTTGCACCTGTTGGGAATAGGTATTTATTCGCCAACAGGTTTCTATTCACGAAACGTCAGGTTCCTTCATCAACAGACATCAATGGTGTCTTTTGGATTCGAAATTTTCGAACAGGCTTTTATCGGCGATGCCCCCAGGACCCCCCTTTGGTTAGCGGCGTTGAAAATATTCCAACATAAAATACTGTATTTTAACTTAAACATGTGCCACCAAAAAACATGTTCAAAACAAGAGTGGAAGCCCGTAGCCGTGACATTTCGTTCAACAAAAAAACATATATCATATATATATATATATATATATACGGATTTGAAAAGATGTAGGCATTTGCAGCACACTAGTCATTAACAAGAGATAGAGAGAGAGAGTTACAGACTATATACTGAACTTCTCTTAAGCAAGAGATTATTTTATTTAGAGCATTCATGGAGACTGCAAAACTGATGAAGCTAGGTAATGGGTTGTCAGTACCAAGTGTTCAGGAATTGGCAAAACACACTCTCCCAGAAATTCCATCTCGATACATATGCACTGATCAGGATTCAGTCATTGTTGGTGCGTCTGTATTTCATGATACAGTTCCTGTGATTGATTTGCGAAATTTGCTATCTACTGAACCCTTAACTAGAAAGTCGGAGTTGGATAATCTTCATTCTGCTTGCAAAGAATGGGGTTTCTTTCAGGTATATATATGTCATACGTTCAATCATGTCTAGTAGTTGTGTTTTTATTACCACTTATTATCTTGGTGCTAACCTGCTTGCTTTATACTATATGTTGCAGCTAGTAAACCATGGAGTCAACACTCTATTAGTGGAAAATGTGAAATCAGAGATTGAGAGGTTTTTTAACCTTCCAATGGATGATAAAATTAAGTACGGTCAGCAAGAAGGAGATGGTGAAGGATTTGGGCAATACTTTGTGAACTCAGATGACCAAAGACTTGATTGGGCAGACGTGTTTTACATGGTCACTCTTCCTCACCATTTGCGAAAGCCTTATTTATTTCCAAAACTTCCTATACCTCTCAGAGAGACGATGGAATCCTACTCATTAGAGATGAATAAACTATCCATGATTCTCTTAGACATGATGGAGAAAGCTCTACAAGTAGTTGACAATAAGTTTATGACAGGGTTGTTTGAAAATGGGTTGCAGTCGATGAGGATGAATTACTATCCTCCGTGTCCTCGTCCAGAGCTTGTCATTTGGCGGTTTGACAATCCTCCTTCAGGTCAACGAAGTGGAAGGATTTCAGATAAGAAAAGAAGAGAGATGGATTTCAGTTAAACCTCTACCTAATGCGTTCTTAGTGAATGTTGGAGACGCACTGGAGGTATGCCGGCCTACTTGTCCTTGTTGTGAAGTACTTCTTTCGGATAAACTCTAAATTTATTTACTAGCGTTATTTTTTTCCTTCTACAGATACTCACTAATGGGATTTACCGTAGCGTTGAACATCGGGCAATAATAAACTCAGCGAAGAAGAGGCTCTCGATTGCAACATTTCATGACCCTAAACTAGAGTCGGAAATAGGTCCAATATCGAGCTTGATCACACCACAAACACCAGCCATGTTCAGAAGAGTTGGCTTTGAGGAACTTGCAGAGAAAATGCGTTCATCCAAACTGGACGGAAAGTCATTTCTCGACTGCATGAGGATCGGGGAAAGTGACTAATAGAATTACATGCACTAGAGCCTAGCCTCAGCACGTAGAATGAATATAATAAGTTGCTTAGTAAAAGAGGCTTTTATTTCCTTATTTTCTGTCTTGTAATAATAATATTTAGAGTACTCCACATTGAACGTTATGATTCCTCAAAGTAGCATTATCAAATTTCTAAACTCCATTGTGCATGACCGACCATATGCATGCGGATTATCATTGGGTTGTTCTCATTGTCGGTGGATTATACCATTAATTACTGTCACAGTAAAAATAATCTGTAAACTAAGTTGTAGAAAAATTGAATTTCAAAATGTAGTACCATAATAAGAGACATTCAAAAAAAATAAAAATGCATTACTTTAGTGCATGTACCGTAGAAGATTATCGTTACAGATGCAACATGCAAAACGGATTAAAATTCTATGTTACTTAATTAGAGAAAAAAAACAAAAAACGATTGGAGACTATCATGTTCATGACAACAGTTCATAAACATCGCGATACAAATACATTTAATTTGTATGTTACTTAATTAGAGAAGAAACAAAAGATGATTGGAGACTATCATTGTCATGACAATTGATTCATAAACATTACGATACAAATACATAAGGAAATGGATGAATTCCACAGGAAAAGGAATTGAACTAATTACCTTAACTACACTTATCACTATCAACTTGTGACTCTTTGCTGATGACCTATTATTAGGTGCTGATGCAGATGCAATGTGTACCAACGGCTATTCTCACTACTAAATTCTCAAAAAATACACTCTATGATTACGCTATGGTCGATTATCTTTTACTTGCACGCAATCTTCTCTTTTTTCTTCTAGAAGAGATCTAGTTTTCTAGACTTCTCTCCCTGGTGATGAATGATGATGTGCATTCATTTGGATTCTATAGGAATTAATTACAATCAAACAAAACGAAAAAAGCATGCATGCAGTGGTTGGATTATGTATGGTAGTCATCTTAAGAAGTTAATATCATCATCTAATTTTCACTTTTATTCTCATTTTGTTATTAGTGTCATCATAAATATTTCTCCTGATGATGTCTCATTTGAAATCTTTTGTACTCACGGGATACTCGTGGGTACTTGCCCTCTATTCTACACCAAAATCACATAAAATGAATGAAAACGAAAGAATTTTGTGTCATATATGTAAAAAATCTTATTAAAACTCAACAGAAACCAAACTTTTTTTCCTAAATAGAAAAAGGAAGTCTCGAGAAAAGATCATGGAAGTAGTTAGCCAGAATGATCAAGAAAATCAAGCAATAATCTGGCAACAAATTTTTGGTTTTTCGGAATCTTTAATTCTGAAATGTGCAGTTCAACTAGAGATTGCTGAAACTATTCATAGTCTTGGATTGAGGATAATTTCCTTAGAGAATAATCTTCTCTAGGAATCAGTTTTATATCAAATCAATAATATCTTATGGAAAATACAAGAGTTATGATGGAGATAATTCTCCTTATTCTAAATAAGGTAATACATATAATATATATTCTATTACACCCCCTTAGTCTAAGCGGGAGAGGAGCAAACGCTGAGACTAGACCGAAAACGAACAAATAGATGACGAGGTAGTCCCTTGGTGAAGATGTCAGCATACTGGTTTTCAGAGGGGACGTGTAGAACATGAATGTCACCAATACGAACGCGTTCACGTACAAAGTGTATATCAATTTCCACATGCTTGGTGCGCTGATGTTGAACAGGGTCTCCAGACATATAAATCGCACTCACATTATCACAATATACAATATTAGCACGTCGTAGAGGAAGATGAAGCTCTTGAAGGAGGTTGCGAAGCCATGTAGTTTCAGCAACAACATTTGCTACCCCCCGGTATTCAGCTTCAGCACTGGATCGAGAAACTGTTGCCTGACGTTTGGATGACCAGGAGATGAGGTTATCACCAAGAAAGACGCAGTAACCCGAAGTCGATCGACGAGAATCAGGACATCCCGCCCAGTCAGCATCAGAGTATGCCGTTAAACCAGAAGTAGTGGAGACCGAGATGAACAAACCGTGATGAATTGTGCCCTGAAGATAGCGAAAGATTCGCTTGAGGGCCTGCATGTGATGCTCTCGCGGGTCATGCATGAATAAACATACCTGTTGAACTGCATATGAGATATCTGGTCGGGTGAAGGTGAGGTATTGTATGCTCCATCCAGGCTTCTGTATAGAGTTGGATCTTTAATCGCAGGACCTAAAGTAGCACTGAGCTTGGAGTTGGTGTCGACCGGAGTAGCCACTGGGTTACATTGTGTCATGGAGGCACGAGCAATGATGTCCTGAGCATATAATGACTGAGACAAATATAACCCTGAAGATGATCGAGTGACAGTAATACCCAGAAAATGATGTAGCGGTCCAAGATCAGACATGAAAAATTCCCGTTTCATTAGATCAATGAAGAGGTGTAGGAGAGTATTGTTAGAGGCAGTCAAAACAATATCATCTACATATACCAGTAAGTATGTCGTATCTGAGCCGGATTGATAAACAAAGAGAGATGGATCACACACACTACCACGAAGACCACAATTAGTAATAAACTTGGAAAACCTATGAAACCACGCCCGAGGAGCCTTCTTGAGACCATATAGGGATCTGCGTAGTCGACATACATAATCAGGGTGAGCAGAATCAACAAATCCCAGAGGCTGATGCATATAAACTGTCTCGGTCAGGTCACCATGGAGAAAAACATTCTTAACATCTAGTTGATGAATTGGCCAAGAACGCGAAGTAGCAATAGTAAGAATAGTACGAATAGTAGCAGGTTTGACAACCGGACTAGACGTTTCAAAACAATCAACCCCAACCTGCTGAGATTTACCAATAGCAACAAGACGAGCCTTGTGTCGCTATAAAGAACCATCAACATTATATTTGTGACGAAATAGCCACATGGAATGAATAACATGAGCATCACGTGGTCGTGGTACAAGTTCCCACGTATTAGTTTTCAACATAGCATTGTACTCATCTTTCATGGCGGCATTCCAATTTATATCCCTAAGAGCATACAAGTGAGAGCGAGGAATTGGGGAGATATGTTGTAAAGTTTGAACATGAAAATTGAGTCTGTGGATGGGTTTGTGAATTCCACGGGAAGCTCGAGTCACAGGTCGTGAAGGAGCAGGTGGTGAGGGTGGAGAGTCTATAGTGGGTGGAGGGGCAGTTGAGGGTGGAGAGTTTGTAGTGAGTGGAGGGGTATTAGTGTGTGGAGGGGCAGGTGGTGAGGTTGGATAGACTGAAGTGGGTGGATTAGGTTCTGCAACTGTTGAAACAGTGCAGTTAGGTACAAGCGTCAGACCTGGAGAGGTGGGTGGAGTGAGAACAGGAGTTGGGATGGATTGACGCAGAGAGGGGGAGTTGGACAGACGCATAGGAGGGAAGTTGGACCAACGTGGAAGATGCGTTTGGACTGGCGTGGAGGAAAGGTGAGACTGACACAGAGAAGAGAAGTTGGAGCGGCGTGGGGAACTTGGTTGGACTGACATAGAGGGAAGATGAGACTAATGAGAGTGTTGGAGATTCTGAGTAGTGTCAGAAGGTGGGTCATACCGACGGTGAGGAGGAGTGTACAAGCCAGGGAAGGTGACATTGGGTTGGGTGACAACAGGAGGAGTCTGAGAAGAAGGGTATGGGAGATTATATGATGGATGAATGAGATAAGGGGAAGACTCGACATTAGAAGGAGTATTTTTAGGGAGATTTGTGAAGGGGAAGAAATTTTCATCAAAAGTTACATGACGAGAGATAATAATCTTGTTTGTGGAAAGATCAAGGCAGCGGTATCCACGGTGGTTGGGAGGAAAACCAAGAATGACACATTTAGTGGAACGAGGGGCAAGTTTGTGAGGAGTTGTGGATGAGAGATTTGGATAGCAAAGCAACCAAAAGTATGGATATGTTCATACGTTGGTTGTCGTTGATAAAGAATAGACACTGGTGAGTGAAAATTAAGGACTTTGGTGGGTAGAAGATTATGTAGATAAACTGCCATATGAAGAGAGTAAACCCCATATTTTGGGGGAACGAAAGCGTGAGACATAAGGGTACGGGTGATATCATTGACACGGCGTATCATGCGTTAGGCCTTGCCATTTTGGGAGGAAGTTTGGGGATAAGAGAAACGAAAGACAAGACCATTGTCACGAGCAAAGGTATGAAGGAAGAGTTTTCAAATTAACGGCCCATGTCACAATGAAAGCATTATATTTTACGTTCAAATTGAGTTTGAACGAAAGAACGAAATTCCAAAATTTTTCTATAAACTCGGGACTTGAATTTTAAAGGGTAGACCCATAAATAGTTGGTGAAATCATCAAGCAATATAAGATAGTAGCGAAAACCGATATCGATATGTAAAGGAGAGGTCCATAAATCGCTATGAATGATATCAAAAGGTGCAAAAGTAGTGGAATTAGATTCATAAAATGGCAATCGAACATGTTTACTAACTTGACATGAATGACAAAGTTTAGAAGAATTATTATTATTACAATGAATAGATTTATTTGTACGTAAGAAATCTAAAATGGCCTTGCCAGGGTGGCCGAGGCGGCTATGCCAAATATCTGGTGAAAAGACAGAAAGAGAAATGGGGGGAGAATGGGACGATTTTGTAGGTGGCGCGACAGAGTTGGTGATAGGGTAGAGCTCCACAGAACTATCACATCGAAGGATAATCTTCCTCGAACTCAGATCCTTCATAGAAAAACCAGAAGGATCAAACTCAACAGATACACGATTATTAGTGGTGAACTTACGAACGAAAACTAATTTTTTAATGATATCAGGAACAACAAGAGTATTTTTGAGTTGAAGAGTGCAAGAGGGAAGGGTTATAAGCTTGGTACCACTAGCCGTAACTGGAATGCTATTGCCATTGCCAACTAAGATGGATCGTACATTGCTAGAATTAAAAACGTTATGTAAAGTACTTGAATCAGCAGTAAGATGCGAAGTAGCACCGATGTCCATGTAGAAAGCATCATCAGATTGTTGTAGGTGCATGGAGCTATACGCCTCGGAGATATCCGTAGGTTGCAATGACTCAGTTGTAGGAGCAAGGTATGCTTGGGCACGACCACTTCCAGGGGATCAACCACGTTGGTTGTTGCGGAAGTTGGTATTAGGTGGTCTACGATGTTGCTCAAAGTGCTCCCAGGGAGGCTGGGTTGGATAAGGGAAGGGCGAAACAACCCAAAAAGGAGGCCAGTAAGATGGGTACGCTGGCATGGATGGTCTGAGCCCAGGTGGAGTCGGTAGCAGTGGTGGGTTTGCACTTGAAGAAGTATCTGGGCCGGATCCAGATCGTCTGTCACCCGGATGGGCTTTGTTACCACGTTTTCCGGTGTGATGATAGTGAGACCGTGAGCTGGTACGATGCATTGGAGTAGCAGCAGCAGCGAGAGTAGTTGGAGCAGCAACGAGAGCAGTTGGAGAAGGCGCGATTGAGTGATGAGCTCGTCTGATTTATTCAGTATGGAGTTGAGATCGAGCGGCATCAAAGGTAGGCATGGATTGTTGTATAAAAGAGGCTACGATATTGTATTCCTCCGGAAGACCATTCACCAATTGGATTACGAGACGTTTATCATTCATAGGAAAATCAAGATCATGCAATCGATCGGACAAAGATTTGAGCTTGTCACAATAATCATCAACACTAGGCAATCAGAAAATTTAAGATTGACAAACTTACTCTCAAGATTTGTAGCACGACTGCCTTTGTTGTCCTGAAATAGGGTTTTAAGGTGATCCCAAATCTCCTTTGCGCTTTTTCCTTTCTTGAGAACGGTGAGCATTAAATCCTTGGTCATGGTAGCGAAAATCCATTGACGGCAGAGGGCATCCAACAGTTTTTCAGTGTCGGCATCAACATCAGCAGGTTTTTGCGATCCATCAATTAGGAAGAGTAATCGATGTGCTTGAAGATGAGTTCAAATAGAAAAACCCATGACGAATATTCGTCTTGTTTGATATCAAGAATAACGAGAATTAGGATTTTGATGTTTGTGACGGCAAAAGCCGGGTGAAGAGATTTCTTTTCTCCTGCCATTGTTTATGATTTTTTTTAGAAGAGGAATCGATGGTTGGTTGTACCATCTTGGATTGAGAATAATTTCCTTAGAAAATAATCTTTTCTAGGAATCAGTTTTATATCAAATCAATAATATCTTATGGAAAATACAAGAATTATGATGGAGATGATTCTCCTTATTTTAAATAAGGTAATGCAGTTAATATATATTCTATTACATGGAACACCAATGTCTATATCTGAATTAGCTGCTAAGCTTCCCGTTGATCAACCCGTTAATATGGACCGTTTGTACCGTGTCATGCGTTACTTAGTACACATGAAACTCTTCAACAAGGAAGAAATCATCTCTACACATAATGGTGGAACCGTCGAGAAATACTCCTTAGCTCCACGGGCGCCTAATAAGAGGGTCCGAACAATCAATGGTTCCTTCAATTTTAGGAATAATTCAGAAGGATTTGCTTGCTGCATGGGACATTTTAAAAGACAGTTTAACTGGTAATTGTAATGTTTTTGAGAAAGCGTTGGGAAGGAACATTTCGGTTTATTATAGTGAAAATCCTGAAATGAATCAAATTTCTAATGAAGCAATGGCTTTCGATAGTGGATTAGTTACTTCTGCTTTGGTTAATGAATGCAAAAGTGTTTTCCGTGATGATATTAAAACACTAGTTGATGTTGGTGGTGGTACTGGAACTGCAATCAGAGCCATCTCGATAGCTTTCCCGAATATCAAATGCACGCTCTTTGATCTTCCTCATGTTATAGCTGATTCACCTGAAATTCCAACTATTGCAAAAATTTCAAGTGATATGTTCAAGTCCATTCCTAGTGCTGATGTCATCTTCATGAAGGTAATTTATTATTCTTGTTTTCTATTTCAATATATTGTTTTTGCTGCTGACCTCAAATTCGAGAGGCTCACGCCCATGGCCAACTGAGTTAGTCTTAGTTGGTTAATCTACGTGTGCTAGTATTGATCCTAATAGCTTGTTACTCATGTAAAACGTTTCAGAACATCCTTCACGATTGGAACGATGATGAATGCATGAAAATTCTAAAGCGATGCAAAGAGGCAGTGTCACCAGGAGGAAAACTTATTATCGTTGAAATGGTAATGGATATGGATTCGGTTCATCATCCGTATTTACAACTTAGACTTGCATCTGATATGGATATGATGGTTAGCAATGGAGGTAAAGAGAGAACCGAGAAAGAATGGAAGAAACTTTTTGATGCAACAGGTTTTGCATGTCGCAAAATCACTCAAATGTCATCTGGTTTTGCAGCTCAATCTGTAATTGAAGTGTTTATTGATGATGTAATTGAAGTATCGGGTTTCGCCAACTAAGGACCATGTTGTTGGCTCAAGGACCCTTTGCTTAGACACTGAATAAGGCATTTCCATTATAGGAAACTGCAGTTGTGCAAGTATTTTCATTACATCTGTAACCATGTACACACCGACACAAACATCATTATCAATAAAAAAGATATTGGCCTAATTATATTTGTATGCGCATCAGTACGTACCTACACGGAACTAATAGATCATCACATATAATCATATTTCATGAAGAAAATCATCGACCTGTAAATAGATACATGTACGCACCAATAATTATCATGTGCACAACGATAGCTCTAGATACCGGTTGTAGGCTTTTGAATGCCAAAACGAAATTAAATCCGTACGATAAAAATCCTAAAAGCATATATAACTTCTATACATGATAGACAGTAGCAAACAAACTTATATGATTATTTTTCATTATGTGATGGCTAAACTCTTTTGGTTAGAAAAAAAATGGCAATCGTTAGTTTGATGATCATCATTTCATTGATGATGCTACTTTGGTATGGTTTCACAGCCTTTTATTCACTTTGGTGGAATCCTAAAAAACTAGAGAAACAACTAAGGGAACAAGGAATTAAAGGGTCTTCTTACAAGTTTTACCATGGACACATGAAAGAATCCCATCAGTTGACCATGGAAGCATTAAAGAAACCCATGAATCTAAATCACCATATAGCGCCATCTGTCGTCCCGTTTACTTGGAAAACAGTACAAACCTATGGTAAGCAATTTTGTTATTTTTCATCTTCACAGATAATTATTCAGACATTTGCACAAGGGATCTGGGTGTACCGGTTCAATTGCCCCCTCATGCCTTTTTACCTCATTGCCTTTTGCTCCGCTAGGTAGAGATACTGTGTAGTTATATATAACATATTTTGTTATAAAATCAGTGAATTACTGACATGAATTTGAAAAGCAGGGAGGGTATCATTTCACTGGACTGGAACTATACTCAGGTTGATCATATTGGACACAGAGATGATGAAGGGTGTAATGACTGAAAAGAACGGCCACATTCAAAAACCACCTGTGGAATGCTTTAACCCTCTTTTTGCGGACTTACCAAAGGGAATCACAAACTTGGAAGGAGAGAAATGGTTGAAACATAGAAGAATTATCAAACCTGCTTTTCACTTGGAAAAATTGAAGGTTTTTGATTTCAGTCCCCACCTTTTCTCGCAAGTATTTCATTATCATTTTAGGTACTAAATCTCTTGTAAACAATGGGGACATTACAAATTCTAAGCTACCTTATCTTAGGGTATGATGCCAGCATTTACGACAAGTTGTAGTGAGTTGATCGCGCGTTGGAAGAAATTGGCTGATCTTACCAAAGGTTCTTGTGAACTGGATATATTGCCTGACATGCAGACGCTAACATCTGATATAATTTCTCGAACAGCATTCGGAAGCAACTATGAAGAAGGAAAGAAGCTCTTTGAGCTTCAAAACGAGCAAATCGCACTATTCATTGAAGCTTCTCAAAGCACATACATCCCAGGTTTCAGGTGTAGTCTCATTTTTCACCATATCCACATGAGACTAGTCCAATCCACGAAATTTTCTAGCAAGCTTTCGGTTTTTTCTTTTGTGTAGATTCATACCCACAAAGAAGAACCTGAGGAGAAAGCTGTTGGACAAGGAAATTAATGGCATATTAAGAAGATTTATCAGTAAAAGAGAAGAATTGATGAAAACTGATCCGTCAAGTAGCAATGACTTACTAGGCTTGTTAATGCAATCTAATAATTCAGAAAATAGCGACAGATTGACAATTGAAGAAGTAATAGATGAGTGCAATGTGTTCTACCTAGTTGGACAAGAAACAACTAGGTCCTTAGTAACTTTTACCATGATTGTGTTAGCTATGCACCAGAATTGGCAAGACAAAGCAAGAGAAGAAGTGGAGCAAATTTGTGGGAAAAATCTACCCGATTTCGATGCAATAAATCGTCTCAAAATTGTTAGTAGTCTTTATCAACCCAAATTAATTTAACAGTAGTCATGTCGTTCCGAAAAATTCACTATTTTTCATCTCTTGTCGCAGATGGAGATGGTACTCAATGAAGTTATGAGGTTGTATCCACCAGGACCAGAGTTATATCGATATACTGGCAAGAGAACAAAATTGGGAAATCTTTCCATACCAGCAGGAGTCATTCTTACAGTACCACTAATTCTTGCTCACCATGATCCAGAGTACTGGGGTGACGATTCGCAGGAATTCAATCAAGAGAGATTTTCTGAGGGAGTTTCGAACGCGTCCAAGGATAAACTTGCATACTTTCCTTCCTCACGGGGTCATAAGGTCTGTTTAGGCCAAAACTTTGCTTTGATTGAAGCTAAAATGGCTTTGACTATGATTCTGAAGAACTTCTCTTTCGAGCTCTCACCCTCGTATACTCATGCTCCTTATGTGGTTTTGGATCTGGCACCGCAACATGGAGCTCAAATCATATTACACCAACTTTAAGTTAGAGATGTGACAACAATTTGATGATGAATCACCTAAAGAGTGTTTCTAGTACCAAAATTGTGTGTTGCAAGTTTCATTTGCTGTAATACCTCAGAATGAATAATACAATATGTCAACCTGAAATCTAGTACGTACTTGATTATCCAATTCATACAAGTTGCGGCACTAAAATTAGATGTAAGACACCATGCTCATTCTCATTAAACACAATTCATTAGAAAGAAATAAAGACACTGAGCAAGCCAACAATGTCTTGGAGGGGTTGAGTTCCACTGAAATTTCATTCGGGCATGCCTAGCCAGTCCCCAGTAGCATATATATCAGCTGGTTTATTAATCTCCCTAATAATAAAAGCAACACCTAAAATTCAAGAAAGACTTTAAAATGGTTCTAGTATCATGGATAACAGTATGGTATTGGCCAGATAATTCAGACAAGTCTCCATTGGCAGCTCCAACAACTGTTTTTGCATCCAATTGAAAACAAATCTGCTGTATTCCCAAGTTTTTTGCCCAATCAACTGCCTCTAATAATGCTTCACATTCAGCCTGTTGTGCTTCTAAACATACAACTGCATACTTTCATCTTGAGCTATAATATTCTCCTGCAAACTTTATGGCTAAGGGATTTGTTTTTTACTTCCTAATGACCTATTTTGTTTTATTACTTAGCCTCAGTAAGTTTTAGTGTACCCAATCCGGCAAGTGTTAATTAATGCTCGTTCTGGATGCTTTTATTGCTTCAGACTTTTGCTCTGGATAACTTCGTCAGTAAATTGCGCACGATTGAAATGGGGAAATCAAAACGTTTCGAGAAATACCAACCATATAATGTAAAAACATCCTTACCATTTGATGTATTGGTATTAATTCCTACAGAGAAGTTGACATATGAAAGAACTACAGGTTGCTTGTGTTTTCTGACTCAACTGACTCGTCCAAATTCCACTCATCTAGAACGGACTCCTTTTATTTTAAATCCGCCTAATTATATGTTCAAAAATTATTAGATAATAGAGTTATAAAAATATTTGGAATCCATTAAAATATATGCTCAACAAATTAGGTACAAAATGATTCGTTACTCAAATAGCTCAGTGACTTATGTATGAGCCAAGTCAGACCTTGAGCCAATAATCCGAAAATGAAAAGACAAAATGATTTGACATCTGACTCGAGTCAAGTCAAATGGTGTTAGTAGTACTATCGAGTTGGACCATTCTTTTGGGTTCGGATCGGATCGAAGCCCGAGAATAGTTGGATTAAAAAGAAATTCAAATTCAAATTTAATGCAAACTCGACTTTCCCGAATTAAGACTTAAAACCTGATTTTCCGCTTGCCAAACTTTCTCATGACTGGTAATATAATAGGTATATAATATATTCCTGAGGAAAGCTTCGGAAAGTACTTTAGGTTTGGCCGTGAATTATGGGAGATCTATTCTCCGACAATCTCCAACTTTTTTTTCTTGACTGGTAGCGAATACCTTTTGTAAGTCTGTCTCATCTTGCCACGTCTGATGGTGGAAAATTTGTGTTTTCTCAGACTTTCCTCAGGTTGGTTGTTATAATACAAAAAGGTACTGGCCGGTTTATTCAATATATTGAGAGAAGCGATGGAAAGAATGAGGAAGAAGATGATCAGCACACCCAGCACTGGCGTTGATGATTGTGGTAAAGTTGTTGTTAATATCGACGATGAAAACATAATAAGTAATATACTAAGCAGACTCCCGGTTAAAACACTTATGCAGTTCAAGTGCGTCGCAAAAAGCTGGTGTAACCTAATCGAAGACCCTTATTTTATTGATTTATACCGAACGAAAACATCACGTCAACGTCTTTTTGTTGTTGTACCACGACAGAGAAATTTTAGACAGGATTTCAGTTTCTTGATTGCCGACGTATTATATGATGGAAGAGGAAAGAAGAGAATGGGGAAGGTAGCATCAACGATTAACGACATTACAAACAAAGGTCCATTTCCTTGTTCTCAAGTTCTTGGACCTGTAGAAGGTTTAATATGTCTCATTAGCGATTCCGTGCATGCTGCTTGTGTATTTAATATAAGTACGAGAGAAGTAACACGGTGGATCAAATCGACATTATTGTCCACAGAAGAAGGAACACGACGGCCTAGAAGAAACAAAAGTAATAGTACGAGTGCTTATAGTTTTGGGTATGATCCTATATGTAAAAAACACAAAGTGATTTGTAAATGGGTGATAAACAAGGATGATACTGCTGCTTACCAACTTTGGGAAATACTGACCTTAGGAAGACACAGTGCATGGAGAAGAATGGATCAAGTCCCAAATTGTCAGTTCGATACGAATGCACCTTCTGTGTATGTGAATGGTTTTATTTATTGGTATCCTCTTAATTTTTCGAGGGATCTTAATGTCAGATTTTTACTGGCTTTGTGTATTGGAAGTGAAAAGTTTAGAAGGATCCGAATTCCGGATTCCGACCAGTTAAATCCTTATCTCTCCTTCAACAATGAGTGTCTAATTTGTTTAGTAGAGGTGAAAAGTTGTGTCGCTATACTATGTAGAACAAGTTCTTACACTATCAGACTATCGATATATGAAGATGACAAGTGGACTCGAAGGGGTGTCATCTTACCTGTTAGCTGGGATGAAAGAGGAGCTTTCTTTTTTCATACTGCTGCTGGAACCGACCAATTATTCTTAGAAATCCATCATAAGAATGCCCTTGGAATTCTGTTTGCTATATCTCTTTATTCTTACTGTTTTGAGAATAAAAATTTCAAGCAGATAGGACTCAACGAGATACCCTTATCAGCTAGTGTTCCGAAATCTACTAGACAACTCAAAAACATACCCTTCTCAGCTGCTAGTATTCCGAAATATACAAGACTATGTACATCTTTCTATGAAAGCATTATATCCTTTAAAGAATCGGACAAGAAGTACCTCATTCAACCTTCAACAAGAAGCTGATTAGCGGGATATCCATCTTTTGTTCAAGCAACTGCATTGACAGGGAACATCTAATTTGGTTGTTATAATGTTTGGATCATTAAGGTGCATTTCTGTGAATCTTATATTTGTATTTTTTTTTTTAGCAAGTTATTTGGGTCTTGGTTAGTTAATTATTGAGACTGCATGTCAAGAGTTAATGGTATCTTATTCCGCGCTTCATTTTTGAGATGCAGTGTTATTTTGGGTGGTACTTTTCTTCCTCTCTGATGCTAGCTATATGGTTGATTAAATTATAATGCATTCATGTTTTGAATGGAATTACTTAATTACGTTGATTGTTCATTAAAAAAACAAAAATAGTGATGTAGCGTCTCCTCGTAGTTTGTAAGTGCCGTAACACCAAATTATATGCACCATCCTTCTTTATGAGCTTGTACCACATATTCTTGCTCACCATTCAAAAGTGATATACTAGCAAAAAAAAAAACAAAATTGGGAAATCTTTCGATACCAGCAGGAGTCATTCTTGCAGTACCACTTATTCTTGCTCACCATGATCCCGAGTACTGGGGTGACGATTCACAGCGCAAACACTCGGACTGGCTAAGAAGGATAAAATCGTTCTAACACAGCGCAAACACTCGGACTTCAGTCAAGATACGGAAAGCATACCAATCTCGGTATATGAACGTGATGGGAATTTAGAAGTTTCCTCGGACTCTTGTTCTGGCTGTAATAAGGAGGCTATAAAATCCAATTTGAATACGGAGGCTATAAAATCCAATTTGAATTTGTAGAATAGTAGTCGTGTTTTGGATTTGGATGGTGAATCCAATTAGGATATACGGATTACGGACAAAGGAATTCAGGATATGGACAAAGAAATTCAGGCCACGTCAGGTCATAGTGGGCCTGAGGTAGCAAGACTGGAATTGGAAATAAGAAAGAACGATTTTTTGGGACCATGATTTTTTTGGGGACCATGGTTTTATTTTGGGTAAAGGCATTAGAAGTAATTTTAGGCCACCCCATATCTAGTTATTTATTTAATATCTAATCTATCCTTTTAATTAATTGTAGGTTATGATTAGTGAATGATTTAGTTAAAAAGAATTAGTGAGATTAAATTAAAAGATGGGTTTATTATTAGTTGAGTCGAATTATTGAGAGAGTAGAGTTAGAGAAGATGAAGGAGAAAAACATGGAAAATAAATTTTTTTTCCAATTCACTAAGTTTGAGTATTCAAATGATGAAAACTCATCTGATTCTTCATCTCCATCCTCTCCTAGAATATTTGTTAATCTTCAAAATGATCCAGATTTGAACTGGATTTTGAACAGTTCGGTTATTTTATGTGAAGAACAAGTAACCGAACTCATCTGAAAGTGTAGTTCGGTTACTTGTTCGAAACACGCAGGTTACCGAACTCTCAAATAATAGAATTTCTAGGAGTTACAGCGTTATGTTCGGTTGGTTCTTAACTAATCGAACTTTGGTATACAAAGTTCGGTTGGTTCGCAAACTTCATGCACTTTTGATCTAACCGAACTTTACGTAATATAAGAGTATATAAGTTTACAAAATTCGGTTCTTTCGGAAACTTGAACCTAACAGCTAACCAACCGAACTCTGAGTTCGGTTTCTGCGATAAAATTGTGAAGTTATCGAACTTAACAAACAAAAAAAATGTGAAGTTCCAGCGTCTATTGGCTAAGTTCGGTTACTTTGTAGTTTTAAAAGTTTTTGCGAACAAACCGAACTCTATTAGCTAAGTTCGGTTATTTTGGAACTCAACATAGTGGCCACAACAACACAGTTCGGTTAGACTGGATTTGTTTTTTTTTGGTTCTAAGGGTGGAGTTCGATTACTTTGTAGATTTAAAATTTTTTGCAAAACAACCGAACAGAGAGTTCGGTGACTTAGTTTTAAATCCAATAGAACCGAACTATTCTTCATGTTCTTCATTTTCAAGAAGTTCGGTTAGTAAACTAGGGGTTTTTGGAAAATCGGCCTAACCGAACATGGCTTTGTAACTCCTATTAAAACCTTATATTGATGATTTCTATTTGATTGAAGCAATCAAAATCAAATTAAAGTGAAGGGTTTGTTGGAAAATACCTCCGGAGTGGTCCCATGGCAGAATCAGGTTGCGACTGGCGTCTTTTATACTCGATAAAATTACTATGTAACCGAACTTAATTGTGATTGCATTGATGTTGTTACATTTCTTAAATAGGCAGTGGCGGTGGTGGTGGGAGGAGGTGGTGGTGGTAATCGTTGGTTGGTGGTGGTGATAATCGGAGGTGGTGGTGGTGGTAATCGGAGGTGGTGGGAGGAGGTGGTGGTTATATATATAGGTGGTTATTAGGTTGGTTTTAAATTAAATTAGGTTAAGGGTAGGTTAGTCATTTCAACGTTTTAGGACACCCCTTATCACTATAGGGAAGGTGGCCTAATAAAAGCATGGTCCCCTCAAAAAAACCATGGTCCCTAGAAAATCATTCATAAAAAAGAGCTCGGAGGCTTTTCGTGCTAGTTTGGATGCTATAAAAACCCAGCGAGAACTTTCTCTCCTGGGCCATGCAATATTGGAGGGTTGGACTAGGGGTGAGCATGTGGTCCGTAATCCGCGGATTTAACTGGGACGAACCGTATTTTTGCGGATGGATGCCCGGACCGTTCTCTAATGGGTTGGACACGGATGGAATTATTGAAATCCTACGGATGATGGATTGGGTCCGGATGCAACCTTGAAAATCCGGTGGACATCCATATCTGTTAAATTAAGGGCAATTATATAGTTTTAGAAAATACTATAGATGAATTAAGAATTTTTAATGTGTTTGTTTGGGATGCACTTATATATTTGTATATACATATAAAAGATATGTAGGTTTTATAAGAAGTCACTTATGTTGGCTTTATTTCTTTATTATAAATTTTTGGAAATTTTGTTATTTGGTCCTAAGCCCAAATAAATAGTTATAGTAGGGTCCAACCAGAAATATATGTTAATCTAGAGTCCAAATTTGTTTAATACGTGGTCATTTACCTAATTATCCCTGGCTTCATACGTGCGGCATAACAATCTCCACTATCTCTCTCGTCTTTCTTTCTTCCTCTTGGTGTTGCAGACCAGTAATGGAGGATTGAACGTAACGAATACGTAGCAGAAAGTGAACGGGTACTGCAAACATCTTTAGATCTGTCAATGTTACATATTCGTCTTTAGATCCATCGTAACTTTTTCGTTGAACATATACTGAATACTAAAAAACCAAGAAACCCTAGATATTCGAATTGAAACTGTAAACCAATTAAGAAAACCAATCATAGATCTAAAGAAGAAAAAGCAAAAAAAATCTAGGAAAAAAGAACGAATTGCTAAATCAGTAGAAGAAGACCATTATGAAGAATCACAAGCAACAAATATGGTTTTCGTGGATATGATCCAGCAGTATTTATGTTGTACTAAACACAACTGGTCCGATCTTGTTATGTTCATAAATTCATCACTTCATTGACATTATGGTTGAATTTTAGAGTACGATTCAACAGTACATATGTGATGTACTGAAAAATAATTAGTTCAATAACAAGTCTATGGATTTTTGTTCTATTGGCATGTTAACATATCTATGGATTTTGGTTCTATTGGCATGTTAACATAAATAAAAACTACGATACTTACTATGTTGTACTGGAACTACATATCGGCTGTACTAAAAAAATATTATCAACTTTCACATGACCAAATGTCAGTACATATTGGTTGTACTATAAAAAAATTGAACTTGACATTATGAACTGATCAGGAAAAAGAAAACAAAGATTAATGTTGATAAAAACTAGATCAAATTTAATATTATCAACTTTTAATACATTATCAACTGAAAATAATTAATAAATTTATTATAAACTTGTCGAGTACATAATGGCTATACTGGGAAAAAACAAACAAACTAAAATCGCCATTATCAACTGCCTGAACATATTGGTATTTCTACTTGACGGCTTGGAACATCGAGGGAACTCCCCAGACTTTTCCCTTTCCCTTACTAATTCAAAGTGTTTAGGATAAATAAAAAATGACATGTTTCAAAAGAAGAAAATCAAAATGGAAATTCAATATGCCAAGTTCAAGCCTGTGTTAGCAACCAAAAGGATCTTTGATAAGCAACTAAACGGGTCTGTAGAGACTTCAACACTGGATTTCAGGTGCAATATTGAGTACATATTCGCTACACTGCTTACAAATTTGAGTACATATCTGCCGCACTGCTAGTTGAGTACCTAAATTACTCAATATTGGATGGATGCTGAAGTCTTCTGATTCGCCAATGGCTTCAAAAAGAAGGAAGAAAGATCCTACCAAAAGCTAGTTTGAATCTTCACTTGTAGAAACCAACTCCATTTGTAACGTTCCTGCCTGATACAGCCATCCATTGTAATATCATCTCAGAACCAAACCTAAAACCGATAATATGAAACTAAAACGATCAAATCTAGTAACAAAAAATAAACACAAAACAAATTCAGAATGCAAGGTTACCAAATCACCAAATTATCAAAATTGCATTGACAAATAACGCAGTACAACGTTTATACACTGAATTTTCCTGGACTGCAGCGCTTATAAACTGACGTTTTCTGAAGTGTAGCCTTTATACCCTGAAACATTGTACGTCGTTTATACATTGATTTTTATGAAGTGCAACGATTATACACTGACAAAATTACTTTACAACCACATTCCGATGATTCTAATCGACCATCTACAATGGCTATCTATGCACAAGTTACCATTTTGATAGTCAAAATCGTATTAATTCACTGATTTTGTATCATTATTATAATACTGAGAAGTGAGAAGTCTCAGTACATGAAATATATACTCACCAAGATCCATATACTGAACTTCATTTCTAAATTTTGCATCCACAATGTAATATAAAAACATAATTTTGCACATTACCTAGAGTTCACACATTCAGAAATGAACCTATATGTCAAAACTAGACAGAATAATACATACTTCAATTTTGGCATCATAAGTAGCCACAATGAAAACTAGTTTAGAGAATTCATACATCCCATTAACTACCAAACAGATGCCATTACTCATGAAATTAGTGATATATGCTATGTAACATTCAATACCATCCCACAAGTACTGACTTTGACTTCCCATTACTAATGAAAACTCTTAAGACGTGTAGGCGTTTAGCAAAACATACCAACTAACGAAGAGTAATAATCCTGCAAAATGTTTTCCATTCTATAAATGATGTACTCAATTTCTTCACAGTACATCTACACTCAATTTATTCAGTCCTTTCTTTTTCGAAGGAAAAAAATAACTATCTTGACAGTACTTATACACCGAATTTATTGACAGTATACCTACACTCAGTTCATGTTTTACATCTACAAAAATCATCCTTGAAAAAGGTATAGCAAGGAAATAAAATGTTTATTTTTTTTTCTTTTGGTATTCCTCTATGCGAAAAAAGAAACTTAAGCAAGAGTCTTACGTAGTTGTGTTGATAAAGTGTACCAATCTCTGCTTGTAAGAATGACTTCATGCAACCATATCAACCAGCACGACTTGTTCGAGCCCCCTACTAAGAGACCAACTGAGATGATCAGAAAATGTATAAAAACTGCAAGAGGATTACTTGGTTATGCTTAGTGCAGAATAATATTTATGGAGCAAAAAAACCAGCAACTACTGTGATGTTCTATGAAGTGTAGACTGTGGTTTTTACAGAGTGCAAAATTTATACACTGATTTCTCGTCAGTGTAGCGTATATAAACTGAATTTTCAGCAGTGCAGCATATATGCACTGCCAAATTATACCAAATAAAGCTCCAAAAACCTTCTACAATACTTATCTGGGAATAATACAGTACATTCGTTATGGACTCCATCAAACTCACTAAAAATGAATGAGAATGCAATACATGCATTACACACTCTCATTAAAACACATTAAAAATGCATGAGAATGTAGTACATACATTATGCACACCCATTAAAACACACTTCATACTAAACAAGAGTACATAAACAAGAATATCGAAACACTTACATGTTTGCATTATATCGTCCCAAGAACTTCACCGGAGTTTGATCCTTCAGAGAAAGGACACAACCATCAGGAAATTCATGCAATCCCATTATACGCCCCGGCCACCACGATCCATTTCTACGCCTAACCCAAACTAAACTACCAACAGACAAATCGTTCTTCTTCGACCTATATCCACCAGATGGATTCAAAAACTAAAAGAAAATTTCATATCAAAACAAGTAATGAATATAAAAAAACCAAAACAATTCTTTTTCAGTACGCCATAAATGCACTGCTGGATTATTTTCCAGCAGTACATATATGGCATACTGATATAAACAATACATCATATATGCACTGCTGGATCACACCCAAAATCAACTGAAAATAGAATCAACTATAAAAGAATAATCAGAATAAAAAACTTAAGAGCTACCTATCTGAATTATGTTAGTCTCTAGATCCGAATAAGAACAGAGCATGAATCCAACGACAAAGGCCTGCACCAAATTAAAAGAAAGACATATACCAATGCTGATTCATTAGATTATCAAACTGATACTTATTTTTTTTATACAAAGCAGACACATATACACAAAATCTAGATGTTACACATTTTACAGACATACAACGACCGTATTATATTCAGTACATCACATATATATTCCTGATTATGAAATTAAAACAACAAGAAAAGTATGATTTTAACTGGAAAAAAAATAATCTACCAAAAACGGAAAATTATCTCAAACTGACAATCCACCCAATCAAAATAATATCAATTACAAAAACAGATTCATAAACAAGAAAAATTCAAAACAAAGAGATGGATTTTACACATCTTAAACATATACAACAATTATAATACCATCAGTACAACATATATGTACTACCGGATCCTGTAATTACGGATCTGCAATCAAACATCAACAACTCATATCTATACAACCAATCTTTAGCTAAAATCACCGAGAAAGGAAATAAGATTACAGTTCTAAAAACTAATTGTGAATCGAGTTAGGAATTCAAAGTGAATTTAGTGCTATTAGGGTTTTTGAAACCATAGATTTTTCTGTAAATTCCTATCCAAACTGATAAATCAAGGATTACGACCGAATTAAACAATCAAAATAGATGAATATATCTTGTTTGTTGGATTTTATTGATGATTCATTCAATAAAACTCGTCGGCGATGCTTTCAAATGTGGTTTCTTCGATCTTCAACGCAGAGCTCGAGTCGTGGAAAGAGAAAACGAAAATAAAAATGAAAATCTATGTGACTGATTTAGTCTTATCGTTATTATGTATGAAGGGTAATCCAGACATTTACCGAAAATATCTTCCTAGTTTCGCACGTGTACATGACCAAGTGATAAAAAATGGGTCCATTTTTCTTCTTTCTTTTAATTATGGACCTCTGGTTATTGGGCTTTAGTGGGTGGACATGCCACTAACTAAGAACACTATAATAGGATCTATAGGTAATTCCTACTATTTTAACTAAAACAAACCCATTGGATTATCCGTATCCAATCCATCTATCCGTCCATCCATTGGATGCGAATCCTTTGGATATTGGATTGGATGCGGATGCTAAATTTGAAATCCGTAGTGTAATGGATTGGATGCGGATGAGGTGAAAAACCGGTCCATGCCGCCCCATGCTCACCCATAGGTAGGACTGATTTGGAGGGGAATATTGGATGCTTCTCCAAATATTAGTAGTTTGGGTCTCAAGGTTCAAAAGGGAAGGTCGCCTAGGCCTCCTCAATCTAGCCAAGCTCAAACTCCTATTAAGCTTGTTCCTCGCAATTACGCTTCGGATGAAGATGAGCATATTGATTTCTTTGAAGGTTATGAGGATTATGGAGACCTGGATTTTATTTTCTCGGGCTCTCAGTCTAAGAAGAAAAACTTTATAGTTGGAAATCGGGGAAACTTGAGTGGAGTAGGATATAGACGTTATTGATTTACTTGGGTTTTTCTCTTGTTGTTATTTATTTTTGGCTATTTAAGAGATCTTAAAGATCTTTTTGAAGTTATTTCTAAACCCCTTTGGTTTATGGGGGTGGGGGGCTCATTCTTGTAATTACGTTTTTTTTTGTCTTAATAAACTTTTGACTTAGCAAAAAAAATTGGGTAACGATTCACAGGAATTCAAGCCAGAAAGATTTTCTGAGGGAGCTCCGAACGCGTCCAAGGATAAACTCGCATACTTTCCTTTCTCACGGGGTCGTAAGGTCTGTATAGGCCAAAACTTTGCTTTGATTGAAGCTAAAATGGCTTTGACTATGATTCTGCAGAACTTCTCTTTCCAGCTCTCACCTTCATATACCCATGCTCCTTGTGTGGTATTGGATCTTGCACCGCAACATGGAGCTCAGATCATATTACACCAACTTTAAGTGATGAGATTATGACAATAATCTGATTATGCTAGCTGAATCTAAGAAAAGTGTTTCTAGTACCTAAGTTATTGTATTTTTTTTTTATTTTTTTTCTTGTAATGAGAGTTTCATCTTGAGGTTTCATATCATAGAAAATATGTTGTATTTTTGGCAGTAAAGGTACATAATATTACATGAGAGTTCTTGAGAAAAGGAAAGTTGATACTGGTATACAGTCACGTAGTATTATTATGTTCTCCGGTTATCACACCCTCATGGAGTCAAGAAATGGTTTTCCATCGAGCTTCCTTGAATGAAATTCCTCCACAAGTTCCCCATACGTAGATCCACTTTTGAACAAAGCAGGTGTCTGTGGAGTGATCAAGCTCGATATTGGGCCTATTACCGACTCTAGACCTAGGGTCATGAAATGTTGCGATTGAGAGCCTCTTCTTTGTTGAGTTTACTACTGCACGGTGATCGACGCTACGGTAAATTCCATTAGTCATTATCTGTAAAAGAAAAAACAATAAGCAATTTTTAGGTATAGTCAATACCAGAATTCAAGACAAGGACCAGTAGCTAGGCCATTTTGCCCTCGACTAAGTACCTCCAAAACGTCTCCAACATTCACTACGAACGCATTAGGTAGAGGTTTGACTGAAATCCACCTCTCTTCTTTGTTTATCTGCAATCCTTCCACTTTGTTGATTTGAAGGAGGATTGTCAAACCGCCAAAATCCGAGTGTGGCGTAAGACCGATGGCGAGCTCTGGTTGAGGACAAGGGGGATAATAGTTCATCCTCATTACTTGTGTCCCTTATTTAAACACCTATGATATACCCTTGGTCTCAGACTTTTGTACTTGTAGAGCTTTTTCCATATTTTCAAAGAGAACTATGGATAATTTTTTCATCTCTGATGAGTAGGATTCCAACGTCTCCCTGTATATATATATAAAATCATAGTAGGTACATATATTAGGATGATCATAGTATATGCAACTCCATATTTTCCATATAATGTTATAGTGAATGCATGATGTTACTTCTTTAAAGAGTGTTAATTTTGCATGTTATTTGATGGGGAAGGATCGACAACATAGTTAGAATGACACATTCTCCGTATTTTGGCGTGATTTGTAATTTTTTTCAAAAACCAAAACTAAAATGAATTATAAATTAATATTTTTTTGGTGGCATGTTCTTTTTATACGTCTATACTTTCCTACTGAGGTACAAAACCTACAATAAAGTTTTAAAATGACATATTGCGGTCTTATACGTCACAGAATGCACTTATTTTTGGTAGAAATGTTGATCTTTGTAAGAGGTTTATAAAAAGAAATGTTACAAAAAAAAAATTAGTTTCAAATTTACTTTCATTTGGGTTTTGTAAAAAGGAAAAAAAAAACACCAAAAATGGCAGATTAGCACTAGCCAATAACTAGTTAGTGTAACAAAACACAACTACTGGACGCGATCACAACGCATGTATGTATACGACATATATATACCTGAAAGAAACCCCATTCTTTGCAAGCATCACTACGGGAAAAATCATCATTGACGACACAAGATAAGAGTTGCAGTACCCCTACGACAACTCCATTTCATGCATTGTGGAACGGGGGTATTGTAGAAAGTCCAAGTTTTTCTACAATGATTGATAAGTGTTGTATAGGGTGATGTGATTCATGGTTCGACAATAGTTTGTCAATGTTGTGATTCTCTTTCGATTTTTTTTGATAACCTAACACAACTCTTGCTTGTATTGTAAAACAATCGTGGACAACATAAGTAGCATATCGTAGAAAAATATGTAACAACAATTACCAGTATTATGAATAATATTTGCACAACACTTGTATGAATTGTCGAACTATCTTGGACAACACAAACTTATGTTGTAAAGTAACTGTTTTGTAGTCGAAAACTGGAAGACAACATCGATTAGTATTGTGAATACTACTATCATTACACTTCCTAGAGTTGCACAACTATACTGAACAACTCCTACTTATGTTGCAAGATTTGTTTTTACAATACCCTTAACAGTTGTAATATTTGAAGTAACAACTTCTGTTTTCTGTAAATGGATGTGTAACTACAACTTTTATTAGAAGTTGTGTGCTTAAAACTATTTTGAAAAAAAAAATTATAACTGAAACTGGATTGCCGAAAGTATTTCACATTCACATTAACCTGCCAGTGTAATACACTTACATTCATTCAAGTTAACCTACTAGTGTTAACCTCATACATTCAAGAAAATGGCAGTGATACAAAAGTTAAATTTTCTAACCACACTCCAAGTAAATCTTTCTATAAGTAAATCTTTCTCCCCTCTTCAAAGTTAGGCACCACTTTCCATAATAAATCTCAAAGTAAATCTTTGAGATAATCATCAAGTTAAAAGTAAATCTTTCTCCCCTCCTCTTTTAGTCTGATTAATTTTACCACCCAAAAGAAGACCCACTGGCACTACCCACTGATTACGAACTTGGTGAATCATCCTGAGCATGGCTGCCATAAGCAGTTGAACCGTGACTGTTTGAAGTGTATCCACCGTTACCACCTCTACTGCCCCTACCACCTCTTGTGTTGTAGTTTCTTGGATAATAGTTTCCAGGTTGTTCTTAATACTGGCTGCGCCCGTTCTGGTAACCTCCACCACCTCCGCCTCTGTCGTTTCGACCTCCTCGGCCATTGGGATAACCACCCCTCCTACCACCATAGCCACCTCCTCTATGGTTTGGGTAAGACTTCCTCTGATTGCTGTGTTCTTCATTTGACTCTACATCTCTCTGAATCTGCCCCTATGCTCTAGCATCAAGTTTAGTTTGGTCATGCTGTTGGACTGAAACGACACCTGAAGGGTTCGACATTTCTGACTCTTCCTGTGGAGTAGGAGATATTTCATTTCCGCCATGAGTAAGTGTGTTTAGTGAGTGCATAAAAGAGCTAGTTTCATGGGAGAAATAAATCACCTCATGGTGCCCCTCCTCGATAGGAGAGGACTGATCAACACCAGTTTCCTTCCATTGAAAGTTTGTTGTTTCTTCATCCTGCAAGTGAACATGCAACAGTTGGAGAACAATCAAAACATATAAAAACCAGCAGCAACATATACTTTGTTGTAGATGTTAACTATAACCCTACGATACAAAACATGCAAGAAAGATAAGTGCATCAACGAGGAATTATTTTCTGCATAATTCATACAATGATCATCAATCAAAGAAGCATTTGGCAAACGGAGGACTTCTACTGGTCTTGATAACAGTCAGTAGTACGTGATGACCAAATTAACTTATGGACAAAAATACTATGCTAGCAAAAATCTCCCACCACAGGTTATTGCACATGTTTCTTGCAGATCATAACCATACGATTAAGATCATGTTCAGCTTTAAAACCAACCATGATAATATGGAATGAAACGCGACAATTTCAGAGAGTCAGGGCTAGCAATATGAGAGGAGCAACAAACGACATGGTAGAAAAGAGCAACTGCGATTCAATTAAAAAACAGGCAGTGCCTTCACTCTCTCCATTATTGTTGAAATCACGCATATCCATACAAAATACAAGTTTAACATGATTCACAAATGGCCGCAGAACAAGATGGTAAGTAAATCCCTTCTAAATGCTGGATAAAATCTTCAACAAAGCACAGTAACTTGACTAAAACATGAGACAACTTGTAATAATCTCAAGATTTCCAACATATATTTGGAAGTACTGTAAGCATACTTCCTATTGTTCCCACACTTTCACACTTGGCCCTATTAAGGAAAATTCAGGGAATGGAAAATTTCACAATTCAATTCATTCGACAATGTAAAATCTGAAGTGACATTATATTTATAACTGGTATCGTTTACCATCTACCAAATTCAAACAGTTTTATCTCATTCATATGGATGAGATACTCACCATAACCTTCTCAGTTCCTGCGTTAAAGTCGCGCAATTATAGGCTGGATATCAAACACCCTTGGTCAGCACTTCTAAAAACTACACAAGCACATACTTCACATCTTCAGCTTATTTGATTTGGTATCATTTATAAATCCCTTGTGAAAATTGTTGCTTCAGAAGGTAGAAACCCCTGTGAAAATTGAAGTAGTAGAAATCCAATTATCAATCAGTTCATCTAAAATCAATAATAAACTTTAAAAAGAAAAGAAAAAAAAAATCAAACTTACATCAAGGGATAACTGAGAGCACAATTACTATTGTGCTGAACCCTAGCATTGCAATTGAATCATGAGAAGATGGGGTATCAGTGTATGCTTCTGGTGATCATCAAACTACTGATACCCCATCTTATCTATTCAAACCCATGGTAAATATCGAACCCAACTGATACCAGATCTATTTCAGTTCTTCATCTCTTCTGAGATTCAATAAGCCCCAAAACATCATAAAATCCAACCACTTTCGGTCCCTGACTGCTGATTTCAGAATCAATTCAAACCCTAATCGAAACCCTAACTACCTCAAATCGTGAATTCTTTATTCAACAGAAATAAGCTTCTTAATCCACTGTTTCTCTTCCATTTCTTCTCCCTAATCATCTTCTTCATCTGCAATTAACAGAAACAACGCCACCTCTCTTTTCTCTTCATTTCAGCTTCATTTCTTTGACAAAATCCATCTATATCACCACCAACACAAACCCACCTTCCAATTCATTACAAACCCATTCATTCTCGATACCTCATATCCCAAATCTCCTTCTCTGAATTCGAATCCATCTCATCTTCTTAACAGCAACTGCAGCAACGATTTACATCTCGTCTTGATATCAATCCTTAGTTTTGAAATCCGGTAGATTTAAGGTGCAATTTGGGTTAGGGCTGAATTTCTCTATGGTTAGAGACGGTGAGCTAATAGGTACCGATATTCTTAATCAGAGATGGAGAAGTTGTTGTTGTTGATTGTTACCGAGAAGAAATAAGGGGTTTTGTGTAACTTGAATCAGTGATGGGGTTGATTAGAATTTGGTTCAGATCTGGATTTGATGAGCTGCTACTATTGACTGCTGCGGATGAGAGAAAGGGGGAGTTAAAGAGAGAGATTGAGAGAAGATGATGAAGAAGAGGGGTCGAGAGAAGAGCAGTGGTGGTGATGGAGCGCCTCCGTTATCTGTGGAGTAGAGGTGTTCTTCAGCGGTGGTGATTGAGAGAAAAACAGATAGGAATTGGGTTCTAGTGGTTGAAGGAGGGTTATGCTTCGGAAAAAAAAAAAAGAAGAAAAGAGTGAATCCGAATGAAAATGATGGACGGTTGAGATTGTATTTGAGATGCTCATACGGATTAAGAAAAGATCTTGACGGTTGAGATTGTATTTAGGATGCTCATGCGGATTGAGAAGTATGTGTTTCATTTTGTGCTAATACGGGCTCATGTATTCGGTTTGATTATCAACCTTCGACACGAAAAAAATCCAAAAAAAATATGAATAAATGTAGCACATTCTTATCGACATTTTGATATAAAAAAATCCAAAAAATGTATAAGAATAAAGTTGAAAAATTAGAAATCAATCCGATAATTGGTGTGTTTCTTTGTGCTTTTGTGCTTTCTCTTTGTGCTTCCGGTTTGAATTTCGACTAGTTACATAGGTCATGAAGTAATTTTGACTAGTCATACATGTCATGAAGTAGCTTTAGGTCACATTAATAGCATGATATATCATCTAAATCGATAAATATGAAGCTCAATGTCGATTCAAACTTCAAATGTGGTATAACGACATACAAACTATGAACCAAGAAGCTCTGAGAGGGTTCTGACTTCAAACTTAGCATGATACATCATCAAAATCGATAAATATGAACCTCAATGTCAATTCGAACTTCAAACTTGGTATAATGGCCTATAATCTATGAACCACGAAGCTCTGAGAGGGTTCTGACTTCAAAATTAGCATGATACATCATCAAAATTGATGAATATGAAGCTCAGTGTCGATCCAAACTTCAAGTTCGGTATAACGACTTACAAACTATGAACAAGAAGTCTGAAAGTCCACAAAAACGATGAATCCAACCATTTACTGGTAAGATTCCATGGAAATATTCTACGAAACCTTAAACACACACAAAACTTGGTAAGAACGATGAATCCATCCATTTACAGGTAAGATTCCTTCGGAATATTCTACGAAACCTTAAACAAACCATATTTTTGCACATTGGATGCAAACCAGACTCCGAGATCGAAACCTGGCAGCGAGTGGACTACTCTAAGTCAGAAACTTGGTAAGAACGACGAATCCATCAATTTACAGGTAAGATTCCTTCGAAATATTCTACGAATTAAACAAACCTATTTCTACATATTGTATGCATACAAGGCTCCGAGATCGAAACCACCGTGAGTTGACTACTAAGTCAGAAACTTGGTAAGAACGACGAATCCATCCATTTACAGGTAAGATTCCTTCGGAATATTCTACGAAACCTTAAACAAACCTATTTCTCCATATTGTATGCAAACCAGGCTCCGAGATCGAAACCTGGCGCGAGTGGACTACTCTAAGTCAGAAACTTGGTAAGAACGACGAATCCATCCATTTACAGGTAAGATTCCTTCGGAATATTCTACGAAACCTTAAACAAACCTATTTCTACATATTGATGCAACAAGGCTCCGAGATCGAAACCTGGCCGCGAGTTGACTACTCTAAGTCAGAAACTTGGTAAGAACGACGAATCCATCCATTTACAGGTAAGATTCCTTCGGAATATTCTACGAAACCTTAAACAAACCTATTTCTGCATTTATGCAAACCAGACTCCGAGATCGAAACCTGGCGAGTGGACTACTCTAAGTCAGAAACTTGGTAAGAACGACGAATCCATCCATTTACAGGTAAGATTTTCGGAATATTCTACGAAACCTTAAACAAACCTATTTCTCATATTGTATGCATACAGGCTCCGAGATCGAAACCTGGCCGGAGTGGACTACTCTAAGTCAGAAACTTGGTAAGAACGACCATCCATTTACAGGTAAGATTCCTTTGGAATATTCTACGAAACCTTAAAAAACCCTATTTATATATTGATGCAAACCAGGCTCCGAGATCGAAATGGCCGCGAGTGGACTACTAAGTCAGAAACTTGGTAAGAACGACGAATCCATCATTTACAGGTAAGATTCCTTCGGAATATTCTACGAAACCTTAAACAAACCCTATTTCTGCATATTGTATGCAAACCAGGCTCCGAGATCGAAACCTGGCCGTGAGTGGACTATTCTAAGTAGAAACTTGGTAAGAACGACGAATCCATCCATTTACAGTAAGATTCCTTCAGAATATTTTGCGGCTTTGTCACCTGAGCATTTTTTTGGACATTATATTTGTTTCACAACTCTTATAAAGGGTTGTCTTAAAATTAGTATATTAAAGAACCACAAACTTGACAGAACTTGTGATAGTGTAGGAATGGTTAGTGGTGTAGACTTTCATGCAGGAGGCTGAGGATCAAATCCCCCCATCCTCATTTCTACCAACGTTCTATATTTTTACTTCAACAACACTTATAAGTGTTTTTATGCATTTTTATTAAGAAAAAAAACAACCAAAACTTGTGAACGGTAAGGATGGTTGATGAGCTAGACTTCCATGCAATAGATTCATGTTCGAATCTCCCTTCTAATCTCATTTTTTCCAACATTCTATAGTTTTACTTCAACAACACTTATAAGTGTTGTTATACGATTTTATTAAAAAAAAAGAAAAAAAAAACAAAACTTGTGAATTGTAAGGATGGTTGATGAGCCAGACTTCCATGCAGTAGGTTCATGTTCGAATCTCCCCTCTAACACTATTTTTCATCATCATATTTTGGTGTTCTTCAATAACTCTTGTGAAAATTGTGATAGGCTTAGTCACTCGCTTTATGGAACAGAGTTGTTATAGCTAAATGTCGTCACAACGTTTTTGCTTAAGGAGTTGTCGTTTGTTTTCTTAGCGCAACCCCTTGTTTCTAAGGGTTGGCAGTGATGATATACGACAACTCTTCCTTTGAAACCAGTTGTAAAACATATGACTTTCTACGATGTTTAGCGAAGAGTTGTAAATCTCCAGTTGTAGATGTATATTTTTCCCGTAGTGCAGAATGAAGCCTATCCAATTCTAACTTTCCAATTAAGGGTTCTGGAGATATTAAATTTTCTATATTGATGATAGGAACTGTTTCATTATCATCTATTACAGATGCACCCATAGGCAACAGAAGGTTCTCTTCGGTGCACACATATCGAGATGGGATTTCTAAAAGCCTGAGTTTAGCCAATTCTTGAACACTTGGTATTGACATACCATTACCTAGATTCATAAGTTTTGCAGTCTCCATGATTTCTCTAAATTAATTAATGAATCAATTTCCTAACACAAATTCAGAATGTGAAGTCCTTGTATTTCTTTCTCTCTACTGTATATATATATACTTAAAAGTATTGCGCTCCATTTTTATGAGTCATTTATCTTTTCACTAAACGAAGGGTCAGAGCTACTAGTACCAGTTTTGACCATTTGATATCGATGATTTTACCTAGTGGTCAAAGATAATCAACAACAAAATTAAGATGATCAAGTTCTTGTTTAGAGTTGTCGGTTGTGATTGTGAAAGCCTAAAAGGTACCGTGTTAATTGTGAACACCTTTTTATTTGAGTTCACATCCAATTGATTAAAAATACAAAGCAATAGAGAACATCAGATGAAACTATAAATCAAGAGCAAAATATAAGATGCGGAGAAATAAAGAGGTAATATCACAAACGAATTAACGTGGTTCGACAACGATGTGTCTACATCCACGGAAAAATGAAAGATGGGTTTTATTATTTGTGGGTATTACAAAGTATGATGAGTTCTATTACTGAGAAAGAGAAGGCAGGAAGGTGTTCAATGATTTAAGAGGAGGAACGAAGGTTCTTCAACCTTCATCTCCTCTTCCCATCAGTCCACCGACCCGTCCCCTTCTCCCTCTTCTCCTTGCTGCTTTATAGGGAAGAGAAACTTGTTTATTACTAAAGTGACATTAACTTAATTTCTAAGCACTCTTAGAGTTGATCCAGTGTGTGTCGTTGTAGGCTTGTGTCCAGCTTCAGCTCATAATAGCAGTCCACGTGTCAAGGTATTTTTGTTGTATACAATTTTCCCATTTTCTTGAGGATTGATGATGAGCGATCCTCAAGAAAAATCACCCTTGCCGCGTTTGTCCATGCTTCCGTTATTTCCTTCAATTGCTCCTTATCGTTCGGATTGGTGCTGAGTTCTAGGTGAACTATGCTTCGTTTTGCTTTCATCACTGTCATTGGACATATCGCCTTTGTTTCACGGCATGAGTTATCGTCAGGTTGCTACTGTTATCATCGTCGCACTATGCACCATCATCGTCGTCGCTTGTGAGTCTCATTTCGGGTAATCGAATGAGCAGCGACATGGATTAATGATTCCAGCGGGTGGTAATAGCTACGTCCATCACTTAGAGGCAACATCTTGATCGCAGCATCTTGATCGCAGCATCGTAGCAGCCGTGCCTTCATTCTTACAGTAGAGTTGGGTTTGCCACAGCAACAGCAACACAGGTGCGTCTCAACAGCATAAGTGGATCTTCATCCATCATATTCTGAGAATGAGACGCAGCATAAGTGAATCTCAGCTTGTAGCAATATCGCTTTGTTGGCACATCATGATTGTTGACAGCAGCGACAAAACTTCGGGCAGCAACATTGCTTTATTCACATAGCAGCTCCGGCGTCGGTCAAGCAATATCTCTTTTGTTGATACGTACCAGTACCTGTTCGTAGCTTCTTGGTCTTGTCTACATCCAACTTTATTGATTTGCTTGCCTTCCTCCTTACAGCTCCCACAATTTGCTTATGTTCGTCTTCATGCTCATGTGGCTCTTTGCTTGAGCCAAGGATCATACATGGGCCTCGTAGGATTACTCAAATTTATCTGGCACAAAAATGTAAGTGGACGACATTTCGTAAGAGTTTTTTGTATTATAATAAATAAACTAAATTCATCATATGAGCAGTAACAAATTTATTAAGTATTTGTATGGTTTGATCTTGCCCCTGCATTGTGGGGAATCGTAAATCCATTGTCGCAGAGGTAAGATGAGTGTTTGAACCTGTCACCCCGTTGGCCAATCTCGGTCCAGGAGATTACCGAACGGTGGGGGTTGAAAATCTCCCGGAGACGTGATGTAAAACTGAATGTTTTGCAAACACCCGTTCTGCTGAGCTGCCAAAGGCATGTCATGTTGGGCATCTCTTTCTTTTGGAAGCCTTCCCCCCTGGTCGTACACTCATAGACGCTTATGGGGGAGTCCGGAGAGATTGCGTGTGAACGCTTTACCCAGTATGAAGATATGAGACCGCTGGTGTTTTGAGATTTGTAAAAATGTAATTTACAAAAATGTAAGACATGTACCAAGTACGCAAAATGTGTGCTGTGTGCGTGATAATGTATGCCAGTATAAATAAAATATAAGGAATGTAAGGAGTATTCGGTATTTGCAAACTCTGTAGTTAGGTGTGATGTATGTATGCCCCCTTTTGGTTTCAGAAGTTGATTGTTGAAGCTTGTGGAAGCAAAAGTATTTGTTCTTGCAAAATCTTTGCTGATACATTGAATGAGGTTTGTCGCATGGCGTGGCTACTGCTTCTGCTACTGGTATGGCCTTTGAAATGAACTGTTTCGTCTTCCCATATCTTCTAATTGACTTCCGAGACATTGGTTGTGTCTGAGGTAAGCCATCATCATTGTTTCTTAGGGAAGGTACTGAATCTTGTCGTTTGATTCTTCGAACTTTGTTGCCCCACTGATCGTGTGTCTCTGCGACATAGCCTCTCTGGTACTTTAGCATCGACGAATGGTGCTACACTGTAGCCATATATCATTATAAAAACTATGACCTTGGCTATGTTGTTGGGAGCAATCATTACTTGAACTTGAGCTACTGCAAGTGCTTTGCATTCATGGGGGTGAGAGCTTCAAACTACTTCACAACCGAACTTTGGCATCCTAGCACAAACGGGAGTTACATCATTGGAGTGGAGAAACGAAAGTGAAAAGCTTTATCTTCGGGTTTGACATCGTCGTTTTCGGGGATCATCATCCATGCAAGACTTTGGCTCATCGGTCTTTGGAGATCATCCTCACCGGACTCTACAATATCTTGAGCTATGCTTCCCTGGGACTCGTCCATTTTGTTCTTGTCTCATCTTTAAGCTTGATCTGGACATCAACTTTGGTACTTCAGCTTTGAGTTTTTATTTACTTTGCACCTTAGTGTTGTACTTCGATCCAGCAGAATCAAACTCATCGTAATTTGCACGTTGGCTGAAGGTGAGCTCTGAGCTTCGGATTACTCGACTATGTCAATAATGTGAGTCGTAGAGTGGTCCTTCCCTCAACAGGTTATCTGTCGAAGATAAGTCTATTACGGCTTAGACCAAGCAGCGATATTTGTCATGGCTTGGCATCAACGTCAGCCATGCCCCTTCTTGACATTGCTTTGCATGGTCGTCCGCCATGCATCCTCGTGACATGGCATAGCTTCTTCGTCGGCCATGCCCCTTCGTGACATGGCTTTGCATCTTCGTCGGCCATGCCCCTTCATGACATGGAAGATCTTTGAGTCTTTGTAAAAGATTGTTGCTTGATCTTTTGTTTAAACTGGACAGTGGTTTTGTGAACCTTTTATCGTAGGGTTGGAGGAACATATTTTTATCTTCGCCGCACCTCCGAAGATACTTGGTTGTTGGTCGTATACCTGCAAAGATATGAACGGGAAAAACTTGTCGTAATACCCTCACTTGGAAAAACTTGTCATAATACCCTCACTTCGGGTTGCTTGAATCTTCGTAGTTGAGATGGGCGGCGGACGGACCATGCTTCGTCATTGTCGTCGGTGTGAATTGTGTTGAAAAACATGTAAGAAGTATGTGGAGTGATGGACTGCATCTCCGGATCAACTGGGCTTTGAATCAAGCTCTGCACCATCATCACCTGTAACTTTTTATCCGTGGACTCTGGACATCGTGGAAGATGATAGCAAGGGAATTATACCTAAAACTATGTTCTAATTTTCCTACAAGTATACAGGGCTTTTATAGCTAGTAAATAAGCAGGGTAAGTCCTCAGGGACAAGGAGGGAACTGATGTTGTTTTTCTAATATTTTCCTAACTAATTTCTAACCTACAGTGACAATGACTAAGGAATTTGGGATATGGGAGGGACTGCTAGGCTTTGAATCCACCTCTAACCCTATACTAAGCATTCAACTGAGTATGATACTCTTGTCCTTGTAACAGATAAGGAAGAAGTGTCAAGTCCATCACTTACCTAAGGTGTTTCACCAATAGATAGTTCAATCGCAACTAAAGTATTAACCCGGAGCACTAATTGTCTAATCAAGCACAACTAGTCAAAGTATTAACAATAATCTATCAAACATGAGTTGCAGTTCAATCAACACAATGTTATCCTAACTACAATGGATGCTTGACATACATTGTGAGAGCAGAGTATTGATGCACTGAGATTAAATCTATCATACAACATTTTAAGCATTCAAGAATCACACAAACAGCATAAATAACATAGTACAAAGCTATGGTTTCATCTCAACCTTAGCTTAGTGAACTAAAACATGATCAAATTATACTACTGGATGAAACAGATGAAATAGTAAAATTACAAAACACTAAGAGCTTGGTGCTCCGGATATCCCGGGCATACCCACACACACACACAATACCATCTTCTATTTATAGTTTTACATGAAATCCCTAATTTCTAAACCCTAATTTTGAAAGAACCTGAATTTTGAAAATCGAGAATTCACTCACTGATTCTCTGAATTTATCTCCTCTGCTCTCTTGCTCGTCCTTCCTTTCCTCTTCTCCTACGAACCCATGCCTTCTTGGTATTCTCTGCGCTCCTAGTTAACCCTAGCTTCTCACTACCTAATTCATTGCATCCAGGAATGATGCTAGGAATGAGAGAGAGGGAAACTAGGGAGATGGGTTTTTTTCGGGTGGTTGTGGTGGTGGAACTCGAGGGATGAGAGATGGTGGAGCAGACGCTGGTGGTGTCGGGGAGAGGGATTTGCAGGCTCTGCAATTTTTGGGAAGAAGAGCTTGAGAGAAGAATGGGTTAGGGGCTGTTTGTTTTGGGGTATAGGTATTCTAGGTTATGGTGTTGAGCGGGCTCATCAAATTTTGATGTCAGCGAAGGGAAGATGTTGGATGAAAAGATGAGAGAATGATCCAACGACACGATGGAAGTGGATGTGGAGTGACCGTTGGATATGGAATAATCAAAACTGACGGTCCAAGATGGAGTTAGGTGCTATAGTGTTAGACAGGAACATCAAAGCTCGATGTACTCTGATGAAGCGACCGTTAGATGATGGAATGGATCCAATCTGACGGCTAAGGAGAGAAGCAGGTTTGGGTTTGGATTTTGGGTTTAGGTAATTTTGAGCCCACTTCTTCTTTAAGAACAATTTCTTCCTTGTTAAGCCCATTTTCATCCTTGAGTCTTCCATACCGCATTCTTCACTTCTTTTCCGCTAGAGTTTCCTTCGGCTTTTTCCCGTGTCTTTTCTCTTTTCGCTCCGTGAGTTAACCAGGCTTTATTTAGTACCTAAAAATGCAAAATTAATTGAGAAAAGTATTTATTCTTGAAAACAACGAAAACACAGAATATGGGATAAAATGGAGCGTTAGTGCACAAATGAAGAGTTAAATGCCAATAAAAAGGTGCAAATATATACAATATTTGGCACTCATCAGAAGACTCTGGCTGTCATCAGACCTTGGATCTTTGTCTGGTGTTGCATCGTATCAAAACATTGCATCACCTTCATTGAATTTGTCCTTCGGGTTATTGATATATCCTTGCAAAATTCGCCAAAGAATAGAAGTATACCAAAAGAACACCGGAGTAACTACTTCGTCGTCATACAATTTATTCGCCAAAAGAATACACATACAATTTGCCCCTTTTCTTCTGACTGTGGCGCCAGTTGAAGTTAGAGGGAAAACTGTCTTCGCATTTTCTACATCGTACTTTGTACAATTTTCCAAAGAATAGAAGTTATATGGAGAACGAAGGCTCTTCAGCCTTCCCTCTTTACCACATAACATCGTCAGCGACATGTTTTCCATAGCAAAGAAATCTCAGCAACTGTGCCTCGTTTTTCTCAGCTTGCATGGACACGCTTTCACGACATTTCCCATTCTTGTATCCGCGGAGGGACTTCGTTTGGGGCCGCAATATTTTTGCAGCAACAACCGTAACATCCAATAGCTTCAGGATTGCTTCAACGAATTCTTTGCGGCAAGCACATCACTGTAGTAGCAGAGACTACAATGATGGATTTCGTCGATCAATTGGTCATCACATCAACCTTGTAGCATCGTGCCTATAGTATGAGCACCAGGTGAGCAATGATAACGAATAGCAATCATTGGAGCTGTATGGTTGTTGGAATGGATATTTGGAGCTGCATCATTCATATCACACCAGTGATATGAAACCATCTTTGGATTAATCAAGGGGCTTTGTGTCTTCGGATTGTTGTGAAGCAGCTTTCTTGAACTTGAGCTGAGCTGTATGTGCTCATCATTTTTGGGCTATGAATCATCGTGGAGAGACTTCGGATTGTTGTGGGAAGCCTAGAATCTTCCTTGTCATCAGTGTTGTCGTAGTGTGCGGGTTCACTTTGTTCTTTGGTGTAGATCATCTTCGTTTCTTCATGAAGTATGGTCGAAGAATAGCGGGTGCATATCACCGTTGAAGAACCTTCATTGTTGGTTCCTCGTCAGCAGAGCCTGCGTTGGTGGAACCTTCGTCAACTGAGTCTTCGATGAATAGCATAGCCTTCGTTGTTGGAACCTGAATGGTGGAAGCCTGCATCATCATCGTCTTGGTACGTTGGACCACCGTCGTTGGAGTCATTTTCGTCCTTATCTTCGGACTCTGGTTCATCGTTGCTGGCGTTCTTTGGTGCATCTGCGGTCGGCTTCGGGTTTTGGCAAGCATTACCAGCATCGGACTTCGGCTGGTGCTCTGTATCATCGGGGTGGAAGAAGAGTCATCGGGCTTGAGTTGTACACTGGTAGACCTTGCATCGTCGTCACTGGACTTGTACTTGGGTGAATTTTGTACTTCTTAGGCATCAGCATCACTTTGCGCACTAGAATAGAGTTATTATCTGCTTCATTTGTTGATCGTCATATATAAGCTTAGGACTTGGGACTGAACTAGACTGCAGCAACCTCGTTCATTACGATCGTTCCAGTCACAGACCTTCTTGAAGTATGCTTCGTAATTAACTCCTCGTGTAGAAACTAGGTTAACCCATCGTCGTCGACATCAGACTTGGCATCTTCATGCCATCGCCGACATCAGACTAGGCATCGACTTGGCATTTTCATGCCATCGTCGACGTCAGACTAGGCATCGACTTGGCATCTTTACCATTATCGTCTTGGCACGTTGGTACATCATAATTGTTGGACATTGTCGGACGTAGAACCAAAGGTAGAATTGAAGCACTGGCATGGCGTCTTCCGTTACTTTGGAAGTATTCAATCCAGCCATGCCATTTATCCACACAAGAATGGGAGAAAGCTTGACCCGCGGGATCCTCTTTGGAAGATTTTTGAGTTAAACTTCAACTCCTCTTTAATCGTGCCCCGTTATTCTTTTAGCTAGTTGGGTGTGTACATATCATCGTGATAGGATGGGAGCTGCATCATTGTTGAGATCGCAGGTACATATCACCGGAGTCGGACTGGATTGCTCCAGCAAGCACCAGCTTAGTGCTTTGGCAAACACTACGAGCATCGGACTTTGGCTCATTTGTGCCTGGAAATATAGCCTCCGGTAATAATTCCCGCAGCATTCTTCGGTAAGAGGCCTGACGTAATAAGAAGTATTGATTAGGTGATATGTTGAGTCAGACGTCGTCTTTTTCGGCATTACTGAACTATATTTACAGTACTTCTTTGGGAAGCTTCGTGCTTTCCTTCTTGCAATTAAACTGTGCTTTCATTCGTCGTATTAATTTGCAATTAAAGCACAAAGTTGAAAACACAAAGATAGTTGGACCAAAGCATAAGAATCATGTGTCATCTTCGTGCCATCGTTGGACCAAAGTATAAGAAGTTGAAAGCACAGAGATCATTGAAGAGATGAAAGATCAAAGTATTAATACTCTGTGCCATCGTAAAAATTGATACTTGGAACTTTCGTGTAACTCTGTTGCTTTGAGCTTCAGCTCGAACTCTTCGAATTTTTGGTATCGTAGCAAGACTTCGGCTCATCGTCGACTATAAGTCAGCTGGCTCTTTTAGAAACCTCGGACTAGGCTAGAGCTATCATAGGAATGAAGATCAGTGAGAGAGATATCTTTATCTCATTGGTTAGGAATATCTTCATGAACTGATGATCTGAAAGAGATATCTTCATATATCGATCTCTTATTCATGAAGATATGCCTCTATCATCATACAACTTCACATGGCAGTAGAGATTGGTGCGTAGGCGAAGATACAAAGACATGTGCTAAAGATCATCTTTAGCTAGCCTCTTTGGCTAGCAACAATCATCCTCTTTGGGCACCCCCACCGGATTTTGAATCATCGTTGTAAAGCTTTGTCTCATCGTTAGCATGATTTATGATATACATCAAGGATGTATCATGTTAAAATACATGTGAAAAGAACGACGATGACATCTTCATGCCATCGTCGACGTCACACTTGAGTTATACCATGTGAAAATACGTCATTAGCTTCGTATTTTGAAGCTTTTTGTTATCAGCTTCGTGATTTAAAGCTTCATCATTAGCTTCGTATTCTGAAGCTTTTGTCACCAGCTTCGTGTTTTGAAGCTTCGTATTTTGAAGCTTTTTGTTATCAGCTTCGTGATTTAAAGCTTCATCATTAGCTTCGTATTTGAAGCTTTTGTCAGCAGCTTCGTGTTTTGAATCTTCGTGATTTAAAGCTTCGTGATTAGCTTCGTATTTTTAAGCTTTTGTCATCAGTCGATGACTACTCATGCAAGTGATGAAGATCCAAGCAGGTAGAGTGACCTTTTGGCTTCACCATTTCCCCTGCTACGTTGCTTTATGCATTTGGCATCGAACCTTGGATCCAAGCTTCTTCTAAACTCCATCCTTGTGATGCTGGTACAAACTAGCATTAGGATAAGGTAGTATTTTCTGACAATATTTTCTGACAAAAGAAAGACATAAAAATATGTAAAATCAATTTCAGAAAGCTTAATTTTCAAGAATAGTAAATTGAAACTTAATAGAAGTGGGTACGGATTCCGAAAAGCAAAGCCACCATTGAATTGTCTTTAAGAACAGTAAATTGAAAATTTTATAAAAATGAAAACCAGTTTTAGAAATAAAAACTTGAATGGTGATAGATCTCACACAGGTTCAGCTACATTTTTCTAGCGCCAAATTGTGAACACCTTTTTATTTGAGTTCACATCCAATTGATTAAAAATACAAAGCAATAGATAACATCAGATGAAACTATAAATCAAGAGCAAAATATGCAGAGAAATAAAGAGGTAATAACACAAACGAATTAACGTGGTTCGACAACGGTGTGTCTACATCCACGGAAAAATGAAAGATGAGTTTTATTATTTGTGGGTGTTACAAAGTATGATGAGTTCTATTACTGAGAAAGAGAAGGAAGGAAGGTGTTCAATGATTTAAGAGGAGGAACGAAGGTTCTTCAACCTTCATCTCCTCTTCCCATCAGTCCACCGACCCGTCCCCTTCTCCCTCTTCTCCCTGCTGCTTTATAGGGAAGAGAAACTTGTTTATTACTAAAGTGCCATTAGCTTAGTTTCTAAGTACTCTTAAAGCTGATCCAGTGTGTGCCGTTGTATGCTTGTGTCCAGCTTCAGTTCATAATAGCCGTCCATGTGTCAAGGTATTTTTGGTGTATACATTAATTTTCCACGAAAAAGTTATATTGCGAGTCTGCAGTGCGTTTTAGGATTGAACAAATTGGCAAGACAAATTGTTGTTTTGCATTTTCATAGATTATTATTCAGACATTTTGCACATGGGTATGAGCCAACTGCCCCCCTCGTGGCTTTTGCTCACATGGGTAAAGGAAGTGTGTACTTAGAGCTGTTGGCCGGAACATGACTTATAAAAGGGTGATATTCTGGCATATACTGTTTCGGCTCAAAAACTCAAGAAAAGACGTTTTGGATTTTTGGCAACGGTTTACCACACCTTTTTTTACCCTGTATAGTAGATTTTTTGCAACGATTTTTGTCAAACGAGGTACGAGGACTCCACGTCATATTGAATAAGGGTGTACGCTGGTGCGCTCCTACTAGACCCAACGGTACTAAAGGGTGTACGAAAGTTGAGTACCGTTGACCAGTGAACTTGAGCCAAGTTGACTTGACAAATTTTCGAACGCCCTATTAGTGTACGGTGCCTTTGGATGTAGAATTTTAAAGGTGGAATTTGTGGGTCCATGAGATCTGGTGGAACTACGTTTTTCTTCGGTACATTTGGTTACCCAAACCCCTGGAATCATGTTTCCTATATGATTCAGTTTTCCAACAAATCCTCCATATGGAGTCCGACCCCTCCCCTAGATTTGCTGGGAAGCTTATCAAGGGATTTATGGACACATTTTTTTAACTTTAAATCTCATATATATACAATTTTATGATTGTGAGGGTAATACCAAATAGTATATGGACTTTAAAACAAGATAACTCTATGAATTCTAGAAATTTTAAATGAGTTACCAAACTCCCTTACATAAATCCAAAAATTTGTAATCCCATATGAATATAAATCCTCGAAATCGTGAATTCTGCAAACAAATCCACCATTAATGCACTCTAAAAGTTGTTCTTACTGCAACTTGTTCTACATCCAAACATCCTACTGCATACTTTCATCTTCAGCTATCATATTCTCCTGCAAAGTATATGGCTAATTAAGGGGTATGGGTTTTATTTCCTAAAGAATTAGCGTACCCCATTCCAGCGAGTGTTAATTAATGCTAGTTTTGGTAAGTAACTGCTCATTCTGGATGCTTTAATTGGTTCAAACTTTGGCTCGGAGGAACTCTGTCATTAAATTGAGCTGGATCTAAAAGGGGATATCAAACGTTTCGGAAAATACTAATAATTCATACAAATTATAATATTCGAGCTGTTTGATCCATGCATTGGTATTCCCATTAAAAAGTTTACATATAAAGCTACTACAACTATTGGGAGACCGTTCTACGGTGATCTCGGAAGGAGGAGATTTAGAATTCATGTGAGAATTTTATTGTAACCAATGTTTATAAAATCTTACATATTGATGGATATCTTAGATTCCCTCGTAAATATATTTGGAACCCAAAGATACCTCTAAAAGTCTCGTTTCTAGTATGGACCATATGCTTTTAAGGTGCTCCAACTTTGGATCACATTTACGTTGGATGTCTGCAAATGTCAGTCTAATTAAGACTGAATCTAATGAACACTTTTTTCTTCATTGCACTTACACAAAATAAGTATGTGATTATTTTTTCAGATAGTTTTGGTTTTAGGTGGTTGCATCCGAATAGTGTAACAAATGCTATATGGGAATAAAGTCCAAAGAAGAGTAGTACAAGAGCTAGAAGATAATTGGGTGTGGTTCCTTTTGCAATCTGGTGGAATGTGTTGAAGGAGAGGAATCATAGAGTTCTTCTTAACAATAGAGCTAGTATGCGAAGAAAATCACAATTGCCTGAAGTGTTTTCTTTTCAACTGGTTTATTCATACTGATTTGTTCAAAGATATTTCGCTTTCAACTATCATTTGTAACTAGGATGATGTCTCATTCAGTTAGCCCATTGGTTTGTTTCGTTTTTACTTGTATCTTTTTGTCATTGTTTTAGACTCGTTGATCAGTTAACAACTTTTTCCTTTGATGATCAATAATAAAAAAAAAAATTGACATATAAAAGCACTACAGGTTGCTTGCATATTTAGACTCAACTGACTCGTCTAAATCTGAATCATCTAAAACTGACTCTTTATATATGAAAATGACTCATTATATCTTTCTCAAAATTTATTAGTCAATAGAGTTACCAAAAACTTTTTAATCCATTAAAATATGTGCTCAACAAGTTAGGTACAAAATGGTTTCCGACTCAAATGGCTCAGACCTCGGATGTGCCGAGTCAGACCTCGGGTCAGATATCAGATTATTTGTCTTTTCGTTTTATTGATGCTTGAGCGGAGTCAGACCTCGAGTCAAGCATCAATAAAATGAAAAGACAAATAATCTGATATCTCATTCGAGACAAGTCAGATTCATATCACTAGTAGAAGTTGGTCCTATCGAGTTGGACTTTTCTTTTGGCTTCGGATCAGATCAAAGCCCAATTAAAGAGTTCATGTTAAAACCTGACTTTTCAGCCATTGAGAAAGTACTTTGAGAATTTTGTTGTTTGGTCCACAAAACCCGACCCAGGTTACCCTGTAGTCCAGCGGGATATCACATTTAATCGCTGGTCCAAAAAATATTTGAAAAGAGTAAATTACCAAGATATCCCTAACATCACGCGTGTCAGAGTCACAACCAGAAAACGCAGAGAAGAATTAACGCATGTTTCTTCTTGTTTTCATCGACTTTTTTCCAGTTTTCATTCTTCTCTTGTTCCTCTTTAGTTTTTCAGAGAAAACAAAATCCCCAAAACCAGATCGAAAAACTAAATCAAAATCTAGGTCAATTTCATCTCAATAATCATTTTCAAATCGAAAAACAAAATCAAAACTAAACCCGGCCAGATCTTTTTTTCGTTGAAGAGAAAAAATAATTACTAATCGAAAAATTAAACGAACAATTACATAATAAATTACAAAATAAAGTGATTCACCATCAAAAACAAGAAGAACAACTGCCGATGATTCACCAACAACACCAACCAAAAAAAAAAACCTGCTGCTAATTCACCAACAACAAGAAGTATGACTAAAGCTGTTACTCCAACAACAACACCAAAAAAAGGTAAATCTTCTAACCACCACACTTATATTCGTATGTAGTACATATCCTCATGTGTTTTTTTATACCCACATATTGGTATGTACTGCATGTTTTTCATTCACCACTTACATATCCAGATGTTGTTTTTATGCCTACATATTGGTATGCACAAACTACATAGCAATATGTAGTGTTAGATATACTATCAATATATAGTGTTAGATAAACTACATATACTATCAATAGTTATACATATTGGTATACACAACTACATACCAATATGTAGTGTTTGGATATGCTGTTAATATCTAGAGATGTGCTTATTGATACATAAACAATACATCTTGTTTATCTACCACTACATATCTGGAGATGCAGTGGAAATTCTGTTGTGTTTTTTTGTGTTTGTCATGAAATTGTAGGATACATATCATATCATTGTTGTGTTTCTTGAATTACATATCAATATTAGTAATTCTTATTAACGAGATTCATATTGATTGTAGTGAATATGCATTGTTGTGTTTGTTATGAATATGTAGTGATGCATTATTGGGTAACAATATCTTTCTTATAGGTTTGAGAACTATTGTTCTCCTTATTCATTTAATCTGCTCCCTCCGTTTCACAAAGACTGTCCTCTATTCTATTTTCGTCTGTTTCAAAATTGTGTCCAACTTTTGTTTATAGTCATATTTTTATAGTGAACTCTCTAATATTACCCTTAATTTTTTATTTCATAAATTTGTTTTTAACGAGACACGATCTAAAATATTAAAGAAATTTTTATAACTAAGGAAACAAATATATCCTTCATTCCTTTTAAGAGAATATGTATTTGGCTCCAAAAATTAAATTCCTAATAAAGTTTATACTCCACATATTCGATATCTTTTAATTTTCGTTTTATATTTTGTATTTATAATCTTCCAAACAATTTTATATAGCATTTATTGCTAGCATTTTTATTAAAATTAAATAGGTAAGTAACTAAGGATAGTCAAGTAAAATACCGTGGTCTCCTTAATATTTTGACAAAGTCAAAGCGGACAGTCTTTTTGAAACTGGGGGAGTAATATTTACAAACTTTTTTCTTAGGTATAATGTTGCAACATTTTTTCGATAGGCTTTTTGAGACGGATGATCCAGGCTCTTAACTTAGATTCCCATATACTTGATGCACAAAGATGGAGACACGATGTTCATGGATGTTGTTGTAGCTTTCTTGTGCATTATGATCATGACCTTTTTTTAGTTTTCTTTATTGTTTTGTGTATGCATTTGTACTTATCAATACGTTATGTTGTACTATGTAAAACTCTTTTTTAGTTCTCCGTAAGAATCAGTGCATATCAATATGTTTTGTTGTACTAAAACCTCTTTTATGCTCCCCATAAGCATCATTATATATCAATATGTACTTATCCAAAAATGATTCGTTGATGCATTACATATAATTATGTATCGCATAGATCCTTAGCCCTAGTTTATGCTTGAATATGATCCTGCAGTACATATTGATATGTCATAGGTTTCTCATGCTTGAATACCAAAAATTTGTTTTTGGCAGTATATATTGATATGTAGTGATGGATAAAAACATATTTCTGATGATAGAATGCCAACAACATGTTCTTGAAGGAAAATATCTAACTAAAAAACTTGATAAGTTCTCTTGTCTTACAATATATATCTATTTGTACTGAAAAAATTACCTTGTTGATTATGTAGGTAATGTGAAGAATATAAAAAAGATTACCGAAGCACCTGCGAAACTAGTTTCGTCCGTGATCATGGATATGGTGCAAGAGCATGTGAATTGGGAAGCGTTGGTTGATATTGTGGTGAGAGATGACCGAATGAGGATCTAGATATGTGATTAGTCTGGTGATGGTTTTAACTCTGTATGCAATGACACTGGTGGATATGGAGATGTTAGCATATACATAGTGTTTCTAAGCGAATTGTGGTTGGGTATGGATTGATAAATTATCTCGTAGCAGTTTGGGAGTGGAAACTGGTGGTTAATGTTGTATCTTGTATTGTACAGTTGTGATTCTATGATAGTTAATGTTGTCTCTTGTACAATACTGTTGTGATTCTGCATCCCGACAATATGAATATTAGTTTTGTACATTATGTAATGCTTTATGATCAGAACTGATAGTACATATTAATATTTGCTGCTTAATTGGGTTAGATTTTAGTTGGCAGTACATATAAATTCCTATTGTTATGTTTTTACTCTAGTTGTCAGTTTATTTTATTTTTAGATTGTAATGTTGTTTTACATTGTTAGTATACATATATAGTATTATAACATACTAGTCAGTATGAAAAACTGGAAAAAGATTATGAAGCCTTGATACATGCAATACATATCTGCATGTAAAATCTGGCGCATATAAGAAAACGAAAACTTAAACTCATAACTTTTTATCATAAAAATGGTCTGCAACAATAAAACTAAATATGTCGCAACGCTTGTTATAGTACTGCTACATACTAGTAGTATCAACTAAGCATAAAATACCAAGAAAAGAGCATGAAGCCTCAAATACTAACAATACATATCTGCCTATACTGTAAAACCTGGCACAAATAGTAGCATAATTGAGTACTTTTATACTACGACAAGTCCAGACAAAAGAACATAAATAGATGATCTGGGGGCAATGGTGAAAGCCATACATTCAATGCAAAACTGAACCATAGTCGTACATGAGAACGTTTACCGATTTTGATTTTGTTTTTGTTTTTGGTGATTTGATTTGTTAAAAGAGAACAAATTTCAACTCTATATGTTTCATGTTACTTATCCACTTTATAATAGAATTAGACCAAGATGGTTTGGATTCGAAAAAGAAAATATAAATGTATATCCAATATTCAAATGGCTGAATTTTGCACCTACACTCCAAAAATTTAACAGAGACTCACATTTTTTAGTAAAGAATGAAAGTTGTTTCCATGCCATTGATGGGTTAAACCTAAGCAATGACACAGTTTAGCATTTTCTCAAATCCGTACATACCGATCTACGCAAAACGCAATTTCTTACAGAAGAAAAAAGATACAAGTGATATGGCAGATATATAGAGATAAAAAGGTAGTCATACTTGTAACAGTTAAATATTCCTATTATTCAAGACATCGACAGAAATGATAAAGAGATTGTTACCTACCAGAGTTTCATAGAAATTAAACACTCCATTTAACTCTAAATTCATAGAAAATAATTATGTTTTTGCAAAAGGATTTAATACCTAATTGCTGATGAATATTGTTTTCCCACCCACACTGATCAAAAGAATCACATCTGCACCATTTTATTAGTAGTAATAGACCATATATACCTAATTGATGTTGTTGGAGCGTGTATATGAGAGACATCAGTTGATTTCCTCACCATGTTGAAGGGTCTGAACAGGCAATAGGGTCTCAAAAAATGTTGTAATCTGATATCTAGCACGGACGACATATGGACGACAAGTAAGATCTAATAAAGACTCGGTGTGATTTATGTAATACTTCACCGAGAAGAGTCAACGTCGCTTGTCCAACAACGAAATCGTAACCGTTTCCTAATCTATATAGCAACCGGTGAACTATACATCACCGCACCTGCAAGGCTGCAATGGGAATCACTAAAACCTTACAAAATCTTAAGAGGTTAACTCCATAAAATGAACAAAAACCATCAGCAAACCAAATATAGCAAAATATTATATTCCATTAAGTTTGGATAAGTAGTTTAGTACAAAAGATAGCATAGTTTATAACAAAAAAGTTGTAATACGTTAAGACTTTATAAGTACAAGTATAACGTTTGACCATAAATTTGAAGATTTTCGGTCCCACGATACATATATATATATACACGTATAATAACTATCTATAAAAAAAGAGATACACCCATATATACCGACTTGGGTACTAGAATTGAACCTTTCAATTTTTCAATGAAGCGAAAGTACCTATTATAGTCACATTTCACTTCTTCAGCAATTTCTCATTCAACATGATTTACCATACAATCTGCAAGAAACTTATCACCCATCTTGTTACGAGCAACTGGTTTCACAATATTCATACATGAAAATACCCTTTTTGTAGTAGTTGTTGAAACGGGAAGAGTCAAGACAAGGCGAATTAATCTATATATCAAATCATAGACATTTGACTTACCATTTTCAACCAATCTCCGACATAATTCAGCGACATAAGTCATGTTTCCAAAATCTGGATTGTCGACAACGTCACATTTTTAATGTTTTAGTTGGCTTCTTAAAATACATACTTCTTGTACTGTGAAATCTTCAGGATAAATCTTTTCCGCTAGAGTGTAAAGGGAATCAATGTCAAAAGATTTATAACTTTCATCAGGACTGAAAGCTGAACATAGCACAAGTAGCTCCATTGATTCCTCCGCGAATCCATTGCTTGGCTCCATTATGTGAAAATATATGACAACATTAAATATATCTAAGCGGTAATGATGTTCAATGGTAATATGGTATTTCTGCTAACAAGAACGACTGGTTCCAATCATATATTGATCTGAAAATTCCGGAAGGACAATGTCATGTTCATCACAAAATACTTTAGCACTTTCAAAAAAAAGTAACCCAATTTTTGACTCTTAACTCTTGAAGAAGCACTTCGGTTGTTGATGATATTTTCAATGATGTTGTAGTAAAGAGTTCGTTGAGGCTTGTGAAGGCAATGAATTCTAGACTTAATAGAACTTAAAAATATAGAAAACTTAACTCAAAATTGATTTCAAGTGATTGGAAAATAACCAAGACACTAGAATCTACTATTACACATGAATGATGTCAAATATTTCATAACTCTAATTATCCTTTTCATCCTTTATTTCTTAATCCACAAATAATAAAACATATTCTCAAAAATTAATTGTACCCCTTAAGCATAGATTATCTAACCAAAGCATCTAATTGAATCACAACTAATGAAAAAAATTATGTAAACTTTTAAGAACTCTGCTAAAGCAGTGATTGAGTGAATTATAATTAAATATTAGAACAAATGAAATAGTTACCCATTGTTCATGTGTGAATAGATTCATCCATTGCCTTGGTTACGACAGAATTAGCCGCTCATCATGTTGGAAACACGCTCAAAATTTGATTTCATTTATGCTCAAAGGGTTACAAATGATGAATAAGGGAGAATTATAATAAAAATTGGGTTTTCAACGCTTATAATTGTTGCAAAAGCCGTTACAAAGAGCCATTAGTGTTGTTGTTGTGTTTTTAAGTCTGCCTGTAAACTGCGACCCACAGAATGAGTCGCTGTGACTGTTCAAAAACGACTGCTGGTGCAGGTCCGTTCTTCGTGTTCTACAGTTTTGCTGCAACAGAAATGGAAGCTCTGCAAATTTGATTTTTCGCTCTGTGGTGCTCTTTTCTCTCTCCCAATCTCTCCGTCCCTCTTCTGCTCGACCCCAGTAGCCTATTTATACACCTTTGGACTAAGAATCTTGGCTCATTACTCCAGAAAATCTTCCCATATCTCGACAGTAAAGAAAAATAATAAAGGAAATTTTCTTTCCTTTCTCGCCTCTTCACACGCCTGTTGATGTCGAGATACTCTCAGGGCATTGTTTTCACGTTCCACCAGAAGTAAAACTCTATCAATCCACACGCCAACTACACAGAACTCGTGATGGAGAAACCAAAACCCGAGCAACCCTGTTTTCTTCACTGCCGATTATCCAACCAAATCCGGATGATTTTGAAGCCCATACCACGCCTGTATATCCCAGTCAAGTGTTCCCGTGAAGTTTTAGCCATTGAATCACATTATAACATCTTCAAATTTCGATCGAAAATTCTCAGAGAGCTGCCACATTTTTCCCGCCAATTTTTAAGTTTCAAACGAAGAAGATGGTGACCCCTAACCAGCTATAGGGTGCGAATAGCAGCTGCCTTTTTGGGGTGCCCCTTAGTAATTGAGGTGCCCCTTAACCAAATCTGGACTCCGTATATCAAGTGTCCTCCGGGGGTGTTCCGAGTGATTTTTCGAGCCGATTTTTCCAACAATATTTATTTTCCAAAAATACCTAAAAATACACAAAACACCATAATAAGGACGAAAACAAGTACCAACAATACGAAACATTGAGGACAAATTAGACACATAAATGCGTCTATCAAATACCCCCAAACTTATTATTTGCTAGTCCTCGAGTAAAACTAATAAAAAATAAATAAAACTGAGTTAATCTCGGGAGGGTTTACCAGAGGTGTACCCACAAAACCATTACTTCTAATTGGTTACAAGTATCCAAAGAGCTATGAGGACATACATATTCTCAACCTATCTCCAAGTAACTAGAATGCCAGAGAAATTAAAGGTGTCAGCTCTAAAGCTGACTGAAGAAAAGGGAGACACATCCGCAACACTGCTAGATAAAGAGATATCCGCTACACAGCTAGATAAACATTGTAAGATGCGTCCGCTGCTTTACAGCTGGATAAGATTAGGAGAGAGATAAAGATGAGAGGGACATCTGCTACACAGCTGGACTAATTACGTGTGATGAGTTAAACCAGTGCTAGAAAGATCTTGTGCCAGATTGAAAGCGGACTAACAAAGCAACCAAATGTATCTTTCTTCGACTCTCCCATAGTGCTCAGTAGAAACAACGTCTTCTTCGTTCTTCAACTGTTGATGATAAACTATCGAACCTCATAGAACCTTGACAATCACTACACCATTTCCAGGATTTTGTCACAGGCTATACCTGTTACTTATTGAATTTGTAACGGTTATAACTGTACTAAATAGTCCGTTATTAATAATTGTGATCGTGTTTTGTAACGGTTTTATCTGTGACAAGATCCAGAGACAGTCACATATAAAAAGCGTTACACTAATTGTTAGCCACAATTGACCTAATTTTAGGAAAGCGACACGTGGCTCATTTGTCACGAAAACTGTCACAGTTTAGGTGTGAGTATACTATTGCAACGATCCCTTTATGAACACGTGTGTTCTTGTAGTAACGGTTACAGTAACACTTATAAGTGTTACCTATTGCTTGTAACAAATCTTTTAGTAACACGTGTCATCGTCCTATATCAGCACCCAGATGATGACACGTGTTCTTTTTAACTAACACTTTTTGTAACAATTATTTCCGTGACAATTCTTTAAATTACAATTAAAAAAAATGGATAGTCCAGATCCATTATAACGGACCTGGGCTTCCAGTTTACAGGCCTGCGACACAATTTATCCTGAAACACAGGCTGCGACACACATTTCAACACTCATACATACATTGTGGAAATACAAGCACAAAGGTCTATTCATTATGATACTTGCAACCAAAAAATTGTTTTATTTAACCAAGCACAATTCAGAGCCAACACTTTGTGAGCTGCAACCAAGAAAAAACAAGCTTTACTTAATTAATACACAATGAGATAAGAAGTTGCAAGAGAATAAAAATATACAAATGAACCAATAAGATTTTTTATCATACCATTTAACGCGAGCATAGACAAATTAATCATTTCAATTAATTCCAGCATTGGCATCAAACACGCATGAGCTACATATAATAAAAATTGAACATGTTAATGACAAGTTTTGATAAAAACAGAATAAAGAAATGTAAAGAACTACATTATTATTGATATCTCTTCATGAAGTTTGATACTTGGAGAGAATTCATATTCCTAAGTTTGAGGGAATATAACATATGTTTAGAAACTTAAATAGATAACATATAAGTAGACTAAAAGATAGAACTCACATAACAGTCTTTGCCTTGTCTTGCGTGCCGATTGTCTTTCAGATCTGCAACACTTATGAGTTATGCACCTGAACAAGGTCCTGGTAGTGAGCACCTTCTGTAAGGCAAGCATCCACCATCATCCGATCTGCAAGGAAATGAATTGCACTAATCAGTAGTAAATTAGACACTTCCGACTTATACTTGAGAAATTTGTTTAAAAATTCAATACCCCAGCAGTAAATTAGATGATCGGTAGTAAAATAGGCGATATGCCAGGCAATGAATTGACCTTCTCTTTTGTTCAACAAATATGATTCTCCTCTTCCAGCAGTTGCAGGTCCAACAAGCATTCCAAGTAATATGTAACCGAACTATATAAATCGTCCTCCAACTTTGTCGTTTTCCTGGAAAAGAAAATGCAATTGGGTTAGGTCCTACTAAGAAATAATCAACTGTATCGTTCTAATAGCATCACAGAGACATAATAAATGTAATACATATACGAAACTCGACATACATACCAAGGTTTTTATCTAAGGTCTTTGTGAACTGGTTCAAAGCAGGTGGAACCGTCGAACGTTGCTTAAAATCCTCCTTTGGCGTTGAATGCGGACAACTTTTGGCCATTTCACGAACCTATGCAAATCCTTTTTGGAGGCAATGCACCACCAATACCAAACTGTTTTAGACGCTTTTCAAATAAAGGGTTCACAACCTTATCCTGCAAGATGAAAATTTCATCTTCAGCAGGGAAAGCTACATATTTAGTAAAATAGCTTCTTTGGTGAACATGTTCACAAGAAACTAAAACTTACGGTCTTCTTCTTTGCCGCCACTGGTGCCTTCACCCCTCTTTTAGGAGCCTGCCAAAATAGTAAATTACACAAAACAAGGTCAAACTAGCTGCAAAACCTTTACAGCTAACTCATACTAACAGAAAAACATTGTTCCTTATATATCTAAGATGATATTACGTTTTGTAACACCCATAGTCATAGAAACTTCACATACTATGGGCTCAACGGAGCATAAGGTGTTAAAGTTGTCTGTTTGTCATAGTACTTAACCATTGACATGTTCGCAAAATTTCTAAACACCGGAATCAATTTTAGACCAAAGTATAGATTGTTCCAATCTCATGCAACCATTAACTTCCGTCATTCACTGTCATAAATCAAGCAATGTTAATATTACTAAGTTTAAAACACACCATCCAATAATAATAAATTTGCGTAAAAATAGAAGTAGATTCACCTGATTGGTAAAGAATTAAAAGTAGTCCTGCCAAAGCCTTCCAAATGGCCTAAAATTAGACAGGTTGATTCCTTGGAGGTGTTACTGATTCCTTGTAATGAGAGATAACTGACCCCATCAACTCTGAAAAAAAAAGACAATACAAAATATTATTGTAAGATGTCTCTAACAGGCTAAGATAAAACAAGATTTAGTGTTAGAAGAGCAAGATGACACACAGTTCAGAGTAAAAGGTATATCTTGGTTCTTCAATATACATACCCATGTAAGCAACGAACAAGCAATATAAGCCATCCAAAATAATGTTGTTGGAATAGAAGCAAAGATAGCTCCTTCCTGTGAAAGCCCATCAATGGTTAATCTTATGACCATTATCAAACACCAGTAGACACATTATCTAAACTGAAAAATGCTTTCCTCATAGCATCCAATAGAATCTGGGAGGTCATTACCATTACCTGCAATACATTTAAAGGGAAATTATAAAATACTGGCGAAAGGAATTACATATTTAAAGACAGAGCTAAGTTATAAACAGAACCAAGCTACGAGATAAAAGAACTACCGAGTTACGTCATTCTTTGTCTTTCGTTCTCCCAATGTTCTGCAGTCCACACATGCCCCACCTTAGCTCCATAGTTTTCCTCCATTTTAAAGTTTGTTGATCCTTAAAACTTCTGCTTGCTGCAAAGTAAAACCAACATTAAAACTGCAAAAATCACATATTCACACCCTAAATTGATTCTTTCCCCTGGAAAACTTTACCTAGATCCCTCATTCAGTTCCAATAGCCAACCGAAATCATAAAAATAAAAACATATCCTTATAACGACTATCGAAAACTCAAAAAAATCCCAGATTCAGTACCATTATCAACCACATACATACAAATAAACCCATACAATAATAATCAAAATCATTTTAAATTGGTTACTAAATATAAATAAAGATCAAAACAACACAACACAAAATTTATGAGTTCAGACCCGTAGTTATTTAGATCTATGAGTCCAACATTCTATAGCTTCATCTTAATGATTCGGCAAACCCCCCAAAAAAAATACTACTCAGAAAATCTATACTCCTCCTTCAGATTTATATATAACATTCACAACAACCTTGAAAAATAAAAACCCCATCAGAAAACACTTTATTACTAATAACACAAAATCAAATCAATAAGCCAAATCAAATTGTTAAAAAAAAAAAATTGGGTTTTGAGAAAACATTACCTGAGTTCAAAGATTGACTTCACCAAGAAAACCGAAAAAGAACTCACTTTGGTTCCAAAATAGAGGTTAGGATTTCTTCTCTTCTTGCTGATAAATTTATGGTTTCTCCTCTACTCGTTCTCCTTCGAAAAAACCTAATAAATCACACAGAAAAACAAGATTAGAAATATGTCATCAAAAGTAACTCATAATCGATCAAACAAAAAACAATTGAAACTGAAATCAGTTCATAGATTCACTTAGCTGTTGTTCCGAGTAAGTATAAACAGAAATAGAAAAACAAAAGTTCTTCTTCTTCGATCAGATCGCGTTTCGATTTATTGCAGAAACATTAGAAGATGTAAGATAGACACAAAACACATATAATAGGTTAGGGTTACATGTTCACAGAGAAAATGGAGAGAGTAAGAGGCGGGGGAGAATGAAAAAGAGATAAGGTTGACTGATTTTCTCTCTCTTCTATAACTTCACTTCATAAAAGAAAACCTAATAAATATAGGGACACGATTTTTTGTTTGCGTATTTCGCACATGTACATGTATTGTAACTCGATTAAAGTGGGGTAGTGGTAGAGCTGCACGCCACTGGATTTTTATACTCAAAAAAAATTAATGAAGGGAAGGGGTCGAACCTGAGAGGTCAGGCTACCCATACGGGAATCTAACCAAAGTGCCACAAGCTGATTTTCGGTTAGGAGCTCATATATTTTCTATATTACCATATAACATAGAATTCTTATACCCACCCAAAGACTCCTCGTAAAATGCTATTTTTTCTCGGTAAATTCTAAAAATACATATTAATTTAATTTTTTATATAGGTCGAATTTTCTCTCCTGTATTCAAATATATAAAACGACTTATACACGTATGTCGGTAAAGTCTGAAAATACTTATTAATTTAATATTATATATAGGCCGAATTTTCTCTCATGATGGTTAGGTTCTTGCTATGTGTCAAAGAGAAAAATTATTGAATGGTTCAAATGGTTTTAATAATAGGTGCAAAATCCATTATACCTAAAACTTATTGCAAAGTCCACTATAACTACTAAGCTCATATTTAAGATCAGTTCTTCAAAATTCCAACTCTGGCGAACCCTAAAATTAAATTTTAAGAAAAAAAGGTATTAGATGAATGACTTAACAGATGACGAAACCCTAAAAATCGACAAAAAAGAAAAAGATGATGAAACCCTAAATCGAAAACATACAAATGATGATGATTGAAGACTTACCCCTATTATGATTGACATACGATCTAATTTGGAAGAACTAGAGAAGAAATATATCAGATTCGAACATCTCATGTTCAAAGATTACTGGAGTTAAACCTGAGTTTCTCATTCGGAAGAACTGGAGAAAAAATATATCATATTCGAAAACATCACAGGTTAAGATTACTAAAGTTAGACCTGAGTTTCTCATTCGGGTGAACTCGAGAAGAAATATGTTATATTTGAACATCCCAGGTACAAAGATTACTGGAGTTAGACCCAAGCTTCTCACTTAGATGAATTGGACACAAAATATATCAGATTCAAACATCCTAGGTTCGAAGATTACTAAAGTTAGACTTGAGTTTCTCATTCGGGTGAACTGGAGAAGAAATATATCAGATTCGAAAACATCCCAGGTTAAGATAACTAAAGTTAGACCTGAGTTTCTCATTCAAGTGAACTGGAGAAGAAATATATTATATTTGAACATCCCAGGTTCAAAGATTACTGGAGTTAGACCCAAGTTTCTCATTTGGATGAACTGGAGCAAAATATATCAGATTCGAACATCCCAGGTTCGAAGATTACTAAATATAGACCTGAGTTTCTCATTCGGGTGAACCGAAGAAGAAATATATCAGATTCGAAAACATCCCAGGTTAAGATTACTAAATTTAGACTTGAGTTTCTAATTCAGGTGAACTGGAGAAGAAATATATCAGGTTCGAAAACATCACAAGTTCAAAAATTATTAGATTTAGACCTGAGTTTCTCGTTTGGATAAACTGAAGACGAAATATATCAGAATTCAACATCATAGGTTCAAAAATTACTAGAGTTAGATCTGAGTTTCTCGTTAGAATGAACTAAAGATGAAATATATCAGAATTGAACATCTCGAGTTCGTAGATTAATAGAGTTAGACCTGAGTTTCTGATTCGGATGAACTGAAGACGAAATATATCAGAATTGAACATCCCAGGTCCAAAGATTACTAGAGTTAGACTTGAGTTTCTCGTTCGGATGAACTGGAGACGAAATATATCAGAATTGAACATCACATGTCCAAAGATTACTGGAGTTAGACCTGAGTTTCTCGTTCGGGTGATCTGAAGACGAAATATATCAGAATTGAACGTCACAGTTTCAAAGACTACTAGAGTTAGAATTGAGTTTCTCGTTCGGATGAATTGAAGATGAAATATATCAGAATTGAAAAACACAGGTTCAAAGACTACTAGAGTTAGAATTGAGTTTCTCGTTCGATTGAACTGAAGACGAAATATATCAGAATTCAACAACACAGGTTAAGAGACTAGAGTTAGACTTGTGTTTCTCGTTCGGATGAACTGAAGAAGAAATATATCAGTATTGAACAACATAGGTTCAAAGACTACTAGATTTAGACTTGAGTTTCTCGTTCGGATGAACTGGAGACGAAATATATATCAGAATTAAACATCACAGGTTCAAATATTACTAGAGTTAGACATGAGTTTCTTGTTCGGATGAACTGAAGACGAAATATATCAGAAATGAACATCACAGGTTCAAAAATTAGTAGAGTTAGACCTGAGTTTCTCGTTCGGATGAACTGAAGACGAAATATATGAGAATTGAACATCACAGGTTTAGAGATTACTAGCGTTAGACCTGAGTTTGTCGTTCGGATGAACTAGAAACAAAATACATCATCTTTGAACATCACAGGTTCAAAGATTACTAGAGTTAGACTTGAGCTTCTCATTTGGATGAACTGAAGATGAAATATATCAGAATTGAAAAATCACAGGTTCAAAGATTACTAGTGTTAGACCTGAGTTTCTCGTTCGGATGAACTGGAAACAGAATATATCATATTTGAACATCACAGGTTCAAAGATTACTAGAGTTAGACTTGAGTTTCCCGTTTGGATGATCTGCAGACGAAATATATCGGATTCGAACATCACATGTTCAAAGATTACTAGAGTGAAAATGACCAGACTACCCTTATCGGAAATAAGTAAAGTAAATATTACACTTTAAGAAAATGACCATATTACCCTTATCGGAAATAAGTAAAATAAATAGTACAAAACAGTGAAAATGACCATATTACCCTTATTAGAAATTAGTGCAATAAATATCATGGAGATAGTGAAAATGACCATACTACTCTTATCGGAAATAAGTGAAATAAATATTACAGATTGTGAAAATGACCAGATTACCCTTACTGGAAATAAGTACAATAAATATCACATAGATAGTAAAAATGACCATATTACCCTTACTAGGAATTAGTGCAATAAATATCATGGATACAGTTAAAATGACCATACTACTATCAGAAATAAGTAAAGTAAATATTACAGATTGTGAAAATGACCATATTACCCTTACTAGAAATAAGTTAACAAATATCACAGAGACAATAAAAATGACCAAACTACCCTTATCAAAAATAAGTAAAGTAAATATTATAGACTGTCAAAATGACTATTTTACCCTTACTGGAAGTAAATGCAATAAATATTATGAAGACTATCAAAATGACCAAACTACCCTTATTAGAAATAAGTGCAATAAATATCACACATACGTGAAAATGACTATACTACCCTTACTGGAAATAAGTGCAATAAATATTATGGAGACTGTGCATTAAGGGTAATATGGTGATATGGTAGTTTGGTCATTAAGGGTAACAATCTCCATAATATTTATTGCACTAATTTCCATTAAGGGTAATATGGTAATTTTCATAATTTGTAATATTTATCTTACTTATTTCCGACAAGGGTAGTTTGGTCATTTTCACAGTCTCCATAATATTTATTAACCTTATTTCCAGTAAGGGTACAATGGGCATTTTCACATACTGTAATATTTACTTGACTTATTGTTGATAAGGGCAGTTTGGTCATTTTATAGTCTCCATGATGTTTATTGCATTAATTTATAGTAAGGGTAATATGGTCATTTTCACAGTCTGAAATATCAACTTTACTTATTTTTAATAAGGGTAGTCTGGTCATTTTCACACTCAATAATATTTATTGCACTAATTTCCAGTAACTGTAATATGGTCATTTTTACAGTCTGTAATATTTACTTTACTTATTTCCAATAAGGGTAGTCTGGTCATTTTCACAGTCTCCATAATATTTATTGCATATGTTTCCAATAAGGGTAAAGTGGTCATTTTCATTGTCTGTAATATTTACTTTACTTATTTTTGATAAGGGTAGTTTGGTAATTTTATAGTTTCCAAGATAATTATTGCACTTATTTCCAGTAAGGGTAATATGGTCATTTTCAGTCTGTAATATTTACTTTACTTATTTTTGATAAGGGTAGTTTGGTCATTTTCATAGTCTCCATGATATTTATTGCATTTATTTCCAGTAAGGGTAATATAGTCATTTTCATGTCTGTAATATTTACTTTACTTAATTCTGATAAGGGTAGTCTGGTCATTTTCATAGTCTCCAGAATATGTATTACACTTATTTCCAGTAAGGGTAAAATAGTCATTTTCAGAGTATGTAATATTTACTTTACTTATTTTTGATTAGGGTAGTTTGGTCATTTTCATGATATTTATTGCACTTATTTATAGTAAGGGTAATATAGTAATTTTCATCATCTCCATGATATTTATTGCACTTATTTCTAGTAAGGATAATACGGTCATTTTCAAAATGTGTAATATTTCCTTTACTTATTTCCGATAAGGGTAGTCTGGTCATTTTCACAGTCTCCATAATATTTATTGCACTTATTTCTAGTAAGGGTAAAATAGTCATTTTCACATTCTGTAATATTTACTTTACTTATTTCTTATAAGGGTTGTATGGTTATTTTCACAGTCTGTAATACTTACTTTACTTATTTCCGATAAGGATAGTCCGGTCATTTTCACATTTTCCATAATATTTATTGCACTAATTTCCATTAAGGGTAATATGGTCATTTTCATAGTCTGTAATATTTACTTCACTTATTTCTGATAAGGGTAGTCTGGTTATTTTCACATTCTGCATAATATTTTGTTGCACTTTTTTCCATTAAGGGTAATATTTTGTAATATTTACTTTACTTATTTCCGATAAGGGTAGTCTGGTCATTTTCACATTCTTCGGAATTTTTATTGCACTTATTCCGATAAGGGTAGTCTGGTAATTTTCACCGTCTTCGGAAGAAGCAGATATGTCAAGTCAAATTTCTATAAAGTCATGACTTGTTGACTTGGTCTTGATCCTGTTTTCTAATATTAAGAAAATTAAAAAGAAAAAGAAAATTGTATTTTGATTTATAGAAATGAAATATAATTGTTAGTTTGTATAAATGTGGGAAAACTAGTGACAAGTAAAATTCAAAGTGTTATAATTTTGGGGTTGTTTTAGATGTGGTGAAATATTTGGGTGGAATCATCACTTTGAATTATAATTGTGATCGTCTGTAAAATTGTCAACAAATATTATTGTGACTAATAAAAGAATTTAATATTCCTAATTATTATCACAAATACAAAATTTAATAACAGTTATAACTGTTGCAGGACTTATCACAGGTGTATCTGTGACTGAAAAATAAACTGTGACAGGTTGCACTGTTACAAAATCCTGGTTTTGGTGTAGTGAATTAACTCTTCTCTTCGATTTCTTGCTTGACTTATAAATTTCTACTTCCCTTTGGCCTTATTGAACAAAACGTAACGATGATTTTTTTCATTTTTCATTTTTTTTTTCATTTTTTTTTTTTTTGTTTTTTGAAACAAAAATTACTAGACAACAATTTACATGGACATGAGAGAAAGACTTTCAAAACTTGGATCTTCGCAACTTGTGATGTCTTGGTATCATGGATTCTAACAACTTATATCATTTGCTCTTATAACTTCAACTTTGATTTTTGAATTATTCTCTTCTATTGTTGCTTCTAAACCTAAAACGTCTTCAACTTTCTTCATAGATTTTGATGTCGCTCCGCTTGTTGATGATGATAAGTTTCTACTGAGAGAGAGTCGCAATCCAGTAAATAAGACTACATTGTGAGGTTGCTTTGTCTTTCTGGCATTTCCTGACCTACTTGCCTTTCCATCATGTATGGTTAGGTCCATCACGGTTACCCTCTAAAAGGAACAAGTTCTCTCCTGAATTTCAAGGATCTCAATGTCTTTTTCTCTGATGTCTCAAAAGGTTGTTATCTCTAGCATTCCAATTTCTATCTTTTCGGTGAGAAACAATATGTAAACTTAACTAACCGGGTACCAAGTGACGCTAGAAGTTTCAAAAGTGCAACTAAAAAGTTCTTCCCCACCCCCAAACTTAAATCTAACATTGTCTTCAATGTTTCTAATGAAAGAGCAATACCAAAAATAAAATAACACGAGGAGAAGTTGGAAAGATAGTACCTGGGTGAAGAAAATCAAAAACTAATATACAACATACAACTTCCTCGATGGTCAATTAAGGGTAAACAGGGTCCTCCAGAGGGACCTCCTCAACATCACCTGTAGGAAAGGGCTCTAAAAAGGGTTTCAATCTCTGACCGTTAACCTTCCAAGAACTACTACCATCCTGTGTCTCAATTTCAACAGCTCCATGAGGAAAGATAATGCGAACAATAAAAGGACCCGTCCACCGAGAAAGTAACTTCCCAGGGAAAAGATGTAAACGGGTATCATACAGAAGAACTTTTTGACCTGGAGAAAATGACTTCCGTAAAATATTTCTATCATGCACAAGTTTCATTTTGTTCTTATACTCCTTCGCACTATCGTAAGCATCTATACGAATCTCGTCCAACTCATTGAGCTAGAGTTTCCTATGGGCTCCTGCCTTGTCAAGTGAAAAATTTAGTTGCTTAACAGCCCAATAAGCTCTATGTTCTAACTCAACAGGTAAATGACATGCCTTTCCATACACAAGCCGATAAGGCGACATTCCAATGGGGGTCTTAAACACAGTACGGTAAGCCCATAAGGCATCAGTAAGCCTACACGACCAGTCTTTCCGATTAGGATTAACTGTTTTCTCTAATATACGTTTTATCTCCCTATTGGAAACCTCAACCTGACCACTAGTCTGTGGATGATACGGGGTAGCTACCTTATGTGTAATACCATATTTCTTCATCAAAAGCCTAAAAGGTCCATTACAAAAGTGCGACCCACCATCACTAATTATAGCTCGCGGTGTACCAAAACGTGTAAGAATATTATTTTTCAAGAAATCAATCACAACCCTATGGTCATTGGTTTTACACGCAATCGCCTCAATCCACTTAGAGACATAGTCTACAGCAACAAGGATGTATAGGTTACCAAAAGAATTAGGAAACGGACCCATAAAGTCAATACCCCACACATCAAAGACCTCGACAACTAAAATAGGGTTCAAGGGCATCATGTTCCTACGGGAAATGGTTCCTAATTTCTGGCAACGTTCACAAGTAACACAGTAACTGTGGGAGTCTTTAAACAACGAAGGCCAATAGAATCCACACTGCAATATCTTAGCAGCAGTCTTCTTAGCACTAAAGTGACCCCCACACGCATGATCATGACAAAAGGAAATAATACTGTACTGGTCACTCTCAGGTATACATCTCCTAATAATCTGGTTTGGAAAATACTTAAACAAATAAGGATCATCCCAAAAGAAGTGCTTAACCTCAGCTAAAAATCTAGAACGCTCTTGTTTACACCAATGTTGGGGCATTCGACCAGTAACAAGATAGTTCACTATATTCGCATACCAAGGTAATTGGGTAACAAAGAACAATTGTTCATCAGGAAAGTTGTCCCTTATAGGAAGGGAATCATTAAGGGTATCCACAACAAGTCTAGACAGGTGGTCTGCTACTACATTTTCTACACCCTTTTTGTCTCTAATGTCCGGAGAAAACTCTTGTAACAACAGGATCCACCTAATCAATCTAGGTTTCGTATCCTTCTTAGAGAAAAGATATTTCAAAGCAGCATGATCAGTATATATTACGATCTTAGATCCTAAGAGATAGGGTCTAAACTTGTCTAAGGAAAACACAATGGCTAACAGTTCCTTCTCCGTAGTGGTATAGTTCAACTGCGCATCATTCAGAGTTTTGCTAGCATAGTAAATTACATGAAGTAACTTGTTTTCTCGCTGACCTAGCACAACACCAATAGCATAATCTGAAGCATTGCACATGATTTCAAAGGGTAGGTTCCAGTTGGGTGCCTGGACTATGGGGGCGGTAGTGAGTAAAGTTTTAAGCTTTTCGAAGGCCTCTAAACAAGCATCATCAAAGACAAACTTAACATCTTTCGCAAGAAAATTGCAAAAAGGTCTAGAAATCAAGTTAAAATCCTTAATGAATCTACGATAAAAACCAGCATGCCCTAAGAATGACCTAATACCTTTTACGGTTTTGGGACCGGTAAAGTTTTAATAAGTTCAACTTTGGCTCTATCTACCTTTATACCCTTTGAAGATACGATATTCCCTAGAACAATTCCTAAACGAACCATGAAGTGACATTTCTCCCAATTAAGCACTAAATTCTTTTCCTTACACCTAGTCAAAACTAATGACAAATGATGCAAGCACTCATCGAAAGACGAACCAAACACTGAAAAATCATCCATAAAGACCTCTAAGAACCGTTCTACCATGTCAGAAAATATGCTCATCATACAACGCTGAAAGGTCGCAGAGGCATTACATAGGCCGAAAGGCATGCGTCTATACGCAAAGGTACCAAAGGGACATGTAAAAGTGGTTTTCTCTTGGTGTTCTGGGGCAATAGAACCTGATTATAACCGCAGTATCCATCTAAAAATCAATAATGGATACGTCCAGCTAATCTATCTAGCATTTGGTCGATTAAGGGAAGGGGGAAGTGGTCCTTCCTAGTGACCTTGTTCAATTTTCTATAGTCAATACAAACACGCCAACTCGTGGTCATTCGGGTTGGGATTAACTCATTGTTATCATTCTGGACTACAGTAATACCGGATTTCTTGGGAACAACCTGAACGGGGCTGAGCCACTTACTGTCTGAAATGGGGTAGATAATGCCTGCATCTAACAACTTCAGAACCTCGGTTCGAACAACTTCTTTCATATTAGGGTTCAGACGACGTTGCATCTCCCTAGAAGGTTTGGTGTCACTCTCTAAATAGATATGATCCATACAATCAATAGGACTTATACCCTTAATGTCTGCTATGGTCCACCCTAAAGCTTCCTTGTTATTCTGAAGGACAATCACTAGCCTACTTTCCTGATCACTATCCAAGTCGGATGCTATAATCACAGGTAAAATTTCAGAGGGGCCTAAAAACACATACTTCATGGTATCTGGTAATGGTTTAAGGTCCAACTTGGGAGGCTTTTCCAACGAAGGAACTAGGGTAGACTCGGAAACGGGTAAAGGTTCGAATTTAGATTTTCATCCATTACTAGTGTCTAACAAAGGGGTTAAATCTAACAAAGCATTCACCTCATTAATCACATCATCATCATCAAAATCAATCCCAAAGTGAGCTAGGAATTTATCTAAAGGATCTTCTATCAAAGTGTTTGGTAATGACTCCTCTACTAAGGTGCCTATCATGTTCACCTCTTCTACGCTCGAGTCGTCCAGTTCATGGGGTATCTTACTAATGTGAAAGATGTTCAGCTCAATAGTCATATTACCAAAAGACAAACTCATAATACCAGTTCGACAGTTAATGATCGCATTGGATGTTGCTAAAAATGGGCGACCTAAAATCACCGGTATCTGGTTCTCTGGGTCAGGGACAGGTTGGGTATCTAGGATAACAAAATCCACTAGATAAATAAACTTGTCGACCTCAATGAGAACATCCTCAATCACACCACGAAGAATTTTAACGGACCTATCAGCTAACTGGAGTGTCATCTGGGTAGGTTTCATCTCACCAAGTCCTAGCTTAAGGTACACATGGTATGGAAGTAAATTCACACTGTCTCCTAAGTCAAGCAAAGCTTTATCAACACGGTGTTTACCTATTGTGCAAGAAATGGTAGGGGACCCTGGGTCTTTATACTTAGGATTAGTGGTATTCTGAATAATGGAACTCACGTGACTAGCTAGGAAGGCTTTCTTCTGGAAACTAAGCTTACGCTTTCGTGTACACAAGTCCTTAAGGAACTTGGCATAAGCCGGAATCTGCTTAATCGCATCCAACAACGGTAGGTTGATAGTAACTTGCTTAAAAACCTCCAATATATCATTAAAGTTGGACTCCCTCTTAGTCGGAACTAGCAGCTGGGGAAACGGGGCCATGGGAACAAAACCGGGCTCAGCAGGACCCTCATTGGTCTCTTTGAAGACTCTATCAGTTTTCTCATTCTCTGGCTCAGAAGGGTGAACTACAGCATGTTCACTATTAGGCATGGAAACCTTGTTGTCTATCTCTCTACCGCTCCTAAGGGTTTTAATAGCATTTACATGATCGGATGGTCTTTCTCCTATTCCATTAATTCCTCTAGGGTTTGGTTGAGTTTGACTAGGAAACTTACCTCTTTCTCTTAAAGACTCATTTATATGACTATCTTGGGTTTTCAACTCGGAAATAGCCTGAGAGTTAGCCCGACCTATTCTCTTATTTTCTTCTATACCTTGAGCAACAGATTGTTCAAACTGCATAGTGTTACGAGATAACAAAGCAAGAGACTCTTCTAAACTCATAATCTTCTTATCCGAAGGGTTCTGAAACTGTGCCGTGGCTGAAGGATTCTTAGGATATCCAAAACCTGGGGGAGCATAAGAGTTACTATACTGACCTTGATTCTGGCCCTTAGACCAAGAAAGGTTGGGATGGTTTCTCCATCCAGGGTTATAGGTTTCTGAATAAGGGTCAAACTTCTGACGATTATCGAATCTAGTGTTGTTATAAAGAGCATTGGCTTGCTCTTCAACAGTATGGCCTTCCCAAAAAGGCTTTATTTTACCACTAGTACCACTAGAATGACCTAATTACAACGCTTCTAACCTTTTGGCTATGGCTGCTATTTTAGCATCTGACTCATAGGATCCTTCTACCATATTGACATTTCCTCTACTTAGAAGAATTGTTTTCTGGGGTTCCTTTTTATTTTCCCATTGTTGGGTCTTATTGGCGATTTCATTCAAAAATGTCATCGCCTCATCAACAGTTTTATTCTCAAACCCACCTGTGCATAAAGACTCAACCATGGTTGTTGTTGAATAATCTAAACCCTCGTAGAGGATCTGAACTAACCTAACCTTCTCTAAACCATGATGAGGACATTGAGATATTAAGTCATTGAACCTTTCTAAATACCTATATAAAGATTCTCCCTCTTGTTGAGAAAAAGTACAAATTTGTGTCCTAATAGACGATGTTTTGTGCCTTGGGAAAAACTTATGTATAAAGGCAGATGTAAGTTGTTCATAGGTTTCAATTGACTCAGAATCCAAACTATACAGCCAAGATTTGGCTTTATCTTTTAAGGAAAAGGGGAATAACCTAAGTTTCAGCGCATCATCACTAAGGTTTTTAATTTTCAGAGTCCTACATACTTCCTCAAATTCCCTAACATGAAAATAGAGGTTCTCATTCTCTTTTCCTAAAAAGGTTGGGAGCATCTGTAAAGCCCCAGGTTTGAGTTCAAAATTTTCCTCGGTTTCAGCTAACTTGATACAAGACGGACGAGGGGTCCTAGTTGGTTTCAATAAAGCTTTTAAAGTTGCCATTTCTGGCACTACCGAAGGACCAGGAGTACTTTCTTCACAAAGAAGCAGATTCTCAAAACTGAAGTTTCCAAAAACGGGGCTCTCTAAAGAAGAGCCTTCAAGATCCCCGCCTTCACAAGAAGAACTACTAGGTTTATCACTAATCAGACGACCTAGAGTGTTTCTTTTCCAAGCTCGTTCTCTAATGACCTCGGGCATACCCAAGGCCTCACCGCTATCACAAGGCGGCGCAGTCACGCATTCAACTCACAGAAACCATCATGAACTTCGAAGTATGCTAAAAGAGTAACCAATATTTTTCGAACGACTTTCCTACTAAGCTCGTTACCCTATAGGTCTCGTTCTATTCCAAATTTTAAAGCTTAGGTTCGCGTTTAGTTTCGTTTTCCTAAGGCAGGCAAGAAGAGAACGGTGATGAAATCCGAACCCTTATCTTATATGGTCAGTCCTTGCCCTTTACTAGGAATTTAAAGCAGCCGTTTTCAGTTCCTCAGCATATATGCAAACGAAGGAATACAGTAACTCGCTGACAGGGGATTCGCGAGTGTTTCGACAAACTTACCTCCCGTTCCAGACGAGGGATGAACCGTTGTCGTGGACTCGGGCCACAACTCCTATGTTGTGTACGAACCCGAGGGGCCGAGGTGATATCGTAATCATCGTCCTTCTCTGCAAACATTTTAATATTTAATCTACCCTTCCGTAGGGTTTAAAAAAATTAATGTCCAAATGTCCAAAGTCCAAAAGAAAGGTCCAAAAAATAAACTGCAAAAAGAAAAAGAAAAATACAAAATAAAAAATAATTCCTAATACAATCTAATAAAATAACACTCTCTTTTTTTTTCTCTCTTTTTCTATAAAATAAAAAAAAAATCTTCTTCTTTAGCTCCTTTCGCTTTTCCTTTTACTTCAAGTCTTTAAATATTCGCCAAAAGCTTTGGCAAAAAATTTTTTCTCTCCAAATTCCCAAAATCTGAAAGGAAAAGACAAAAACCCAAAAACGTAAAGAAGAACAAAAAAAAATAAAAAAAAAAAATCTAAAAACTCTATCCTAAAGACAAGCCCGTGTCGGCGGCGCCAAAAATTGATGATATTTTCAATGATGTTGTAGTAAAGAGTTCGTTGAGGCTTGTGAAGGCAATGAATTCTAGACTTAATAGAACTTAAAAATATAGAAAACTTAACTCAAAATTGATTTCAAGTGATTGGAAAATAACCAAGACACTAGAATCCACTATTACACATGAATGATGTCAAATATTTCATAACTCTAATTATCCTTTTAATCCTTTATTTCTTAATCCACAAATAATCAAACATATTCTCAAAAATTAATTGTATCCCTTAAGCATAGATTATCTAACCAAAGCATAACCTATTTAATTGAATCACAACTAATGAAGAAAATTATGTAAACTTTTAAGAACTCTGCAAAAGCAGTGATTGAGTGAATTATAATTAAATATTGGAAAAAATGAAATAGTTACACATTGTTCATGTGTGAATAGCTTCATCCATTGCCTTGGTTACGACAGAATTAGCCGCTCATCATGTTGGAAACACGCTTAAAAGTTGATTTCATTTATGCTCAAAGGGTTACAAATGATGAATAAGGGAGAATTATAATAAAAATCGGGTTTTCAACGCTTATAACTATTGCAAAAGCCGTTACAAAGAGCCGTTATTGTTGTTGTTGCGTTTTTAAGTCTGCCTGTAAACTGCGACCCACAGAATGAGTCGCTGTCACTGTTCAAAAACGACTGCTGGTGCAGGTCCGTTCTTCGTGTTCTTCAGTTTTGCAGCAATAGAAATGGCAGCTCTGCAAATTTGATTTTTCGCTCTGTGGTGCTCTTTTTCTCTCCCAATCTCTCCGTCCCTCTTCTGCTCGACCCCAGTAGCCTATTTATACACCTTTGGACTAAAAATCTTGGCTCATTACACCAGAAAATCTTCCCATATCTCGACAGTAAAGAAAAAATAATAAAGGAAATTTTCTTTCCTTTCTCTCCTCTTCACACGCCTGCTGATGTCGATATACTCTCAGGGCATTGTTTTCACGTTCCACCAGAAGTAAAACTCTATCAATCCACACGCCAACTACACAGAACTCGTGATGGAGCAACCAAAACCCGAGCAACCTTGTTTTCTTCACTGCCGATTATCCAACCAAATCCGGATGATTTTGAAGCCCATACCACGCCAGTATATCTCAGTCAAGTGTTCCCATGAAGTTTTAGCCATTGAATCACACTATAACATCTTCAAATTTCGATCGAAAATTCTCAGAGAGCTGCCACATTTTTCCCGCCAATTTTTAAGTTTCAAACGAAGAAGATGGTGTCCCCCTAACCAGCTGTAGGGTACGAATAGCAGCTGCCTTTTTGGGGTGCCCCTTAGTAATTGAGGTGCCCCTTAACCAAATCTGGGCTCCGTATACCAAGTGTCCTCCGGGGTGTTCCGAGTGATTTTTCGAGCCGATTTTTCCAACAATATTTATTTTCCAAAAATACCTAAAAATACACAAAACACCATAATAAGGACGAAAACGAGTACCAACAATACGAAACATTGAGGACAAATTAGACACATAAATGCGCCTATCAAATACCCCCAAACTTATTATTTGCTAGTCCTCGAGCAAAACTAATAATAAATAAATAAAACCGAGTTAATCTCGGGAGGGTTTACCATAGGTGTACCCACAAAACCATTACTTCTAATTGGTCACAAGTATCCAAAGAGCTATGAGGACATAAATATTCTCAACCTATCTCCAAGTAACTAGAATGCCAGAGAAATTAAAGGTGTCAGCTCTAAAGCTGACTGAAGAAAAGGGAGACATATCCGCAACACTGCTAGATAAAGAGATATCCGCTACACAGTTAGATAAACATTGTAAGATGCGTCCGCTGCTTTACAGCTGGATAAGATTAGGAGAGAGATAAAGATGAGAGGGACATCTGCTACACAGCTGGACTAATTACGTGTGATGATTTCAACTGACTGTGACGCTTTAATGTTGTGGCAGATTTCAACTGACTGTGACGCTTAGGAAAAGCCCCAACAAGCTTGACAATAACCGCCAACTTCTCAAAAAAAAAGATAAACATCTTGCTCATCTGCAGATGCTCCTATTAATGCTAGATGTAACCTGTGAGCAAATCAATGGACATAATAAGCATATGGATAATCTTTACGAAACAATGCCTGCAACCAATTCCATGCTCCTCTCGTATTACTGGCACCATCATATCCTTGACCCCATATATTTTCTATTAAAAGGCCATATGAAGCAAGAGACTTGGAAATCTCCCTCTTCAAAGTTACTGTTGTGGTGTCCTCAACACTTCTAACTGCAAAGAAACGCTCTCTAATGAAACTATCCTTATCAACAAACCTTGTAACAATAGCCATTTGTTCTTGAATTGAAGAATCTTGTGCTTCATCTACAAGAGTACATAATTTAGCATCTCCAATTTCTGCACGAATAGTATCTCTGACCTTGTCAACGAGAATATGCAAAATTTCTTTTTGAATCTTCGGTGAAGTATACATTGCATTTTCAGGTGCATTTTGTAAGACAACTTCATCAATTTTATCATTCAATATAGCTGCATACTTTATCAAACCAATAAACTTGCCACGGTTTCTCGAATCTAGTGATTCATCATTACCTCTAAATGCACATGCATAAAGAGCCAGCACTCGAGCTGTCTCAATTATTGTCTTTAATCGTAGCATGTTCTTTGCTATTATCTCCTTTCTTTGTTGAGTAATAGATCCGAAGATTTTCACAACTTCTAACAACATCCATGTGAAAAGATTCATGATCTCCAACACGCTTAACAAATGAACATTCAAATACTTTCTTCTTGGAACCAATCCTCTTGAAATCTGTGAAACCATCTGCTGTAAATGCAGGACTTTGTGGTGGATCTGTTTCAAAAATAAAGCAGGGGAAGCAATATGCTTTGTTCTTTTCGATAGAGTACTCTAGACATGAGTGCTTTTTCAACCAACTATACTGGAAATAATGATTCTGTTTTCCATCCCAATAAGGAGGATATTTGGAAAGTTTGAGTTTAAAAAGTCCCTGTTTTAAATATGCTCGACGTACCTCATCTCGTTGATTCACCGGATATTCACAAATTTGAGGTCGTAGACCTGGATCGCGCTCATATGAAACAGTATTGGCTTCCGTAGGGACAGTACATACATTTGTTTGAACTACAACTTCTTTGGATTTACTAGATATAGTTGGTTGAGTATATGATGGGTTCTTTTTCTGCTGAGAAGTACCAGGCTCATGGTGTGATGATGTCGGAATGTTAACGTCGTTGGTAGAAGGAAACAATCCACTTGGTTTGTCACCCCCCTTCACCTTCGGCTTGAAAAACGACTCTATCGTTTTTAGCTTCTTAGCTGTTGGGTGAAGATGGTCGAGCGACATTGTAACCTGAATAAAATTAGCTGATACATGATTAAACACTAACAATCTACCACTTGATAAAAAATACCCAGCATAAAACTGAAATCAACAACAATAAAGTGTAAACTGATCTTAAATAACATAATTGGTAATTAACATATACACCAACTTTCCCTATCAATTGCAATCTAATAACACTGTGAAAGTAGGGTTAAATTGAAAACCGCTAAAATTCAGCAAATCAAAAAAAAAAAATTCCCTAATTTCTAAACGCATTAAGAGAAGTAGAGTACCCTCACAGGCTAACAACAATTCATTCCACCAAGCCAATTAATCAAGATAACAAAATTAGAATCAAATTGAAGCCCTAAATTTTAAAACAAATACCCCCAATACAAAAACCCTACCCTAAATCGATAAGCTAAAACAAAAATTGAAAACAATAACTAGTATAAATACCTTGAGTAATTGGATTTATTATTGGGAATTACTGATTCCCTGTAATCTTTCACAGAAGTAGAGACCAAAAAGCCTAAGATACCACTAACAAGGAGGAGAGGAACAACAAGCAATCCCTAACACTTCGAAGTTCGAACAAGGAAACGAGTTAACATTGAAGAAGTATCATCTGACTTCCACTATATTACCCTCAGAGCAACTGCACTGGTGCGATCAAAACCAAAGATCAAAGATAAAAAAAAAGACCAAAATTTGGGTTTAGTCCGTGTTGTGACGCAACGGTACATGATTAAAATTTTGTCAGGCGGACTTTAAAAGTCCGCCCCATTTTTATTTTGTAAAATTTCATCAGGCGGACTTTAAAAGTCCGCCCCATTTTTTGTAAATTTCATCAGGCGGATTTTAAAAGTCCGCCCCATTAAAATTTCATCAGGCGGACTTTAAAAGTCCGCCCCATTCTTTGTAAATTTTAACAGGCGGACTTTAAAAGTCCGCCTCATTCTTTTTTTTTATTTAATTAAAATTTCATCGGGCGTAATTTAAATCTCCGCCCGTTAACAAGCGTAATTTAAATTTACGCCCAGCAACAAGCGTACTTTAAATTTACGCCCGACTATATTAGAATTTGGGATTTGGTCGCGACCATATTTGGTCTGGAATTTGATCTTTGGTTGGGATTTGATCTTTACTCCATCCCACTGTGTTACGATCTCATCCCAAATTTTTGGTTATACTCGCCCACTGTGGATGCTCTCAAGAATCTCATTTCTCACACGTATCAAGTAAATTGGTTCCCACTCACACTTATTGATATGGATTAAGCATGGGCTCAGTGTTGGGATAATACCAAAAATAAAATCAATATGCATACCATAAAAATTTGGAAACAAATTTAGGGATGGGCTAGAGCCTCCTTTACAGCGTCTACAATGACGACTAAAACCAAATATTTGGTCCAGTGGATAGGCGTAGTGGAACGGACCATCGATCAAAATTTGATCAATGACAAAAACCCTGACTAAATTTGGTCGGCGACCAAGACCAAACCCAAATATAGTCGGGCGTTTATATAATGTCCGCCTACCTAACGGGCGTAGGTATAATGTCCGCTAGTAGCCGCGCGTTCGTAAATTTAACGCCTTATGCAGGGGCGTTGGTATACCTTACGCCTGTACTAGACGTAGGTAAAATGTACGCCCCATCGGACGTACATAAAGTTAACGCCCCTTAGTTAGGCGTTGATATTCTTTGATCCTCTACCAGGCGTTGATATACTTTGATGCAATATATGATACATCACATGGGGCGGGCTTTATACCTCCGCCCCATTTTTTTTTCTTTTTTTTTTTCTTTTTGTTTGAATTCCCCCGAGCGTAATCTTTATTAACGCCTGATTTAAGGCGTAATCTTTACAAACGCCCCATTTCAGGCGTTATCTTTACCAACGCCTGATTCCAGGCGTAAACTTTATCAACGCTCGATGTCCAGGCGAACTTTATATTAACGCGCGACCAAATTTACTCTTCTCCCTCTACGCCACACGACGGACTAAATCCAAATTTGATCTTTTTTTTTAGTCTTTGGTGAGTAATCCGGGGATGAGTGACCATCCGGGAAATTTCTGTTAGATTACCGCAGCGATGCCCGTTTAAAATCCTACACTGCCGCTAAGTGGGGACAATATCGATAGAGGAACGGGTCATTACAGCATGCCCCTGAGCACAGAGTTACGAGATATTCGGTAGAACCTTTCCACGAGAGAAATCAAACTCTAGCCCTCTTTCTCAGCAACAGTCCCACAAGGTTGCGGATCCCCATTGTACTGGGAAGTGGATTCAGGCAGCTTATCTATCACTAAAGGGCATTATAGTTACTGTAGCAGTCAGATACATTTTCTTTTGTAATTTACCATCGAAATGATTAAAACTATGAATGAGTTCTCTAGGAAATTTGATAATTCGAATCTAATTAATGTAAAAAGCTTAAAGAAAAATCAAGGCGTGATTTAAGGTTGGGCGGTACTGATTGTGCCTTTACACTTTGAAAATAAGTATCAACAGTATCAAAACCCAAATTAGCCACCGGATTTGGTTGCTAATTTAGTTAGGGCCCTAGTTAGCAATTCGGGATTCGACAAACGTACGGAACGACAAACGTACGAGTATTATACGGTTTTGTAAAATTCAGATTCGGTCTAAAATTCGGTCAACGGGACGTGATTCGTCAGTAATTCGGAACGGCATACGTACGTGTATGATTCGATTTATAAATGTGAGTTCGGCTCTGAAAATTCGGTATCTATATATAACAAATAATTTGTATTTATAAGGTCATAGACCAATTTTTATGCATATGTGTGAGTTATTTAAAGAAAAAATAAACTTAATATGATGATATTAATAATATATACAACATTAGTTATCCAAGAGGACGTCGTATGGTGGTTTAGATGCTTGGTTAGTGAGTTTGAGATCTCTCTCACCTTCACCTTCAAATCTCTTCAGTCGTTTTTGTTTCATAAAAATCACAACACGTCTAATATTCGGTCGTGTATGCTCGGGAGGCAGTAAAGCCCAAAAAATGGAGTCTTTGAAAAGTAAAAGCTAAAGAATTTATGGCGAATTAAGCGGACGTATTATTCGGGATACGTAAAATTCGTGAACGGTTCGCGAATAATTCGGGAATGCCACATAATACGCGACTTGGGTTCGGAGTTGCAAACGTACGCGAATAAGACGGTAAAATTCGTGATACGGAAAAATTCGCGAATGATTCGCGAATCATTCGCGAACTTACTAACTAGGGTTAGGGCCCCCTCTTTGATGAGTGCTAGCTAGCTAGTGGCAGGTGGTAGACTAGTAGACACATAGCTAAGTTCTATATAACTGCACAAATTTGAGATAGGAAAAAAAAGAGATAGAGCTTTTAGCTTTATTGGTGGTGGGGTGTTGTAATTGATGACATTAGTACTATAAAAGTATTAATCAGTGATAAAGATTCAATTAATGCCCATGTGATCATGTTGTGTGGCTGCACATAAGATCAAAAAGGCATAAAACTCTTGGAGGCCACCAGTCCCATGTTGCACCTTCCAATGAAAAATCACGAATGTACATAGAGAAATGGACTTACTCCGGCCAGTAGAGAATTGCTGGAGCTACTGACCTCAGATCAGTATACCTGGCTTTGTCACTGCATAGTATCGTAGTGTTATAAAATACATTTATTGGGTTATTGGACTCATAAGAGTTTCACAAGATGCTGGAAAGCTTATAACTTTAAATGTACATATGGTTAAACATATTTAGCCAATATTGTCGGTGAATTGACACTAAAAATGTGATCAATAAACTTGGTACCTCCCCTTCTTAAACTCCCACGTCGCACGGTGAATGTGACATCCCTCTCGAATTAAATGAGATAAAAGCTTTGAACTATAGCAATTCTGAAAAGGACAAGTGTCGGAACTCTATTGGTCGGAGCATTAAAATTTGAATTACGCTCCGTTTACACCCTGTATTTAACTGACCGTTTTTAACACCGTTAGTAAAAACGTGGGTATTCAACACTTATGTGAGGATTTACAGCTAAATAATAACCTATACTTGGTTTACACCAAAAACTTATTGTACGTTACTGACGTCCGTTAAGTGTACAGTACATCCGTGAAGAAATCTAAGGCTCTCCTGTTGCCATACTTTTCTTCTCCGACAAAACCCATGAGCTGATTGAGATCGAGAAATAGGAATCCCTAGCGATGGCGGAAGAATAATCATCACCCTCTGTTATTCTTCAGTTTGCTCCAATCTTAGGTGCTGTTGATGACGGGTTTTGGAGGATCGATTAATCTCCGACCTCAATCACTGGTATAAAGTAAACTTTAAACAGTTCTCTCTTTTTTTCGTTATGATGATATGTATTTTTCGTTTCTGGAATCATTATTCACAGAATTTTCATGAAATTTATCGTATTTGCTTAGTTAGATTATGGGGTTTGTGTTTGTTGTTAAACAACTTTTGAAAATTATGAAATGATTATCATGGAAGAGGAAGAATATGATGTTGGAGTCCCTGCAGAATTTTCATGAAATTTATCGTATTTTCTTAGTTAGATTTTGGGGTTTGTGTTTGTTGTTATACAACTTTTGAAAATTATGAAGTGATTATCATGGAAGAGGAAGAATACGATGTTGGAGTCCCTAATTTGTGTGGTTGTCATGGAGTCGGAGATGGGTTTGTGCGATGCCAACGGTTTGAGGAGAACACACTCAACTTGCCGCGGTAACATCAGATCATGCACACAAAGTGTTTGAGGAAAGGCATTTTTTTTTGTTATTTGGAACTCATCTAACTTCTGAGTTTCTCTTTCCAGTCATTCATGCATCTCTTAATCAAGTCATTGGCAGAGTTGTAGCATCAAGGTATAATACTTTAATCCGAAGATAATTTTTATCTTCGATATTGGTGGTGATACATTTGAAAATATCTTTGAGATGAACGCTCTGTGGATGAAGTCATGAAGATTATATCATTTTTTTTTGAAACCAAGTAGTAGCTGGATCATAGGTTTCAAGTTTCTCCATATATTAAAGGTAATGAGATTGCTCAATGTCTGTTCTTTCATGTGTGTCCTGTGTTTGAACTCAAATCTAAATGTCTATAGAAGATTCAACTAAAATGAGGTAAAATCTGCAGGCCTAACAACTTCACTAAAATCAAATCTCCTATATGTTTTCCTAAAGTATTTTTACCCCCACAAAGAAGACATAACTGCTTCACTATAACACGCACCAGACTCCTTTCGACAATTTGAATGGTAAGCTTGAAGCTTTTTATAAAAGGTACAATATGTAGAGTATTTCATCATTTCAGTTTAATTTTTGAAGTGTGGTCTCCTTATGGATGGACCCTACAACCCCGTTTTATGGATATGCTTTGCCATTTATATATTTTGTTTTCTTTGAAAAAAATGTTCTAATATAACTATATAAGTTACGAGTTAAGAGGTGTTGTTTAAGTTTGGGTTCTGATTGAGGGACAGGTTAGCCATGAGGTTTCCAGTACTTAGAATGACTGGTGCTAGCTAAATTTGTAACGCTAATGTTTAAGACCATAATTGTTTTAATAATAGATACTACTAATGATAGTAAAACTCATTAGTATGATCATTTCTGTCTATAGTATATGGTTGGTATTTTTTTTTCCAATTTTTGGGTATAGTTTGGTGTTTGTGAAAATGGACTGTTGATATTCGAGAACCTAATCAAAGGGATCCATTTTGTGCAGGTATTTTACAATGCACATTATGATTTATATTAAGTCTTTTGCCTTATTTTTATTTTTATCATCAGTAAGTTGCTCCTTCACTTCTATCCCTTTTTTCTAACTGGGCTTAACAACAATTCCATGGAAGGAATTGTTCAAGTTACTAAACCCTTAGGTCGCCATACGTGCTTTGGTAATGTTGATTGTTTATGAGATATTCATTGTGGTTGTTTTGCAGGTTTATAGCTTTTGGATGCATTTTTGTGCTTGAACCCATTTGCCGAAAGTACTCTAAAATATGAACTTCGGAATTCATGGACTCATTCACGATCTACACTAGCTGGTCATTGTAGGCAGCAACACCATCAAGGAAAATACGGAAGAAAGTACGACCTGTCCTTGAAATTTTGTGCGACAGCCGAAACAGGTGTTGTACAGGTGTCTTCCTGCAGAGTTTAACCCATTTTCTAAAAATCTTTCGAAATATATATCCTATAGATTATGCACTTGAAACTAAATACTATCTCGGAGAAATAAAAAAGGTAAAAACACTTTGTTTTAGCAAGGTCACTCAAAAAATCCTTTATATAAATTGGCCAAAATAAACTACATGTTTTATGCAGCTCTGCACAAAAAACCAGGAACTCCAAAAACAAACAATTCTGGATGAAGATAAAAAAAATCCAAGACTTGAACACTTTGATTGTGGTTGATGGAGTAGCTAAAGGAGGGGAATCAGAAAAGGAGTGGTATCATAATAAATTTTCATTTATCAATATTCATTTTAAGTAGTGTTTGATGTTTCGTAAACATCTTAATTTAACATTTAACATTTACTTTAAATGTGTTACTTTAGCATTCAACATTGGGTATTCTGAAATATTTAGTATTTTTTTTCAATACTCATGTTCATTTAGTAGTTGATACCCATGCTGCCGGATAATTGTTCAGTATCCTCCGAAATTCATCTTACACTGTATGAGTCAGTCTGTATTGTGAGTGAGACGGGCACGATTATTCTGTTGATGGAAACTGTTTTTTGAGTTTGGATTACCAAATCAAAAATCCTAAGCAAAGGGGCGAGGCGAAGCCAAGCCACACCAAATCAAAATAATGTATCGGGGAGAGGCAAAGCCGAACCACACCAAATCAGAAATCCTAAACGACGAAGCGAGCGAAGCCTTGCGACACCAAATAAGAATACAAGACGGGGCGAGACGAAGCCACATCACATCAAACCAAAAATATGGTTAGAGTAAAAAAATTATGGTAAATGGTTTTCGGGTCCGACCGGTGCGTAGCACGAACAAAAAATCTACTTGCTTTTGGTTTTAATAACTTTCGTCAAAAGGACTACTCATATATGATCAGTCATGGATAGGTGCACGAGAAAGTAGATTCATATTTTATTTTATATTTTAATTTTGTGGCATATACTCTTGTAGGTACACAAAATAGACTCACCACGTGTCAACACGAGAAGGCCTCTCGGTCAAAGATCCCAGTTAGTGACTTGTCAAATCAAGTCAGAGAAAGTCAGAATTAATGAACCAGCGAAGATACGTGCACGAGATAATAGTGCAAACCGCGAGAAAGCTGTGGGAGTATTCGGAAAGGTATCACACGAGACAAGTATACAGGCGAAGGAAGATTGCTTGGACCAAAGGTCATTCGGCGAAGATAATACTTATTGAGCAAGAAATATGACAACTGTCCCGACAGGATCACATGGGTATCAGCGAAAGAAGGGGAAAAACTTTATGAAAATGGGTCGGGCGAAGGATAAAGCAATACCACGAAGATCCCACGAAGAAGAATGAGCTGTCCAACACTAAGGTTGATATGCCTATAAATAGAGGTCCTTGAGAAACGAATGAAGGATGGAATTTTTGGCAGGGTATGAACCTTAGCTTAGAGAGTTAGATTAGGGTTTTCCTTTGTGTGTAATCTTGAAATTGAGAGTTCTCATTCTATAAATCAATAAAAGTTCTTTAATCAATTGGTATCTGATGTCTTAGATCTCGTTTACTTACTATTTGGGTGTACTACTGATTTTCGGTAGTTACATTTTGGCGCTAGAAACATGGAACTTAGATTGGGGATTTATCCTCATCTAAGAGTTAGAAAAGGAAAGAAGTTGTCTTAGAGATTGTAGAGATTATAGATCTAGCGAGTTTTTTGTAGTTAGGGTTGTAGATCTAGAGTTTTTACATTCGTAGACAAGGTTAGGAACATAGAATAGGAAGAGATATTGGAATTTCGCGTGGAGAGCAGAGAAAGATCGTGAAAGTTGAAGATTGTTAGATGGCCATGGCACCAGATCGAGAAAGGAATGTGATATCAACAAGAACAAGCAAACGTATATAGGCAAGGAGAGGAAGAATGGAAAAGGAAGGAACGTCAGCTGTAGGGGAAAGGCAAGGTGCAAACCGGCGACAGAATGATCCGGACGGAGAGGAAAATTACAGAGAAGGTTCGGTACATACCTCCGACACGGAGACTGCTGCAGAGGAGGAGATGACTCATGAAGGGTTAGAGGATAACATTGAAGAAGAATATATGATATTGGAGCAGTTAAGAGAGACGCTTCGTCTTGAGAAAGAACGAGACATGAACTTAGATGACCAACATGCTAGGCTGACGAGACAAAACGCTAGGCTAATGATGCAAAACGACAGGCTCAACGAAGAGTTAGCGGAAAACGATGTGGACTCGGGAGAAAACGAAATAATATCAGAAGATGAAGAGCCACGACGGGGAAGATTTACTCGCGAAGATGATGGAGGAGAACGACGAAGAAGACGACAACGGGAAGATAGCGAAGAAAGAGATTTGAGAAGAACGCTAGAGGAAACAAGATGTGAAGATCAAAGACAGAGATATGAGGAAGAAAGGAGAAGGGCGGATGAATTGAGGCGATAGGAAGAGGCCCGACTTGAAGAAATGGAGAGACATCATGGGGCAATCAGGCAAGGTGAGGGAAGACTTAGTTTGCTGAGGAGTGGTCATAACGAAGGAAATGGGGGGAACCCAAATCAGGAGATCATGAACGAGCTGCGAGAGATGAGATACTTGATCATCAACTCGAAGAAAGGACGAAGAGCTCAATTGACAGAAGCAATAGAAGAGGCGGGAAAGTCTCCGTTCACCTATGATATAATGTATGCGGATATTCTATAAAAGTGTGTGTTACCCACGTTTACAAGCATATTCAGCGGAACGGAAAGTGTTATACAGCACTTGAGACAATATACTATGTCATTAATGCAATGGGGAAGAAATGAGGCTGTACTATGCAAGTACTTCCCGGCAAGCCTGACCGGCGAAGCATTGGCATGGTTTGACGGATTACCAGAAAGGTCGATTTCCTTTCAAGGAACTGCAAAGGATATTCTTAACAACGTATATCAGCAACAACATGCTGAGGCCAGGAATTGAAACCTTGTTCAACTTAAGGAGAAGACCAGGAGAGAGCTTGCGAGCATTAGTGACGAGATGAAGAACGATGTGCAGCGAGCTAGCAGGAAGGGTGGACGAGAGGAATTTTATCTTAGCCTTCGTCAACGCCTTGTTCCTGACCGATTTACTCTGCACTCAAATATTCATAATCCGGAACTCTATGACGATGAATGAATTAAGGGAGTATCAGGAGGAATATATACCGTTGGAAGAAAAGCGAAGGCAAGATGGAGAAGTAACGCTCGTTAATATGAAGGAGGGAAATTCGAGGTTGTTGCCAATGACGATACATGCGGTAGAAGACGATAAAAGCTGTGAGAAGAGGGAGCCATCAGCCCCTATCCCAGCGAAGCTCGTAGCTGTGTCAAGTGGAGATCAGGAGTGGATTGATCAACAAAGACACGAGGAGTCGAGGCGAAGGATCTATGAACCACGAATTTATAATCCATGATATCAGCAGAGGAATAACCAGGCGCCTAGATTCGGAGAATGGAGAGCGAATGCACCACCCTTTGAGGATGTAAAGCTCCCACGGCTCAATACCACTGTTGAGAAGATATGGGAAGCGATAATGCTGACGGAAGAAATACCACCTCCACCAAACGTGGGAAAAGAGCCTCCTCCGGGCGTGAGGAGAAACGAATTTTGCAGATACCACAGGTTCCATGGGCACCATACAAATGACTGCAGAAACATTAGAAAGATCATACTTCGTTTGCTGGATCAAGGAAAGCTCGCTCATTTTCTGGAAGGATATGTTCAACCATTACAGCCACCACCACGAGAAAACCAGCCTGTGTACCGAATTGAAATAGATCGAGGAGCCAACAAACTAAATTGCAATTCGATAATACACTCAGCGAAAAGCATTCAAAACTTCCATGACAAAGTTCTCAAAAGAGTATAGAAGAGGGACTTCGGAGGAAATGAAATATTCAGCGTAGCGAAAAAGGAGCTGTTAGAAGAATGACAAAAAAGAGAAATAACATTCTCGGCGAAGGATGCACCTGAAGGAGGAGCTTCACACGCCGAACCACTGGTCATAACTTTGAACTTCGGGAAATATTCAAGATGGGAAAGTGATGAAGGGCAGAAGGAAAAAATCTGGGCGATAGATAGAATCTTGGTTGATATTGGAAGTTCAGTCGACATATTATTTTATCATGCATTCAGAACTATGGGTTACAAAGATCCGACCTTGTGCCCTCTACATATAATATATATGGGTTCAACGGCTTTGCATCAAGACCACAAGGAGAGTTAACCGTGTATATCTTCGCAGGAGAGTTGGAAACAAAAGTTACCGTTTGTGTAATAGACATAGATTCTCCCTATAATTCTCTTATTGGCAGACCCTGGATACACGGGATAAAAGGAATTGCGTCGACGTATCATCAAGTAATACGGTTCTCAATGCCCAGCGGAATAGGCGAAATTAAAGGGGATATAAAGGATGTGCGAGATTGTATTGAAAAAGACGTCAACAAATATGAAAAAAAGCTGAGAAAAAGGATAAAGCAAGACCACGAAGCTCCCACGATGAAAAATAAGTTGTGCAGCACTAAGGGTGATATGCCTATAAATAGAGGTCATTGGGAAACGAATGAAGGATGGAATTTTTGGTAGGGTAGGAACCTTAGCTTAGATAGTAAGATTAGGGTTTTCTTTTGTGTGTAATCTTGAAATCGAGAGTTCTCATTTTATAAATCAATAAAAATTCTGTAATCAAATTGGTATATGATGTCTTAGATCTCGATTACTTACTATTTGGGTGTACTACTGATTTACATTTTACATTTTATAAATCAATAAGAGTTCTTTAATCAAATTGGTATCCTTCTTAAAAAAGGATAAAGCGAAAGAAGGAGGCATGTGAATCCAAAAGAGCTGAACGGATGATGGTGTTTGCAATTGTAATAAGTGAAGTGCAGGCCAAAATACAGACAAGTACAGAAGATACAGACAAGGCAAGAGGCGACAATGAGGTCCGTTACGAAATGACTCCAGAATCCGAAATCCAAATGGAGGTAAAGCAAAGCGAAAAGATAAAGAAAACAAAGGGAAGCATAGGGAGCGAAAAGGAAGCTCCCATAGTCAAGGAGAAACTAACTCCACGCGGAGGAGCCAAAAAGAGCACTTCTAAACAGAAGAAGGCATTCACACAAGAAATAGATGAAAGTCAAGAACCAAGTGAGCCTATTCAGAAGGGAAACGAAGTATGTGATGAAGAAAAAGAAATGGAGCAATTAAAAGAGCAATTATATCGAGAACGGCGAAAGAAAGTGGAATTGGTAAGAGAAAGGATCAGGCTTGAAAGACAAAACGAGAATCTATTAATCAAGAACAACCACCTAAAACGAAAGCAAGCAGAATATGGGGTACAAAAAGGAGAAATGACACCTGGGAAAAGGGTAATGGAGGAAGATAATCAGGACCCACTGCGAGGTACAAAGGGGCAAGGAGAGCAAAGCGAGCGGGAAAATTTGGGGAAAGCCATAGAAGCAAGCAGAAGAGAATCAAAGGAAAAATAGTATCTGTCGCAACAACCAAGAATAGCGGAAAGAAGAAGAACAACTAGCAATAGCCGGTCGGCGAGAAGGGAACCCGATGCACGAGGAAGGCAAGAAATGACAAACAAGTGCACGAGAAGTGAGCTATGCAAGCCCAAAATATCAACTTTATTTTCATTGAAGCAAGGAGAAAACGAGAGCTTGCGAAGCATTGTGGAAAGGTGGGACACGATTTGTAAATGACTACAAGGGAAACTATCGGAGGAAGACATGGTGCGGTCCTTTATCGACGTCCTGTCAACAAAGCTCCCATTGTTCTCGGCTATTTAAGGTCAGGATCGAAGTAAAGATGAATGACTTGAAGCGGTATCAATCTGAGCACATTCATCTAGAAGAAGGGCATTGATTTTGAGAGGGAATCACAAGGAAAAATGTACTGATTTGGCGTTGTACCAAAATTTAAGAAATAATAACAATGATATTTTGAAATAAGAAAAAGATCTTCATAAGAAAGTATAAAGAAATTTCAATAAGGCCTCAAGAATAGGAGGAAGATAAAACCCACGAAATAAACGGTTTCTAGGGAAACTTAAAACCTTCGCCTAGGAAGGCTAGGAATCCATGACATGCACCTTAGTTCGGACGAAAGTGTAAGAGGAAAATCCTAACACATGTAGTGAACAACTTCCCGACAGAAAGTTAGGGGCAATGATAAGACCTATCCGCTGAGGGTCCCTTTTATGATGGCCTTCGGTAAGGGATGTGGAGTAAGACCAAGGCGCCGACGTATTCGGTTGAGTTGCGGCTTCCTAGGGCGTCTGGAGCGTTCCCGGACATGACCGTATGTCAAGTATTGGATGCAAAACATTCGGTCCCAAAGAAACCTCACTTAGGGTGTGACTTCGTAACTAATAGCCACATCGGCCAAAGGGATGAGAAGTCATGAAAACAACTGGTGTCGTAATAACCGGATGGGAAGAGCTCAACATGCATGTTAGGGATAACTTCCTTGAAGGGGCATTCATGAGGAATATAAAGGGATGACACCCTCCAGAATTAGGGAGCTGAGTGACCAAAAAAGACGAGGATGTAACGGGGCTAACATTCACGGGAATGGATAGGCCTATTACATCTTCGCGAGAAAGGAATCCAATAAAATGATAAGGCGAGGTAGATGGATTGCTACTTGAAAGAGTAGTAAGCGCCTGATACTTCGTCGAATTAAGATCCTTCATAAAGGATGAGGCAAAATAAGACCTTAATTAGGAGGCATACTAAGACCTTGTAAAGAAACCAGGCACACAATCAAACAAATTACAAATAGTATCATGTAAGCACACGGATAAATGACACCTAGACGACGAAACAAAGGCAACATAAAACGACGAAAATAAGCCAAAGGCGAAGCAAGAGACAAAGAAAAGGATACTATGAAAATAAGCGAGATGACAGCCGATGTTGCAACCTTGGAAACACTCAAAAGAACAAGAGGCAAGTATATACTTTTAAAGGTTATTATTCTTTTGAGTATTCCCGCGGTAAGTATATACTTGATAGAGATGCATCAAAGAAGGAGTAGCACTTCGCAAAGGGAACTATATAGTAAATAAAAGAATCACCAAAAATATTGAGTAAATATTTTTCCCCCCAAGCTTGGGAGCTCCCAGATGAAAAGAAAATGTACAAAACATCCAAAGTTAGAAATTGGAGCACAACCAGAATTTAACGACTAGGATTCAAGATGAAATCCATTATTTAAGGGGAGCACCATCAGTACCAGTACTAGCATCGCCAGAGGCACCGCCATGAGGTTTACCCTCCTCATCTAGATAATCTTCTTCCTATCGAGACTGCTCTTCGTCGTCAGAAAGCACATCTAAATGAAGAGAAGGTTAAGGAATACCGCGCTCATCACAGTAGCCGTTGAAGAGAGGGACTAAATAATCCTGGGTATTCTTACGAGCTAGCTTCGCCACCTTTTTGGAAGATTTGATCATATCCTGAATATCATCGTTGAGCCCCTTGACTTCTCCTTGAAGGTCGGAAACCTCTTTGCGAGACTCATCTCTCTCGCGGGAGAGATGGATGACATGATTCTTGTAACGGCACTCGGACTCTGCAAAACAAAATAGAGCATTGTCAAGATCATGAAATATGGCTTAGTTAATGATGTTTCTCGCTTAAAGCTACCTTCCGCCTGATGAAGGGTAATATCTAAAGTTTTTTGGACGTCATTGTACAAATGGTCCAGCTTGGAAATCTTAAGATCTGACACCTCCAATCGAACGCATAGCTCGTGATAGGCATTGTCCCAACATTCACCATGAGGAGATTTTGAGATAACTTGGTTGGATTGGACAACGAGAGCGCCTTTGTCTTCGTGAAGAGTAACGGACTTAACTCGTGAGGAAGATCTGGTGGAACAGGGAGGCTTATTTGGTTGAGCTTCTAGGAATTCCACTTTCCTCTTCAGACAATCCTATTCTTCGTTCAGTCCAGCCGCTTTATTGCGAGACTTGCGAAGATCGACCATAAGTTGGTCTTTCTTCTTTACCACCCATTTATAATCCTCCTCCAGCCGGTTGTAAGCTGACATCGCCGAAGCATGAAGGCCCCTTGATGTGGTAAGGGAGTTACTGAGACACTTCAAGTGAAGCTTGAGGCTTTCATTATCTTCGTGAAGATGAAGGTTTAGCTCCTCATTACGAGCAAAATTAGCATATGAATTTTCCAGTTGGAGATGAAGAGTTTCGATCTTCTCGTTCAGGATCAGATTTTCAGAAATATAACTATCATTTTGAGTCAAGAGGTTCAAGTTCTCGGCACGGATATCCTCAAGATATGAAGACGCTTCAGAGGCATCCATGTGACGTTTCATGCACCGCACTTGATGAAGCACATAAAAAGAAAATAAAGGACTGCAGAAGAAAGTCAGAAAAGGAATTTATCAGAAAAACAACTTACGCGAAAGTTTCTCCACCTTCTTCTCTTATTTATTAGAGTGTTCCTTCTCTTCTTTGATCTCCTTTGCCAACGATGCGACCTTCTCTCGCAACAATTTAGTTTCAATCAAACTGGCCATATGGCGGTTGACTTCCTGAGAATCGACGAAGACGAAGTAAGAAGCCAACCACGAAGAAAATACGAAATAGTACATGAAGGGATGGCGTGAGAATCTCACCAACATCATTAAGGAAGAATACTGTTGAAGAGATAGGACCATGGATGCATCCAAAAGGACGGAGGTATCCAGATAAAGAAAATCATCATCACTAAAAGTATCCAAAGACTAAAGTGCGACAGACTGTAAAGCTGAGCCATCGTTGGCTTTTTGATAAATATCGTGAAGAAACTTCATGTCAGGGTTGGGGTTTCTCTTGGTGTATCGTCTAGGAAGATGTTCGCTTTCCTTTATCACCAACAGAAGTCTTGGCTTGGGGTTTCTCGACACGAGGAGAAGGAACATGATGATCATTGGTTTTCACAGGAGTGGTTGCAGGAATCTGAGAGGATGGGGTATGAGAAGAAGAAGGAGGAACGGAAGTAACCGTAGTAACCTTAACAACAGCTAAGATTTCCAGATCTAAAACCCTGCGGCGCCTTTTGGGCTCGCCAAAAGAAGGAGCAGCAAGAAAATCAGCCTGCAAAGTAAGTAGATTCCAAACGGTCAATGTAAGATAAATATACATGATATAATAAGGAAACTCGAAGAAATACCTTAGGAAGAGGGTGATCTCGTTTCTTCGACCCCTTGGATGAATCGGAGGGGGAATGTTGTGTGGATTCGATAGCACTCTGCGAAAGATAAAGGTAAGAAAAGGAAGGCAGTCAAACACGATTCACGAGTTAAGTAGATAAGATACTTGTTTAGGGTTGGGAAACACAATAGTAAGCCCTGTCTCCTTGTGATCTCTGAGTAGACCGACAGCTGGTAGCTCATATTGCACAAGAAATAATTGAGATGTGAGAACCATTACGTCCAAAGGCAAGACAAGGGGATAAGGAAGAGAGGATACCTCATCAGGAACAGACCAGTACAACTTCCAAGGATTACAGTTTAGAAGATGGCGGTGCTGAGGAAGAGGGCCCTCTCTGGAAACCCTATTCTCGTCGATTCCCGAAATAAAAGGACCTCTCACCACGAGAGGAAACAATGCCCAGTCATCATCCTTCTCAAGCTTGAGAGGACCCACACTTGGAGGGAGATTCTTCGACGAAGAAGATTTGTGAACAAGCTCGATACCCCACTCTTGGTATCTCTTAGTGCTAGTGAATCTCGCAGAATAGCTAGCTGCGAAGGAGTCATCAGTGTAGTCGCGAGGATTGAATTCGCTCGCCGGGAAAGGTATTTGCGAAGCACCCTCGCCGGAGCGAGTAACAAACTCGCCAGAGATACGAAGAACGTTACCAGTAAGTTGGAAATCCCCACATTGAAGCTTACTCAGAATCTCAAGAAAGATGGGGTTGGAAGGGTTGTAAAGAGGGAAAGTGAGCCCCGCCCTCAGTTGACCTAATGAAACTATCATCTTGTCTGAGGACCAAGCATCGGAAAGAACCCACCAGGAGTTCAACTCCATCTCCGGAGTAGCGTGAACAGAAGGAGTCACTGAGGAATCAGCAGCAGGGAGAAGAGACAAACCCTTCTTTTGGAAGTCTGCCTAAAACTCTTCGTAATAAATAATCAAAGAAGGGGGTAATACTTTCTGAGAAGCCATGATAATAAAGAAAGATGAAGGAAGAGTAAGGAGGTCGAAGAAAGTTGAGGCAAAGAGGAGAGCTGTAAGGGTTTGTGCAGAAGGGAAGAGAAAATAAAAACTTGAATAGAAGATGGGAAGAGATATTTAAAATAAAAGAGAATGACCGGAAGAACTGGTTGGGCGGCACGATCGAAGTAGCATGACCGGTAATAGTCGGTTACTAAAATTAAAACATAGGAGAGTAAAACCCGGAGAGTGGAGAACGTGGCGGTTGAAGAATTTCTAGACGGTTCTTATTCCGTTCTCGCGAAATTCGAACGAAATAAGAAAAGGCAAAATGTAGGTACAGAAAATAGACTCACCACGTGTCAACACGAGAAGGCCTCTCGGTCAAAGATCTCAGTCAGTGACTTGTCAAATCAAGTCAGAGAAAGTCATAATTAATGAACCGGCGAAGATACGTGCACGAGATAATAGTGCAAACCACGAGAAAGCTTTGGGAGTATTCGACAAGGTATCACACGAAACAAGTATACAGGCGAAGGAAGATTGTTTGGCCCAAAAGTCATTCGGTGAAGATAATACTTATTGAGCAAGAAATAGGACAGCTGTCCCGACAGGATCACATGGGTATCAGCGAAAGAAGGGGAAAAACTTTATGAAAAATGGGTCGGGCGAAGGATAAAGCAAGACCACGAAACTCCCACGAAGAAAAATGAGCTTTCCAACACTAAGGGTGATATGCGTATAAATAGAGGTCCTTGGGCAACGAATGAAGGATAGAATTTTTGGTAGGGTAGGAAACTTAGCTTAGAGAGTAAGATTAGGGTTTTTCTTTGTGTGTAATCTTGAAATCGAGAGTTCTCATTATATAAATCAATAAAAATTCTTTAATCAAATTGGTATCTAATGTCTTAGATCTCGTTTACTTACTATTTGGGTGTACTACTGATTTTCGGTAGTTACAACTCTTTTAAGTATTAGAGTGCCGCCGGTGTCGGTGCTTTAGTTACCATTTCATGTAAAAAATTATATGTGTAGTGTTCACCAGTGCAATCTAGCCAAGCTAGGCCGTTTGCAGTTTGGAATATCAATTGCAGTCAGGCGCAGTCATGGTTGAGAGCGAGAATGGTCTATAAATCTTCATAGCAAGTTGTACTAAAACGGATTCTATACATTGCAGTGTGTCATCTCATTTGCAGTTTTATGTTTAGAATTTCATCATTCAAATATATAGCTAACCTTGAACAAGTATGGAAAAAGCTCTCATGTTTGATTATTGACAAAAATGGCAACCACGTCAACAAGGGAAAATTTAGTACTAAGAAAATGACATTATAACGAAAAGATAAGAGGCTGCTGTAGGCGCTAGGTCTACTTTAATTTCATGGATCTAATACTGTTAGCTCCAAACATCAATTTGAGGTGGAAGGTTCGGTGCACATGGAGACGCGGAATACATCTCAATTAGCAAAAGAAGAGAAAAATAGATGTTTACATCTCAAGTAGCAAAAGAGAGAAAAACAGATGTTTCTAAACCATTTTTCGCATATTTATCAGAGACAAACTAAACACTTTTTTCACATAATAATCAGAAACAACTGTTGGTTTCTAAAACATTTTCCACATATTAATCAGAGACAACAGTCGGTTCTAATCCGTTATCCACATATTAATCAGAGACAATGCATTAAGTTCCTATACTGATACAAGTTTATCTCATTGTTAACGAAACCAGGTATAGTTCCTCTATACCAACACAAGTGACAAACCAACAGGTACGTCACAGTTGTAGCATCATCGTGAGTTAATATGTGTTAGAAGTTGTCTAGATTTAGCATATTCTAGAAGTCTTATTTATGGGTAGCTACCTGTTTTAGTATGGATTCTTTATTGAGGATGTATTATCTAATTAGGTTAGACATTCCTAGTGGAGGATGGTTTCCCAATTCAGATTAGGAAACAGATTACTTGGAGAACAAGAGGTGTCTACTATAAATAGGTGATCTTAGGAGAGTCTAAGACACAGTTGTGAAGAGTTCTTAAGAGTGGGATAACTAAAGCTAGTTTTCGGTCTCTTTGTAAATTTCTTGTTCTGCGAATAAGGTGAGAGCTGTGAGAGAAGGTGAGAGTCTTCTTTGTAATCATCCGTGTGGTTAATTGAATAGATTGTATTCTTGTCCGTGATTTTTACCCGATTTGGATTTTCCACGTAAATCTGTATCTTGTGTGATTGATTAAGTGTTTTTCATATCTATTGGTGTATTAGTTATTCTTTGTTTACCAGATGAGAAGAGTTAAGGCGTAATTTTATATATAATTTGAGTGGAAATTGCTGGCCTCACATTGAAAGTTAGACCAAAAGCTCGAATTCTAGAGCTCCTGAGCCACGACCAATAAGAATCAAGGATTGACGTAGCAAATTATAATGGATAGGTAAATGAGCGTCGAATCATGCTCTTGGCCCCCGACCAATAAGAATCAAGGATTGACGTAGCACAGTAGAATGGGTGGGTAAATGAGCGTCGAATCATGCTCTTCATGGGCCACGACCAATAAGAATCAAGGATTGACATAGCAAAATAGAATGGATAGGTAAATGAGCGCCGAATCATGCTATTGGCTCCGACCAATAAGAATCAAAGATTGATGTAGCACAATAGAACGAGTGGGTAAATGAGCGTCGAATCATGCTCTTGGCCCCCGACCAATAAGAATCGAGGGATTGACGTAGCAAAAGCTCGTATTCTAGAGCTCCTGGGCCACGACCAATAAGAATCAAGGATTGACGTAGCAAATTATAATGGATAGGTAAATGAGCGCCGAATCATGCTCTTCCTGGGCCACGACCAATAAGAATCAAGGATTGACGTAGCAAAATAGAATGGATAGGTAAATGAGCGCCGAATCATGCTCTTGGCCCCCGACCAATAAGAATCAAGGATTGACGTAGCACAGTAGAATGGGTGGGTAAATGAGCGTCGAATCATGCTCTTCATGGGCCACTACCAATAAGAATCAAGGATTGACATAGCAAAATAGAATGGATAGGTAAATGAGCGCCGAATCATGCTCTTGGCCCCCGACCAATAAGAATCAAAGATTGACGTAGCACAATAGAACGGGTGGGCAAATGAGCGTCGAATCATGCTCTTGGCCCCCGACCAATAAGAATCGAGGGATTGACGTAGCAAAATAGAATGAGTAGGTAAATGAGCGCCGAATCACTTTCAATATACATAACCTATACACTTACATGGATTAATTACCTTTGGGACAACCAATTTGAACCCGTGCAACAGACGGGCGCACATCTATTTACCATTGTATTCGGCGATTTTCCTTTCACGCTACATATAAGGTGATGATTACTCCCACGGATTGTGAGTGCCATTAACAGATACCTAACTGCATAAGGTGATGATTACTCCATAAACCATAAACCATAAACATATACCTAAATTGTAATTTACTTGGAGCTGTTGACCATTCATGCTAATGAATCTGGGAAGCTTTACATAAATATAGTGCTCGATGTGATTAGTGTTTTTTAGTTGATCTGTATAACGGTTACACTCTCGATTTACCCATTGCAGAACAAAAAATATATGTGATGCAGGGAAAGACACCTGTTGGCAGTCACATGGGAGAGGATCAAAAGAGCAACGAAGAAATGCTAACATTTTTCGACATAAGTTAAAACGAAGACGAGGGAGAGGAGACTGATGACAAAACGCCACCGCTGGTTGAAGATAGTGATGGCGAAATTCCGATATTTATCGACCATAGCAATGGTAAAAACGAAGGTGATGAGAGTGATGACGATTTAACTATTTTATAATTTTTATGATAGCAACTTTTAATTTGTTACTGTTGCATTTTTTCCTTGGATTAGAACTCGATAGAAACATTAATTAGATTCCAAACTGATAATCTCTCCAAACCAAGTTGAATCTGTAAAAAAAAGTAATAATTTTCTTTTTTTTATTACGAAAATCTAATCATATCTTGATGAAACTGATAGAAGAGAAAATATTTGTCAATTGGTAACTGAAGATGATTAGTACAATTTCAGAACTGGGAAAAAATTACAAAATTTAAGCAAAATCCCCTAATATAAAAACATTGAATCACTTAATTTATGCATTTATATCATAGTAACAAATTCGGTATGACAGATTTAAACCCGTACAACGCATGGGCTCAACACTAGTTCCTAACAATATGGTGGTCTAGTTAAGTCGTTTTGCATAGTAAAGATGTAAGTTGTTACCTAACAGAACACATGGGGGGCTGCTACATTGACTGTACCTGATTTTCTGCAACTACTTCAGCTGCACGTATATGTAATACGTACAGTGCAGATGTCAGTGTAATAATTCATCATTTTCCAAAGAGAATTTATTAATGATTGGACAAACCTCGGTAGTTGAATGTTCAACAGTACTTCTACCCTAGTACTTGACTCAAATAATCTGTTGCACATTATCTATGACACCAGTCTGTCAGTACTTCTCCGGTGAATGATAAAGTTGTGGATTCAAGGTGAGTAAAAGTTGTCGGTGTCGGTAAAACTAGAAAGATTTGTTTTCTTATTGTTTCGCTTTTACTTTTACTTTTCCTTTTTGCTAGATCTCTTAATTAAAGTCTTTTTCATGGCAGCCCTCGTTTTTCCTTTGCACCATTCACCACTTGGTAATATTTTTTTACAGTACTCTAATGTGATCATTACTATTGAATGTTTGTGTTATTAATAATTCTTGGCTCCACTGTAAATAATCTGTTTGAAAAGTCTTGAAAACGAAAAGCCAACTCTCATCCATTCATCCCTTAATAAAACCCCCTGTATCCCCCTCTTCATCTCCACACAACTCCTTCACTTCTTTATCTCTAGAAGAAGAAGAAAGAAAATGGCAACCATGAAGGAAACCTTTATGGGAATGCCAGCAATGGAAAACAAGGTGCTCTTCCTCATCATCCTCTCCTCATTGCTAACAATAGAAACTGTAACCATTGTCATTGCCGGTGAATCCATGATCACAAACTCAAACACCAGTGTGTACTTATCAACTTCTCATGCTGTTCTTAAATCCTCATGCAGCTCCACTTTATACCCTGAATTATGCTACTCTTCTATTGCAAGCATTTCGGGCGGTGTTGCCGAAAGTTTACAATCAAAAAAAGATGTAATAGAGTTATCTATTAATCTTACATGTGAAGTAGTTTCTCAGAATTATTTCACCATTACCAAGTTGATCAAATATAGAAAAGATCTGTCGCATCGTGAGAAAGAAGCTCTTCATGATTGTTTAGAAATGGTGGACGAAACACTCGACGAACTTCACGAAGCAAGAGATGATCTTAAAGTATACCCAAGCAAGAAAACCCTACAACAACAAGCAAGTGATCTCAAAACACTCGTTAGTGCAGCCATTACTAACCAAGATACTTGCCTCGATGGGTTTTCTTATAACAAAGCTGATAAAATTGTACGTCAGGATTTAATAAAAGGTCAACAACATGTACACAGAATGTGTAGTAATGTTCTAGCTATGATCAAAAACTTAACCGACACCGATATGGAGAACGAGCGGTATGCATCCGGCAGAAAATTGGGAGAAACGGCAGTTGACAAAGCTAGTTTTGAAAGCCAAAGCACAGACGGTTTTCCCGAATGGTTATCAGCAGGTGACCGTCGACTTTTACAGTCCACAACAGTGCTAGCTGATGTTACGGTTGCAGCTGACGGAAGTGGTGATTTTACAACGGTATCGGCCGCGGTTGCAGCTGCACCATTGAAGAGTACTAAGAGGTATATAATTAGGATTAAAGCTGGTGTGTATAGAGAGAATGTCGAAGTTCCAAAAAAGAAGACAAACTTGATGTTCTTAGGAGATGGAAGAAAGAACACTATCATCACCGGAAATAAGAACGTCGTGGATGGAAGCACTACTTTCAAATCTGCTACCGTTGGTAAGTATTCTTAATGCTGATTAAAATTGACCAATTAATAACATAAATTACGTGCAAAAATGTTGTTTCTAGATTAAAAAGAACGCTATTATGAAAAGAAAATAATAATAACATAAATTATGAAGAAAAAAAAATATGCGGTGAGCGTAGATAGAACACGCGACCTTCAAATCTTCAGTCTGACGCTCTGCCAACTGAGATATCCCCGCTTACTTTTAAGATCCATGACATTATTCAGCCTCTTCATTGCGATTGTGGAGAAATTAAGCTAAAAGTTAATTATTAATGATTGTAGCTAATAGCTAGTTGTTGTTGAATAGTAGTTAGGTCGCATCCACTACATGCATATATGGCCTATTTTATCACTATCAACTGTACCCTCGATCAATAGGTGTATCCTGTCCTGTCCTGCGTCTTTCTTTTTATCTATATCTGTCTCCCTGGCTAGCTAGATCTTTATAAATCACAAATTTAAAGGGTAAAGTCCATAAACCAAATTCCCTTTAAGTAGAATTATACAGGCCACTCCTTTATTATATGACTGTCTGGAGCTTTCTAAACCTGGCTTGGTTGGGGTATACCCAAATTAATTGGGGTATACCCAATAAAATAAAATATGGTTATTGTGAAGTAAAACCAAGCCACCCCTTAACCTTGTATTTTCTAAATGGCTAATATGTCCTTGTTTAATTAACACTAAAAATTCTGATTAGGTTAATTAATTGAGTTTAGATTGATTGAATAGATTAAAACTTAGGAATTGAAGTTATGAAATTTTGTTTTTGATTGAACTTTTGTGGGATGATTTTTTATGAGATTTTTTTTTTTTTTTGAGAATATCTCTTGCAACGAAAATGAAGTACACAACCGAAACACTTCTAAATGGTGATTGAAAATCTGTTGTATGAAATCATACACAAAATCAAAGAAAAAATCCACACTTTCAGTTCTGAAAGTATGAAAAGTCGGCAGGGTCGACTAATGAAGATCATGCCGACCATAGTAGGCCGGCAAGGTCGACGATTGAAGAAAGTGCCGACTTAGTGCGGCCGGCAAGGTATACGAATGAAGAAGATTCCGGCTGTAATATTTTTGACACACAGGAGACTGTTATAAATGCGTAGGTAGTCGGCATGGTATTGATTTATTACCCTGCCGGCTTTATGTGGTCGGCACTTATTAACTTTCTTACCCTGTCGGCTAGAATTTAGCCAGCACTGTAGTAATCTTATAACCTTGCCGATTTTGGTTATCCCCAAAAAAAAACTGAATTCTAATAGATGCAATTCACTTTATTCATGCAATTTTGGTCACTACATTGATTGAAACATAAAATACAACTCCTTGTTGACGGAAAAACATCATCATCATGCCCATGAGTCTTTGTATCCAAAAAGAACATTTTCACCATCTCTTGGGGTCCCCCTTGGAAGCTCACCTTTTTTCAGTGTATTCATCAAGTGAGGGGGAGGCATGTGGGAATTAGCTGGTTTAGTGATCACCCTCTTCTTCTTTCCGGTTTCAGTTGAAGTTGAAGCTTCGGTTTGTTGAACAATAGCTAGAGTTTCTTCTTCTTCTTCCACTGCTTCTTCAATAATTTCTTCTTCGATTTCCTTATCTTTATCTCCATTACCATCATCATCATCATCATCCTCATCACCTCCTCCAACATTAGGCATTTCTTGATCACCATTATCATCATCATCATTGTTACCTCCTCCAGCAGCCGGAGTGCTTTCATCAAGATCATCATCATCACCTCTTCTACCAGATGGAATTGATTGGTCTTCATATGGAGTATCGTCTGAATCACTGGGTTCAGATGGTGGTTCAGAATCATTCGGTACACGGGCTTAAGCGTTCCCGGCACAACGTATGCCCCTCAATGTGTTGAAGTCAAGAGTTTTTCACCAACATGAGGAGGTCTTGAAGGAGAGCTAAGAGCTTTCAGAGCTTTTGCAACCTGAACAAGAACGATAAAGAAAACAATACATAAGTCGGCAGGGTCGACAAATATAACCCTGTCGGCTACACAAAAGTCGGAAGGGTCGACTAAATAATGCATGTCGGCTGAAAAGAGGCCGTCAGGGTATTATTCACATAACATGCCGGCTAATAAAAAATATGAGCACAGTAGATACAAGGATTTTCCACAAAACCAGTCGGCAAGGTCCATTAACCATACATTGCCGGCTTACGAACAACCGGCGTGGTTTTATACAAATAACATTCCGACTTTTAAAATTCAAGGCATCAGGAGACACAAAAAAAAAAAAAGCCGGCAAGGTAAAAATATATAACCAACCCGGCTTAAAAGAAAAAACTGACGCCGGCAGGGTCATAGGTTGAATATCTTGCAGACCCTGCTAGTAGCTAGTAGCAGTTACAGATATTAAACAGCCGGCAAGTTCTTTAACCTAATAGCTTGCCGACTAGCACTAAATATGAAATGTCGGCATGATCGATAACATAATACCCTGCCATCCAAATAACTGCAAATTCACAAATTTGATTTTTCTGACCTAATTTGACATGCGAACATGAAATTGAAGTACTAGAGTGAGTTTAAGTAGGCCCTTACTTTCTTAATCGCACCATTTCTTCCGTTTGAGCGGCTTCGATTTCTTCTTCTTCAACCGTTTTTTCTTCACTTTCTTTTGAACCAAACTTGCAATTTTAGGGTTATACTCATTGGGTTTTCGATTAGCTTCTTGTATACGAGTTCCCTTCCGCCGTGGTGGATCCATTGATGAAGATTAATCGGAGTTTTCGAATCGACGATTTTAACGAATTAATCGACGAGTTTCGATGATGGGGGATGGAGGAGCCGGTAATGTGATTGAGGAGGAGAAGAAGAAGAGAAGAAGATAAAATGAAGAGAATGAAAACTAATTTAGGGTAATTAGGATTATAATGCAAAAGGGTAGTTTTGTAACTTATTCATTAGGAGTCCCCCTAAAACCCTTAAAAAGAATCCCTTTAAAATTGGGTATACCCCAATTAATCTGGTTATACCCCGATCAAACCAGGTTTCTAAATGGCTTTTAAAGATTATTTATGCATATGCTTACCCAAATCACTCTATGACCATGATACACTCACAGTCACAGTAGTGCACGTAGAAGTTCTTAAGAGTCAGTGTGTGATCAATATGTATTTCCCTGGATTGACGTTGAAATATGCTGATTTTATTGAAAACTTTTTGCGCACTTTCGAAGAAGAGTGCTAAAAATATTTTGGGTCTCGTACTCTCGTGAACATTTTGTACAAGTACATAAATGTATTTTTCTCTGATGGTGCGTACTTTAACTACATATACCGTTAACAAAGAAGAGACATAAGGTATAAAGGTGCTTGGGACCTTATATTTCGGAATCTTGTGACTGCTAATTGATGCATATGGTTATGTGCTATACTGTCTGCTTAATTGGGAGATGCATTATGATAGTGGAAGAAAAGAGCAATTCCACGATTCATTTATCATGCAGCTAGCTAGAATCTATCTATTCTACCTACCTGTCTGTCTGTACCTATCTATCTATCTATCTATCAATAATTTGTTTAGGCTCGACAAGTTGACACTACCGATCGGGCGTAAATTGCAGATATAGAATTGCTAACTCTAATGATGCTAAACTATTTACCTTTACTACTGCAGCTGTTGTAGGAAATGGGTTTTTGGCCAGGGGCATTACATTTGAAAACACCGCTGGACCAAGTAAACATCAAGCTGTGGCGCTCCGAGTTGGTTCAGATTTATCAGCATTCTACGAATGTGACATGTTAGCGTACCAAGATACACTCTACGTGCATTCTCTTCGTCAGTTCTACATCAACTGTTTAGTAGCCGGGACAGTCGACTTTATATTTGGAAATGGGGCAGTTGTACTCCAAGATTGTGATATCCATGCACGCCGCCCTAATTCAGGACAGAAAAACATGGTTACAGCTCAGGGAAGAACAGATCCGAACCAGAATACCGGAATAGTAATTCAAAAATCAAGAATTGGTGCTACTTCTGATTTACTACCAGTTCAGAGTAGTTTTCCTACTTTCCTTGGTAGACCATGGAAGCAATATTCGAGAACGGTGGTAATGCAAACGACCATATCAAATGTCATTGTTCCTTCTGGGTGGAGTGAATGGGCGGGTACATTTGCTCTAGACACATTGTTCTACGCGGAGTATTTGAATACCGGTCCTGGTGCAGGAACGTCCGGAAGGGTTTCGTGGAAAGGATATAGAACACTTACGAGTGCAAGTGAAGCTACACCATTCACGGTTGCCAACTTTGTTGCCGGAAGTAGTTGGTTGCGTGCAACTGGATTTCCTTTCTCTGTTGATCTCTAAATTGATTGTGCATGAGCGCATGATATGTATGTACGTATGTATATCAATCTCTAAATTGATGGAAGTGAATAAATTATTCAGTTCATTATGTCGTTTTTTATTTGATACAAGTACGATGATCATGTTCTTGTACCAAAATTGACGACTTTATCTTGTTCTTGATTATATTGTCTGCAACGTTTCCTATTTCATCCATCAATCAATAAAAAAAAAAAAAAAAAAAAAACTTGCATTTTTGTAAATATTAGAAGCAGATAAGAAGATTGAAAGAGGAAAATCAAAAATGAAAAGTTAAGAAAAATACGTTCACACCCGGTGGGACTCGAACCCACAATCGCCTGATTAGAAGTCAGACGCCTTATCCATTAGGCCACGGGTGCTTGTTTGTTTAGACTAAATGAAATTCTAATTTTAAAGTGTTTACTTAAGGGTGCATTTTTTTAATCCATTTTTACATAGAAATGACAAAAAGAAAAACACTGGTAAGCATGACAAATATAAGCAAAACAATAATAATCAAATTCCATGATGTAATTACAGCCAAACAAATATAAATCGGCACTGAGTAATGTTTGTTTAAGTCTGCATCACATTCTTTATTGTTCAAGGATACACCAGAATTAAAATGCAACAACGCGCAAACATTAAGGCAATAGTACTGCAATTTCATGAAATTGCAGTTTTATTACCTTATTCCATAGTTCTCGGCTCTTCCTCTCTTAATGCTTTTAGTGAGATTAAGGTGTTCCTCACAGGAATGTCGCTTGGCAAATACATTGAGGAAAAATTCAAAAACATTCTGAAACAAAAAGGGTTTGAGTTAGTAGGACTATAACATAAAACTGCACCACTGTTCGTCAATGCAAGTGGTTTCATACCTACTAGACCGAACTCTTGACTCCAACCAAGTTAATGACTGGTATTCCTTCTGCTTCTCCATGTTCTGATTTTCATTTTTCCTTAATAACCAAATGTCAGTCTTTCTTGTGCACTTATTAAGCCAAGGACTGAACACCACAAAATTATCAACTACAGAAAGTATTTCACTTCTCATGGGGGATAGCTCATAACATACTACCCAGTAAGAGCCATCTTATCTCACAATATTACTTCTGTTCCTGTCACCTGCCCACTGTGGCAGCAGCAACAAGAAACAGCTAGTCATACCTTATTATCTTGCCCATATATATGCAAGGGCCATTTGGTTGGCCGCAGCACCTCATATCTTACTCACTTTTCAAAATCCCAAAAATCCAATACCAAAAACTCATTTGATCAGATATATATTTCAATATTATACTGCTGCATTCACTAATAATCGCACTCCTAAAATTGCAGGTGTTAACACTGATTCAAACTGAACTAAAACACCAATGAATAGGAATATAAAGTAATCTAGACGCCTGTTATAAGTGAAAAAAAAACTAATCTTGCTGCACTTGGCCTAATAATGAGAAATGATGCATGAACATTCTGGGCAGCTCAAGGACACCTAAATGGGGCGAAAAATTTCCAATATAACAAAGAAACCCACATTTGCTCAAACTGCATAAATCTGAATTCCACAGCACTTTTCTCAAATTTCTTCCAAAATTTCGACCAAATTCCAGTATTTGCGAAGGCAAAACATAACGCTTATCTCACCCAACAAACACAAAACCCTAAAATGTTCAAATTTCACTGAACAAAAGAAACCTCATTATCAACCAAAGCTCATAAAGGTCTTTGCTTTTTAAACTATAACAAGCTTCGACAGAATATACATTGCTTCTCATGGAAGATACCTCACATACTACCTTTGAAGTGCCATTTTATCTCAGAAAATACTTCTATTCCTGCCACTTGCTGGCAGCAACAAGAAAAACTACTAACATCTTATTATTTTGCTCATACACAATAAAATATTCAAGACTGGTTATTCAGCTGGGCACAACTACAAGTCTCTGACATCAAACTTCAAGCAGGAAACTAACCTCCAGTTAACAAGTGTGATCATGTATATGAACAGATTCTTAAGGCTATGTCTATCAAAAGAAAGAGCTAAGCAAGGCATCTAACAACTATCACATTCACGAAATTCAAATTCTTGGGCGAGGAGAGTTTAGCACAGTGTATAAAGGAACCTTATCAAATGGTAAAGTAGTTGCAATTAAGAAAACGAAAATAGTAGAAACGAAACAAAATAAGCAATTCATAAATGAAATTGTTGTTCTAGAGAGCAACGTTCCTGTGCTAGTTTATGTATTTGTTACTAATGGGACCTTTTTATAAAGGTTCTTTATGATTTGCCTAAAATAAGTAACCTGCGATATGTCAAATGGCTTTTTCGTAAGCAATTTTTCCTTCATTTTCCTTTTTTGAACAGGTTTTTTCCGTTCAGCTACTTCTCTTTGACGTTTCTTTGAAACTTCTGCATGTATTATTGGTTGAGCAAGTTGTTTTGAGGATCTACCTGGTTGAAGCCTTCGCGATGTAGAACCCTTGGTTTTTCTGGCAGGATTTGTTGCTTTCTCTTCCTTACTGTTGTCTGCAACAACATCACTATCGCAATCTTCATATTTGCTTGAGTTACCTAGTTCAACATCTTCTTTGTCAGATATTATTTCTCTATCTGTCTTCAGGTTCTCGGCATTTCCTTCGCCTGCGTCGTTAGACCCTCTGAATATGTGTACCTGTACAAATACAATTATCAATATATATATCACTATAAGGGACAACGAGGCAGTAGACTGAAAATGGGATCAAAACAAACTACTAGCAAGAAAGGAAAAAGAAAAAGAGTTCAGTAATTCTACCTTAAATCTTATTTTATCAATGAGTTGAAACACAAGGGCATCACCATCGTGCAACTTATGAGCCAAGGCAAACGTTCCCCAGCCTCCGCTGAGACCGTAGCTTGTACCAATGAAATTCGTTTCATACTCTTTACCTTCTGCGTTCTCCAACCAAATATTGAATGTTTTCTTGTCTAAGTATTTGTTGCAGAATTCGGATGGAACATTCTACGTAAAGAAAATTGTAATTTAACATATATAAGAAAAATAAAAAACGAATTATCAATCATTTTTACTTCCACACAAAAATGGACATATTCACGTTATGAGCTTACCAGCCAAAATCCTTGGTAGACATGAGATCGCCTCATCGACTTAATAAAACAATGGTGTCCAGCTGACTCCAAACAACGTTGTAAACTCATGGCCTGCTTCAATGTTTCGGCACGTTCTTCATTGGTAGCAACTTTCTGGTACAGTTGCCTGGGTCTTATTATAGCTTAGTGTATTAGCACATAATATATTAAGGGGAACCAGGAAAACTAAACAGATGACATAGACATCTAGCAGGTAGATAGAAATTTTACCTTTTAGACGATGTTGCTGATTTCAAAAAAAAATTCTGAGGACGGTCGTTAACAAACTGAAACATTACATGAAATGCTCAGATTTAAACTTGACTACACTAGAATTAACCATCTTAAACAGCACTACATTGTTTACGCAGAAAACACACAAAATACCATTGCACTAATTTTGGTACAAAATAATAGTTTATCAAATCCCTGCAAACAAACCCGATAGATCGATGACTTGCAATTTGACAAACAAAAAACTTACCACCACAGCAGAATTCTTTTTAGCAATCAGACTCCGACTCCGAGCCTTCTTTGCAACACCCCAAGCCTACATCATAACACATCATTAATGTGCCGGCGATAGAAGTTATTGACATCTGCACCTTAATTGATATATGCAGCTAAAAAAAGATAAACAACAGTCATTTATTGAAATAACTAACCTTAAATCGTCTCTCGTTTTCCTCAAAATGCTTTTCGCGCTCTTTTTCGTAAGAGTGGTTGATGGTATTATCACCAGTTGCCATTGGAAACCACTGATCTGAGTTTTTTTTTCCCGCTTCAGAAAAAAAAACTGATCGCAAACAGAAATTTTAAGTGAAAACCTAAAAAATGACAATGCAGCCTTTCTTTAGAAACGGGGAGAATATCTCCAAGTGATATTATTTTGCCCGTTGTGCCCAATAAATCAGGAAATTGGGATTTTGGCCGTTGTGGCCAATATATCAGGAAAGTGGGATATATAATGCAAAGTGGCTCCGGATCGTGTTGCCGAACTCCTTATGTTCATCTGGTCCACCGAATCATCAGTCGACATGTGCGCAGTATTTTTAACTACCATAATTTAGAGTTGTTTCACTAAAATTTGAATGATTTTTCATGGAGCAAAAAAAAAAAAATCTTTTATTCTTTCCTTAATTGTCCTTTTACATCTTGTGAGTCTTGTCCAAGTCCATACGGTCATTTTGGTCGTCCCTTCTGTACGGTCAGTAAGGGGGGTTAAAAATGAATTTTTTGCCAACAGTTTCTTTTAATTGTATAATGTTCGATGTAAATTCAACAACACCACTAAATTGTTATGCTTTGATTTTAATATACGTGAGTATGCGTATTTTTGTATCATGCAGGTCTCATTCCCTTGATTTGGAGAAAGGGATTTTTATTTTTTATTTTGATTCAAAATAATTTCATTGCTTATCAAATAGATAGTACATGAGTATCATGGGTAATCCAATCTTGAATGTCAAGAGGATATGTATCCCAGAAAACAAAATCAGACTTTGCAATTTTTGCCTTCTTGGCAATCTTGTCTGCTACGCTATTTGACTCTCTTTTAACTGAAATACGTTTCCAGTTACTAATCTTATTCAACATAAATTTAATATCTAAAATTAGACTTTGGTTCATCCAATGCACACAGAAATCTAATCCATTGATGGATATAACTAGCACTTCACTATCAGACTCAAAAGTAACATTATTGAAATTTCTTGAGATTGCCAGAGAGACATCTTTCTTCATAGCTTAGCATTCCATCTCCTCCACTTCTATTCCTTGCTTCATTCCTCCATCAATATATTCCCCTTGCACACCAAGGAATCTCTTATAATCAGTCCAATCCCCCCTTGTAAAGTTTCTTTAACAAAAGAAGAAGCATCAAGATTAATTTTCAGATGACGAAAATCTGGTGGCTTCCAATTTTGTGGCTGCATTGGGCCATTAACAAACACATAATTGTTAACATTCAAATAAACAAGCTTATTGATATTATCCACGGACAACAGTCTATTTGGATTATGATTCTGAAACACTTTGGAACACCTATTTTTCCAGATAGTCCATGCTGCAACCATTATAAGCTTATTAATATCTTGCTTATTTGTACCTGCACCAAAGATAATGTTACTACTTGCAGAAAACCAAGAGATTACCCAATTTCTGAAAGAGCCATGCTGAGCTAAAATATTTCCAACATTGATATTCAAAGCTAACCACACTGATCTAGCATAGGGACAACTGATGAATAAGTGGTCACTGGTTTCACTAGGGTGATTACATAGACTGCAATGTAATTCTATTCCATTCTTGTACCTAGAAAGCTTATCCCTAGTTGGAAAAATATTTTTTATACATTTCCACACAAAAAGTTTGACCTTGTGAGGCAATTTAACCTTCCAAAGAGATTTCCAGACTTGAGGGGGAACAGAAACAACACCTGCATTTAAATTAGTCTGTCCAGATAAGACATTATAGACACTTTTAACTGAAAATAAGCCTTTTCTATCTGGTAACCAGATAAGAGTATCAGTTCCTATTGCAGGCACTTCCATTTAAAGAACTTTATTTGCTGAAACAGGTTCAAATAAGTAATGAATAAGGGGCACAATCCAGTTCCTAGTACCTTCATAGAAAATATCAGACACATAAGTATAAGCATTAGTATTCACTAGTCCTTCAGCATGAATAGAAGGATGATCCAACCCTATAACCCAATTGTGTAGCCAAATATTTATCTTGGTGCCACTTCTCACAGCCGAAAAACTTTTTTTCTTAATTGTATCAATACACCTATATATACCCCTTCAAATCCAAGAGCAATTCTCATTCAGTTTTTGCAGATGAAGTATACTGCACTGATTAAAGTACCTAGCACTCAAAATCTGAACCTACAAAATATCTTGTTCAGTTATGATTTTCCAAACCAACTTACAGATAAGTGCTTCATTAAAAATCTCTAGATTTCTAAATCCTAGACCCCCCCCCCCCCCCCTTCTTTAGAAATATTAATACTATCCCAGGAGATAAATTTAATTCCTTTACCAAATTTATGACTCCACCAAAAATTCCTCTGCAAAGAATCAAGTTGACTGATTAAAGTAGATGAAATTTTCAAACAACCCATTTGGTAAGTAGGCAAAGAATTTAAGACAGACTTAATCAAAATAGACCTACCAGCTTGATTTAAAGTGGTACCAATATAAATTTTTGAGCCTAGCTTCAAAATATTGTGCTATCGGTTCAAAAGATTTCACCTTAGAATGGCCAAGGAGTAAAGGATCTCCAATGTATTTTTCTGAGTCAGTGACTAAAGACATTTTGAGTGCACTTGCAAGTTCAACACAAGAAACAGGATTAACATTCTTACTAAAATAAACACAGGATTTATCAAACTTAAGCATTTGCCTGACAGCTTACCAAAATCTTGGAGAATCTGCAAAATATTATCAATGTGCTTCATATTAGCTTGACCAAAAATCAGAATATCATCAGCAAACAGTAAATGGGTTATGGTGGGAGCTTTCCTAGAAACTTTGATACCAGTTATCTCTTTGTTCATTTCAGCAGCAAGTTAAGACCTAGAAATATATTCCATGGACAGAATAAAGAGATAAGGGGATAGAGGCTCCCCTTGTCTAATTCCTCTTGTAGGTACAAATTGTTCACAGGGTGAACCATTAAGAAGAACATTTATACTAGTAGTAGTAACACATTGCATGATCAAATTGAAAAAATCTTTGCTAAAACCAAAACTCTCAAGAACCTTATTGAGAAAGGACCATTCTAATTTGTCAAAAGCTTTTGACAGATCAAGTTTGATTGCCATTGTATCATTAACACCTTCTTTGTGTTTCATAGAGTGGATCATCTCATGGGAAATTATAATATTGTCATGGATAGCTCTACCTGGTACAAAGGCAACTTGGTAAGGAGAAATTAATCTCTTAAGAAGTGGCTTAATTCTATTAGCTAATATCTTAGACTCTATCTTATAAGAGGCATTGCAATGGCCAATTGGCCTGAACTCAGATGGTAATTTAGGATTCTTGCATTTAGGAATTAGAGAAATGTATGTCCTATTAAGACTTTTACGCATGTGACCACAATGGAAAAATCTCTGGACCACATTAATAACATCCTTACCTACAATAGACCATTGTGATTGGTAAAAACCTGCTTGGAATCTATCTGGGTCTGGAGCACTCCAAGCAGGCATATTTTTAGCAACATTTTCAATCTCAACTTCACTAGGTATAACAAAAAGAGTAACATTATCGGCATCTGTAACAATTCTGTGAACAATATCAAAACAATGATCAGGCAATTCAGGATTTGAAGTACAAGAAACAGAACTGAAATGATTAGTAAGAAGCATGCTAATATCATTCCTATCCCTAAGCCAATTTCCATTTTGATCACAAAGAGCACTAATATTATTAGTATGCAATCTTTTGTTTACCATGGTATGAAAATACCTAGTGTTATTGTCCATATCAAACATAGACTTATCTTTAGATTTCTCCTTGTAAAAATCAGATTCTATTTTATACCAATTTTCCAGATCACTAGTAATAGCTTTTACTCTATCATGTTAATCAGTGGAACTAGTATCATTTTGAGCATCACATAACATTTTTTGTAAATTTTTTATGTTTAACTTAATGTCACCAAATTCCATCCTATTCCACTGAGATAAAGCATTCTAGCATTATGTTGTTTCTGGTTCAATTTATAAGCAGGACTGCCCTGAACATCAACATTCCAGGAATTTTCAAGGTTTAGCTTAAAAGTACCATGATCAATCCAAGTCCTAAAGAATTTAAAAGGTCTCCACAAATGTTTGGGTATATGACCAGTTATAAGCAGAACAGGGCAGTGATCAGAAGCAATGAAGTTTAAATGTAAAAGTTTAGATGATGTAAAATTTAAAGACCAATTAGCATTATAGAGGGCCATATCTAGTCTATCTTTTCTAGTACCTGTTCCGTAAGAGTTACTAGTGCAGGTGTAATCCTTTCCCTCAAAACCAATGTCTATTAATCCAGCATCATTAACTCTACTTTGAACCCATTTATCTGAAGTATTATTATTACTATCTAAATGAAAATTCAAATCACCAAGTACTACCCAAGGTTGTTGCACATCTTTGCTAAACTCATCTAAGAAATCCCATTGAGTTTTTTTAGGTTCAGAATAAGTTGAACCATACATAAAAGATATTAGCACTTGAGGTTTACTAGGATCTAACTGGATTAAAGCATGAATAATGTTATTCTCACAACCAATAACTTCAACATCAATACCATCCTTCCACATTAGCACAAGACCACCATCTTTTTCCTACTCTATCAGTGCAAACATGATTTAGATAATGGATAGATAGGGCAACTAACATCATTCTTTGTTCATCAATTTTAGTTTCACAAAGAAAAATAAAGTTAGGAATTTGGGCTTTAACTAGATTTTGAAAATGATGTTTAGTGAAATTATTTGCAATACCTTGAACATTCCAAGAAATAATTTTCATTTTGAGAAAAAGATAATTTAAATCAGAAGTAATATAAGTTTTGAGAATAAATACCCTAGCGTCCTTAGTGCTGCAATTTTTGGAACCCCTTTCTGTGACCATGAGTGTTGCATGTGTGCTCATCAGTTTGCATTACTACTATCTCCATGTTCCAAAACATGATAAACTGGAAAATCATTTCTCTGCCTCTTACCCAATCTTTCCCCTTCAACATTATCATCTTGCATACTATCACCAGCAGTACTTGAGATAATAGAATAACCATCCTTAGGAGGAACAAAAGCATTACCTTTGTTGTCTTCCCTCTTTATGAAAATGGGAACTTGGTCTCCACCCCTAGCTATCACAATCTGCTTCCTTTCTCCCTTTCTAGCTTCACCAAAGAAATGTGGTTTAACATGAGCCTTAGCTAGGTAGTTAGCAGTAGCCTTACAAGCACCATTAGGATGGTTAATGATATAACATTTTGGACAAATTTTGTGAGGCTGTTTCTCATAGAAGAACTTGATCCATCTAGTTGAATTTGCATTAGTAATTCCCATTAATCCTCTTCTCAATGGATAGTTAATATCCACTTGAACACACACCTTGATCGGGTCGCTTCCAGATTGTACACCATCTTCAGGTTCAATTGCTAGGACTGAACCCATGATATTACCAATCTTAGTAATAGCTTTGACATTCATATGTTCTGGTAGAATCTTCTTAACTTGAATCAAGAAACATTGCTTACTCCAATCCAGGTCTTGATAAATAATTTCAGAGTTGTAATAACGAAGATTAACTAGAAACCCATTGATACTCCATGGTTGAGAATCAAGTACCTTCTTGCGAGTATCTTCATCCTTAAAACGAAACTCCATAATGTTTGTATCCAACTCAAAAACTTTAATATCCCCAGTTGGAATAAAATCCCATATGGAACCAAGAACCTTTTCTACTGATTTCAAACCCATTTTTCCTTCAACATAGATTTTGCCGACTAAACTGAATTCAACTTCAGTTTCTTCTTTGTCTTCATTATCTTCAGATTGGTGAGAGATAACTTCTTGAACATCTCCCAGCTCCAATGCAGCTTGCATAAATTCGGCAGCAAGATCAGTTACTGAATTGGTGTTATCTTCTGCCATTTGGTTTGGAGAAATCTGTAAAACTATTAATGTATTGTTGAATTGAAACGGATTCTGCAAATACCCATACTTATATAGCTGTAACCCTAGTGATTTTGGGAGAGCATTGATATTTCAGTTGATATTATTCCTAATATCACGTAATTAAGAAGATATTCTTAATTGGTTATTTCCAATCGAGATATTCGGAGTTTCCATGAAAGGTAAGTGATAGTTGTAGATGATACCAATAATAACCAGAGTAAATAGCGGAGCTGTTTTGTAGCGGAATTTTTGAAACTTGAAATTCACCCAAACACATCCTTGTGCGACCCACTGAGCTGCTAGAATGAATCGGCCGAGATGATTTTCCAGTTGAACAAACATGAAGAACACAATGGCTTCAAAAAGCTTCAGAACAACTTTTGCAAACGCTTGAATCACAGATATATACTTGGTAAACACCATATGGGATAACAATAACTGCAGACACATATTGGAGATAAAGATTATTAGTTATCCAAAAAATCCTTACAGATCGAAATAAAAGATTTTTAACTTTAAATGGAAGAATATGTTTTCAATCATAAAACATGTGGAAAGATCTTAAGAAACAATCATGTAGAGTCAGAACATATATAAAATTTAAGAAAAATCCAAGAAAGTTAAGAAATTTTGTGAAAAGAAATACTGAGTTGACTCAGTTTTTCGCCGATTCTCAGAACTCCCTCCGTAACCTCGCAAAAAATATTCTTTTTTTTTTGAAAAAAAAAAAAATTGGAGAAGAGGAACTTGCCCCTCCCAAAGATAGAGTTTTTAAGTTTTTCATGCCCGCATGCAATTGCTGTTATTTCTGCAAACGGCTAAAGATACATGGGTTATGTCCGCTCTTTCTTTAAAGTTGCTGATTTTCGCGAACTATACTCAATCTCCGTCAAACCCATTTCTAATTACGATGGATTTGAAGAGTATACCGAAGAAGACACCATTTTCCGCCTAGTGGGAGGCCTAAACCAAAAAGATCAAGTGGGAACTACCATATATGATAAATAATAACTATCATATGTATTGGATATTTACAATGTCACATCATAATAGAACTAGAATTTTTGCTTCTAATTATCTAGAAGTTAACACGGTACAGGCAATCTATATTGATAGCTAAGTTCTACATAACTTGAGAGAGGAATTAACAAAAAAAAAAATGGACCTTTTAGCTTTATCGGTTTGTGTAATTGATTATAATTACGGTAATGCTATTCTCCTCACTAATTGCAGCTCTACTCATAACTCAAGCTGATGTGTCACTAAAACAAGCAGAAACGTGGGAGAGATAAAATGGGCACTGTACGACGTGTCGAGGTGTGTTGTACACCACGTTAATTTTACTCTCATGACTTTTTCTCTTTCTAACTTTTCTTTCCGAAAAACACTTTCTCTTTGCTCTGTAACATTTTCTCTTCCTTCATAAGTTTTATGAAATTATTTTTCTTTATTTAAGATCCTTCATATATCTTCTTAAGGAATCTGTTGTATTTTTAAGAAGTGAAAGTGAGAAGAGTAGTTTTTGATTTTTATTTTTTTTGGCAGTAATTAGATCGTTCTTCATCCATCTTTTTTTACTTTTTTTTGAAGTTTTCTTCTTTGAAGAATTTTTCTTCTTTCTCTTAAGGAAGTGATTGTATGAGATTTAATTTCGATATTATTTTTTTTTTTGTGAAGTATCCCAGTCAATAGCTAATGGTGGTGGTGATGATGAAGCATTTTAGGATTATTCTTCTTCTTCATAAAAAAGAAGTTCTTTCGAGTCGGTGGTGGTATTGGAAGTGGCGGCAGTTGGTATTTTGTTGTGTTACTTTGGTTTAATAATTAGGTTTGAGCTTTTTTTTCTGAATTTGTCATTATTCTTATGTTAATCAAATAGTAATTAGGGTATTTGATTACTGGAATTGGGTAATGAAAACTGTTCAGGTTTTGCAAATCTTGGAAATGTAAATCGGTTCAAGATTTTCAAGTATGGAATTTTTTAATTGGTATTTAGATGTAAATGGATGGTGGTGATGGGTTTAAGGAGTGGGTGTGGGTTCAGAGGTTCTTGTTTACTGAACCTAAAGAAGTATCAATCCATAAACCGTGAGAATTAAGAAGAATTTGATTTATTAAGTTTCTTGTGATATGGGATTGAATGACAGAAGAAGAAGAAAGTGGTGGTGGTGGGCGGTTGTATATTTTGGCTGAGTGTATGCTGCTACTGGGAAACAGAAGAAAGAAAAGAAAAAGCTAACCAAATAGGTAAAGGGCAGTGTTTGGATTCAAGAGAGGTTGTTGATGTTGCAACCAAATTGGATTCAAGAGAGGTTGTTGATTAGAAGTCAGACGCCTTATCCATTAGGCCACGGGTGCTTGTTGGTTTGTTTTATTTTGGAAAGTTTACCATTCTAGTTGGTATGTCAGGGTGCTTGTTTTTTCTTCCAGTGACCAGATAGAAATGACAAAACTAGTAATCTAAAAACAATAATAAGCAACAGCAATAGAAATCCCATGATGTAATTACAGCTAAAACAAATATAAATCCGCAAGAGTTATGTTTGTTCAAGTGTGCATCACATTCTTTATTGTTCAAGGATAGACCACAATTAAAATGCAACAACACATAAACAAGAAGAATCCACATACAATTGTCATTGACAGTGCCATTTCAATGAGCTTCAATTATAAGGAAATGCTTAAAGTTTCAACAAGATGTACCAGTTTCTAATTATGCATATACGTACGGGATGGACCTTCCTGCTTGTTGCTGTTTCGTCTGCTAACACTTGTTCTTCGCTTCTCAGTTCTGACATGATCATATTGCACTTTCGCTTTATTCCATAGTTTTCGTCTCTTCTTCTCCTAATGTTTTTAGTGAGATTAAGGTGTTCATATGAGGAATTAAGGTGTTCCTAAGAGGAATTGTCGCTTGGCAAATACATCGAGGAAAATTCACGAGCTTTTTGAAACAAGAAGAGTTCATGTCATAAGAATAGAGATCAGTAGGACTATAACATAGAACAGCACCACTCTTCGCCAATGCAAGTGGTTTCATACCGACTAGACCGAACTCTTGACACCAAGTCAATGACCGGTAATCATCCTGCTCCTCCATGTTCTGATTCCCATTTTTCCTTAATAACCAAATATCAGTCTTTCTTGTGCACTCATCAAGGATTGAACACCACAAAATCCCACCCAAAATCCCAATTTCAAAGTTAAGATCCACATTATCAGCTAGTGATAGACAGGGAAGTGGTGGAAGTTCACAAAAGTTTTCATCGGCCAGATTGAAGGCCACTATCTTTCCATCCAATGTAATCCAATGAAGGGTTTCGTTTGCAAACACACCATAATCATTAACAAAAGTAAACACAGATAAATCAATTCCGTATTCCCCTGCTACGTTTCTCCACCCATTTCCATTCCCAAGAGTGTATACCTCGACGCCCTCAAAATTGGGTCTTCGATCGAGTCTAACAACCTTATACTCATTACTCGACCGAAGATAACCGAATCCACTATAAACATCATGGAAATTCTGACGTAGATTGACATCACCTCCACCCATTTCTCTGTTCAACTTCGGAACTATAACATACTCCTTCGTGACAGGATTACAGATATAAGCAGGTTGATAATCAAATAATGTATGGTCATTACAAGCATTGAGACAAATGAGACCATTGACAGAACCAATAATACCATAACCTCCACTGTTCTCATCAAATGGAGGTTTGATGTTGATTTTTCTTATTCTATGTGTCTCATACTCATGATCATACTCAAAGTAGTGAATTTGTTGATGTTCTGTGTATCGATAAGGTTTTAATAAAAGAAAAGTGAGATTACCTGCAGGATCATCACTGAGATGAGTTAATTGCATCCGGGAAAAGGATGGATGGCGTACCTGATTCCTCCACGATTTGCAAACTAGTTTACACTCCGATACCGATTCTGTTTGTAATCTACTTAAAATGTCTAGTATGATATCTGGTGGGAGATTATCAAAATTCCCCATTAATATTATTAGAAATGATATAAGAGAGTGACGAATTCAGGATAGGATTCTGAAGAACTAGAAGAAGATGGTGATCTAATTAGCTAGAGATTTGGAATTGGCTACAGAGATTTAAGTTTTCAGACAACTGAAAGAGTAAAGTGAAGTCAAAAGACCCAAAACCAACCTTTACTGTATAAAGCAAAACAAGAAATGAGTGTGTTTACAGATGAAAATTGAAAAAATAAATAAATACATATAATTTGTGTACGGCCAGGCATTCATTGGGCCAATTGCATAGGCCTTAGCCCTTTTTTTTTTTTTTTTAGATAAAAGCCTTCAACAAGTCTAATGATCCCTCTCAACTGTTGGCAGAAGCCAAACAGGAGGCACAGACTAGTACATAGGTATTGTTTGTTTTTGCCCATTGAGCAAGCTCATGAGCTACAGAATTACAAGTACGTGGTTGGAAACTAAAAACACAAGCTGCTAACTTAGAAGAGAAAAACTTAATGTCTTTAAAAATTGCATCCGTACGCGAGTCTCCATCGAACTGGCCAACTGAAAATTGGTCGATAAGAGTCTTAGCATCAATTTCAACAATGACATGAGTTAACTGTTGCTCCAATGCTTTCTTCAGAACATCCCAAATGGCTCTAGCTTCAGCTTCTTCAGCAGATTTCACTTCAAACACCAAGGAGGCACAAAGGGTAGCTTTCTTTGAAAAGTCTCTCATCACAAATCCTGCACCATTAGTTCCATAAATGTCATCATAGGCACCATCAATGTTACATTTAATCCATCCAACAGAGGGTCGGGGGCATCCATGTGTCACATATGTTAACAGGGGTAGTGGTTGAGATAGTGAGACTGGATTTTCTAGTTAAAAGCATGGGTCTAGCCCTAACAAGAACTTTGGTATGATTTTCCTGAGTGTTTTGAAATATAAAGTTATTCCTACTGGTCCACAAAGACCACAAAATGGCCACAAAAAGACATTGAGCTTCATCAGGAAGCTTAGACAGAGGATCAATCAACCAAAACAATAACCAATAAATGAAATATTTATTTAGAAAGAACTGAGAGTTAATGCAGAACTCAGAAAGAAACCAAACACGACTAGCAAAGGGGCAGAGAACCAAGGCATGCAAAATGGACTCTTGAGGATCATTACACCTGAAACATTCAAACATTATGCATAGGCATTCTGGTTTGCAAGATAGTTCTGGCAGGGAGAGCATTTCTAGCAGCTCTCCATAAAAAACTTGGATTTTGTAAGGAACTCTGATTTTCCAAATGTGCATCCAAAGGTTTTTACATGGGGAGGGTCTAAGACCTCTGAGACCCATGTAGGCAGATTTTGAAGAAAATTTTCCATTCTCTGAAATATCACAATCCCTCCTGTCAGGAGTGCAAAGCTGGCTTAAGGAAATGGTGACAATATTCTTAACAGGAGCATTATCAAAATTTGTGTTACGCCTGGACAAATTCCAGGTTCTAGTATGAGAATCAATAAAATAAGAAACTTTAATGCTAGGATCACGAGGGACTAGAGGGTTGGGTATGGAAGATCCCATGGAAGGGATCCATTTGTCACACCATGGGTCAATAAATTGACCATCCCCTACAATCCAGGAAATAAAAGGCTTGATAAGTTCTTTTATGGCATGCAAACACTTCCAAGTCCAAGACCATTTACCAGTACACTTAGCATTCAAGAAATCAGTTTTTGGAAAATACTTAGCTTTGAGAACAGTGGCTAGTATACAAGTAGGATTTTCTAGGATTCTCCAGCCACTCCTAGCTAACATATCCAGGTTGTTAAACTCAGACTTTCTAAAACCTAGACCACCTTCAGCCTTTGGGGAACAAAGAATGTCCCATCCTAGAAGATGCAGTTTCCTGTCTTTAGGATCTAAGGTTTCCCCCTACCAGAATTTGCAAAGGTGGGAATCCATCTGTTTACACAGATGTTTAGGAATAAGGAAGGCTCCCATTTGAAAAAGGGGATAGCCTGGCCAATATGCTTAATCAAAGTAGTTCTAGCAGCTTGACACAGAAGCTTGTGGAGCCAGATAGTGATTCTGGCATCCACGGATTGGAGAATACCCATATGGGTTTGAATTTTAGAAGCTTGAAACACAGTAGGAGTGCCAAGATACTTTTCTCCCAAGTCACTGTTATTAATCTGTAAAATATTAGCCAACATGGCTTTCCTATGTTCAGGAATTTTCCTACTGAAGAAGATACCAGATTTTTCAAAATTTATTTCTTACCCAGAAGCTAAACAATATTTTTGGAGATAATCGTTGATAATTTGAAAATTTTGGGCAGTAGCTTTAGAAAATAAAAGAGAATCATCAGAAAACAACAAATGTGTCATATCAAGAGCATCTTTACAGACCTTGATGCCTTCTGAGATCCCTTTCTTTTTTGAAGGCTATCAATGTATGAGGAAAGAGCTTCAGAGCAGATGATATAGAGATAGGGGGAAAGCGGATCCCCCTGTCTGAAGCCTCTTTCAGGTTGAAAATAACCTGTAGGGCTACCATTGAGAAGAACGGAATATGAGACTGTAGAAACACACTGGTTAATGAGCTTGATCCAGTGGTTTGAGAGACCCATTCTAGTCAGGACACTTTCAAGAAAAGACCATTCTAGCTTATCATAAGCTTTGGACATGTCAAGTTTAATGACAGCAATGCCTTCAATTTTGTCACAGTGATTGACAACAAATATAGCCTCATTAGCCAGCAGACTATTATCAGAAATACTCCTCTTGGGAATAAAAGCACTTTGGTTTTGAGAAATCATATTATTCATAAAAGGTTTTAGTTTATTAGCCAAAGTTTTGGAAATAATTTAATAGATGAAATTACAAAGCCCTATTGGCCTGTACTGGGAAACAAGTTCAGCAAGAGGGACTTTGGGAATGAGAGATATATTAGTATAATTAAAAACTTTAGCAATGTGACCAGTCCTAAAGAAAGTTTGAGTCATATAAATAACAGACTCACCAACAATATCCCAATTCTTTAGATAAAATAAACCAGTAAAACCATCAGGGCCTGGAGCCTTTATTTCCCCCATTTTAAAGACTACATTTTTTATTTCCTCTGCAGTTAGAGGTAAACTCAGTAAGGAGTTGTCTTCATGAGAGAATTTAATGGGGAGATCAACAAGGATTTCATCTTGAAATTGTTGAGAATGAGAAGAATACGGGTTTGTGAAATAATTCATACAAGAAGTTCCAATACCATCTCTATCAGTTAGAATAATATTAGTAGAATCTTTTATTCATCTAACATCATTTATTTTTCTCCTAAAGAGAGTAACTCTATGAAAATAGGGGGAGTTTTTGTCACCTTCCATGAGCCAAACCTCCCTGGATTTATCCTTCCAATATAGTTCCTCTAGGTTGTAGAGGTATTCTAATCTAGATTTGAGTTTAGAGATAGTACTAGTATCAGTAGGATTAGAGACTTGGACCTTAGCCAAATCCTTTATAATGGTAGATATATTGTTTTGAGTATTACCAAAAGAAGATTTATTCCAATCCCTAAGACCTGTTTTAGGCAAGAGAGCCTATAACATTCACAACCAAGAATTAACAATGATATCTATGCAAGTAGGATCTTCAATCCACATAGCCATAAAATCAAAAGGTCTAGGCATGTAAACTTCCTCATAATTGAAACCAATATACATAGGACAGTGATCAGAAGAGTCTCTAGGTAAATTATTAACACACAATTTGGGACAAAGGTCTTCAGCAATTTGGTTTAAGAAACATCTATCAAGTCTTTCAAGAATTAAATCAGGACCTTGTTTCATATTTGACCAAGTAAATCTAGGACTAGAAAAACCAGGATCATGCAACTTAAAAACAGAACAAAAATTTCTAAGAAATCAGAATCATCAACCTCTAGCCCACCATTTTTATCTTCAGTCCCTAAGAGAGCACTAAAGTCACCTATAAAGAAAACTGGTTCATCTAAGGAAGCATTAGATTGCTGGCATTGTTGTTCCAAGAAAGCTTGTCTCAAACAACTATTGGGTTCACCATACAAAAAATGGATATGACTGGTTTTAGAATGAATGATGTAAGGAGATGTGACATAGATGCCCCTCAAACTGGATGAAATGATGTTGAGTTGTATTTCCTTTTTCCAAGCCAGAACAAGACCACCACTTCTACCAACACTAAAAACGTTAAAAGTACAAGGGAATCCCATATTTTTTAGCTTCATAGCCGCAATTACTGTCACTAAGAGAAAGATGATATCAGGGTTAACATTCCTACATAGTAATCTAAACTCCTTATTAGCAGATTTTTTTCCCAAGGCCTCTAACGTTCCAGGCAATAAGATTGATGTTATTAACAGGGAATTGGTTTCTTATCAATTAGGGGGGGGGATGAATTTACCTGAGTGGTTGAGTCAGATCCACCACCACTTTGAGAAGAATTTTGGGTGGAATCGAGACTAGAAGTAGCAGCATATATTGAGATGAGAATTATTGCGGACACCATTGTTGCTTGGAGAAGTATCAGCATGGACATTATAGCTTCCATAAGAATCAATCAAAGGTTGGGTATTGAGAGAACAGTTGGAAAGGTTGATAGCAAGTAGTTCCCCCAATTTGGTGATTGGAGGAAAAAGTTTGGCATAATCAAGTTCGGAGTTAGCCTGTTCTTCTGGATCATTACTAGGATAACTAAGCTGGAGTTTACTCTAGTTCGTTTTCTCAAATAAGCTCTATGGTTAATTTTCCTCTTGAGGTTGGATAGAGCATCTTGGTCAGCTGAAATAAGAGTTCCTTTGGTGATAATTGGTGTTGTACTGGGGACATCAACAGTTTTGAATCTACTTGAGGAGTTAGATGTTCGAATCGGCCCACTCGTAGTCGGTTCAGAACCAGTGATAGAAGCTTCAATAGTGACATTCTGGATAGTAACCTGCTTATAGATAATTGGTAAACCGTTGTTTTGCTGAGTCAAGTTTTGTTGAATCGGTCCAACATCAAATATCTACAAAGTTCTGCTAACATGCTTATAGATAATTAGTAAACCGTTGTTCTGCTGAGTCAAGTTTTGTTGAATCGGTCCAACATCAAATATCTACAAAGCTGTGGATCGATTGGCGAAAGGTCCCATTTGAAACATGTTTGATAAACCCTTTTGGTTGATCTTATCCATCTTCTGATTACTCTCCTCAACCTTTCCTTTATTGCATACAGGAGTAGCAGTAGACTCTACTCGAGTATCTGGCACAATCTCAGTTTGTTGCATGACAATATCCAAATAGCAGTGGAGGTGGTTGCATCTTGTTTATTTTCTGGTATTGATGGCATCATGAGTCTTGAGACAGCAGGAAGGACATAATTACTACTATAAGAAGCAACTTCTTTGATTTTTTTCTGCTTTAATGTCCAAGCCGAACAGTTTTTATCTTTATGATCAAGCCCACGACAGGAAGTACTGAAGTATCTTGTAACCTTGATGTATCTGCATTCAATCAGGAATGGTTGAGTTCTTCCACTGGTGAAAAGAGGTATACCAACTGGTAAGGCTTTCTGGACTGGGATTCTAACACCCACTTTAACGTTCTTCTTTAGAGGATGGTTACCATAATGATCTAGAGCTTCAATAAGTTTTCCGATCTTGAAAGTAAGCCTCTGAAGGTCTTCAAACTCGGTGCATTCATTAGGAATATTACATAGATTAAACCACATTAGTTCTTCAGTAAAGTAGAGATGATGATTTGCTGGCCAGCCCTCTGTTGGAACAACTTTTAATACCATTAGGCAACCACAAACGAACCAAGGTCTCTGAGAGTTAATTCTATTAAAATCATCTTCAGCTAAGGAACAAATAAGGACTTTGTTGTGCAATCCACTAAATGTAGAAACAATTGGAGATTGAATTGGCAACTAGCACTTATGGCGTTTCAAGATTCAAATTGTTTGTACTAATTGTTTTTGTGCAGTTGGGCGTAATGATTTAGCACATATGACGGAACTGTTTTGTCATCAACAAATGTATTAATCTGATGGATCAAATTTTTGCGCCTAACGGTTTTGTATAAACATGAAATTTCTCTATGCTAATTAGCTAGTCGCGGAAAATTTAGTTCAACTTTATATTTAACAACTTGCTTGCTGCGCAGCTTAAATCAGCGAAAAAAGAAAACGGTTTTCCAACTTGAATCTTGAAGCTGAAGAATTGTAAGACTTAGCCTAATTGTCGGAATTCACTAATACATTTGATTTTTAACGTCATTTTCATCCTTTCGTTTATTAACTATGAAATCATAAATTATATTTATAGTTTGCCCCTAGAAAATGATCATGATCTTAAAAATGAAAATTGTATTGTTTTAGTACCCCATGGCTCTAATTTTGGACAAAAAACAACAATTTATGTGGTAAAAACTGTATTATATTGTTGTTTGTGCCGAGAAATATTTCCAGACACATAACACGATTGATTTCATGGTTATGGTGTGAATTAGGGTTAATAACAGACAAAAATAACAGAGACACGAATTTAACGTGGTTCAACAAGTTTTTCCCACATTCACGGACGAATCCCCGTAGAGAGATATTTTATTGATGTATGGATGAAAACGGTATTTCTGATACATTTTCGAGTTTGCTGGTGTATTCTCATATATCAGGGTGTCTCTCTTTTAGGGTTGAGATATCTGTATATACGGTTGAATATATGGATTAAACCATAATTTCTAGATAAACTTCATATAAAACAACTTGACCAGCAAGTCATCCGGAATATTCCAGAACTTATCTCCAATAACTTAGTCACCAAGTCATCCAGAAACTTCCAGAATCTTCTTCTAGGATTTTTGTGGATCTGTGGAAACAAGCCAAATTGACATGGGCTAGCGGGTTTGACCAACGACCTTGACTTTGTCTGGCAGGTTTGACTTATGCTGTTGACTGAGACTGTTGATCTTTGACTGGCAAACTGCCTTGACAGGAAACATGGATGGCTAGCAACTTCGACAGAGGCCGGCTAACAGCACGACTGGCAACATGGATGAAAACTGGGTGACAGTGCGGTTGGCAACATCGCTTCGACCATTGACTGATTGTTGACTGACCGGTTACTTTGACCATTGACCATTCATTGACTTTGTTGATCGGTAATTGACTTCATGGCAGATTGGGGAATCTGGTAGGTTGTGTCGGTTGGATGGATGACAGCTGAATAATGGTCTTAACAGTATTCTGGCCCCATATATGGCAATTTTATCATGGTACAAACAATCGTATTATTTGTCACTAGATTATCGCTTCCACGGTGGGTGACGAGGATAAAACTTGAACACATTTAGTCCTAACCGATTTTAGCTAAATTTTTTTTTTTATTTCATAATGTTTTATGTTCCTGTTGACTCGTTCCTAAATGATCCTGTTTTACATCAAGATTTTTTAATTTTATTACACCAGGGTGTTTTAGTTTTGTTTTAATTTAAAGCAGTTGAAGCCGAAAGATAAGGTTAAAGGAGTTTAACAATAATTGGGACTACTAATCTTTGGTTACCGAATTTATGAAAAAAGATGAAGAGTATCGATCCGATTTTATCGAATTGGATGTAAATGATTTTTAATTTTAAGAAAAAATAACTGCAGCCGAAAATGTGAGTTACATTAAATACTCTAATGACCCTACAAAAGACCTTCCTTCAGGAGGCTAATAACGAGATTTGGAACTCAAATCCTGATCTAAATACTATCTAATAAAACAAATTAGAAAAATTAAAAAATAACGAATGGTGATTTTTATCCTGCTTTATCTATATATGCCAAAAACACCTTGATTAATTTTGAGGAAGTTAAGAAGTAAGATCTAAATTTTCATATTGATTTTGTTATTTGAATAATAAAAAGACTAGTATTTGTTTATTTTCTTTAGTTTTTTTCAACAACGATAACGAAAAACAAAATAGTTATAGATAAAAATCTTTTAGAACAATGAAAGGTTCATTTAAGAATGAAATGAACGGATTTGTTGAAAACTAGGTCGAACCTGATTCAATTAGTTTTCTTTTTGTAAAACCAACTGAATTAGTTAAGCTAATTTTTTTTTTGAAAACAGAACTTCATTAGATATTAAGATTTTGTACATAACTTAAGGCTGCAGAGATATCCGCAGGGATGTTATACAAAATACGAAACCAAGCTCTAGTTTTTCTAGCTCTGTTAATGTAGTTGCGGGAAATCCTACACTACACCCCTCATAAGATTTCATTAACATTCAACTCATTTTAGATTAACAATCTTAATTTTATTGATAAACATTTGAACAATCTTACAAGAAAAGATAAAGGAATCAAGAATAACCACTGCTCTAGATTTTCTCTCTCCTATTTACTTGCTTCTCACTCAGAAAAGATCTCTCTCCTTTCCTTTACAACGGAACGGCTATTTATAGGGAATTACATAGTGGATGACATCTAATCTGTCCTTTATTTTCGGATATGACTTGCGACATTCTCGCATCCTTACAAATGTTAATCGCAAACTCTCTAATTTTTGCAGGAACATCACATTTTTCTCATGATTTTAGTTGACGTCGTTTATTATGTCATTTCTGAAATTGTTCTGCGACGTTGTTGTGTTGTGTTGCTGATAATTTCGCTAAGGCATTATTGTTGCGAGATTATGATCCTACATCTTTCCTCTTCTCATATCTTCTCTGCGAAGTAGAGAACGATGTGAGAAATGCCGCAGCTGTCCATCTCTTCATATTCTGTATTTATCACACGTATCTTTTATTCCATCTATTTCTTAAAACGTCTTCTGTAACCGCTGCTTTTCAACCGCTCATGTCTTTTCGTATTAATGGTGTTTATTTCTTCTCTATATATTCTTCTTATTATTCTTTCCATTTTCTTTTTACTTTCTCTTCTCTTTTTATTCTCTCATCTCTGCAACTCTATTGTTCTTCCATACATTCTTCCGTTGCAACTTTTTCTTCTTTCTTCTTCTTTTAATCTTTTTAATTTCTTCTTCATCTCCATACTGTTCCCTCTGCAGATCTTCACTGTTCGTAACTTTCTTCCTTTTTAATTTTTACGAATTAATCTTCCTGCTGGTGTTTTCCATGGATTCATCGAGGTTAGTTTTCTTTTTCTTTCTTATGGGTTTTGCTGAAATTAATCTTGCTTACTTCTTTATTTGATGATGTTGCTTATGTGATTCCCATACTGTTTTTATTTCAGAAAAAACGCCTCTAACACCAAATTTACGGTTCATAACCCTAATATTCCCAAATCGCAGCATAAGATTGTTGTAAACAAAAGAAAGTCTGCGAATCAGAAGGTAGTAAGAAACATTATTCATTTCTAATAACAATATTGTTGCCTCTGTTTCTTATCTGGATTGTGATTCACAGGGTGATAAGGATGCCAACAAACCTCTCAAGAAATCTCGCCACCTTAAAACCGTTGAAACCTCTGTTCCATTCCACTTACTTATCTCTTCTAAATCTCCCGCGACATCTTCGCAAGTTAAACCATTATCTCCAATTCGCGAAAAGGCTGCCTCAGATTTCATTTCTTCAACTGACCTTTCAATTATTGAAACCATCCTTATTAATCCTTCTGTGAATGAAACTTCTTCTCTTCCTATTGATAATGTTTCTCAACCTTCTATCATTGTCAGTTCTCTACCTGAGCCTCTTCCTTTTTCGAAAGAAACCGTGGAAGGAATAGATATTGCTTTCAAAGTTTTTCTGAGGTCCTGGATGATGGCAAGAAGTCTCTCATTGATCCTGTCAAGTCTGGTATTTGCGAAATTCTGAGTAAGTATTTTGGCTCTGACAGAGCTGCTTCGCAAACAACTTTGGCAAAAGAGTGTAATGCTCTTTGTCTCGAAAATCAAAATCTCCAGAATGTTTTGCTGGATCGCGACAATCTTCGAAAGAAGAATGATGAACTGAGAGGTATGATTTCCTTATCTGTGTCTTCAATTTGCCTTTCTAATGATTTTATCCTTCCCATATTTAATTATCCTTGAAATCCCTCTTTCGCATGTTAAGCCTTAAACCAGAAACGAATAATGGAGAGATATGAATTTGAATCTGCTGTTGAAGAAGCCCGTGTTGATAAAGAGATTTTTATGGATCAATATAACCAATTAGATAACCTCTATTCATACTCTGTTGATCATATAAATAACCTTACCAATGAAAATACCCAATTAGTTCGGAGGCAAGATTTATTAAGTAGTGAAATATCTCGCCTTTCTTATTCTTTAACTAAAGCTAATCTAGGGATGGAATCTTTATCAGATGAGAATAAAACTCTACCCCAAGATAAGCGAATTTGTTTAAATAAGATGACGATATCTTCGCAACAACTTAGCATCCTTCAGAAAGTATGTGATGACCAAGAACAATCTCTTCGCTCTTTGAGAAATGAACTTAAAGAAGTAACAGAGTCATCTATCGCTGAAAGATATACACTCATTCAAGGTAGAATAGTTTTAAGTGTAAAGGCAAATCAACTTAAAGAACAGTATTCCAAATTAGAAGCATCTTATTCTTCTCTTGCGAAGAAAAATGCCTTTCTCATTTCTAAAGAGAAAAATCTTCAGTCTCGACTTAAAGGTTTAGTTGGAGATAAATTTGATGATGCAATGGACCGTTGGGAGAATAGTTGTCTGACCTTGATTCAACACCTTATTTCCCAAAAGGAAGATGGTCATAATAGTTTGACTGCCTTAACTATCTTTTCTTTATCATATCTTTTTGACTTCTTCATCTTACTGAACTTTTGTATTCTACTTTTCGCAGAATCTGAGAAAAATATTCATTCCTCCATTTCTGTTTTGGAGGCTAAATATGCCAAAATTCGCAAAGAAAATGCATTACTCGTCTCTGTCCTTACTGGTTCTCGCGACCGAGCAGAAAGAAGACTTGATTATCTTTCTTACTTTAAGGATATTCAAGATAGGAATCATCAGAGATCACTTCCTCGTCAAGTTCATCTCCAGGATGAAGTCCATGTAAATGAAATTTTATTGTCCAAATCTCTTCCTCCTACACCAATCGAACCTTTGGAAGTAGATGATGATGAAATTCGTCGTCCTGCTGACAGTGATTATGATTATGAAAGTGGTGGAGAGAATAGTCTTCTGGAATATGGAGAAGAGATCCCTTCTAAGGAAGCAACTGCTGGAGCTAATCAGGATGAAAACGAAAAAGTAATCTCTTCTAAAGAAGTAATTGGTGGCGATAATCAAGGTGGCAGCGAAAAAGAAGTCCCTTTCAAAGGAATTATTGTTGGTGAAGATCAGAATCGAAATGAAGAAGAGTTGGCGATAATGAGAACATTGGCGAAGAGCGTCGTCCATTATCTCCTTCTACTGGAATTAATACTGAAGCATGAGCTTCTTATCTAGTTCTATCTTCTTGAATTGTTTCATCTTTATTATTTCTTGCGAATAATATTCTTCAACCAACTTTGGAATTAATTTTCTCTTTTAGTATTTTGCTGGCGAGAAAGATAATGCCTCTTGTTTACTGATTCCCATACTTGCCTCTCATTATCTTTCTTGCGAGAAATGATCTGTTATGAATACTTAAATATTTTGTTTTGTCATGTGGTCTTATTTTTCCTTCCTAATTAAAGGTCTTATTATGCCACCTCTTGTCATTGCGACAAAATCGCAGGACGTCCTTGCACTTTCATGCAAAAACCCATTGATCTTGCCTTAACTTTTTTTTGTATTATTGCCTCTTCAGGAATGTTGCGACAATATGATAGGCCTAAATATTCTTGCGAAAATAAAGCCCCATTACATTGCCGTCTTGCGACGAAATCGCAGGACGTCTTCGCACTTTCATGCGAAAACCCATTGATCTCGTCTTATCTTTTCTCTAGTATTATTGCCTCTTCAGGATTGTTGCAAAATATGACAAGCCTTAATACCCTTGCGAGTAAAAAGCCTCATGACATTTGCGTCTTAAGACACTTATCAGCTCCCTAATGGAGGGTGCCGCCCTTATCCCCCCTGGTTGCCCCTTCAAGGAGGCGTACTTCTACCATACAAGGTTAGCTCCTCCCATCCAGTCTTAACAACAACCAGTTGTTTTCGCAGCCTCTTATCCCTTTTACCTATAGGGTTTATGGTTACGAGACTGCACCCTAAGTGGGGTTTTCTTCGCGAGTGCAGTATAAGCCAAGACTTGTCAAGAATGGCAAGGTACGCTCCAGACGCCCCTGGCACTCTTGACTCAACCGTGTACCTCGGCGCCTTGATCAGATTCTGCACTCCTTGGGAGAGTCCTTATTACCTTAGTCGCCCAACCTAAGTCATATGCTTAAGCTGAGAATCCAAGGTGCCTCTCCCGGATGGGCTTTATTGACCCCAAATCTCCATGACTCAGGTTCCGGTGGCGGTGTAGCCTTTCCCTGAGCCATGCAACAGGTACCCCCTTATATGACGTACTTTAGGTCTTACATTTGCCTCTTGCGAAATTTTATTCGCGAACTAGGGTGTACGCCATAAAGGTTCGCCCCTTTCTTTTATGTCATTGTTCTATGATTATCTCTGCGAAAGTTTCGCACATCATGATCTTGTTTTGATATGAATAATCTCGCAACTATTCTTTCAGAATCCATAACTTCTCAAAGCTTCTTACGGATAATATCTTTTTAAGTACAATCTGTTCCATGGTCTGTCAAGTCTATGACCAACATCTCTACCTTCTGGATCCATTAATTTATAAGCTCCTGTTCCAACTATCTCCTTAATGATGTAAGGTCCATCCCATTTTTTCGCTAACTTTCCACCATTTTCTCGTGATATATTGGTGTCTCTCGCAGAACTAAATCTCCTGGTTGGAATTCGCGTACTTTGACACGTTTATTATATTCTCGGGCTAATCTTCGCTGATAATTCTCCATATGTTGTAAAGCTCTTTCTCTTTTTTCTTCTAATTCATCAAGTTTGCTTAAGATCAAACCCGCACTAAGATTTTTCTCCCAAGCTTCTCTCTTGTTGTCGGAATAACAACTTCTGTTGGTAACACCGCTTCAACTCCGTATGTTAAACAAAAAGGTGACATTCCAGTAGCTTCTCTTCTAGTTGTATTATAAGCCCATACTGCATTATGTACTTGTTCGCACCATGCTCTATGATGTCCTTCTAATTTCTTCTTTAATATATCTGCAATTGTTTTGTTTGTTGCCTCTACCTGCCCATTAGCTTGTGGATACAAAGGAGTAGACTTTCCACATTTTATCTTAAATGCATTAAGTAACATTTCTATGTTCTGTCCTTCAAACTGTTTCCCATTATCAGATACCAACTGCGCAGGAATTCCGAATCTGCAAATGATATTTTCGAATATGAATGTAAAGATATCTTTGTCGCGAATATGCTGTACTGCCTTCACTGTCCATTTTGTGAAATAATCTGTTGCGACTATTAAGTATCTTCTTTGTCCAGATCCTGGTAAAAATGGCCCCACAATATCTAAGCCCCACTTTCCAAAAGGCCACACACTGGTTGAAGATGACAATGGTGCTCCAGGTGCATGTATTTTCTTTCCATGCCGCTGACAATCTTCGCAACGTCTTGATATTTGTTTTGCATCTTCGTGCATGTATGGCCAGTAATAGCCTTGCATTTTTGCTCTATGTGCCAAAGATCTTCCCCCACTATGATTGCCAGCATCCCCACTATGTAACATTTTTAGCACCTTTTCTCCTTCTTCTCGTGTCAAACATCTGAGTGATGGTCCATTAAAGGATTTTCGGTATACAGCCCATCTCTTAATTCATAATTTTTGCGCGGCTTTTTAACTTGTGTGCTTCCAATCTATTTCTTGGTGTTTCTCCTTTCGCCAAATATGCATGAAGTTCTGTTCTCCAATCTGCGATATTGTTCGTTTGTTCTTCTTCTCCACCGTCTATTATCATCACGTCCTTCTTCTTCTTCTTTATTGATTGATGGTGACAGAAGTGTCTGTATTTTTATGCATCTCGCAGTTGGATCTGTCATCATGCTTGAGATGAAAGCAAAAGCGTCTGCGAGTCTGTTATCCTTCCTTGAAATGTGCCTCCATTTTATTTTTGGGATTTTCGCTGACAATTCTTCAACGAGCTTCTTGTATTTCTTCAAGGATGGTTCATTTGTAGTGTACTCTCCCTTTATTTGGCGAATAACTAGCTGCGAATCACTAGTGATCCTGGCATTTTCTAGTTTCATTTCTATTGCGAACTTTAAGGCATGTATCACAGCTTCATATTCCGTTTCGTTATTAGTGGATGCGAATTCCAATCTGAATGAAAAAGCCATCTTCGCTCCTTCTGGCGAAATTAAAACAATTCCAACTCCATTGCCTTCTCCATTTGATGATCCATCTACCAATATCTCCCATCTATTTGGTTCTGTTAATAAGTCTTTTGGATCTCCGTGTTCTTCTTCTATATCCATCTTCTTCTACCGCTTCATCTTCTTCTAAAGGAAATTCTGCCAAGAAATCTGCAACAACTTGTGATTTTGGTGAAGAAAAATTTCATATTTAATATCAAAGTGGCCTACTTGTGCATTCCATCTCTCCACTCTTCCTGATTTTTGAATTCTTCATCACTGATTCAATTGGTACTTTTGTTAATACCTTTATTTTGTGCGCTTGCTTGAAAATATATGCGGAGCTTAAATGATGCATAAACTAATGCTAAGATTAGCTTCTCAATCTTTGAGTAATTCTTCTCGGCAGTATTAAAAGTTTTGCTAATGTAATAGATGGGTTTCTCCACTCCTGCGTCTATTCGCAATAACACGACACTTAATGCATGCGACGTCGTCGCAAGATAGATTAATAACTCTTCTCCTGATTCTGCTTTTTGTAAAATAGATGTATTCATAAGATGTTCTTTGATCCCTTGAAAAGCTTTTTCGCATTCATCAGTCCATTTGAATTTCGCACCCTTCTTGAGTATATCGAAAAAATACTTGCATTTGTCTGATGATCGCGAAATGAATCTCCCTAGCGAAGCTAAAAGTCCATTCAACTTCTGTACATCTTTTATTGTTGCTGGTGTTGGCATGTCACGAATTGCTTGCACTTTTTCTGGATCAACCTGTATTCCTTCCTTTGATACAATGTAGCCTAAAAATTTCCCGATGCAACTCCAATGGTACACTTCTCAGGATTCAGTTTAATGTCATACTGCCGCATTTGTTCAAAAATCTCCCTCAGGTCCTGTACATGGTCTTTGGCTTCTTTACTCTTTACTAACATGTCGTCCACATATACTTCTAATGTTTTGTGTATCCATTTCGCGAACACCTTCTCTACCATTCTTTGGTATGTTGCTCCCGCATTTCGCAAACCAAATGGCATTTTCGTGTAACAATATAAACCTCTAGGGGCGAAAAAAGCAGTATGCTCTTGATCTTCTTCAGCGAGAGGGATTTGGTTATATCCTTTGTACCCATCTAAAGACGATACCCTATCATTTCCCGCTGCTGATTCCACCATTTGAGGAATATCTGGTAACGGAAAGCTATCTTTAGGGCAGGCTTTGTTTAAATCAGTGAAATCTATGCAAATCCTTATTCCTTTATTTTTCTTTGGAACAATGACCATGTTCGCTATCCACTCTGGGTATTTAGCTTCTCTTATAATTCCTGCATCAAGCATTTTCTGTAGTCTTCTTCTATTTGGGAATGGTAGGCTGTTGCGATTTTTATTCTTTTGTTTAAATGGTCTCACATTCTTGTTAATCTCCAGCTTGTGACATGCAATTGATGGATCTATTCCCGGTATCTCATCCATGCTCCCTGCGAAAATGTCTTTATATTCTCGCAAAAGGTTAACAGTTCTTTTCTTCTTCTACATCCATCTTGGTTCCAATTCTCAATATTAGAGGTTCTTCTATAGTCCCAACGTTTACTTCTTTTGTTGGTTCTGCGGCAGTGTAACTGGACTTGGGTTCTCCCATTGGTGTTGGTTCTTTTATTGTTTTCACAGGTCCTTCTCCTTCTTCCGAAATTTCGCTGGGTATTCCCCTGCCTTCTTTTGCCCTTATCGTGTACACTCTAAATTCTTCTTCTTTCTTTGCCTCCTTTGCCAACTTTCTGCGAAATTGTTTTTTTTGCTCGTCCTTCATAATGCTTTACTTCAATTTGATGACATAATTTCGCATTGTCAACATCTTCTGATTTCACCTATTCCATTTGGTGTGGGGAATTTAATACATTGATGCAACGTTGATACTACAGCTTTTATCGCATGTATCCATGGTCTTCCTAGCAACATATTATATGGCGATTCCATATCCACCACGCATAGTGTCACGTGTGTTTCGATCTCTCCTAGTGGAATTCGTACCACTATTTCTCCTTTAGGTTTTGTTGTGGATTTTCCAAAGCCATGAACAAGATATGTTGAACTGGACATTTCTTCATCTTTAAATCCCATTCCCCTGAACGCATGATAAAATATTATATCCACTGAACTTCCTGTATCGACTAAAGTTCTGTTCAATGTCCATTCTTCCGTGGATTTTGTTGTTGTCCCCTTCTCTTTTCGCGTAATAGGCACTGTAATAACCAATGGAGATGTGTGGTTCAAATTTTCTTTTGGTATTTCTGCCGCCATGAATGTGATTTTTTGCTTTTCCCAATCTTTCAAGGGTGATGTCTTTTCTACCGCCATAACCTTCCTTCCTTCAAAATCTCGTTTATGTATCCTTCCTTTGATGTTTTCATGGAATCCATTAACCATTGTTTTTGTTATCATATTACACTCCAATCTTTTGTCATCTTCATTGACTCTAATCATTTTTCTTTTAACTGGTTCACTGATTTGTTTAATCACTTTCTTGATTTGAACAATCTCAACAACAATCTTTAATTTTCAATCTTCAACGCCATTATGTAGTTGCAGGAAATCCTACACAACACCCCTCATATGATTTCATTAACATTCAACTCATTTTAGATTAACAATCTTAATTTTATTGATAAATCTTTGAACAATCTTACAAGAAAAGATAAAGGAATCAAGAATAACCACTGCTCTAGATTTTCTCTCTCCTATTTACTTGCTTCTCACTCAAAAAAGATCTCTCTCCTTTCCTTTACAACGGAACGACTATTTATAGGGAATTACATAGTGGATGACAGCTAATCTGTCCTTTTTTTTCGGATATGACTTACGACATTCTCGCATCCTTACAAATGTTAATCTCGCAAACTCTCTAATTTTCGCAGGAACATCACATTTTTCTCATGATTTTAGCTGACGTCGTTTATTATGTCATTTCTGAAATTGTTCTGTGACGCTGTTGTGTTGTGTTGCTGATAATTTCGCTAAGGAATTATTGCTGCGAGATTCTGATCCTACAGTTAGCTATTGTATGGACAACGTTTATTAGCTGTTCTACTGATATATCTAACCGTAGTTACTTTAGTAGTTGCTAGTAGATGCTTTATTTCATTTACAATTCCCTGGTTTTGCCAAAATACATGAGGGATAGCATCATTGATAGAGTTCACCAAGTTTAAACAGTCTCCTTCCAGAATTATGTTATCAGCTGATATAGTGCTTGCCCAGATAAGTGCTTCCTTTATGGCCATATATTCCGCCTGCTTAGGGTCTAGTCCTCCATTGAAGTAGCATCCTCTAATATCTCTGCTTGTACCTGAATGATCGCTCAGAATTATCCCAATACCATAAGACTTTGATAACCCATCAAAAAATGCATCAACATTTATTTTAAGATGGCCTAGAATTGGAGGAATCCAATATTCCTGTTTTTTTTTAATATTTTCCTCATATGAGGAATTAGTTAAGCTAATTGTGATGTTCGACTAGTTTATAATCTTTAAAAAGAAAAACTAACCCGAGTCGAAAGATATTTTTCCATATACGGCTGAATCTAAAGTTCATACAACTTAATCCAAAATTCTATATGAATCATGTTTTTGAACAAGTCAGAAACCGCTCACTCACAAGTGGGTCCCAAAAACTAGCACCCCTGTAAATCTCCAAAGAACGAGCCCCAATTTGTGTGATTGTGCGATTTGTAATTTTAATTTTAGGAACTCTTTAGCTACGATTAAAAGAGTATTGATACACACAACGTGATTTAAGCGCCGTGTGTCCACTGAGAGGGATCTGACGGTCTCAGATCCCGCGTTCTCAGCATCAGGAGGGGGTGGGCAGGCTGGGCCCCACCCGCCTCTCACACGGTGCTCACCATGGTGCAGACATCACGGTGCGTCTATCATTTTCGCGATTAAAATTGATAGTTTCTTTTTGTTGTTGATATATCATGGATTAGATAGTTATCATTATTAACCAGATGATCTACAATATGATAACATTATCCATGTTGGTGGAGGGCTTTCACAAAATCCTTGTGAAGGATGAATTGAGTGATCAAATTATGAATGTATATCCTCATCCATCAATCCCAATTTTCCCAGCTGGAAATGTTTCTCAATTTAAGGATATGGTGGTGCTGCTGATTTGAATATGACCTAAGCAAGAGGACCACAACAGTGAATTTAGGATTAGCCTGCTGGATCCTGCGTCAGAGAGATAGTGAACTAGAGAGGTATTAAATCCTTCTGTCATCTTTGTAATGCCAATGCCATAAATATATGGGTAACCACCGGAAACCGTTATATTTTAAAACGACTCTTAATGCGATAAAAATAAATAGCCTATGGCATGGGAAAATTTTGAATCAATTTCCTTTTTAACACAAAGAACGTGTACTTTAAGCCGCTCACATCCATTTTATGTACATTTCTGCAAAACATAAATCAGAGGGCTTAAAGATGCATTTTCATGGTGCCCTCATGTGTGATGTCTTCTTTTTTTGCTTTGATGGAATGACTAAGAGTACCTAAATAATAACTCTGGCCAGCCTTGTTTTGAATGCAGTTATTACTTAGACAAATCGGTTGGGGAAGATACCAATAATTTGTTGGACCAAAGTCAAATTTGAAGAGACAGAGTGTTCCTTGACTTTTAAGATTTCCTACAATATTTATGAATTATGAGACCACTCTTTGGCATGGTAGGTACATGGGGTTGTCATCCTTCTTTCATATTTCAAGGTCATCCAAACAAGTGTTGCAGATCAACACGGTTTTGCAGATTTAAGGGAACAACTAAGAGAGTTAAATGCAATGATACTGATGTATCCTTCCTTACCAAAATATACGAATACTGCGAACATGCATATGTTTGTTGGAGATGCCCTGAAATTCACTTCATTAGTTAGCCCCAATAGTACCAAATAGTGCAGGGCCTTACCCGGAAAAGATACACAACCAAATGTTTTTCTATTGTGTCCCGAAAAAACAAGATCAATAACCATAGAACTAGTAGTGACTTTATGTTTCACTTTCTACCTTCAGTCCCGGGTCTTTCACGAAACAAATTGAAAATGGTGTTTTACCTTTGGTTCCGAACGAATTTTAAGTAGTGTTTTATTTTCGGTCCTAGCTTCGCCATAAAACAAATACTCCCTCCATTTTAAAAAGATTTCATGTGTAATTTGTACATGAAGCAATCCTATCCTCTTGAAACGGAAAGAGTACAAAAAAAAAAAAAAAAAAAAATTCGACCACATTGCCTGTCCTGCAAGAAAATTTAATCAAAATGACTCACCCTGACTAGCTCGGGTTCATTTCCCGGAAAACAGTTTACCAGTATATAACCTCTCTAGGGCTCTATCTTCGATCCTACCTGCCGACACCTCATCTTCATTTCTCTCAACTGCCCAATGCACTTCAATACATTCCTTAACTACACTACTGTATTTCATGACCCACCACCACCACCCTTCCAAACATAGATGCTTATCATATATTTAACCCTTTCATCACTACTAACTCATCCCACACCTAAATATCCCTCCTAATGGCAGCTTCTTCCAGTAATATCTCATCCCTCTCCATGGGGCTCATAATTCTCATCATCTCACTGTTATCATGTTCAACACCTGTTTATGTTCATTCCTTGTCTTCTTCTTTTGATGCCAATGATTTGTCGACGTCCGGATCATGTTCGGGAAATCCGTCCTCAAATGAACTTTTAGCATCACTTACCTCATCAATTGAACAGATCAAAACTGTTACTTCTCTTGTTGCCGGGTTCATTAACCAATTCGACGATTTCCGTCTAACCAATGCAGTTAACGATTGCATCGACTTACTCGATTTCTCTGCTGATGAGTTAAGCTGGTCTGCTTCTGCAACACAGAATCCCCATGGTAATGCTCTATATTTAGTACTTGCGCATTGCGATCATATTTCATTACATACATGTTCTTGCATGCCAGCATGTGAACAGTATAATTAATTAATTAGTTAATTAGTGACAGTAATTGTGGATAAACCGTGGTTATTACTTGCTTATAAGCCATGATTTCAAGTCTTCTGAAATGTCATTTTGCAATTTTGCAACCATTATTGCTACTTTTAGAGCTAGATTAAGAGATTTTTCAGATGCCAATACTTGATCATCATAATGCTTATTCGCCAACCACCGCTTTTAATAATAAGATTCGCAGTGTTGCATGTGCAGCCTGGCCACATGACCTACGAGTTGACGATCAACATTTAATTTACTCCACTCCTTTTTCTTTCTGGGTCCTCTTAAGTCGTATACCCGTATACATGTTAAGGTGCATTAAATTAATACTTTTTTGTATTGGAAATAAGATTTGTTTGTTTTATTGCAATGAAAACAACAATTCTTTGCATTATAAATATGATTTGTTGTTTTTAATGCAAGAATTACCAATTTTTAATAAAATAAAACAAAAAAAAACACAATTTCTAATATTATTAAACAATTATTTATTAAACCTTAACATGTATACGGACATACAAGTTAACATAACCCTTTTGCCTCGTGAATGCTTTTTTTTAGTGGAATCCAATTCGATGCTGATTTGAATGTTGTCAGACTTATGTCACATTAATGTCCCTATCCTGACATTTTGGTTAGGCATTTTTTTATAAACTGTCACTAAACAAAGTGTCATGTATAATTAAAGTGTCTTAAATAAATGTCCCTAAGAGTGTTTTTGGAAATGGAATTGTAATTTGCAGGCAAGGATGACAGCACTGGGAACAGAAAATCTGATCTACAATCGTGGCTAAGTGCTGCGTTAGGAAATCAAGAGACATGTAGAGACGGTTTTGAAGGTACCAACAGTTTTATAGCAAACATTATCGGAACAAATCTGATACAAGTGTCATCTTTAGTTAGGAATGTACTCGGTATGGTCTGTAATGGAATTCCCTCGGACGGGTCATCTTCGTTGCCGTCAAGAACAACCAAGCCGGCGCCCTTATCAAAAACAACCAAGCCGCCGTCGAAATTGCCACCACCAGGTACTCACCCTAATAGGAAGCTAATGAGAGTTGACGATGGGACAATCAAATTTCCGTCGTGGATGAAACGTGCTGACCGAAGGCTTTTACAAGCTTCGCCAAATGGGATAACAGCTAATGCTGTTGTTGCTGCGGATGGATCTGGTACGCATGCCACGATTATGGATGCGGTGTTAGCTGCTCCTGATAGCAGTGCGAGTAGATACGTGATACATGTGAAGCAAGGTGTCTATAAAGAGAATGTCGAAATCAAGAAGAAAAAATGGCATATCATGATTATTGGAGATGGAATGAACTCTACAATTATTACTGGTAACCGGAACTTCATTGATGGTTGGACGACGTTCCGGTCAGCAACATTTGGTAAGTTTCGGAGAATATTAACATTCAGCAGCTTAAGAAAATTTCTGCCAACAACCGAAAAATGACGCTAACACTATTTCAATTTGTTTTGCAGCTGTAGCGGGCAGAGGATTCATAGCCAGAGATATCACATTTGAAAACACAGCCGGACCGGAGAAGCACCAAGCAGTAGCACTACGGTCAGACTCTGATCTATCTGCGTTTTATCGATGTGGTATGCTTGGGTACCAAGACACGCTATACGCACATTCGCTTCGCCAATTTTACCGTGAATGCAAAATTACTGGTACGGTCGATTTCATATTTGGCAACGGTGCTGCTATATTTCAAAACTGCCAAATTCTTGCAAGAAAAGGTCTTCCAAACCAGAAGAACACTGTCACCGCCCACGGCCGTAAAGATCCAAACCAAAATACAGGTTTCTCAATCCAATTCTCAAACATTTCCGCTGATTCGGATCTCCTTGCATCGGGTAACACGACTCAGACCTACTTGGGTCGCCCATGGAAGCAGTTTTCAAGAACTGTTTTCATGAAATCTTACATGAGTAATGCTATCAGACCAGAAGGTTGGTTAGCATGGGATGGAGATTTTGCTTTGGATACACTGTATTATGGTGAGTACATGAACTATGGACCAGGAGCCGGTTTAGATAACCGCGTCAAGTGGCCGGGTTACCATCCGCTTTATAACTCAACTCAAGCTAGTTTCTTCACTGTTGGCAATTTTTTGGATGGTAATTTATGGTTGCCATCAACTGGGGTTTCATTCACAGCAGGCTTGGGGGAATAATCCAAAGGATTCATGTAGCGGGATTCATCTATCGTATGTATACTTAAACCAAATTCATATGGTTATACATAAAATTTCATTTGTATCTGAGCGATTTATTGAATTCCAAAAGAAACTCGTTGAATGTTTTTGTATATATATAATGTAATATTGACCTTCCCTGTCATATTTAGTCAAGTTTCTCTACGCGTTGTATGATTTTTGGCGAGGACGATCAATATCTTCAATGGAACGAAATAATGCTCTTATATTTTTTTTGCGTTCATTACAACTTACGCAACGAATCTGCTTTTATTTTCACAAAATTGGTTAAAAAGACCAAAATCAACAATTTCTGGGTGAAACGGACATGTAAAATTTGATACTGTTTAAATGGACGAAAATGTAAATATAGTCAGGATGTAAACAGTTTTATCTTACCAATTTTCAAATATTTTTTCTTATTTTTAATTTATATCAGGATGCATCCAGTTTCATCCTCCATCTTTTTTAAGTTTAAGTCAGGATGAATTCAGTTTTATTCTTCTTATTTTTTTGTGTCCATTTCACCCATACTAATTTTTATTTGTCCATTTGAATCATGTTTTAAAAATATTTGGACAAATGATCTATTTTGCGTTTTCTTTTCGTGTACCCGAAAATGGAAGTAATCTGCAATGAGTTTAAAAAAAAAAAGTGTTGCATATTCCAAACTAATTTACAAGCAAAACGATCGAAATCAAATGTACTATGTAGTAATGGACATATAGAGGTAGCTCAACCGAGAATTATCGATCCAGATAGCGAAAGATGTTACCCTTAACTCAACATGTGAAGGTTATGCGGATTTAGCAGTGGTCCATTCCCAACCACATGAAAAGGTCAGCTTCGTCTACCTATTGCTTGCAACATGACAATTCATATTAGCAGTACTGGTCCACGTCCATCCCTTATATCCCCAACTCAGCTGTAACCGAAAAAAATCCTACCAGAACCACATCAACAGCGATGGCACAAGCCACGCACGTTCTCTTCCGTTCATAATTTGGATTACCCCAAACATAAAATCTCCATCAATTGTATGTTACTTCAAGTTTATCGATACACATAGATGAGGGTTGTATTACGCACGCATGTACAAGAAAATTTTTGATGGGTGCAAATTTCTAAGGGGTCATAGGGACCAATAAAAAACACATTTGCCCTTTATTTTGTGACCGTTTTTAACAAGTTTGAGTTAAACCAAGCAAATCTCGTTAGCTATGTAAAAATAGTAACTAGCCTAAATCAAGGTTAACTAATGGGATCGGATCCACTGTACCCAAACAAAGGTGTACCCTTTGTGCCCGCCAACTAAAATTTGACGTATGTTAATTGAATAGGTTGATGTGCTAGCCTACCAGCGAGTTTCATGGGTAACCTAGTCAAAGGATTCCAAGCGGATGGGGGCTGAGAGCAAGCTAACTCTACCTTTCATGTTAATTCCTGCAGTATAATGCTATTGGGGACTCGAACTTAGGACCTCCTGAAACGTATGAAACTTTAGGAAACGGGGATGACCAGCTGAACTAGGTGCCCGTTCTATCGACAAAGAAAAATTTTATTGATAAAAAACGAGGGTATAAGAGGCTTATACCACCCGAAAGAAACAACAAGAAGGGTGGCTTAGAACAAGACCATCCAAAGAAAACAAAAACAACAACTGAGATTCCCTAACTCAAACCAACAAAACAACGATTCTGAGTTAAGGAGGGTGAAAATATGTTCTCGGCCAGTTCTGAATAACATCAGCAAAAGAAACATTTTCAAACTCCCTGAAGACTAAACACCAAGTATAAATCTCATACTGAGCTTTGTTGATGACTGTAATTGCCGAGCTCACCTTGCCATTAAAAACTCTCGAGTTTCGCTCCTTCCATATGCTCCAAAGAATACATGCAGGAACGATGTTCCATATCTTTGACTGCACTTTGCTCAAATGAGGAAGGTTCCAAGATGAAAGCAGGGAAGTAACATCCGGTGTCATAGTGAAGTACCATTTTAATTTCTCTATGAAGTGAACCCAAATCTTCTTAGCGAAATCACAGTGAAGAAAGACGTGATCCAAATTTCAATTTCGCTACAAAAAAGACAAGATGTAGGAACATCCACACCTCTTCTTCCTAACATTTCTCTAGTAGGCAGTCTTGAATAAGTAATAGTCCAAAGGAAAAAACCAATTTTGGGAGGCACCTTCAACCTCCATATGAGCTTGAAAATGGTATGCGCTGAAATCTCCATATCTGAATTAGCTAAATTATCATATGTTGATTTTATAGAGAATTTTTTTTTTGCTAGTAAGAGACCATTCCAAAACATCTTCCTCCTCCTGATTTAAGACAACACCATTTAGTTCCGTTTGTAACCACTCGAATTCTGTTCTGACATTTGCATTCAATCTTCTATGAAAACCCAAGGACCATTTGGAGCCAGTAGATGCTGCATCATAACATTCAGTCACAAGACAATTTTTCTTTCTGGAGAGTTGGTATAAGTTTGGAAATACCTGACATAAAGGAGTAGATAATAACCAATTATCCAGCCAAAATCTCACCTTTGTACCCTTGTTAGCCTTAAATTTGACGTTTTTAATGAAAATCTGCTTGCATTTCATGATTCCTTTCCAAACAGCTCTACCAAAAGTTCCATTTGGTGATTTTGATAACCAATCTACACCATCATTCCCATATTTTTCAGCAATTAGATTTCTCCACAAAACAACATCTTCTTTCGCATATCTTCAGAGCCATTTTGTTAGCAACGCCTGATTCATCTTCTTTAAACATTTAATCCCCAAACCTCCGTAATTCTTTCTTCTATACAGCACATACAATTTAACCAAATGCATTTTTTTTCTTCCTTTATCATCCCATAAGAAGTCCCTCACTAATTTTTCAAGTCTCTTGGCAACAGAAACGGGCATTTCAAAGAGAGACATATAATATATTGGAAGGCTAGCTAAAACACTGTTAATAAGAGTTATTTTACCAGCTCTGTTTAAAAGACGTTTTTTCCAACCGGCTAGATATAAAATGAATTTATTAATAACCTTGTCCCATTTTGTTATTCCTTTGTACTTGTCAGCAAGTGGAAGACCCAAATAAGTAGTGGGAAGACAACCAGTATAGCAACCCAACAAATTTGAAAACTGATTCAAATCACCATCGAATCCTACTCCATAAATTTGGTTTTTAGCGAAGTTTATTTTAATACCTGTGAGCATCTCAAAAGAGAGGAGAATCAGTCGGAGTTGCTTTATCTGTTCAACGTCTGCATCCAGGAAAATAAGGGGGTCATCTACAAATTTGCAAGTGACTAAACATTTTACCACCTTCAACAACTTGAAATCCAGAAATGAGTCCTTGTTCTTGAGCTTGTTTTATCATATATGATAATGCTTCACCTACAAGAAGAAACAGAAAGGGTGACAAAGGATCACCCTGCCTAATCCCTTTTTTGCTTTTGAAATATCCAGCTGCGGACCCATTTATTAACACAGAGAATCTCACATATTCCACACAACAACGGACCCATTTTCTCCATTGCTCTCAAAACCCGATTTTACCAAGAATTTCATCTAAAATGTCCCAATTTACATGGTCAAAAGTCTTCTCAAAATCAACTTTAACCAATAAACCAGGTTTGCCACTTCTCATTATAGAATCAATAAGCTCATTAGCCACTAAAACACCATCCAAAATCTGCCTTTTTTTTTATAAAGGCAGTTTGCTCAGAAGAAATAACAAAAGGAAGAGCTTTCTTAAATCTCTTTGCTAACACCTTTGATATAATTTTATAAAACCCATGAACCAGACTAGTGGGTCTCAAGTCTTTTCTTCAATTGTATCTTTGTTAGGGATTAGAGCAATGAATGTGTTCTTCATTCTCCAATCAACAAAGTTTCTATGCTGCAATTATTGAAAAATCTTCATAATCTCAGCCTTGAGCACTTCCCAACAAAAAAGATAGAAGCTGATTGCAAAACCATCCGGGCCTGGTTCCTTATTCTGACCCGGAAGTCTAATTGCAGCCAATTCTGACTCCTCGACATCTAACTCTAACCAATCCCTCATGTCTTCAGAAATACTATTGAAATGCATTAGTTCAAGTGAAACTGTTCTGGTTGCTTGATATTGAAAGATATTTTGAAAAAAGTCCACAATACCTTTTGTAATTTCTTCATCTTCATAAGTCATCACCCCATCAACCTTTATAGCACCTATAAAATTCCTTCTTCTTCTATCAGATGCAAGCCTATGAAAATATTTTGTGTTCTTCTCATTCAAAGCAATGTGTGTTGGCGCAATGCGGAAATGTGATGGGTTTATGGAAATGAATTTAGGAAGAGAGGTTGGTTAATTGAAAGGTGAGGCTTATATTAATATGAAAATGAAAATATTACAAGAGGCTTGTGTAGCAACTTTGGCTTACACTAGTTGTTTACAAAGAGGCACTTTGGCTCTTACTCTAAACTCTAGCTCTCACTCTTACTACTTACTCACTCACTTGAGTTGTGGATTACCACAAAGGCCAACATTTGCTTCTATTTATACTACTTCATGACCAACTACTAAGAATACTCTAGACTTGGAAATCTCTAGAGCTAATTAACCTAGATCATTCTAGAGAAAGAATTCTCTAGATACACATGATGGAAAATGTCTTAGAAGACTCTAGAATGGGCTTGCACTCTTTTTATCTTAGAAGAGTCTAGATATCTCTAGACTGGGCCTATGCATGAGATAAGCCCATGGGAGTTATAGTTAGCTATCTAGATAATTCTAGATTTACCCATCACAATTATCAAATGTTTTTAACACCCCTCTTAATTGTGATGTTGAGCTTATCTCTAAAATGATTGAATTTATCCACCGTGACTGCTTTTGTGAAAATGTCCGCATTTTGTTCTTGCGTCGGACAGAATTGGAGCTCGATTTCCTTGTTCTCTACTAACTCTCTGATGAAGTGATGTCGTAGCTCTATATGCTTCGTCGTCCGTGGAACACTGGATTTTTTGTCATTGCAATTGTAGACATATTGTCACAGTAGATAGTTGTTGGTTCTTTTTGCTTTTGTTGTAGGTCGGTCATTATTCTTCTTAACCATACCGCTTCACATGCTGCACTTGTTGATGCTATGTACTCTGCTTCGGCTGACGATAATGCCACCGTGCTTTGCTTTTTAGAACTCCAAGAGATAACTTTTGTTCCCATACAGAAAACATAGCCTGATGTGCTCTTTCGGTCTTCAATAGAACCTGCCCAATCGCTATCTGTGAAGCCAATTAAATCATTATCTTTTTCTCTTGTATACTTGATGCCAAAATCCTTCGTTCCCTTGATATACCGAAGAATTCTCTTTGCGGCTGCATAGTGTAACTTGCTTGGCTCGCTCATAAACCGAGAAACAATACTAGTTGCATTGACGATGTCTGGTCTTGTATTTGTTAAGTAGATCAGTGAGCCGACTAGACTTCTGAATAAGGTTGGATCAACTTTTGTCGCTCCATCATTTTTTACCAATTTCTCATTGGTACCCATTGGAGTTGCAATTGGTTTGCAATCCATCATGTTGAACCTTTTCAGTAAGTCTTCCGCATATTTTTCTTGAGAAATGAATATTTCTTCTGGAGATTGTTTTACTTGAATCCCAAGAAAATATCGCATAAGTCCTAAGTCTGTCATCTCATATTCTTTCATCATCTCCTTCTTAAATTTTTCTGCCATGTCTTGTTTTGTGCTGGCGTAAATTAAATCATCAACATAGAGACAGACGATTAGGAAATCCGTACCTTGTTTTCTTATGTAGAGGGATGGCTCACTTGGACCTTTTCAAATCCATTATCTCGGAAATACTTGTCGATTTTGTTGTTCCATGCACGCGGTGCTTGCTTGAGGCCATATGCTTTGCGGAGACGATAAACCATTTTTCTTTTCCTTTTCGGACATATCCTTGAGGTTGTTCAACGTACACCTCTTCTTCAAGTTCTCCGTTTAGAACGCCGACTTTACGTCCAATTGGTAGACCTTCATTTTTAGTTGAGCTGCCAAAGCTAACACCATCCGGATTGTTTCCATGCGAGCGACTGGGGCGAATGTTTCGTTGTAGTCGATTCCTGGTTGCTGTGAATATCCTTTTGCAACTAGCCTTGCCTTGTGCTTCTGAATCGAACCATCTTCGTTGTATTTTGTCTTGTAGACCCATTTCAGACCAATTATTTCTTTGTCATTTGGCTGATTAACAAGCTCCCATGTCTTATTTTTATCGATTACTCGCATTTCTTCATCCATAGCATATCTCCATTTTTCTTCCTTCGCCGCTTCCTCATATTTTTGAGGCTCTAGTGCTATAAATGCACAATTAGATATCATATATATCTCTTAGGGAACGCACCTTTCTTGGTGGGGCACTTGCACTTGATTCTGATGAACTTGGACTTTGTCGTGTTGGACTAGGAGATCTCGGGCTTGCTGGTGGAGTACTTTTCTTGTGGCTTATCTGGCTCATCTTCAATGAGTAGTGGTAACTCGTGGTTGTCTGGTTCATCATTCCAATCCCAAGCTTTGAATTCATCGAAGATAACATCTCTTGAAATCACTAGTTCCTTTGTTTCTGGCTTTAAAGTCTATAGGCTTTAGACTCTTCGCTGTATCCGATGAATATTAACTTTTCTCCTTTTTCATCGAATTTTTCTCTATGTTGGGATGGAATATGTGAGTATGCTACGCAACCAAAAATTCTGAAAGAAGTTACCTCGGGCTTTTTCTTATGCCACGCCTCGTATGGAGTTTTGTTGTGAACCGCTTTTGTTGGAGAGCGATTAAGGATGTAGACTGCTGTGTTGACTGCTTCCGCCCAGTAGGTGTTGGGTAGCTTCCTTGCTTTTAGCATACTGCGAGCCATTTCCACGATCGTACGATTTTTCCTTTCCGCGACACCGTTTTGTTGTGGAGTGTATCGGACAGTGAGCTCCTTTTTAATTCCATTTTCTTTGCAGTAGTTGATAAACTCTTTTGAAGTAAATTCTCCACCACGGTCTGTACGGAAGACTTTTTGATGGCCACTTTGCTTCTCTGCCAGCGCCTTGAATTCTAGGAATTTAGTGAATGCCTCGGACTTTTGCTCGAGAATGTACACCCACATCATTCTGGTATAATCGTCCACGAATAAGAGAAAATATCTTCTGTTGTTGAGTGAAGTTGTTCTTGTCGGACCGCAGATATCAGCGTGCACCAATTCGAGGGGCCTTCTTGCTCTCCACGATGTCTTGGTAAATGGAAGTCTGTGAAACTTCCCAAGAATACAACCTTCACATACTTTATCTCCACCGTCGATATTGGGAAGACCAATTACCATGCCTTCCTTTTGATTTCAGAACCTTTAAGGATCTGTAGTTGAGATGCCCGTATCTCAAATGCCATAGCTTTCCTTCGTCAATATGGTTGGTACTCATTGCACAATTTTCAATTGATGGCATAGATAAGGGAAAGACAAAATTTCCTGACATTTTTACTTTTGCCACCAATTGCTTGTTAATTTTATCATAAATTGTGCATTCTCCGTCTTCGAAATGTAGTGAGTACCCCTTTCTTATAAGTTGTCCAACACTTAATAAATTTTGAGCTAGGCCAGGAACATAAAGAACATCAGATATGTATCGAGTTTTACCTGACCTTGTACGTACGGATATGACTCCTCTTCCTTCAACATTCTGGAACTTTCCATCTCCGAGCTTGACCGGTGGAATCTCTTGCTCCTCCAATTTTACGAAATATTCTTTGTTTCCTGTCATATGGCTGCTGCATCCGCTGTCGACATACCATATACCTTGCGCTTCTTGTTGCGAGGTGAGGCAGGAATAAAATACTTGATTTTGAGAATCATTTTTCTCGGAATAGTTGGCTTCATTATTTTTAAGCCAACAATCTTTTTCCATGTGATTTAAGTTATCACATTTGGTGCACTTGTACTTGCAATTTTCAGTTGCATGGCCAAACTTTTTGCAAACACTGCATCGGAGATTTGAGGAGTAATTTTTTCCGTACCTTTGGTTGTTGTTTCTATAACCTCCTTTTCCTCTTCCTCGTCCGCGGTAGAAATTTCTGGGTCCTTGAGTTGACGTCGACCCTTTCTCGTACTGCGAGTTGGATGACGATCCCCCTCTGGAGCTTTCTTTTCTGGCTTCTGTATTTTTCTTCTCACTGAAATTTATTTTTGATTGAAATGCCTGCTCCAATGGTTGCTCCGCGAACCTATTTATCCTTTTCTCGTCTCGTGCGCCTCGAGTGAACCCATTAATTCGTGTACCGAGAGAGTCGATAAATTTTTGGACTCTTCAATGGCAGCGACGATGTGATCGAATTTGAACGGTAAGCTCCTTAAAATCTTTTCTACAACTCTTTTATTTTCTATGGTATCTCCATAACTACTAATTTGATTTACTATACCAGTAACTCTTGAAAAGAAATTCTGGATAGTTTCATTTTCTTTCATAAGTAGATTATCAAAATCTCGCCATAAGTTTTGTAGTTTAATGAAGATTACCTTTTCTGATCCTTGGAATGCTACTTTGAGAATATTCCAGGCCTCCTTCGAAGTTTTCGCCACCGAAATTCGAGGAAAAATAGTTTTGCTTACCCCTTGTTGTAGAAATAGTAGTGCTTTAGCATCCTTCTTCTTGTTTTCCTTGTACTCCTTTTTCTCTGCATCCGTCCATGACGATAGAGCTTCTGCCGACTCGGGTACCTTATAACCATCTTCTACAAAATCCCATAAGTCTTGTGAAATGAATAATGTTTTCATTTGTAAACTCCAATAATCATAACTCTCACCATCAAAAATTGGAATTAGACTTTGGGCATAATTGAAACCTTGAATACTTTGGTTAATTGCCATGGGTAGAGTTTTAGGATTACTGGGTTAGGTTTGCTCTGATACCAAATTTGTTGGCGCAATGCGGAAATGTGATGGGTTTATGGAAATGAATTTAGGAAGAGAGGTTGGTTAATTGAAAGGTGAGGCTTATATTAATATGAAAATGAAAATATTACAAGAGGCTTGTGTAGCAACTTTGGCTTACACTAGTTGTTTACAAAGAGGCACTTTGGCTCTTACTCTAAACTCTAGCTCTCACTCTTACTACTTACTCACTCACTTGAGTTGTGGATTACCACAAAGGCCAACATTTGCTTCTATTTATACTACTTCATGACCAACTACTAAGAATACTCTAGACTTGGAAATCTCTAGAGCTAATTGACCTAGATCATTCTAGAGAAAGAATTCTCTAGATACACATGATGGAAAATGTCTTAGAAGACTCTAGAATGGGCTTGCACTCTTTTTATCTTAGAAGAGTCTAGATATCTCTAGACTGGGCCTATGCATTGAGATAAGCCCATGGGAGTTATAGTTAGCTATCTAGATAATTCTAGATTTACCCATCACAATTATCAAATGTTTTTAACAATGTGATTAACTCTAGAGCGATTTCTCCATTTTTCAGCCTTTGCAATAGCTAAGCTGCAATAATCCTGTCGTGTGTTTAGTCCTTCATTCCACTGATCTTCATTGAGCCCATCATGAATATCTTCCTCTGCATCTAGCTTGACAAAAATGTCTTCTAGTTCTTCTAACCTCCTCTCCATGTCTCCAAACTCCTGCTTAGCCCATAGCTTAAGCAACGACTTTGATAATTGAAGCTTTTTGCACATCACAAAGCCTGCATTACCTGCCACAGTGAAAGAAGACCAAGTATTTTGAATGAATGCGAAAAAATCAGGATGTGCATACCAGAAAGATTCACAACGAAAAGGGCCTGGACCTCCTTTGACATCATCGCAAATAAGAGAAAGGGGACTATGATCTGAGCATGGCCTGGCAAGAGCTTGTTGAGTTACCTTTGGAAATTGACACTCCCAATCAGCAGAAAGTAAAATTCTATCAATTATACTACGAACACATTGAACTTAATTATTTGTCCAAGTGTAAGTAGTCCCTATCATTGGAAGATCAATGAGTTCATGTCTTGAGATGAATCTGTTGAAATTCCGCATTGCATTGTTCTTTCCGTATTTTACCAATGTAAATAAGGATGGAGAATGAAAACCAGTTAATCCCAATTTATTTGTAATAGAGGCAAGTTTGATCAGTTATACGTGATCAACATACAATCAAACGGAAATTAGTTTAAATTTTGTCTTTATTGGCGGAAATTTGTGGTTTGTTTTAGATTTATTTATGAGAACTCAGAAGATTAGCCTGGATTCATTTCTTAGCTTGGGGAACTTCTTCTTGATTAATAAGGACCTTATCAAGGACAATTGATAAAGAGTGATACCATTGGAGGCATACTTAATCTTTTGAATAAGAATATACTAGATTTGTGCCCGTTGCAAAAAAAAATTCTTTGTGTGCCCATTTCTCTTTTTCTTTTTAACTTTGATCCGTGATGATGTATTTTTGATTTGGTGTGTGCGGGGCTTCTCCCCGCCTCGTAGGGATGATTTAGTGTGGCAGAGAAAATACATCATCCTCCAATGGCTTTTTCCTTTTGGTTTAGGGTTCGAAGAGCAAAAGAAAAAAATTGACACGGTTTTTAGGTATTTTCAATCAGGAGTGATTATGATCAGCCCAGGGGCGGAACTACATAGTGACTTGCGATGGCTTAAGCCAGCCCAAAGTCTAGGAAAACTTATATTTTATAGTGCAATTGGGTTTGGATTAAAAAGATCAAGCCTAAACAATAGGTTTAAGCCAGCCCAAATTAAGCCAATTTGTTTTCAAGCCACCCAACATTCATTTTCTAGCTCCGCTACTAATCGACTTAGCATAGTGAAAGCATCACATGAAGGCTCCCGATACAGAAGTATTTTATGTTCCAGAATCATTAGTTTAAAGAGCGACACATATAAGTAGAGAGCATATCTAATACCCATACCCAATTGTGGCAGTTTTCATTCAAGTATACAATCATTGATTTTGGTATACAGATGGTTAAAACTAACTTATTCATAGATGGAGTCTTCAAGGAGACACAATGGTGAGTATTTGAGAAAGAAGATGATCTTTCATATCTCCCCACTTAATGCACATTAACAAACAATAGGCATTAAAAAGAAAAACCGGCTGAAAGTTAACAATAGGTATATTAAAGAATCCTGGTTACGTCAGTGTTGTTCGTGAATCGTGGTTAAACCATCTAACAAAAAAAGAAAAAAAAACATATAGCGTACGTTAATTGAATGTGAAGATAAACTGTCTGATTACTGGAATGTTTCATTGACAACAAACATCTCTACTATAGTTTTCAATCACGTAAGTTATATTGCTACTCCGTACAGAAACGTAAAAAAGAAATCATGAGGAAGAAGAGACAGAGAAGGAGAAGAGAGGAGGAAGTAACAAAAAGGAAAACATGATATCAATTAGGTAAAACATAAAACCCTAAATAAGTTGGATAAATCGAGAAAATTTCTTTACTAACACGGTTTTTAACAATGCTGCTTAGGTTTTGATTTTGAAGTAAGTTATTGATTACATGTGACGACGTTAATGACGTTCATTTAAGTATTTGGTGTAAACGAAGTATAACCAAATTAGTTAGTGTAAACTTTGCCAGAAGTATTGTCTACCCACCGTTAAGCGGACGGTTTTCCTAACGACTGGTTAAATATGGAATGTAAACAAAGTGTAACCTAATTTTTAATATTTTGACCAATAGAGCTTCGTCAAGTGTCATCGCCATAATTTCTGCATTAGAAAAGGCCTATTTCAGCCTATAGGAAGTGAGGGTTTCATCACCATTGAACCCGAGAGCTTTTTTAGTCAAGACCTTTAAGGAGGAAGATTTTGATTTAATTAGAAGATCAGATGAAAGGTCAATATACATATACATATAGATACAGCCTTGTCTATTAAAATTGTACAAGAAAATGGTTTGATACTGATTTCCTTCAAACAAATGTGGAAATTATTTTTTAATCTCAATATAACTCATAAAATTAAAGGATCCGTGATGAATTCAGACCAAACAGAACTTATAGCTAGTCGCCCTATTCTTGTTTTAAGATCGTAAATACGAAGTTTCATTCTCGTGGTTTCTTATAATAGAACGGAAAAAAGAAGATCGGAGAATGAACATTAGCGTAAGAAAAAATATAGAGTACCATTTCTTTTTCCAACCTAGCGAAGGGAGTGGTTTTCATTTTATATTTCCTTATTTGATATGGGTGAAATATGGAACGGATATAGTCTAGTAGAGAATCTTAATAAGGTAAGACATATGTCAAATTTCAATTGACGGGTACAGAGGGTACACCATTTTTTAGCACGGAGGATCCGAGTAGAGGTGTAAAAGTATGGGCGCGGCAGAACCCCGTCCACGAATTCACATGCTTAGCGTGCTACGTGTTGTGCTGGGATGTGCCAAAGATTCAGACGTGATGTCCTGTGCCGTGCTAAATAACGTGATGTGTTGTACTGTGCCAGAAAAATAATTGTGATGTGCTATGCTGTGCTAGCCCATTTATTTTATGTTTTCTAAACTAAGTATATTTCAGATATTTTAGTTAGTATATTCATTATTATAGAAATTAATTAGCATGACGAAAATAAAATGTCAAAAACTAGCTAAAATAAAGACTTTTTTTTTTGAAATATACATGAAATGTGATGTATTGCGTTGTATTTTATGCATGATTTGGCGTGCTTTCTTCGCATGACGTGATGTGCTGTGTCGCGTGCTTACACGTGCCACGTATTGTGCCGTGCTGATGTGCGTATTTGTCTGGCATAACACTGCACATTAAGCTAGCGTGTTGTCCCCGTGATGCGCCAAGTCACGTGCCGTGCTCGAATTTTAACATGTTGTGTTGTGCCTAAACGTGCTGGCACGGCCCAATCTACACCTCTAGATCCAAGCCCTTAATTAATTGTCTAAGGATAATAACTAACCTAATTAACGTCAATTAATTATCTAAGAATAATAACTAACCTAAAATTAGCGTCAGAACAAACTGATTGTAAAAGGGAAGAAAACAGATTAATGGTTGGTTTGCCTCTTCTGTTAAGTAAGAACCCCATTGCTTTGCTAGAGAATGTACTAATGCATGTATTGAATTTAGTTTCATGCTTACGATCAGAATCCTGGATCACGGTTATATAAAACAAAGGGATTGGTATGGTTTCTGAGTGGTTGGGTTAATGTTAGTGATACAAACGAATGTCTGTGGTGCTTCCATGATAGGATCAGTATTGAAGGTCAAAGTTAGGCTAGAGCCAATTGTACATAGTTGGTTTATCTTAATGATACATGTGTATCCATACTCCTCTTATGAACTTAGTGAACCTCAATCTGAGTTGATGAAATATCTTATATTAGGAAAGAATCTTATTTGGGAATAATTCCTAGTTAGGAAAGAGTTTTATTTTAGAAAACACTTTTAGTTTAGGAAATAGATTCCTTATAGAAGACCTTGTAGGATGAGTACGATAAAAGGCTATAAATTGGGAGGTTTGGTTGATAATTAAACACAGACACCTAGAGAAAGCTTATAGACAAATACATGTGTTATCGTCAAAGACAAGCTTATAAACAGGTTTCGGGTTACCTACTGTTTAGAGAGATTGTGAGCGTAACAAAGACATAATTGTAATTGTTTTCTTGTTCATAATCTAGAGAAGATATATTTTTTCAAATTATCTCTTTGTGTTTTGTTTTCTAAGTTTCTATCTATTATTATTCGGAATTTCGCCTCTATAATAATAGTCACCAAGGTATAGAGATTATACGTACCATTTAAGGCTAGGTCAAAAACCATTAATGAAATATTAGATTCATTAACAAGTCCTACCAAAATTTTCTCTAAGATAATTGATTGACGTGAATTTAGGGTATTTTTACATAACCAACAAGATTTGTTTGGTTTAGATTGACGTGAATTTAGGGTATTTTTACATAACCAACAAGATTTGTTTGGTTTAAATGAAGGATAATTTGGGAGTATAAAATCCAAAGCTTAATTTGTTAAAGACCGTCATAAAATGAAGCACAAGTGTCAATTTTTTATTGGTCCCCCATGCCCCTTAAAAATTTGTCCTGTGTACGTACTATACCAAAATATGTACACTGCTACCATCTAAGTTGCCAACAGGGACGTAGCCAGAGAGGGCAAATGGGATCATTTACTTGATTTTTTTTTCTTTGGCCCACAGCTTCCTAGAATCCAGCTCCACCAACACTAGCTTCCAGGAAAATGAGTCAAGTGTCAAATAAACACCATGTCTGATGAACTGTTAGAAAGTAGTAGAGAACCATAACTCATAATAATATCTTGCAAGAAAATGACATTCAAACAAGTTGGTACTACGTCTCAATATTATTGCGCATAGCTAAATACAAAATTCCAAAGACTTATGAGTCTGTGAGTCTCTATTATCCCTCCCCAAAAAGGCAAAGGAGATGGGCAATTAAGAAAGATTGGATTCTTCTTTCATTACATAGATATTATTGGAACATGGATCTGAATGAAAAGACCATACCATATCCACCCACTTACACACGTTTTTCACTGCAGCTAGCTGGATCTGGTTTCTCATTTTCCTTATCTCATTTGGGTCCCCATCACATGCATGACATATCCACCGCAATTTTGTCTGTTAAGTCTATTAATACAAATACAAGCAAGGGTTACCAGCAATGCTAATGCTACTAATTGACAAAGAAAATGCACACTTAATTGAAAAGAGATGAGAATCATCCTTTATATATGTAAGTAAAAACTAGAGAGGGGTCGAGTTACACCAACTCTCCTGCAACGGGAAAAACGGGTGTCGGTAATTAAACGACTCTGCTTAAAAGTTGTTTTAACTTAAAAGGTAAGCCTTGCTTTATGAATGTGTATTATGGAGTGATTTCTTCTGCAATAGGGGTTGCACCGACAGATCCATTGAAGAAATCTTGTTTTCTTCCTATTTTTTGGAGTAGTGTCCAGTGCCCACCCATATTCACCATGCTGCATGCCATTTCTTGTTTGCTTTACCCTGACCTAGAGCCTCTACTTGCGCCCATGCATGTTGTCTGGCTAATTAGCTTACTCTATCTGATTGATCACTAGTACTACCCCTTCTTTTATAAACACATCAATTGGACAAGCTATTGCAATAACTGAGTCAGCCGGGATTTGAAATATGAGGAGAATAGCATACTGTGAGGAAAATAGCTAATTTACTTTTGTGTTTGTTCTTTAGCTTACTTAATTCCAACGGTAAAAGGACAAGGAAAATTCACAAGATTGTAATGCAAAATGGATTTTTATGGCTGCCATGAGGACAATAATTTTGTGAAGTCACGAGATATCTTACTGCTCTGACCTATGAGCTAATTGCTTGTACTGTTCCTACTTGATCATTGTCTGGTACTAGTATGCAGATTTTTTTGTATCAAAGAACCAAGAAGCTTATTTTCTGACTCATTATATCTGGATCTGACTTATTATAAATAGTTGCTTTATAGAAAACTTTTAATCTAGTAAAATATATGCCCAACGAGATAGGTACGATTTATTAGATGACTTTAAATACCTATGAGTCGGATGTATGAGCTGAGTAACACATCGAGTCGGACATTACAAAAATAAAAAAAAGAAATGATCTGACATCTGACTTGAGCTGAGTCAGATTCGAATCCCGAATCAAATCCAAACAAACTAAGTGTAATTACGTACACACATGCGTAGCTTCATATTGCATGAATCGAAAAAAAAAATGTCCACATTACACCCCAAGTGGGTTGTAGCTAGGTGCTTTCTCCATCAAACAATCAATGCACTGATATTTTTCTCATGTTGTTCATCAAGTGCTTTCCAACAATCCAACTTAGAACTACTTCCAAAATTACATTCTACTCAACTAGCATCTCATTCTACATATGACTACAAACTTTATGCTTTTTAGACCTTGACACTACGCGTTATATCCATATCCATACAAATTCCATGCAACTAGCTAGCTCATTACATATATTCATTCATCACCAATTCCTAGCCACTACATTCCCACAGCTCTTTCAATGGCTTTTATCCTATCAAAAACATCAACATTTCTAGTAGTTCTCCTCTATGCTTCTTTCGTCTTTGCAACAACAACATTAGCAAAAACTTCTAAGTCTTTCACAATTTCGCCATCTCCATCTACACTTGATAATACTCATTTTTCATTGATAAAGTCTATTTGCGAACCTACACCATATCCAGATCTTTGTTTTAACTCATTAAAATTTTCAATCTCCATTAACATAAACCCAAATATCATTTCGCTTCTTCTTCCTATTCTTCAAACCGCAATTTCCGAAGCCGGGAAACTCACAAATGTTTTCACCAATGTTGTAAATAATGGCATTGTTGAAAACCAAATAGGTACACTTCAAGATTGTAGAGAGCTTCATCAGATTAGCATTTCTGCTCTACAAAAAACCGTTTCTCGTATGCAATCTTCAAAAACGCCCAATAAACGTCAATTAGCGGATGCTAATGCTTTTCTCAGTGCCGCTTTAACTAACAAAAATACTTGTTTAGAAGGTCTTGAATCTGCTAGTGGTCCATTAAAACCAGTTCTTGTCAATTCCATTACTGCTGCTTACAAACATGTTAGCAACTCTCTTTCAATTCTTTCCAAGCCTGATGGGAAATCCAAAGCTCAAGTACACGTGAAAACGAATAACCGTCGTCTATTGGATTTTCCAAACTGGCTATCGCGGAATTCCCGTCGGATTCTCGAGGATTCCGATACTGAATATGACCCAAGTGATATTATTACTGTGTCTAAAGATGGGACTGGAAATTTTAGTAGGATAAATGACGCTGTTGAGTTTGCACCAAGTAATAGGTTTGACAGAACCATCATTTATGTGAAAGAAGGGGTTTACCATGAAAATGTATTCATTCCGGCAGATAAAACTAATCTTGTTTTCTTAGGAGATGGAGCTGATGTCACTGTCATTTCCGGGAAGAGAAGTGTTGCTGGTGGATTTACTACATTTAGATCTGCAACATTTGGTAAGTACTTACATGTGTTGCAAAGTTTTATATATTGAGATATTTCTCTGGTCACCTGGCTAAATTTTACCTTCTTTTCAGCGGTAGCCGGTGATGGTTTTTTAGCACGAGATATAACTTTTGAAAACACGGCTGGACCAGAAAAACATCAAGCTGTTGCGTTGAGAATTAACGCGGATTTAGCCGCGGTTTACCATTGCAACATCAATGGTTACCAAGATACATTGTATGCACATTCGTATAGACAATTCTACACCGAATGCAACATCTCAGGAACAGTTGATTTCATTTTCGGAAATGCAGCTGTTGTTTTTCAAGCATGTAATATTATAGCAAGATTACCGATGGATCGCCAATTCAACGCCTTAACAGCTTCAGGTAGGGATAGTCCCGATGAGAACACTGGGATTTCAATACAAAATTGCTCCATCTTAGCTTCTGAAGATTTGTTGGGGAGTAATAGAACTGTTAAAAGTTACTTAGGAAGGCCATGGAAGTTATATGCAACAACTGTGGTTATGGAGTCGTACATTGATGACTTGATTCATCCTCTAGGTTGGAGAGAATGGGCAGATGACTTAAGTGTGGATACATTGTATTATGGTGAATATGATAACACCGGACCGGGGTCAGGAACTGATAACCGTGTTACATGGCCGGGGTATAAAGTTATGGATTATGATGATGCATTAAACTTCACGGTCTCGGAGCTAATTACAGGAGACGAATGGCTGGAATCAACTGAATTTCCTTATCAAAATGGGATTTGAAAAAAAATAAAAATAAATAAATAACTTGAGCTACTTATACATGGGACAATTTCGCATAGCTAGTCCCTAGTTTTTATGATTGAAGTACTGTAGCCTGCAGGTATGATTTCTATAACTAAGATAACATCGATTTGCAAGTGTTAATAAGAATGACCTTAAGTTTTTTGCTCATAATTCATAATTTACATATAAACATTTGCAGGAAAATTTGCAAGGATCCAAAAACTTGATGCAAAAAAAAAAAGAAGCAATTTTCTGCATGTGCCCGTTGTGAAACCATATCTTACAACAAAAAGTAAGCAAGGGCTAGCTTAGCACTAAGAGCTGCGAACCCTTAAAAAAAAACTTACTAATTTCATCCAAAGACTTCACTACTGATTAGCAACATAGACAATTAGTAAGTTATTTTCACATACTCAAACGGCGATTCTATTTAGCTCCCTACAATATAAATCCCATATCTGCATAATGGTGGAGGTGAATAGAGAGGTCAATAGCATTTTTCGACATTAAAACCCCAGCACCATACACTTACGCAAGAAACCGTTTTGTTCTAGGTCTCAACTGTGTGGGACTTAGTATTTCATCTTCATGATTATCATTTCTAGTGACATAAGAGTTTGCAGAGTCTCCTTTTTCAAATATTAACCCGAAAAAATGCATAGAAGTAGTCGAGCGCACCTCGAATGTAACTACGGAAAAACCATAGTCCCACCCAATTCATTATTTCCTTGTTCTTGACTCATTTCACCATTAAATCCATAGAACAATTTCTAGACCTAATTTCTTTGGATACTAAAATGATGATTTAAAGTGCTAAAAGTATAAAAGAGACACATGATTTTACATGGTTCGATCCATAATGGGATCTACATCCATGGTTCTTCACTATGATTAATTGATTTATAAGGTGAGACTCCATTAATAAGTTTTTGGAGCTCTTCTAGATCTAGTTTTTGGAAGAAGATGAAGTTTGACCAAGTAAAAATCTGATCCCTTTCTCTCTCTTAGATATTTTCTTAAGTACTAGAGAGTATAAATGAATTTACAAAAATGTCTTTTACATATAAATTAAAGAAACTAAGCTAAGATACTATGTGCCTAATTTTAGAGATGCTAAGTTACTCCTTCTTTCATATGGCGCCACGCGTCGAGTGTGGTTTTTGGTATCCACATTCAAGAAATTATTTTAGATTAAATTGATACTTATAATTAACACCTTGCTAACAAGAAAGTTTTAAATTATAAAGTCTCTGTTGTTGTCGTCCTAGCTGATTTGTTTAAGTTATAAGTTTTTGGCATACCGAAAAAAGATACCTTTATTTTTCCCCTCAAAGGGCAACTTGATGTCGACCTGAGAAGCACTGACACGGACACGACATGACGTGGAAACAAGGATGGGCAAAAATTCAAAATCATCAGGACGCGGACAAGTTTATATATATTAATTAAACAATTTTTATATACGAAGATCATAGTGTTATTAATCACGTAAATACATTAAACAAACTCAATTTTATGTCATTAGATTAGCCCATCGGGAAAAAATTAAACAAACTCAATTTTATGTCATTAGATTAGCCCATCGGGAAAAACAAACTCAATTTTATACTCTTTTTCCTAACATACTAGATTACCCAATTAGTAAAATGAAAATGAAGTACAGATTTTTACACACGTGTCGTGTCGGTGCTTCGTCCGATATATAATGCATTACAAATGTATGATCATTATGCGTCAATCCATAGTACATTATCATCCATAAGAAGAACCTCATCTTAGTGTCTTCTGAAAACACCAACATGGACACACTACACGTGCGTCGTGTCGGTGCTTCATGGGACATACAATTCATTACAAACGTAGGATCAATATGTTTCAATTCATAGTACATTATCATCATCCATAAGGAGAATCTCATCTTAGTGTCTTCTGAAAACACCACCATTCACACAACAAAGGAGATAATAATAGTAGCGTGATTTCATTGTGTCTTCTGAAAACACCACCATTCACACAACAGAGGAGATAATAATATAGCAGCGTGATTTCATTTAAGCTAGCATGAAGATTTTTCCTTACGATTTCCTTCTACTTGTCCCGCTTATTCTCGTTCCTCTATATTTTCTCACTGCAATCAAAAACAGAAAGAACGGAGATCAAGCAAAACCCAACTTCCCACCTGGTCCTCTGAAGCTTCCAATCATTGGTAACTTACATCAACTCATAAAACAACCTCATCATCAAGCACTGTCACAACTATCTAACCCATACGGTCCAATCATGTTTCTACAATATGGTCGTGTACCTACAGTCGTAATCTCCTGAAGCTGCCGAACAAGTCCTCAAAACACTTGATACTAGTTTTGTAGTAGAATTCAACTTGCTGGAGGAAAACGTCTTTCATATAATTACATAGATATGGCTTTAGCACCTTATGGAGAGTATTGGAGAGAGATTCGAAAAATATGTGTACTTGAACTCTGTAGTAGGAAAAGGGTGCAATCTTTTAAGGTGGTCATGGCAGAGGAAATTGGTGTTTTGATTGATTCGATATCATCTTCTTCTTCAAATACAACTTCAGTTAACGCTTTGGAGAAGTTAACAAGCTTTGCACATAAAACTATCTGTAGATTTGCTTTTGGTAGCGCAACCGGTCAAAGTAGCAATAGATTTGATAATGGAAGACTTGCAGAAATTCTTTATGAAGTCTCCGTAGTGACTGGTTTATCCGCATCGGACTTCTTTCCAAAGATAAGTTGGATTATTGATAGGGTCACTGGAATTCATAGTAAAACCGAAAAATGCTTTCATGATGTGGACGATTTCTTACAACAAATCATAGACGAACATGAAAACCCGGAGCGAGTGAAACCGGAGCACGAAGATATCATAGACATTTTTCTGAAACTAAAGAACGCTGAAACAAGTACCATTCGTCTCACTAACGACCATATCAAAGCAGTTCTCGTGGTAATCTCTTTTTCCCGTTCTCTCTAATTAATTAGGTCAGCAGTCTTTTTTCCAAAGGTTGAGTAAAGATTTTAAGAGAAACAACAAACTCTAGCTGTTTAACATCTCTGCCTATCCCAGTTTTAGAAATTAAGAAAACAACTCTACCAGTTTTAGAATAAACTTATGATTCGTATATACCAATTGATATTTATGATATTTTGATTAATAATTATCAGAATTTATATCTTGGTGGAGTAGACTCACCAGCAGTAATAATGAATTGGGCCATGATAGAACTGGTTAAAAATCCCAAAGCAATGAAGAAAGTTCAGGAAGAGATCAGAAGGTAGGTAGGTTCAAAAGGAAAGGTAGAAGAACCGGACCTTGATAATTTCCTATACTTAAAAATGGTAGTTAAAGAAACTATGGGGTTGCATCCAATAGCTTCATTCCTTTTAAGAGAAACCATGAAACACAGCAAAATTGGTTGTTTCGACATATATCCCAAGACATGGGTGTTAATAAATACATAGGCGATGGGAAGAAATCCAGAGTATTGGCAAAATCCAGAAGAATTCTTACCAGAGAGGTTTAAGGACAGCTCCATTGATTTTGGTGGAGATCAAAGTTTTGAATACACGCCTTTTGGAGGAGGTCGAAGGGTTTGTCCTGCAATTAATATGTCAATTGTGTTAGTAGAGTTTGTCCTTGCCAATGTATTGTGTACTTTCAATTGGGAATTGCCAGAAGGATTGACGAGGGAAGACTTGAACAAGGAGGAGTTTGCAGGCTTAAGGAGTAGATATCCACTTGAGCTTGTGCCCATCAAGCATGTGGTTAGGAAATCTAATTAAAAGAAAATAAAATATTGTATGACTGTGTGCCAAGTGTATACTGCGCGATATTCCATGGGAAATGGTGTGCTGAATGTATAACCGATGTGTGATTTGTGTGCTAAATGTAAAATGCATGATATTGCATGGGTAATTGTTTGCTAAATGCAGTATAAACTCTATAAATTAATGTTGAGGAAGACTCTTCATGATGGAAAGCTAGCATGCCCTTGTTTTTGTACGAACAACCCGCCACCTACAGCCAGCGCGAACTTATTATCATTCATCATGGATGAGTGATCAAGGTTTGTTCGACTAGTTTTTTTCTTCTTTTTTTTTGGACAAAGGTTGTTCGACTAGTTAGTAATTAATCAGTATTGCTAGGTGTTGCTGTTATTTTGTTTTCTAGTGAATTTAATTAGCTGTGGCTCACTAAGATCCTCGACTAATACGTATAAGTTCGATGAATCCAATTGAATAAAAGAGCTGATCAGGATTCAGAAGTGCATTTCTGTTTCTGTTCCTCTGTGTTTGTGTTTGTGTTTGCATTTTGCTTTTGTAAGGCAAGGATGACTGGATGGGTATCCTGTGTACTTAGTAGTATGTACCATTTGCAAAAGGAAAAAATATTTTACACCAATAGTTTGTTTTAACTAATCCATTTAAATTATGATTAACTGCAACAATCCTCTCCTAAAAAGCGTCGGTTCCATATGGAAATCCATATGTAAAAAAGGGGACAATTTTATATATTTGGAAATCTATCGAGGAGTTCGATATAACAAATACCAATTCTACTATTTCTCGAAGTTTTAATCTTCAACCTCCCTAATAATCTTATTCAGCAGCTGATTACTATTGAGAGAAAGTTTTTCTGGGATTACAATAATAATAGAGGATCTAATCCTATAGCTTGGATTAATGTTTGCAGACCTATGAATTTAGGTGGTCTTGCTTTCAGGGACCTAGAGAAGCTCAATTTGTCCTTTCTTACAAAACTTGCATGGAGAATATGCAGTGATTCTAGCAACTGAGTGTCTCAAGTGTTGGGTAGCAAATACTTTAAAGGTGGAGACTTAATTCATCAACATATCACAGTTAAGAACCGTTCTTATACTTGGAACGAAATTGCAAAAGGTATCGAGATTGTGAAGCAAAACTACTTCATGGAGATAAATAATGGGAAGAAAACTAAAATTTGGAGAGATAGATGGATTCCTGGCATGACTAATCCACCTTCACCTATTAATGAACTCTACAGGTTTTATGAAGAAGTTGCTGAATTATATTTATGTGTTTTTAATCCAGAAAATGGGCTATTTGGCCAAAAAGATACTTTTGTCGGTTCAGATGGAAGGGTAAACTTTTTTCCTGGGTGAAATGGACGGGAGATATTTAAAAGTGTAACTGACAGAAACACCCTTTATCTATTTTCTCTCCGCCATATCAAAAATCCGATCTATTTCTCCCCATTCTGTTTTCTCAACCACAATCATCTTGTTGCAAATGCTGAAATTAGTTTCTCCACCGTCTTCATCATCTTTATCCATCATTTTCATTGTCTTTTTCCACCGTCTACATCAACAATATCATCATCTTTGTCCACTTTTTACATTAACAATATCAGCATAGTTGAAATTGAAGACTTCATTGTTGAAATTGGCTTTTCTCCGTTTGCAAACACCATCTCGAGCATCCTAATTAGGGTTTGAACAGATCAATTTCACAAAATGTCACCTAGAACTCGTAAGTTCCCAAACCCTAACTCTATTTTGAAGCTGGTTTGCATCTTGTTGTTGTATCTGTATTGGATGAAACTAGTTTTCAAAATTGCATGCTTAAACTTTTGAATGGTTGAAGTACCTGGGTGTAACTTGATTATTTTTATTTATTTTTATCATAAATTAGGTTGTTGTTGTAATGCATCTGTGTTGGAGGAAACTCATATTGTTTTGTTGTATTGATGGTTAGCTGTATTGGATGAACCTATATTTGAGGTCACCTGTATTGGATGAAACTGGTTTGCATCTGGTTGTTATAATAATGATGTAACTGGTTATCTGTATTACATGAAGAGATGAAACTCGTCTAGTGCCAAATGCACAATGGTTTTAGGTCATCAAACTGATATGTAGAAACTGGGTTTCATCTAGCTCTAATATATGATGTAACTGGTTTCATCTAGCTTTAAAGATATGATGTAATTGATTTTCATCTAGCTTTAAAATAGGATTTAACTGGTTTCAATTTAAATTGTTGCAGGAAGCAATGGGGATATTGAGTTGGAAGCAAAGGATAAGAAAATCTTGGAAAGAAGAAACAAATAGAATTGTCTATAGTTTCAAGATGGAAAAGAGGTATTGTGTAGCGGACCAGAAATTTTTTGCTTCCTGCGGGTCGGGTTAGGACCCGCTTGGAGAGCTCCGACTCTCTGATACGCCACTCGAGAAAGAAGACTTTCAAATTTTTCAGACCAATTCCATTTTACCAATCAAATGTTCACCGATTCATGCCAAACTGCTTTTTGAGCAGGCAAACTCTTGTGCAAGTGATAAGTGACTATCATCTCCAAGCAAAACACCAATTTTCAGAGACTCATATTCTGCTGAACAAAAACCTCGTTTAAGGGTCATGTATATATCATAATTGTCAGGGTAGTTCTGGATACCAGCCACCACCGGCCAGTGCCAATGGTCTTCCAGGTAGCCAGCGAGGTGGTGGGGTGCCCCAGTGGGCCTGACACTGTATCAGACGGGTGAGGGATGGTCAGTACCAATTTCAGGGTAGTTCTGGATACCAGCCACCATCCGCCAGTGCCAATGGTCTTCCGGGTAGCTACCCGTAGGTGGGGTTCCCCAGTGGGCCTGACAAGGGTTGCCACTTAGGCTTAACAATCTCACAATCCAGATGGTTTATCCACCGGTGTTGGGGGTGCCACCAATTGTGGCCTAGTAGATGTTATGAACTGCCCTGTAGTAACCATCCCTCGTTAGATGACATGAATTTCCTTTAAACGACAACAACCATCTCCTCTCAGATGATATGAATTACCATGTATGATAAAAACCATTGCTTAACTCATGACCTGAGACTAGGGCTGCACATGGGCGGGTATGGGCGGGTATAAGCTAAAACCAACCTCGCACCCACATACTGCGGGTTTTTTTTTTCATAACCAACCCCGCACCCACAAACAGCGGGCGGGTTTTGTTACCCGCCCGCTACGGGTTGGGCGGGTATGGGTTTAAACGGGTTTAAACCCGCTTTATATTCAAGTATTTAGAGTAACTTCTATTCTCCTTAATTAAGTGAGAAAAAAAAAACAAAACCCCCAAAATATTCATATCTAGGAAGTTCACAGATGAATATTAAGTGTTGAATCTGTTGATTTTTCGATTGTTGTCGATTTCTGGTGAAGATTCGAAGTTGTTGTTGTCGATTTCTGGTGAAGATTTCTGGTAATTGTCGTTCGTAGGTGAAGAAGAAGAACTGAGGAGGAATAAGAGGAGAGGACGAATAGAAAGAAGAGTGTAGAAAGTGAATGAGGGTTATCAGTTATCATATCTACTAGTATTAGGGTTTCATAATGGACGACTAGGATTAGTTTTATCTAATGGTATATAATCTGCGGGTTTTTTGGGCGGGTATGGGCGGGTATTAGCTTAATCCAACCTCGCACCCACAGACATCGGGTTTTTTTTCTCATAACCAACCCCGCACCCACAACGGGCGGGTATGGATTAAAAACCCACGGACTTAGCGGGTACGAGTGGGTTTGGGTATCGTGGGCGGGTCTTGTGCAGCCCTACCTGAGACAGATGATATGAATTACCTCGACCGGTAATAACCATCTCTTGTCTCATAGGCTGTACAATCACCAGATGGTATGATTTACCTTGGATGGTAGTAATCATCTCTCACTAGGTAGCGTGAACAGCCAATGCTGCAACTACCTCTAACAAACATTATATAATCTGTCAGGGCTGCAATCATCTCTGAATAGATGGTATGAACTTCCAAGCAGCAGCCAACACTTCAGATGATATGAACAACCTTGCGTAGTTGTGCTGAACCGCATAGCGGCTGCCTACGTACCCTCTCCGTTGCTCGAAGGGATCAAACACGACCGTAGTTCGTCATTTTTGATTTAGATAGTATGAACTACCAACGATAGCAACTATCTCTTTTCAACTATCATGTAAACCGACTCCATTTAGCACTTTATCATCTAATAAGATATTCCACAGTTCCCGCACTGTCAACTTCTTGATAAGAAAATCAAGTTATGATAAATACAAATTACACTAACACTTCCAAACTTGGCTCCAGGGGAAATTATTAAGGAATGAAAATCAATTGGTAGCACAAACAAACAAACACAAAGAGATAGGGTGACAACATAAATATTTTTGTCTTCAAAGGCAATGCATCTTGCTTTGGTTCTTAAGAGGACATTACCTGTTGATGCAAAATGGAGGGATAACTTATAAAACATAATTCAATCAAGAGCGACTTCCTATTAACTTTCCCATTTAAGAAAGAAAAAGAAAAGATAGTCAACTCAAAACAATATCTTAAGTTTTGATACAATAGGAAATAGATGGGAAAATGATAGCAAAGCTCCGCGCGTGAACACACCCAACATAATTTCTATGTGAATACTGGCTGAAAATCCATTGTTTCTGTACTATGAAGTTAAAACAAATAATTTCATTTCCCTTTTTTCTTTTTAATTTCAAAGCCAAACACTTCACGAACCCAAAATGAATCATTCCATAAATATCAAGAGAGTGGTTTTTGAAACCAAGTTGAAAATTCTGAAAATGACATACTAACAAGACGTAACAAATATATACACCGTGTGTGTAACCCTCAAGCCATTGATGAGAAGCACTATTTAAGCACCACATACGAGAGGTAAGCTCCGTATGAGAACCGAAGCAAAAACCATTAACAAAACCGAATGTAAACGTCACATTGATCTATTTCCCTTGTCTAGCATATAGGGACTAAATGTAACAAAATTAACTTCAGACTTTGTCAATGACTTAAAGAAATTTGAATATAAACTATTATAATTGTTGTACATAAAGAACCGACATTCGTCTAAATACAAAGGCTAACTCAAGCTCTCACTACATATAAAAGAAAGGCAAGATGGAGGTGTGTACTGGAGCCTCAACAATACCAGCAAGAAAATGTCGTATAGTCATATCGCTATGGAAGTGGTAAAACTCCAAAAATCCATATGCTACTGGAGTGTTGTATGTTTAGTCTAAAACATAATGTTCTACAATTCCACTGCTGGCGTACCAAAAATCTATACTTTCACCAATTAATTATTTCACCAATTAATTAGCATCGGGCTCATTTAGTGCACACACTAAAGTAATCACTCATCATACCAACTTGTACAATTGGTTCTATGTAATAAAGGCTCCATAATGGAATTCTTGATGCTCACTGTTTGCTATTTGGTTTCAACCAATGGGTCAAGTACAGTCCAAGTAGACAGTAAGTATGCACAATTAACATGATAACTGCATTGCCATCACTGTCAATGATACAGGCATAAACCATACACCATTTGCAGTTTCAATATTCTACAAATACTACAATGGCTAGTCATTGCACATACAATTTAATGCAGATTATGAATTCCTATTGGCCTGTGTTGCAACAATGTGTTGCAACAATGTGTTGCAACAATATGTTGCAACAATACGTCAATACTTCTTTTTTTTGGCGTATCAATACGTATTGTATGGATATGTGTATCCAATACGTCCAATACGGCCAATACCAACTGTATAATCCTTTTTTTCAATTAAAATACCAAAAGTTGGATAAGAAGCAAAAGCTGTCCATATATTTCTTTAATACTAATAAAAGTTAGATATTTATCACCAGCTGTCATCACCCCCTCCGGTCAATACTTATCCCAAACTTTCTCCTCCTCCTCTTAATCTCAACACTTATCTGATTACCTCTAACTCTGATTACCTCTAACTCTCTCTGTTTTATCTCCTCCAAAACCAGTAGAATACCCAAACCCTATTTATCCCAGATACTGATATACAACTATGAGCAAGAAAAGAAAAGACGCAAATCTCAACACCCCCCTTTGGAATTATGTTGAAAAACAAGGAAAAAGTGACGAAGGTGGTGGAAACAATAAAATCCAGTGCACAATATGTAACTATATATTCTTTGGTTCTTATACTCGCGTGAAAGCCCATCTTCTTCGTATAGAAGGATAAGTGGTGATTCAGAACAAGTGGTGATTCAGAGGACATTTGAGCTACAGGTCTGAAACTATAGCTACATTTCAGTGAGACCAAAAAGATAAGTGGACAGTTGAAGTTTATGCAGTGATTTTTTGACTTTTTGTACTGCCTATACAACTATGCATGTATTTTGCTAAGTTTACTAACTTATATATGTTTTGATCATGCAAACAGATGTATGTATTTTGTTATGTTTCTATCTCATATATGATATATATATATATATTTTAAGACTACAGATTAATATTGAGTATTCCGTATCGCCGTATTACCATTTTTTTGTTGGTGTATCCTAGTAACGTATTGGTATCCTGTATCGGATACCGTATCCGTATCGTTGCAACACAGCTATTGGCATAACTGTAGAAAGTCCTCTACTTGGGGTACTTACCATAATCCATTTTCTTTGAAATTTTTACCGATTAATCATCACAAATATGGGTTCCTCATATAAGAAAATCAGAGAAATTCAAGTAGTCTAGGTACCTCATTTTAATCTCCAAACCTCTGCCGGGGCTGTACAAATTCTGTAGTACCATTCCCTGTAATGCAGCAGTTTCTGCCACTTTCGCAAGTCTGATCATCCTGAACTTTTAGTCGAGTCTTCCTGACATATTTAAGAATAACATATCCAAAATTCACTGAGTTCTAACGGCTGGATTTCATTTTATGGTACCAACAGTTCATATGTTCTAAATGTCAGAAAAACAGATTCGGGATTCATATGCTAAGGCTTCATCCTGTAGACTAAGTTTCCATGTAAAACAATCATTGGAACTCAAGTATCAACAACAATAAATGATGGATATAATGTAAATTGCATTCCTTATTACTTCACCCATCTACCGATCATAAATACTGTAGCTACTGATACGGGACACAAGGTAAATTCTCAACAAACAAAGGCAGAGTGTACATCCATTTAAATACCCGACCAGGGAATACATGAGCAGAAGTTACAAGATTGATTTTATACAAACAACCGCATATTATTTCAAGAGAATATAAGTTAACCCTTATCTAACAATTCAAAAAAATTAGTCCCATAGATGCAAGGGATTTACAAGTAAAAAGAGTGAGTGAGCAAATATCTTTATACAACATCCATGTGGTGAAACTACACAAACCAATTGAATCATTAACCATTATAAACAGATTTTGGGGGAAAGCCCCAAGTTTCATAAGAACCCTAATTTTCTGTTTTTCAACAGTTTCAATTCAAGGAAGGATCTATATTTAAATACCAAATCAAACATGCATCTAGTATCACATACAAACCCCCCAACTAATAGGAATCAATTTGCCCATTTGAATAACAAAAAAAAAGAGCAATAGAATCAAAAAAAAAATCCAAATTGAAAACAGGGAGAAGAAATCCCCATCAATCCTTTAACATGCCAACATTAACAACATCAACCACTTCACGTATTCTCATCTCCACCAAGAACATTCACGAACAAATTCTGTCAAACAGGGAGAAGGAAGAAGAGAAAAAAAAGGAAGAAGAAGAACAAGAAGAAGATGATCTCCCCAAAACAAAATTCTTTGTGTGTTTTAAACCGAACACAATTTGCATGACTTCACCCTAAGCCATGTGTTGAAAATTAAGGCAAGGTGAAGACATGTGTCTTGCTGAATACATAGCTATTTGGGCACCCGGGGTTTAGATTTAGGCATACATTTCTGATTTGGCACTAGAATTTCTTATTAAGAAACGCACAAGTATGAAGAGGCACTCAACCATTAGAGTTTTAGGCATTATAAATGTAGAACTTAACTAACGTGTATAGTTAAACCCAAGAAAGGTTTCAGTCTCTTACATCATTAACCTCGAAAAAAAAAAGAACTTTGTCCTCAAAGTTCAAAATAAAACTTAGAAGTAAGGAAGGTTACCTGTAATCACAATGTAATAAAATCCTGACGAGTCCCAAACTCACAGTCCCGAATGAACCGGAACTGCTCTGATACCAAACTGTAGCGGACCAGAATTTTTTTGCTTCCTGCGGGTCGGGTTAGGACCCGCTTGGAGAGCTCCGACTCTCTGATACGCCACTCGAGAAAGAAGACTTTCAAATTTTTCAGACCAATTCGATTTTACCAAGCAAATGTTCACCGATTCATGCCAAACTGCTTTTTGAGCAGGTAAACTCTTGTGCAAGTGATAATTGACTATCATCTCAAAGCAAAACACCAAGGTTCAGAGACTGAGATTCTGCTGAACAAAAACCTCGTTTAAGGGTCATGTATATATCAGAATTGTCAGGGTAGTTTTGGATACTAGCCACCACCGGCCAGTGCCAATGGTCTTCCAGGTAGCCACCGAGGTGGTGGGGTGCCCCAGTGGGTCTGACAACACACACCGTATCAGACGGGTGAGGGATGGCCAGTGCCAATGTCAGGGTAGTTCTGGATACCAGTGGCGCTGGTGAAATATGCATGAGATGGTGAAGTTTTGAAGTGGGTGCTATAATGGCATGACTTATAGATTGCAGGTTTGCTCGATTTGTGGAGTTTGCAAGGGAGTTACAGAATGATTTAAAGAGAATCAACTGATTCTGGTATTGTTTGTTCATGGGGTGTAGTTTAAGGAAGAATATGATTACAAAATGAGTTGACCTTGTATATGGAATACTCAATAATGAAAGTAGGTGATGGAAGTTGAACAAGGACTAACAATGCAGTTTCATTTCAGTTTTTTAGCAATAAGTCGCAATAAGAAAATATTAATGTAAATTAAGTTTAAGTTTTTTGTTTGTAAAACTTTATCTTTGCATGCGTTTATAAACCTGGATTCATCCATGGATGTATATTTTTTAATTGCATGTCAATTAATATGAAAAATTTACTTAAATTAATTATAACTTGTTGATATTTCATACAATCTAGTCTGAATATGCAGGATGAAAGCCAGATGCATCTTGACAAAAAAATATATTTTTTTTTGAATATGCCAAGATTTTTTTTTCTTCAGAATGTCCAAGATAAAAAAAAATGTTGAAATGATCAGGATGCAATTGGTTTCATCTTGTCCAAAAATTTGGGTTTTTCAAAATATGCAGGATGAAAACAGTTTCACCCTGATTTAATCTGTGTTGTTCCTGAACTCATTCAAGTTTTACCATAAAAAAAAATGAAGAGCATCTACGGTTGAACATGAGTCAGTAGAATGCATAACTATGGAAAGAATTTGAAAATTCAAAGCATCTGCAAGAATTATATGAATAAAGTCAATGTTATTATTCAGTTGAATACATAAAAAAACAAAACATGAAAATCTAATGAGTATTGAGTAATATAAGATGAACCTGGATTCATCTATGCTAAATCATCACATGAAAAAACACAGTTCACAAATAATTGAATTAGATTATTAACTGAACTTAAAAACACATCATCTGAAAGCTAATTCGATACGATTAATATTGAAATCAGAAACTCATAGAAGATCAAGAGTAAAAATCCAAAGTTAATAAAAATTAAAACACATCATCAATAGCTAATGAAACTTCAATTCTTCTTCAACCCGAAGCTTATACCAGCGGAACCCATTTTCAGGCACACATCGAGAGCCTAGTCTTCTCATCACCGTCGACTTCCATTTCGATCAAATATCATATCCAAACTTGAAAGAAAATCTGTAATTTTCTATTGAATAATGACAATGGAGGACATAAAGATTAAAAAAGCATGTTCTTCCAATTAATAGAATTTGTTTTACAAACTTAAAACAAAATCGGAATAATCTTTTTTGAATATTTTCAAAAGATGCTTGGTAATTTTTCATCGAGAATCTGTTTGAGGACGAAGAAGCTTGTTCTTCTTTGGATCGTAAGTCTTTTTCACCCAAAATTAAAGAAGACATGGACATATTGGTCAATTACAGTTAATTAATAAACAAAATTGTGGGTGAAATATCCAAAATGGATAATTGAAAAGTATTTTTTTTTATTCCCGTCCATTTAAACAGTATCAAAATGTACAAGTCTGTCTCACCTAGGAATTGTTGATTTTGGTCTTTTTAACCAATTTTGTGTTTTTAATCAATGGAACATTGCTCTGTTGAACACATTATTTGATGTTGATACTTCCTTAAAAATTCAGTCTCTATTTATAGACTGTAGCATGGAAGATGTAATGTTATGGATGCCTTCAAAAGATGGTAAATTCTCTGTTAAAAGCACCTACAAGTTGTTAACTTACAACAACAAAGAAGTGCAAGTTAATGGAGTTATTGTCAATTCAATAGTATGGAAAGCATTATGGAGTTGCCAGGCTTCTCAGAGAATCAAGTTATTCACTTGGACGTGCATTAGAGGAATTAATTCTACAAAAAGTAAGAGAGCTCTATACAATTCAGAATTGGATACTCATTATGATACATGTGGTCAAGGTGTTGAAGACATGGAACATATTATCTTTTAATATAGGCATGTCAGGGAAGTTTGATGAGGTATAAACATTAATATTGATGTCGTAAGAGATAACTGCAACTCAGTGTCAGAATGGGTCATCAGCTGGTTTTCTTCAGTTGATTCTGATCAAAAACCTAGATGGTTACTCTCCCTTATGATTGGAATTTGGATATTGTGGAAGGATAGGTGTGATGTTGTATTTCAGGGAGCATCTCTAAACCCTCATACAATTGTGCATAAAATCCATTATCATTTAGCTTCTCATATGCACTGCATGGATCCAACATAGTCTATAGTACATAGTTCTAGCAACAATAAATCTCAGTGGAAACCTCCTATTACATGTGTTACTAAATTTAATGTTGATGGTTCTTTTGATCATGATACTAATCAGTTTGATACCGTCATTGTGTTGCATGATCATACAGGTACATGTGTTGGAAACAAAGGGAGCAGTGGAGATGGAGCATTGAACCCAGAGGCAGCGGAGTGCATGACAGTAAGGGAAGCTTTATCTTGGGCTAAGGAAATGAAGCACTCACGTATTCAAATTGAAGAAGATGCAAAGTTAGTTATTGATTCCATTAATGGGAACATTTTACTCATTCAATGGAATAGGAATTTAATAAAAGAGCTCAAACACCTAATCTATAGTTTTTCGATTTGTGAGTTTATTTATGTAAGTCGAGATGATAATAAATTTGCTGATGTCATTGCTTAGAATGTTAGGCAAACAACAATGCCACTTGAATCCTCTGGAAACTTTGAACCAGCTATTTGTGGTCTTCTGGCAGAGGACCACAACTTTAGTTGTTATTAATAAAATTTTCTTTCTATCAAAAAAAAAATAAAATCTACAAGGCATCGGTAATGAAAGTCCATATTAAAAAATAAACATCATTAATTATATAGTTTATTTTACAGAATGAACCCGTAATATTAGTTTATTTTTATACTTCATTAATTTTGTAGAATAAACTTGTAATGATAGTTCAATTTTATAGAATGAACTCGTAATGGTATTTAATTCTTGTAGTTCATTCTAATAGTTAATTTCATAAAATGAACCCTCAATGTTAGTTCATTATAGTAGCTCATTTTGTAAAATAAAACTAGTAATGGTAGTTTATTTTTATATAATGATGTCGTAATAATAATTTATTCTAATAGTTAATTTACAAAATGAAACTAGTAATGGTATTCATTTTTGTATAATGATCTTGCAGAATGAACTCTCAGCGATAGTTTATATTCAAAAATGAACGCATAATTTCTTTTGTATAATGAACTCATAATGATCTAGAATATAAAGCATAGTTTGGCCAAGTTTGCCTAGATAAAGAGAGGTCCAGATTTGTCCAGGGAAAAGATAAATCCATGGAGGTGGATTGTTCAACTAACCATTATAAATATTGTATTGATTAGTGTCCCATTAATTTCTCATGATGAATGATTAATTATTTTTTCATTATAAATGTCTCCTAAATTAATCTAATAAATACATATTTTATTAATAAATAATTTTACTAAAAATTATATTAATGGTGGTAGCGAAAGAAGCAGTGGGTGGTGGAAACAATAGCAGGTGTTTGTGAATAGCAGAGGTGGAAGAAGTAGTGGATGTGGTTGATTTTTACGGTGGTTGATGTTGGTGAATAGTAGTAGACAATAATAGTTTTGTGTCTTTACTAAACGGCCAACATTGTATTGTCATATATGTAGTTTGTTGTTTTTAGCACGACTTGTAAGGACAAAAACCAATATTTCGATGAGGATACTAAATCATATATACAATATAATCATAGCCGCCGGATCACCCAAATGGGATCCCTGCTATTTATGGTACCCGATCGAATAAATCATAGTTTTTAATATTAACATAAAATTGATTATATTACAATATGAAAGAGAATACAAAAAGAAAAAATAATAGAAAAAACTAATTGACGACTTAAGTTTATTCAATCTAAACTTTATACATGACATTCGTGATTAAAAATTAAAAGTACGCCCAGCTGTGGTGGTGGTGGTGTAGTATCAGGTGATTTTGTGATGGTGGGGGGAGTTGGTGAGTAGTAATTTATTCTGTTAATTATGTGTAGCCAAAAATCGGTTAACATTATAAAGAAAAGAAGATGTGGTTGATCGTCTTAAGGATAAAATAAACTCGGTGAAAATACGTGACAATTAAAAAAACACTTGAATGTCACGTTGTATAAAAAAACCGCAAACGGACGTTACAAGTCAAAATCCATACACAATAAAACAACTTCTTATTGAGTCGTATTGTTACAGCACGGGTTATATCCTATCTAGGTGATCTTTCGTTTCCTTTTTCTTTGTTCTGTAATATAAAACAAAGTTTGGTTAAGTTAGTCTAAAGGACGATCTTCATTTTCACTCCCAATTGATAAATCCAAGGTTGTGGTCAATCCCATGAATACACGTTTTAATTTAACTGAGAAATAATACATTAAGTATTTTCTTTTCCCCATCTCAAAAGTCAAAAGCAAAGCGGAGAAATCTGATCGACTTCAAAAAAAAAAACTACCTTCCCATAAACCTAAAAAATTGATTCTCTCAATCACAACCGGTAGGAGAAGTGGATTACAAAACCATAGTTCTCCACTTTTAAGCAAACTAACTCAGTAAATTTGAGAAGGAGAGATATACTATAGAAAAAGAAAAGAGCTTAAATCCAAGAACATGTCATCCTCTCAATCTTCTTTCCATAATGAGTTGGTATCATCCTCGAAAAATTTGATATCTGCATTAATTTATCAATTGTTTTGAGAAGGAGAGATATATTATAGAAAAAGAAAAGAACTTAAATCCAAGAACATGTCATCCTCTCAATCTTCTTTCCTTAATGATTTGGTATCATCCTCGAAAATTTTGATATCTGCATTAATTTATCAATTGTTTTTGCTATCGTCCTTAAAATTTGTTTAGGGAGAAGATAAGTCAATGGTTGTTTGCGTAAGTGACGTTTATGATTGAAATTTAGAAATTTAGAAATTTGATATCTGCATTAATTTATCAATTGTTTTTGCTATCGTCCTTAAAATTTGTTTAGGGAGAAGATAAGTCAATGGTTTTTTGCGTAAGTGACGTTTATTTGTATCTTAATATGTGTACATCATTATTGTCTCACTAAATTCTCATGATAAATATTTTATTAATCCCTCATAATAAATGTCTTATTACTTATTTTAATAAATATACAACTCTCATTAAATAGATAACAACTTCGTTGATAATTACATCAATAGTTACTGGGGACGGTCAGGATGCTGTTTGTGAGTGATGGTGCATGGAGCCGATGGCGGTAGTGATGCTGATGGAAAAGATAGTGGTAATTCTGGTGGTGGTACTGCAGTTGATCAATGTGGTAGTGCACAATGTTTATTCAGTATCATTATGATACAAATAACATTATATTATGGAAATTGTGCTTGATTTTGTATTGTTAAAATAAGCTCAATTATAATAATACAAAAGAGAAAAAAAATCAAAAAGTATGGATAATAATTATCACTTTATGTAGTAACAACAAATGAACGGCGCTAATCGAAATTGACATAGATTGTTTTATTTATTTTCGAGGCCGTGTCGTTATGGCATGGGTCAAGTACAAGTAGTTCTTATTAAAGAATGAATTTGTAATACACTACAACAAAACAACCGATTTGGGATGGAATTTCAGTTGCTATTAATTTAAGCAATGGAATACATGCGTTCCAAATTTGGCGTTGTGCATTTTTGTGCAATGTAAAAATCAATTGCTCAAATTAATTAAAGCAACGCTAACATTGCTTAGTTAAGTTCACAACGTCTTTTAGTAATTGGGGCAACAAATCAAATTAATTTAAGCTTAACATTAGTTTTTAGTAGAAAAACAGTTAAGTGGTTCCCGCAACAAACTTTGTCGTCGGTTATTTTATATGGCGACGTTTGTATCCGTTCCTTATTATAGCAAATTGCTACAATGGACTGCTTTTCCTACTAGTTAAAAAAAAAAATTAAATTTGTTGATGATTCTGTGGAATTATAAGGTGTAATTCCTTAATCATTGTCGATAGAAATTAAGTGAAGGGACTAAGCCAAGGGTTGGAAATAGTTTAATATTTGGCTTCAAATACTAACCACCCAAACAGTTCCTAAACTACCAATGTTACTGAAGGGTTTCGAGTCTGTTAAAGGACCAAACGTTGTGCCTTTTGGGAACAGGCTCTTTCCCCTATTTTTCAGTCACCAATTCTCTTATAAAACCTCCATAATATTCCCCAGTCCAATATCAGTTTTTACTCCCTGTTTTTGTCAAGTTCAGAGGGTCAAAGAGATTACATATTTGCACAATTTAGTTTGCTGTGTCTTGATTGTTTGAAGTGCTGCATCAATCAAGAAGGAGATTGTTGTATCCTGGGAAATGAATGCTACTTACCCTTACGGCATCATTGTGGTGTTTTAATCGTTTTAAGGACATAGAGAATTTCTCTTGCCTCAATCCAGCGTTTGCTATTTCTATCTCTTATTCTCTCTGTTCTTATATTTCTCTTTTACTTTACTGTGAATGAATGCATGAATTTCTCTAGGAATTGTGTTTGCTTTGCATTCATTATAATATATATGCAGTTGGGTATTAGTTAGAATACACCCATGATAACTGTGGAATACTTTGTTGTTGAAAGTGCAATAACAATCATTGCACAGTTCTGTTGCATATAAGGTGTTTGATAGAATGCCACTGTGAAATAGTTACAATTCTAAATATCTTGTACTTATAATTTTGGTGTTTCTTGCATTAGTACGTCTCTTGTATTGTTACTTAGTATATTTTCCAACAATCTTAAAACTATTAGTATTTATGAAATGTACTAAGTTATCATCTACTAGGTTTTGTGATCATGGAAAAAACAAGAAGAGAACAATGGAGTTGTATAATGACTGCCATAAACTTAAGGAGTACCAAGGCAATCTCTCTAAAGCAAGGAAAAGTTTTGACAAGGATTAGCATGAAAATTGTTGCGAAAAAGGCATGTCAAAGTTTTAGAATTGTTTCTTCTAAATTTTACAAACTTGAGATGATTATGGTGAATTTTGATAAAAGTTCAGTTTTGAACAGCAGTTAGAGATCAGGGCATATCTTTTTACTGAAAAGAATTTTGGGTTAATCCTTTTAGCCGTACATAATAGACATCCTGATGATACTCCGCACCAAATTTCGAATTTTTGGAGTAGTGGAAGTATTTTTAGAAATTTGAGAAAGTTGAGTCTGGTTGCTGCGAAAATTCTGAAGAGCAGGAAAATCAGCCTAGTTAAAGGTGATTTTTCAATCCCCTAGCCTTGTTGCTCTTTTGATTTTACGGTAGGACCTAACTTGTAGATCAGGATCTTATATTGAATGTCTATTTTGAAATTCACCTTTTGGAATTACTATGCCAGAGATAACATAATTCTAAGATCATTGCTCATGTTTGGCGACTATTTTCTCTAATAGTATACCGACAGTATGGTTAGTGTGAAACCATTTTTGGATGGTTATTGTGAAACCATATTTCCATCTTTATCATGTACTTAGAAAAATGATACAATAAGTTTAAAAGACTAAGTTCATATGTGTTTTGACCCTCACTGTATGTACCAAAAGTTCGGAAAAATTATGTTGTTTTTGAACGAAGTCTGAAACATACATTTTCTAATTTGGTTGGTAAGTGTGTAAGCCTGGTACAGACCTTGGCCAAACATTGTGACGTATGGTTAAAATAAAGTCTCAAGTGGCAGATAATATGGTTATCTCAAAGGCCATCCATGAGAAATTAAAAGGCATGATAAGGGAGGTTTACTTTAAACCTGAATCTAATATGGTGTCCATTGGGTGACACGGGTTAACTAAGTTACACAACCATAGAGATGGTTGATCATTGTGATAGTACCTACTCTAATGGTGGTGCCCATTAGGTACTAACTTAAAATTTGCAAAATTTAAACCTGACACTAGTGTCTATTGGGTGACACAGTTAAACCATGAAGAGGTTGATGATTTTGGTAGTACTGGTGTGCTCAGTTTTAACTACTGAAACTTTAGTACTTATGGACCAGAATCAAACCCCCGTTGTGTGGTAATAAATCCTCTAACTATGAGGGGATTTACCTTTAAATTTCAATAGTTCATGTTGAGAAACTAATGCATAAGTGAAAATGATGCAGTAACTTGATACAAGGGCGACCGACCTAATATCAGAAATGAGGGGTTACGGTATCATTAATTGCCATTGTTTTTTGAAAAGGAATCCAAGATCTTGAAACTCGTTGAATATTGGCTACAAAGTTTAAGATTCTCTAGAGAATAGTCTGTAATGATCGCGCGTATGTAAGAATAAATTTTTGATGTCTAGATGTAAATAAAATTATCGAGGGGAATGGGTTTTAGCCTATTGTAACATGAACTTTCGTAAAAGAAACTTTACCTTGTTGATTGGAGATCCCATGTTCTTGGTTCAAAGAGACAACAAACGTATGTAAAGTTCGAAGTATAACATTGTAGAATATATAAAACTTCTTCTACTCATTCCTACGATAAACCCAAACAGTGTTGCATGTACAAGTGATAAAGGTTAAGCTATGCTTTTAATGATTCCTATACTTAGAAATAAGTGGAGTAAGACATGTTACTCTTAATGGGAGATCACCTATATGAGTGAGAAACGTGGTCATTTCTATGAGAATATTTAGTGTGGTTGCATCTTTTCTGATGACTACACCCATGTAAATCTAAAGGCTATAAACTACTCAAACATTCAAGAGTCAAGATGAACAAGATGTAAAGAACATAAAGAATAAAGATTAATACAAGTATATAACGTGGTTCGGCTACGAAGACCTACGTCCACAGCAAATAAGATGTTTTCTTTATTGATTATAAGGTCTTACCCTTGAAAGAACTACAAATGTCACTTAGACTTCTTATTCTCTCTTTCTCTAGATCTCTCTCAAGAATTCTCTGTAGAAAGACCATCTAAAATGTTATATAAGTTGTCCCTCTCCTTTTACATGGACTGGTATTTATAGGCAGATTAGACTCGTGAAGGCCTGGTCTTGCCGAGCTGGTGGAGTTATCGTACATCGCCTTCGCTGCTTCAGACTGGTTCTATACTATCTCTCATGATGGCTTGCTTGGTTCTCCCTCCGAGTCGTCTCGCCTTGCTCGTCATCGTGTAGCCTTTCTCTGGAGAACCTCGTGCTCTATCATCTCTGGGTCGTAGTATAGATCGCCCGAGCCTTCCATTACGATATAGATTCATCCACATCTGATCTTATCCTTCATTAAATGCAGTCCTTCTTTTTAGACATGACCGTCTGAGCGGATCACACGCGTCATTCATGTGGTGTTTTTAGCAGGTGCCTCGATTCAGACGAACTCACCTTTTAGAGTAGGATTCAGTGTTCCTATCTCATCATCTTATTATGTATTCATCCCTTAGGATGTTGACACGTGACCATCGGGTAATTTACCCTCACATTTTGCTCCTTTTCTTTGCAACTTGCCAAGGGCATGTTAGGAAGAAAACTTTGAAACCGCCCCGTCTTTATCGCCACGTCCTAGATTTCCGCCACGTCTGCACCTTTAGTGCGCTTTTACCTGTTGGACTTGAGGCGCCGGTTGGTGGTCCATTGGTTTCTTATAAAATCTTTTGGGAGAAGAGAATGACGCATTTATTATCTGTTTTCAGAATTCAGAACTTTTTAATTCTTTCCCTTCTTTGTCTCTTACTGTTTTCTTCTTAACTCTCTGTCTCCTATAAAGAAGTTTATTATGTCTGGGAGAGACTCCCCATCTCGAAATTCAAGACGGTATGGTCCCCTTCCTTTGTTTTTCCTTTTGTTTTCTTCGGTGTTTTACACCGTTATTTTGAACTGTGTGATTGTCATCTTTGTTTGGATTAATGGTTCTTGCCATTGTGATTCTGTGATCATCATGATTGCTTCAATCTATGATTTTCTTCATTTTTCTTCAATTATGAAGTTTCTGAGAATCGCCATTATCGCCTCTGTCTTTTCACTGTTTTTTGCCGGTTTTTTCACCGGTGTTTGTTCTGATATATATCTCTGATTTTTTCTTCTTAGTGATGATAAGAGAGCTGTGGAGCCTCCTGGTACCAGCCGTACCTCTGATTTATCTGATGAGGCTTATTTGGAGATGGTGAAAGTTACTCATCGTCTGAAAAGATTTGAAGTCTCTTTTGCTAGCTCGGCAGGTCAAGCCGGCATCTTGACTAAGAAGATCTTGATGGATAACCCTGGTGGTCCCAACGAGATTGTTGTGACCGTTCGTCAGCTAGATACAGGGCTTCGCCTTCCTCTTTACTGTCCGCTAGATCCGTTTCAGTACGAGGTTCCTTGCAAGCTTAGTCCCCAGCAAGGTATTTTTCAACCTAATGGTAACTTCTACAGGATTATGCGAGAAAGTAATCGGCGAAGTAAAGGAAAAGTTATTGCGCATCCGAAGAATGTGTTCGTGTCTTCTCAGATGGATTTGTACACATCCGATACTTTTGTGGATAACTAATGGTGTCAGCAGTCGTCCGATGCGTTCGAGGGTTTCGGGGTTGGGATTTCTAGATCCTGCAAATCTCCCAAGGGTCCTCGGCTCATGACCGACTTGTATCCTCCTCTTGATAGCAATTTTATGCTTCGTAAGACCGATGATCCCAAATGTTTTTTGACTCCTCTTCGTATCGTGGGGCCTTACATCTTTGGTTGGGATGAGCTTGGAAATGTCCTTCTTGGGATTCCTGATATGCACAGTCATCTGCCACCTTATAATCCATGGGAGCTTAAATGGGTTCCATATCGTAGACGTCCCTCGCCCTCTCCCCAAGCTATTGAGGATGCTAAGGTAGAATATACTGTCTTAGTGTTTTAACGTATATACACCTTGCCCCTGTTTTATGCCTTAGCATTCGAAATTTTCCTGTTTTTGACAAAGGAGAAGGGTTGTTGATGGTCTGGGCTATCTACTGCTTCTGTGGAGGTTGCAGAACATGTTATGGAAGTTGATATTGGTGCTTTTTTTTGGCGAGAACGAGGTGGTGGACCTTGGCGACGCATTCTTTGATGATCTGGACCAAGCTTTGTTGAATGATTCTGTCAGTCCCGATGGTGCCACTATTGTATCGGATGTGAGTATGCCCCAAGCGAGTAATCTCGCTGACAAGGGTGTTGCTCCCGATAAGAGTGCTCGGGTTGGTGGTGGTGTTAATGTTAGTGGTATTCTTCATGTGGTTCCGAGTGTGGGTACTCATGATGTACCTAGTACCTTTGCTGGTGGCTTTCCTTCTGCTCCATCGGTTCCGTCTAGTTCGTCTTCCGTTGTGTATATGTTCAGTGGTGTGTCTGAGGCGATGAAAATACTGTGCTCGGATCAGTATGCTCGGCTGAGCGACGATGAGCAAGCTCGTATCTTAACTTCTTTGCCTAAGTCCGCTCAGCAGCAGCTTGTGCATGTGGTATGTATTGAACACCTGATCTTGGTTTATTAGGTTTGAGTTTTTTTGTTTTTTTTTTGCCCCAGTTTTGACTGGTATTGTTGTATGATTCACTAGAGCAACAATTTGAGGACTGGTATGCTGGCTGAGGCCCGTGTCGCTAGGAAGCGATCCAAGGATGCCAAGAAAGAGGTCTAGCAACTTCGTGTTGCTGTGGAGGTGGCTAAGCAAGAAGCCTTGTCTTTTCGTCGGTATAAGCAAGAGTTGGAAGGTATTTACTTCCTCCTTTGTTTAGATTTTGCATCTCCGTGATAGGTTCTTGATTTCTGAATTAGACCCTCTATTGGTATCCATCGTCAAACAATTGGAGGAGAGACTAGATAATATTAGCCGTAAGCATGGCATAGAACTTGCCAATTTTAAGCTCGATGTGAGTTCTCGTCAATGCAAGATTGATGCCTTGGAGCAAGAGCAAGCTAAGTTGCAGACCGATGTGGATGTTCACAGATATCGCATTGTAGAGCTTCGTGTGATGTTGGGTAAAGCTAAGCCAATGGCTATAACTCGTTCGGATGAGATCAAGATGCTCCGAGCTCAAAAGTATGGGCTCATTGAGTGGCAGTCAAGTCATATGCCCTTGTTGGCGCAAGCAGAGGATGACAGAGCAGAGCTTATTCGGCTCAAGCGAGAGTTCATCGAGCCTGAGAGAGATCGTGATAGGCATATGCTATCTTGTTCGGCTGGCGATGTTGCCATAACTCATGTGGAAGCACGAATTAGTTCCTTAGATAGTCAAAAGTCCCAAGTGGAGCAGACCTTAGCCTCTGTTTTGATTGAGCATGAAGGTTGCCTGATAGCAGCTTTGAATTTTATGCATCTTATGTGTTTCTTTGTTATTTTTTTGCTTTTGACTGTCTCCCTGTATTTTCCTTACAGAGGCTCATAAGTGCAATGTGGAATTGGAGAGGCAATTGGAGGAGGTGAAGGTAGCGAGACAGAGTCTCGATGAAGAGCTCAATGAGTTGGTGAACAACCATGAGGAAGAGATGGAAGCTGAACGTGCTGACAAGAATGAGAAGTTGAGGAATCTTCACGTGGAGTACAAGGCTATGATGACAAAGGCATGCCGAGCCGCCGTCCTTCGCGAGCGCCAACAAGTCGCTGCGGCTGCTGCCGCTAGTATTGTGATCCCACCACCGTCTGTTGAGCCTGAGTCTGAGCAGATTTCTACTGATACTGCTGAGGGCGAGGATCAGATGGACACTGACCAAGGTGCTCCTGGTGACGGACAAACTTGAACTTGTCTACTCTTTTCTTTTGTTCGTGTAAGTGTTGCGTTTTGAGAACTTCTTATTTTCTTCTTTTAGCATTTTTCCCTCATATTATATCCGAGGTTATATGTAGAGAACATCGTTTGGTATGCTCTTATGCTCCTTGTAAGACAAAAATACTTATCTACTTTTGGAAAGTCCTCAACTGTGGGAGGCGTTATTTTTCTACTTATACTTTGATAAGTCCTCGTATGTGGGAGGCACTTTAATATTTTCTATATCTTATCAAACAGCATAATGACTCTTTGCTTCTTTACGTCTGTCGTGTAATGGTCCCGAGTTGTTGGTTCTGAGAGTTTTTGTTGTGTATTTTCTGTCCAACCATGGGTGACAAAGCCAAGGAGTGATGATTTCCTTAATTGGATAGGTCATCTCTTACGATGTTGGATTGTGAATATAGCAGATTTCCCTTTCCGTTTCGTGCCTTCTTGGGTTTTTTAATGGTGTTCAGTTTAGGTTACACCTGCCCCTTGGTTGAGTGATCAGATATTTGAGTCACTGTATTTTTAACCATATATTGAAGGGCGATATCTCGGTCAAGTGATTCTTTCCTTAGCTAGAGGTAAGTACCTTGATTCTGGATATCTCATGTTATGACAGGACATCACCCGATTTAATGATCGTGACGGCATTACCTTAGATCTGTGTCCTTCTTAGGTAGCTTAGGGTGTCCCCCGCATCATTCGTTGTAAAATGGAAGGTGTGGCTATCACCATGCCATAGTCTTGATGGGTTTTTGTTGTGATGCAAGTATGATATGATTATTCTATATGCAAATGTAAAGCAAGAAATCAAAAAGAAAAAGAATAAAAACAAAGATAAGCAAATATAAACAAAAATCAAGGCAAATGGGTGAATGTACACAAAAGGGGTAGTTTTATTAATCTCAAAAGAGGGTTTATAAATCCTTGGTACATTTGAGGAAGGTTTCATGACCTTTTACAAGTAGGTATTGATCATCATTCTCATGATTTGACCTTCTAAGCATCATCCTGCATAGGCATTATATTGCTCTGGCTACTTAATTTGTTATGGGTGAATTATTGCGTCCCCTTTAGGTTCGGGCAACCTGTGTGCTCCACTATCTTCCTTGGCGATGATCGCTCGGGCTGCTTTTCGAGTTAGACTCGGTCTTTCCGTCTCGTGTTGGCATGGTAACACCTTATGCCAAGCTTTGTCGCCTAAGTCAAGTTGTCTCTGATGAGTGTACTTGTCGTGTTGTAGGGTAGGTCTCCGATGATAGTTGTTAATCCTCTGAGGGACCAAATCTTGGTTCTCCTCGGGATTGGTTGGCTTCGAGATTTCCGGCTCCAAGGTGAGGTTCTTTCCTCGTGCTTTGGTCTCTGTCGTTGGGATCATTGCTTCAGCTGTTGTGATTGTTTCTGTTTCGAAGGTGAGAGCCAGTGGGGTTATTTGTTCCAATACCCTATGGATGGTCCAATCGGCCCATAGCATATTACATAATTGATCGCGTCGACCAGCTCTGTGTTTGTCTAAGTTCATTCTGATCGTATCAGCGATCGTCTTGTTGCTTCCACCCTCGGATGTGGAGGTGGTTGGGATATTGTGATGATACATATCGTGATTTAAGAGATTTTTAGAGGCATTGTGGCCTTGAGTATGACCAAGGGTTGTGTTTTCAACCCATTTTGAAAAATAATCTTGTATAATGATTCGCTGCCCTGTGCTAGCTTGAAGGGGTCCGATAATGTCTGCTCCTTTATTGGTTAATGGCCAAGGGGTTAGTACAAGTCTCGGAATTTCTGAGGGGGTGCGACTTCGTCTGCCCGCCTTATTTTGTTCTAGGCCTGGCTTCGTTATGTAGGTCCAAAGATGCTCTGGTAATCTGGCTTTGCTAGTCAGGGGTATTGTAACCCGAGTATCTATCCATTAGGGATAGTAGCTCACGTGCAGGTGCTGCATCTGTGAGCCGGTTACTGTTAAGGAGTGGAAGATTATTTTTTGAACATGTCTTCTCAAGTTCGCAGGTGCCAATACTTACTGGTGCGCCTCCATTCGTCTTTGGCATCTTATCCATGTCAGACACCCATATCGGATGCGGTATTTTCCAGACGACTCGTAGTGCTTGTGTTCGGTCTGACCCTTCATGGATCTCCTGATGGTGCATTGGCGTCATTTTGTGCATCTTTTGCCTCCTAGGCTTGTACTTTGGACCAATTTGCAATTGATCTTGGCACATCTCCGGATTGTTTCCGGTCGTGTCCTTCATACTCCATGCTGCGTGGGTTTGTTTTCTTTCTTTATAGCAAGGGGGTATCAACTTCTGGGTGGAAGTTGGATTCATGCTCTCCTTCATAGGAGAGATTATGTGATTGCTATAATGGACATGTAGGTGACCCCGAGATTATGGCGTTGCACGAGGCGGGAATATCGTCTGAGCTCTTTGGCTCACTAGATATTTCTATGTAGTCATGAATCACATCCATGTTGTTGGCCTTCCTGGCCCTCCTTGCCGACGCCTTTGGGGAATTTGTTCTATTTTAGCCATTCTGAACGTCCTTCTTGTAGCAATATTTTTCCTCACCAGAGTCTCCGATGATTTCTGCGACTCCATCGGGAGTAGGGAACCTTAGCCTTTGATGGTAAGTTGAGGCAACTCCTTTGATCCCATGGATCCAGGATCGTCCGACAATAGCTGTGTAGGATGAAATTACATCTACCACACAGAAAGTAGTTAGGGTGAGGATTTTTCCTACCCGAATTTCTAATGTCACCTCGCCCCTTGGGCGGGCTGACGAGCCGTTGAAGCCAAATATGTTGTAGGTAGAGGGTATCGGGCAGTCGTCTCTAAGACCCATCTGCTTAAATGTTTCATAAAATGAGATCTCTATAGATCTTCCTCCGTCTATCAGGATTTTAGGCATGGCCCATGAAAATGCTTTAGGTTTTTCTTCCTCGCCTTCGTGTTCGGGAAGTGCGATGGAAATTGTGACCACTAGTGGGTCGTTATGGTTCCGACCTCCATCAGGTGCCTCCGAGGCTGAAAAGCTAATAGGCAATTTTCATCCACTCCTTAATGAGGGGTTCTATAACTACACTGAATACTTCGTCACCTTCGAAGTTTCGTTTGTGAATTCGTCATGTGATGTTTCCTTCAGGAGTGGGCGCAATGATAGCTGAGTGCGATATCGTATTGGATCCTAGATATTATGCCTCACGAGGTATCTCCACACGATGTATGGGTGCCCCCGTGGATGGTTGGATCGCTGGCTGCACGATGTACTCTTGGAGCTTACCTTCGTCGATCATATCCTGTACCATCTTCTTCAAGTCTCTCCACGAGTCTGTCGGGTGACTATGGAATTGATGGAATTCGCATAAGTCAGTTCTATTTTTGGCCCGCTCGGGATGCTGACCTCTGTTCCATAGGTAAGTGGGTTTATATTTTTCGCCGATTTTCTTGAGTATCTCGGATATGGGGGTGTTTAGCTTCGTGTAGACTGTATCTACAAACTTTCCCTTTTTTTGTTGGGCTTGGTCTCGCCCTTTCCATCCGCCAGTACGATGTTTATCGAACTGGGTTGACCCGTTGTTGGGTCGCCCTGCTCCTTGGGCTGGCACCTGTGGGTTCTGTGGTTCCACCACATTTTCCCCTCTACTGGTTCCTTTTACCAGTTTATCGTAAGTACCGACTTGAAGTTCTTCAAGGGCCATGTAGTCCTCCTGGATTTCGCTCAGCTTTCCCAAATTCTTTGGCATGGTTTCATACATCCGGGCGAATATGGGATTTGTCTTTCTCAGACTATTTTTGAAGCCCAAGATCGCGTAGGCCTCGAGGACTCTTCCGATCCCGGCGCATAATTTTCTCCAACGTGTTAGTAGAGAGAGAAGTGACTCATTTGGTCCTCGGGCTAACTGAAACAGTGCGTCAACTTCAGGTTTGACTCTGCTATTGTGAATATATGTGTAATACCCGGTATTTTTGATTCGTATTATACAATCCTAATTGCAGCCCATATGGTATAACTTTTGTTTTAGAATCCCAATATATATTTTAATTAAGTAGCTCATATAATTATGCATTGTGACATTTAAAAATGATGCTAGACTTTTATGTTTTGATAATATAATAAAAATGTATTAAAGAGTTGGGATATATTTATAATTAGAATAATAATATATTTGTGGGACATGAAAAGATAGTTAGAAGGAATTATAGTGGTAATTAATTGATTTGTTATTTACATAGGCACATGATGACTAACAATAATATGAAATGAATTTATTATGAAATTCACAAATGAAAGGATTTGAATTTGTTTAGAAATAAGATTAAGGAAAATAGAACATTTCATTGTAATATAAATTAAGAAATTTAAAGCAAACATAAATGAAATTTAAGATGGTTATAATTACTTTAATATTAGTGCATGCACTTGTGGTCCGGTAGAAGTAGATATACGCCGAGGAAAATGCATGTAGTCTAATGAATTCTTTTTGGACACCTAATAGATATAATGGTTGGGAAAATTAATGGATGCTAATAATTATTATTTTAATATATTAATTAATTTGCAAGGAATGAAAATTGTAAATTCTTCCAAATTTGTTCTTTATACCACTAAATACATGCATGAGGTTCAAAGAGAAATTTCTCTTCTTTAATGGTATTAAAAGGGTATTAATTAGTTATGGAGTGTTGATATATGTATATACTTCATGTATACGGTTTTGAGATAATAGATACAAGACTCTTCTATTCCTGTTAACTTATATGATTTTATTCAAATAAGTATTATGCATGAAAAGTAATCTAGTTTATTAGCATTAAGTATTGCATGTAATAATGATTATTAAAACTATAAGAGTTATAATAGCATTTTGGAATGAGAAACGAAGAGTAGGTTTGAGAGATAAAAATGTAGCATATATTCAATAATGAAATTAAGTGTTAATTAAATGATGATATTAAATTATAGATTATATATTGTGTGTATATATAGAGCCAACTCTATGGATTATATTGTGCCAATATAGATTATATTGGCTAGAGAGAGTAAGTAAAGAGCCAACTCTCTTTCATGTTGTCTTCTCTCCTCATTATTCTTCTTCTTCTATTTCTTCCTTGTTTTTCTATATACATTAGAGCAATATACTCCTTCATACATGATTTCTATTTTTCTTATGTGATTAATTTGGAGAACAATATTTGGAGTGATTTATGGAATGAAAGAAGCATGTTGTTGTATGGATAATTTATTGGTTGGAGTATAAATGTTGTGATGTAAATTATAAAAAGGTAGGTTAACTTACTCATCTCCTAATCATATTTGTTGTGATTTTATGGATTGAAAATGATGTCTTCATTTTTTAATTTATTTGGAATTCTATATGAATAAGTATGATTGTTGTTTTGCTGATGTATGCATGACCATGAAAATTGAAATGGGAAGATTATATAAATTAATTGGAAAGAAATAACTATTAAAATGATGAGTTCATGTTTTACCGTTAGATGGAATATTGTTCCATGCTAACGGCGGGTAATGATCCCCGTGATTTAAATGGGTAATGATCCCCAATAGGAACTTGTGTTTCCTGACCATCAATGGCGGTTGTTCGTTCCGGATAACGAAAATGAAATGGGTAATGATCCCTGAGAGAAAATGGGTATGATCCCCATAGAAACTTTTGTTCCTGACCGTTGATGGAGGTTGTCCGTGCCAAACCATAGGTGGATGTACGAACCAAGGACATTCGTAGCGTGAACTCAAAAACTAAATGAAAATGAATAATAAAAAATTCAGAATTATTCGGGTGTTGTGAAATTATAAACAAATAGTTTCTTGTTTGATTTATTGTGATGTTTGTATATTTTTAGAGGATGGGAAAGTATGCCTATTGAGTCGTCAACTCACCCCAATTGACATTTTTTTGCAGATATGGAATGTGGAAGTGGAAATTAAGAAGTTAGATATCTTGAGGATTGTGTTGTATTTATTTTATTTGTTTGATGTGTACTTTTGATTTTAATGTTTTATTGAAAATGTTGTTAATGGATTTACGTATTTAGATCAAATTTATGTATAAAAATAATTCTCCAAGCTTAGTGAAATAATTATAGAAAATAAAAACTTTTTGCCTCTTTCCGACCCGTAATGCTTCGAATTCGGATCTCCATATGGGTTTGACCCTGGTCCGGAACTCGGGGTGTTACAATATGTTTCTAAGAACAGCTCGGATGGGTGAGCGAATGATTTAACCGATCCTTTCGGTAGGTTGTTGAACCACATTAGGGCCTCGTCTTTTAGACTAGCTGGGAAAAACTTACACAGCACCACATTGTACTGATCCCACTGGTTTAGCGTCATGCGGTAAGTTCTAAGATGTTCAATTGCGTCCCCGATCCCAGTGAATGGAGCTGTGAATGTCGGAAGGGAACATTTCCTTGGAAATGGTTGTGTTAATAGGTTCTTAGACAAAGGGGATTGTCCTGCCTCCTGCATTACCTCTGCCAACTTCTTGCTTTCCTGTTTTCCTGTGACTTCTTTACACATCGCCTCTAAATGGCAGAGTCGGGCTTGTAACTGATCGTCTATGTGCCTCGTTTCGGCCTTCTTGTTTCTTCCCTGTGCTCTCTCGGGTGAGAAAGAGATTTCTCGACGGTGATATCTGGATCGCCCTGAGTCCTCATATGATTGTTCGGTGTACGATACAATCTTAGAATGAGCTGACTTCGAGGTGTTAATGATTTTTCGTGGGTTGTAGTAATGAGGTTCAAACTCTCGGACTTGTGAAGGATAATTTTTTAGAAAAAAAATATATATACAAAAATTGACAAATTGGTAGAGAGTTATTGGGACTAAGGACTTGGCCAATTCTCATGCATATGGTACATTTTATTTATCCTTAACAATTATCGCTCAAAACATAAAATGTAGCACTCTTATTTTGCCAATATAGATTCTCAGAATATTAGTTATAAATCGTAAGCATGGGACATCAAACATTTAAGCAAGCATGCCGCATCAAATAAAATGATAACTAATTAATCAAAATCATTTTTCAATTTTAAATCAATGCAAAAGTCATAAAAAGAATAAATTAAATTTACCAGAATGACGAAAATCGCCTGCTCCGTTGTCCCAATGTTGGGTTTAGCTCATCATGGTTAAATACCTCTCAAAATATTTTATTAAGCTCAATTGGTATTTACAAGAAGAGAAAATAATGAAACAGGAAATCTGCAACAGCGCATATGCGTTACAGACCGACTGTTTCAAGTCTCAATTGTTATGCTGAAGATAATCGTTACAAACCTGAAGTTAAAAGTTGCAAAGGAGGATGAAGAAACTGTTACAATGAAGATAAACGTTGCAATCCAGTTGAAGAAACTGTTACAACCAGTTGAAGAAACTATTACGAGGGATGAATAAACCGTCGCCGTTTCCCTGTTCTTCACGAGCAGCAGGAGCAGCAGCAACAGAGTTCTGAAAACTCTTGATTCACGCCTCCTGAGCTCTCCTCTCCACCCCAAACTCTCGACCCCTCTTCCCAATGACCGATACTTGTATTTATAGTGTTTTGGAGCAAGAAATCCGACCATGGATTGCGTATATTTTCTCTTTAATTCAATTATTCTTTGCTTCCCAAAAATGAGAATACTTACCATTTATAGAATTTCCACACGTTAACTCGCTCCCAAAACGCTCCAAATTAGTTTCTTCATGCCTCAGAAGCTTTCCCGCACCTCCACATCACTACATGCACAGCAGAAACACACTTGAGCTCGTGTTCAGTATGTGTTGCTCTGTTTTGAGTTTGGTGAATCGAACTGAGAATTCCAGCCTAAATTGATCGATTCTGACACCCATATTGTGTTCCTTAAGCTATATCACATCTTCCTACCAAGTTTGAGCCATTGAATCGCACCACAACACCTTCATTTGTCGATTGAAATTCTGTCAGTTGATGAACCAATTTTCCCGCCAATTTTATTTTTTCAAATCGTGAAGAAGGTGTCCCCTTAGCAAACAGTGGTGTCCCCTTAGTAATTTGGGTGGAAACATCATTTTTGGGGTGTAAATATCCATGGGGTGTCCTTATCCAACCAAGGGGTGCCTTTAGCAATTCTTCCGAGATATTTTCCACACTTTTTCGGGGTTCCTACGGGACATTTCTGGGATGCTTACGGTGCATTTCTGGGGTGCCTACGATACATTTCTACGGGGTGTAAAACACTTCTTTTTCAGCCCATTTCGCCGCAAGGGCTTATTTCTCTAAAAATTCCTACAAAGACATAAAAGAACACAATAAATACAAAATTGAGCACTAACAATACATACAATAGAGACATATTAGACACATAAATGCGTCTATCAACTTCGAGGTCTCCCATCGCTTGGGATTTGCGGTGGCGAGATTCTTGACCATGCATTTAGTTTCGTCATTCCTTTCTCGCTTATGCTTGGGATCAACATCGGATGATCCCTCGGATGGACTATCCTCCTTGTTTAGGACGCATTTTCTTCCGTTGGGAAAGCGATTCGTTGTTTGCTCGTTTGAGGTGTCAGGGATATTGACTCGCTCATCGTCTTGCAAGTTTTCAAATGGATTCTCCTCCATGGGGGTTTCCTCTAGGTGGCAAGTGACACCTTTTTCTTTGTTTTGCGTTTCAGCCTGCGGTTTCTCCGTTCTAGCCTCCTGTTACGTCTTTCTAGCTTTTTTATTCTCTCACCCTGCGCCTCATGCGCTTTCAGGATGGCTGTGATGGTCGCAGTGGTATCGCCATAGTCAGAAGGTTTGTCATTCTTTGTTTCATAGTTCACCGTTTTCCTTGGAAAACCGTTCAACCCTCTTGGTTGAGTTAAATGGATATCGTCTTGTCCTTCGAAGGGGTTTCCCTCTTTGTCAGAGATGGAGTAATCTGTTAACCCTTCCTTATATGTATTATCGGGTTGTCCCTCTCCAGGGAGGGAACCGTTGTGCATCGTCTCGCCTAGCTCCATATCGTCTAGACCGTCTTGGTGGGTTCCACCAGGTTCGCCTTGGCTCGCACGAGTACATCGTCTCGTCACCATCTCCTTAGCTGTGATATATGCAATAATGCTTACCTTGTATATTCTTCTAGAAAAGTGGGACCCTAAGTTTGCGGGTCACGTGCAATTACTAAGTCAGAGTTCAGACAGGACAATTTTTGTGCAGGAAGACTTTTTAGTACACTTTGGAGACATGTGAAGATGTCAAAACATTCCCTTCTTGCATGAGGTTTCAAATGATGGAGGAAAGGTGTTTTATCTGTCTCTCTTTTTGAGAAAAATACCTCCTCTTACACGTTTTACCTCTATTGGGGAAAAACCAAATTAGGACGATTGAGCATATCTTCCCATTCTAGGGAGTATCTCTCATCACCTTTAAACTTTTGATTTTGAACAAACCTTGAGTTTGATGAATGATTATGTACTCATTAATCCTTCCCCTTGACTTAGAGTTAGGTTTCTAAGAATAAGATCTTGGATTGTGGTGAGTTTGATGATGAACATCATGAAAAAAGACGTCTTTTCAGTTTTCATAGGATAGTATCTCTCTTCTGAAGCTTAGTGACTAGTATTTCTTCCCATCTCTTTCATGGAGGAGATCGTTTGAGCACCGAAGTGTTTAAAAACTCCATTTTTACTCCAATCTTCAACTTTCCTGAGCATCTTGAGGAAGATGTAGAAATTTTAAAAGAACAAAAAATCTTAAAGAAAATCGATGAAAAGGGAGTAGATCTGTTGATTTTGAGGGTTTTTAAGACTCCACAGATCGCATGGTTCGTGATTGAATCCGAGCTCTACTCATAAATTCTAACAGAACTCTACACAGTGGTGTGAAATCCACCTTTCTCATGGATATTATGAAAATGATATAGAATTGTTGTTATGGAGGTAGAATAGATCTTCATACCTCCCTGTTTCTAGCGCCAAAATGTAGTTGCATCTTTTCTGATGACTACACCCATGTAAATCTAAAGGCTATAAACTACTCAAACATTCAAGATTCAAGATGAAAAAGATGTAAAGAACATAAAGACTAAAGAGTAACACAAGTATATAACGTGGTTCGGCCATGAAGACCTACGTTCACGGGAAAGAAGATTTTTTCTTTATTGATTATAAGGTCTTACCCTTGAAAGAACTACAAATGTCACTTAGACTTCTTATTCTCTCTTTCTCTAGATCTCTCTCAGGAATTCTCTGTAGAAATACTATCTAAAATGTTACATAAGTTGTCCCTCTCCTTCTATATGGACTGGTATTTATAGGCGGATTAGACTCGTGAAGGCCTGGTCTTGCCGAGCTGGTGGAGTTATCGTACATTGCCTTCGCTGCTTCGGATTAGTTATATACTATCCCTCGTGATGGCTTGCTTGGTTCTCCCTCCGAGTCGTGTCGCCTTGCTCGTCATCGTGTAACCCTTCTCTGGAGAACCTCGTGCTCTATCACCTCTGGGTCGTAGTATAGATCGCCCGAGCCTTCCCTTATGATGTAGATTCATCCACATCTGTTGTTATCCTTCATTAGATGCAGTCCTTCTTTATAGACTTCACCGTTTGAACGGACTAGACCACTCCTCACACGCGTCATTCATGTGGTGTTTTTAGCAGGTGCCTCGATTCAGACAAACTCACCTTTTAGAGTAGGATTCGGTGTTCCTATCCCATCATATTTTTATGTATTCATCCCTTATGATGTTGACACGTGGCCATCGGGTAGTTTACCCTCACACTTAAGCTATATTCTCTAATAGCACTCATGAATACCGGGAGCTGTTCGGGGCCAAAATGAGCACAACCGTAAGAACTAAAGGTGCCCGAAAGAAACAATGTGAATTTTCTTGTCTCAATTTGCATTACAAAGTTGAATAGTTCAAGACCAATGGTAACTAGGCGGCTAGTAAATTCGACAAAATTCACTAGGGAAGGTTCAAAGACAAAAGCCACCTATCCTGACGTTGTAACTTTCATTATGTAATCTCAATGTCTGTTTTTTGATTTGTATTATTTTCCAATAGACGATTTCTATTCACGTGGGGGATTGTTGGAATTATAAGGTGTAATTCCTTAATCATTGTGAATAGAAATTAAGTGAAGGGACTAAGCCAAAGGTTGGAAATGGTTTAATATTTGGCTTCAAATACTGACCACCCAAACAGTTTCTAAACTACCAATTGCGACTTTCCCTGAAGGGTTTTGAGTCTGTTAAAGGACCAAACGTTGTACCTTTTGGGAACATGCTCTTTCTCCTATTTTGCAGTCACCAATTCTCTTATAAAACCTCCACAATATTCCCCAGTTCAATATCAGTTTTTACTCCCTGTTTTTGTCAAGTTCAGAGGGTCAAAGAGATTACATATTTGCACAATTTAGTTTGTTGTGTCTTGATTGTTTGAAGTGCTGCATCAATCAAGATGAAGATTTTTGTATCCTGGGAAGTGAACGCTACTTACCCTTACAACATCATTGTGGGGGCGTAATCATTTTAAGGACATAGAGAATTAGGGAATAGAAATAGGGGAAAGTGCATATTCCCAAAAGGCACAACGTTTCGTCCTTTAACAGACTAAAAACCCTTCAGGGAAAGTCACAATTAGTAGTTTAGGAACTATTTGGGTGGTTAGTATTTGTAGCCAAATATTAAACCATTTCCAACCCTTAGCTTAGTACCTTCACTTAATTTCTTTTCACAATGATTAAGGAATTATACTTTATCCTCAATCCAGCGTTTGCTATTTCTATCTCTTATTCTCTGTGTCCTTACATTTTTCTTTTACTTTACTGTGAATGAATGCATGAATTTCTCTAGGCATTGTGTTTTCTTTGCATTCATTATAATATATATGCAATTGGGTATTGGTTAGATAGAATACACCCATGAATAATGTGGAATAGTTTGTTGTTGAAAGTACAATAAGAATCATTGCACAGTTCTGTTGCATATAAGGTGTTTGATAGAATGCCACTGTGAAATAGTTACAGTTCTAAATATCATGTACTTGTAATTTTGGTGTTTCTTACATTAATATCTCTCTTGTAATTGTTACTTAGTATATTTTCCAACAGATTCTAGCAGAATTCTGCACGTGCATATATAAATTTCTGAACATGCATATACCATTCGACAAATATGTATATCCATATATACCATTATCACAACACACATCTGGTTGATAATCACACCACCAGATCAACAAAATTTGATTGATCATCATATCACTATATTTCCATACAAACATATTAAGTAGGACAATTTGCAAGGATCTTATACAGGTTATACGTAACGAGGGATCATTCTTTGCTTGTGCACCAACTTATCTAAGTAATGCGCTATGATTATGCCGATGTCGCCATAGCACGGTGGCAAATTCACAGGGTGATCCAGTGACCTGAGTTCGAAAGTCGTCAACACCATATTATTTACTGATTAGCCATCATCAGGGATGCGATAAAATTGGTGATATGATGAAGTCAGGTCTCCACCCTTGTTCTTGAGATGTGTAGCTTCCACTCGTGCCAAATTACTCCAACTATACCGATGTCGCAATAAGATGGTGGTAAAGTCATTGGGTGATAATACCGGTGGCCTAAGTTCGAAACTCGTCAACACCATATTCTTTATAATTAAAAATAAATAAAAATTCCATGATCGGGGATGCAATAAAGCTGATAATATAATGATGTCGGGTTTTCACACTTGTTCAAGCTAGTTCTTCTCAGATGGTTCATGTTCAACACTTACTTCATATCTTTGGTCAAGCTTCAGGTCAGATGATTAATATGCAAAAACCTACTATATTTTCATGGTAAGCTTACTTCAAATATTCAAAGGAGTAGTATTTCTGGTATTCTTAATATGCAAGTAATGGGTCTGGGTTAAAAAATTCTGGGTATTCCTCTTTTGCTTCATCGTTCAAGACAAAAGAATAGTCAGGGAATTATTGAAATATGAATAACAGATTACAAGGATATCATAGTAATCAAGTGAATGCTGTGTTGAGTATTATGGGATTGTATCAAATGCAGAATTTTAAACTGCCCGAATCATGCAACTATTCAAAGCATGGATATAATCCAGAAGAACTATTGGTGGAAAAACTTCAGTAGTACTCACTCTCAACACTTTATCTCTTGGAATAAGGTACATCAACCTAAAAGACTTGGTGTTTTAAGCATTAAAAATCTTACCAATTATAACTTAGCTTTTCTAGCAAATTTAGCTTCGAATTTGCTTTATAATCAAGAGGCTCTTTGGGGAAACACCAATTCAAGAAAAATAAGGACTTCTAATTCTTTCCTCCACCAGCAAACACCAATTCAAGTTGGATATGGCAAAGCATCTGTTATGGTCTTCAGATTGTTCTGAAAAATGCAAAATGGCATGTTGGAAAAGGTGATCACATAAACATCTGTATTTCTAACTGGTGTAGACTTCAATTTAAGAATAAATATCTCAATACAAGTGGCTATCAATGAGTTTCTAATCTAATTGATCATATGTCTGAACAGTGGAATGTGTGTCGACTTAGCCACTTATTTTCTTATGATCAGCTGTATGTATACTTATTATTCTTATTCATCTTGAACAAGAAGACAACTTAAATTGTCCTTTTACTTCTAGATACTAGTATTTTTACAACTGCTTTAGCTTATAAAATTCTTTCTAAAAATGATTTAAGCAATGATATGTCAATGGGATTATCTCCTAGCTTTTGGTTTGCTTTTTGGAAGTTGAAAATGCCTTATAAGTATCATATTTTTAGGTGGAAGATTATTCATGATGTAATATTCTGGTTTAAACAAGAATCTTTAAACACAGGAATGACCCTTTTTCAACATTGTGTTCTTTGCAATTTAAATCAGAAGAAAAAGTCGGGTCATATGCCACTGTTTTGTCCTTTCTGTCAAGCAATTTGGCAGGCATTGTTCCCACATCAGTTTACTTCTATTATGCAACACTGTACAATCCTCGGTTGGATTCAAAGCTGGCTGAACAAGAAATCTTGTTTTTCTATACAAAACAACTCTACTTCACTTCATCTAATAGCTTGCACTATGCATTTAGTATGGAAACACAGATGCAGAGCTATTTTTAGAAACATAACACCAAATCACAACATTGTCATCCATCATGTAAAATCATGTCTCGTATCATCATTTAGATAACTATTCTGTTGTTCAAACAAATCCTCTTATAGATAGGTACAATCTAACTTGGCTTGGAAACCTCCTCCTTTACAGTTCCTCAAAATTAACATTGATATGCTTCTTATAATCATAAATATCTCTTAGCTGGAATTGGAATAATAACAAGAAATTATGCAGGACCATATATTATGGAAAAATCAACGGTAAAAAGAGCTTCCGGTGTTCAACAAGTTAAAGCATGGGCAATATTGGAGGCTATGCAAATGGCAACTGCAAATGGTTGGTCTCATATTATCTTTGAGACTGATAACATTGGTAATAGTACTTACTTACAACAACAATCTACTCTTACTCAAAATGGAAGAGCAAGCCTCTTCTTAGAATTTATTTGTGAATATATGTAATATTAATCCAGTGTGGTTCTTTGTGTTTGTTTATAGAGTTTGTAATAAAGATGCAGATGTCTTAGCTGAGGAAGTTAATTAGGAAATACAATATCTGTGGTGAATGGTGGTCTCATCCACCTGACTTGTTAATTCCCTGCATAAATCAGGATGTATCAAATTTTTCTATGTATTATAAGCTGCCTCTCTTGTTAAAAGAAAAAAAAAATGTTTGTCATTTAGGATTAATGTACGACTCCATTATTGATTAACAGTTTTGGACCTTAAACATAAAAGATAAGCTTTATTTTTGAATGGATTAATTTACGGAAAATGGGTCATTTGTCCAAATATTTTTAAATCACGGTTCAAATGGACGAGTAAAAAATAGTTTGGGTGAAATGGCCAAAAAAAAATAGCAAGGATGAAACTGGATTCATCCTAGCTTAAATTTAAAAAATCGTAAGGATGAAACTGGATACATCCTGTGTAAATTAGAAATAAGAAAAAATATTTGAAAATGGGCACGATGAAACTGGTTACATCCTGCCTATTTTTACATTTTTGTCCATTTAAACAGTATCAAAATCTAACTGTCCATTTCACCCAGGAATTGTTGATTTTGGTCTTTTTAACCAATTTTGTGATTAATTTATTCCGCAAGTACTAACAACTCCACCGATGATTTTTTTCTTTTTTTTCCTGTTCTTATTTTGGTGTTTACAACACTTCCTATTCTTCGCGCATGCTTCAATTTCTTCATTTCTTTATTAAGCATCTCAAGTAATCGAACAAGCCGGGCAAACCCATGACATACAATACATACGATACAACATTCCAATCAGGACTCCAAAATGGTTTGTGCCGACATTAAACTTTTCCAGCACAAGTAGAGAGTTCGACGCCATTGTGGAGGAAGAAGCTCGGAGAGTTTTAAAATGAAAAGATATGATGTTGAAAAATGATGAAGAGAAAGTCAGTAATGGGAAAAAGAAGAAGACTACAACAATAGTTGATAGTAATATACATACTTCAAAGGGTGGTAAGTCTTGTTATCTTTCCACCCACAAAAACACAGTTTTTAAATGAAGTTTTGTTGCTCCAATATCAAGAATCTAACTATTAGAGTTAGAGCTAAAATTAGGACGTTTTCACAAAGAGAACATTGACGTTATCTCAAAAGCTTGTTAAAGGGTTTGATAAGGTTCTTTAATCTATTGTAATTGTTAAAGTTATTAATATAATTTTATTATTTACCTAAAAGTACTAGCTACCACTATCCGAGAACAAAAAACGCTATGTGCAATAACCTAATATATCTACACCCCTACCCCTATTTTTCTGTTCAACGATTCTATACACACCGGATGTGATCCCGTGTTGGAATCTTATGGACGAGAAGGAATGCTTCTAGTATTGGGATGAGTACGGGTAGAAATGGTTCCTATACTATGTGAGCTACGAGATTTAACCCGGAATGTTCTCCGGATAAACCAAGAATTATTCTTTTTTTTTTTGGTACATGTTCTACGAATTGACACTAGGTAGCCGATGTTACGCTTAGTCTTATGGGCTAGATATCTAGCTGCTAGATTGGCCATCCACGTCAGCATGGGCAACCTCTTAAGTTCTATGGAATGGCTAATCTAGCAGCGGGACCAGCGGTGAACGGTTCGGCGCTTTAAATCTCAGCCGTTAGATCAGAAAATTTTCTCCCAGCGCTGAACGGTTCAGCGTTTAGATCACTTTTTGAGCGCCGAACGGTTCAGCGTTTCGATCTCGCTGATAGTTGGACTGTGAGCACCTGGTAGAAGAGAGAACTATCAACTATCACTGTTAACTTTTTTCCAACATTTATTTTTTGATTTGCAACACTTTTTGGTCAATCTAGCACTCCAATCTAGTCCATAGGAGTTAGCCTTACGAGGGTTAAAACTCTCAACCTGCCATGGGGGTGGAAGAAAAAAACTCCATCTAAAATGCCCACACCACACAAGCAATTTTTAAGTATATAAAACGAAAAAAATTCCGATATTAGTTTCAGGCCGTTTTTATAGATAAGAGAAAAATGCTTTCTTCTGCTACTAGCTCTTTCTCATTTCACCACCACCGCCACCACCATCACCATAATCAACCGTTAATAATGACTCTAATCTTAAATTCTCCACCACTCCCATGTGGTAATAGTAAGAATATCTTCTCCTATCATTCTCATCACTTTCATCGCAGTAGTTTCCATCATCACTCTTTCAAATTCTTAAACCCTAAACCCTTTCGTTTTCGTTCAACCAATCACATCCCTTCATATTCTTCATCTTCTTCTACTAATCCAATCCGACAGACCCTACAAGAAGAAGACGAAGAGAGTTTGGATTTGAGTAATTTTGATTCTGATGATGGTAATTTGGTGAAAAACTTGCCATCTTCACCTGCGATTGAAGTGAAAGAATTAGAAGAATTACCTGAACAATGGAGAAGGACTAGAATTGCTTGGTTATGTAAAGAATTACCATCTCATAATCCACCTACTGTACTTAGACTTCTCAATGCACAGAGAAAATGGATTAATCAAGAAGATCTTACTTACATTGCTGTTCATTCGATGCGTAAACGGGACAACGAAACCGCTTTTCGGGTAATTAGCTTTCAATTGAACCTCAGATTTTCCTTTGTTTTGTGAAATTTATGGAGTCAATTTGGCAAATTGCGAGATGAATTATAAGGAGCTATGTTATAGAAACATAGGCACTTCGGGCGCCCAGACCGCTGGTGCCTTGGCCTGGGCGCCCTTTTAAAGTGGCATCTCTTTTACTGCATGACGCCCAGGGAAAATAATGCAACTTTGGCAACTAGGCTTGAGAACCTATTAAGGAGAAATTGTTGATTTATTGTTGGTATAATCTGTATGAACGGTGCACGCTCTCCATGGAGATGGCTTATCACTATGAACATTGCACGTGGTGCACGCTATCCATGTAGATGGCTTGTCACTATGAACCTTGCTAGGGTGCAGGTTTTGATGTACGCTACCAATGTGACAGCCGATAATTTTGTGGTTATTTTGGTACAATTTGCAATGATCAACTTTAGATCTCTTTGTTTGTTTTTATTACATGTTTGAGTATTGAGAAATGTGATATTTTCAATTTTAGGTGTATAAATGGATGCTTAGACAACGCTGGTTTCAATTTGATTTTGCGCTGGCAACCAGGCTAGCAGACTACTCCGGGAAGGAGCGGAAATTCTCTAGATGTCGTGAGATATTTGACGATATAATCAACAAAGGTCGAGTGCCTAGTGAGTCAACATTTCATATTCTTACAGTTGCTTATCTAAGCTCATCAGAGGAAGGTTGTTTAGAAGAAGCCTGTGGGATTTACAACCGTATGATTCAATTCGGGGGATACCAACCTCGTCTTAGCTTACACAATTCTCTATTCAGAGCTCTTATTGGTAAAACAGGAGGCTCCTCGAAACAATTTCTCCAGCAAGCGGAGTTCATTTTCCATAACATAAAGACATCTGAACTCGAGATACAGAAAGATATTTGTGCAGGTTTAATTTGGTTGCATAGCTACCAAGACGAAATTGATAGAGAAAAGATTATGGAATTGAGAGAAGAAATGAAGCGACTTGGATATGAAGAGGGGACGGATGTGCTTGTTTCCTTATTAAGGGCTCACTCGAAGGAAGGGGATGTGGAAGAGACAGAACGTACGTGGCTTAAACTCCTCGATTCTGATGCTACTCTTCCTTATCAAGCTTTTGTTTACCGAATGGAAGTTTATTCTAAGGTCGGAGAACCTATGAAATCATTGGACATATTCAGGGCGATGCAAGAGCATTTGGGTTTCACCACTTTTGTGGCATATAACAAAATCATAGAGGTGATGTCTAAAACTGAGGAGATTGAAATTGTGGAAACCCTTGTGGAAGAGTTTATAACGAGCAGTCTAAAGCCTCTTGTGCCAGCTTTTATTAATCTAATGCGTATGTATTCTAGATTGAACATGCATGGAGAACTGGAAGCTGCCTTTTTCCGCTGTCTTGAAAAATGCATTCCAAATCGAACAATTTATAATATCTACTTGGAATCTCTTGTCAAAGTTGGTAATTTTGTCAAGGCTTCAGAGATTTTCAACCGTATGCAATGTGATGGGGCGATTGGTGTCAACTCTCGAGCATGCAACACCATTTTAGGCGTGTATCTTTTATGTGGAGAAAATGACGAAGCAGAAAAAGTATATGATTTGATGTGCAAGAAGAAATTTGACGTTGAGGCGCTACTAATGGAAAAGCTAGGGCCTATTCTGAGCTTGAGCAAAAAGGTGATTAAGAAGCCTACAAGACTGAATCTCACCAAAGAACAGAGAGAGATCTTGATTGGTTTATTGTTGGGTGGTGTGCAGATAGAATCAGATGAAGAAAGGAAGGTCCATGCTATCCAATTTGAGTTTAATCAGGAATCTAGTGTTCATAGTGCACTGAAGAGACATATCCACAACGAATACCATGAATGGGTAAAGGATCCAAGTAAGGCTGATGAGGAGGGTGAAGAGATACCATCTAAATTCTCCACCACTGCACACACTTACTTTGGTTTTTATGCAGACCAGTTCTTGTCAAAGGGCAAACCTACTATACCCAAACTGATCCATCGTTGGTTGTCACCACGTGTACTAGCTTATTGGTACATGTATGGCGGCCATAGAACATCCTCAGGGGATATATTGCTGAAATTAAAGGGTGGAAATCGAGAAGATGTTGAGAGGATTGTCAAGTCATTGAAAGCAATGTCTCTGGATTGCCGGGTTAAGAAGAAAGGAAGAGTTTCTTGGATTGGTTTATTTGGGAGCAACTCATTGGGGTTTTGGAAACTGACTGAGACATACATTTTAGATAACTTAAAAGATCTTTTAAAACCAGATGTTGAATCCTTAGAACTAGACGAAGACCAAGACATCAACTTCGACAGTGAGACTGATTCAGAAGAGTACGTCTCGGAACAAGCTGATTCAAAAACTAACTAAAATAGCAAATCCTGATCTATTCTGCGAGTACAGGTAAGTACGTATTTATATAAACTGTAGTACTAATTTGCACTTGTTGCTCTAGCTGGAATTGTAATCAGCTCAATTTTGTTGGGAACATAGTTTTGTATTTTTATTTTGAAAATTTAAAGATAAATCAACTTTTTGAAGTTCACTGTCTCCAATCTATGTTCTCTGTGATGACATTCTTTTTTTTGCTATCTTCATTTTATTTTACTTTGATTTGTGGATGCAAAAAGTTTTCCGTACTATTAGCCTAATAAGTTAATATTTGCTTTGGTGGGTTATATGTTTTATTAGGAGATACAAGAGTTCTCTGCATTTTACAGGGCCAGTAACAGGATTGAAGAAGAACTGGGTAGATTGGTGAGATTTTAGTATCATTCTAGAAATCCTGGTGACATTTTAATCATGTAATTGGAAAGACAACATTAAATGCTATTAGGTTCACTCAATGTTTAAGCTTTTGGTGTAGCATCTTCAGTCATGCTTAACATGCTGTTTCCCTTTTTTATAGGCAAAGCAGATAAAGACTATGATGAAAACCTTGGTAACTGTTTGTCCTTAACCATTAAATGTTATATTATTACTGTATTGCAACGTATTCACTGTTTAAATGCTGTTGTTGCAGTCAATTTGTTCTGGGGTATCAGAAACTGCATCTATTGTTCTGGATTCCACAAGGCTTTCTGTCAGGTATGCCAATTGGAACTCAAAAAGATCTGAAGTTTACTTTCAATATTATGTTTCCACAAGCTTTCTTTACGTGCGAATTCTAGTAGGTTTTTCCTCTCAATCCAAACACAGAGGGTAAGCAAAAAAATAGTATGTTGTTTGAAATTAGGATATTAGATGATGTAGTTTAACGTAATGCACAATGTGACAGGAGGTTTGTTGGCTTTAGAAATTAATTTCTTAAATGCCAGTTGAAGCTCCCACAGTAGTTGCTAGCAGCAGCTCTATTATTGCTGAATAATCTTGACCTATCCTCACTACGTCATCCATCTATGTCAAGTCATAAACTTTTTCCCAAGCTAGCCAATTATCCCGTGGGGTGGAGTTTAGAGGATGTTTTTTTGCAGAGCCCAGTCTGTATTTTTTCACCAAAACCAGAGCGGTTCTACTTCAGAATCAGGGAAGACGATGGTCCGAATTTAATAATAAATAGCTTATCTATTACAAGGCCCATCCTGTAAGCTATTTTCTTCAATGGACATAACCGGCCTGGGTTAAGTATTTAGATTAACCTCCTGACACCTAGGCTGGGCTATGACTCTTGTTCTATCCAATGAAAAGGATGATAGATCCAAAGTTTAGTTAATGTAGTTGGCATTCTTTATGATTATTAGCAACTGTATCTGCATTTTGAAATTTAAGATTTTCATTTAAGAAGGCACGCCATTTTATGGCATTTATAGGACCACTTTCTTACTCTAGTCGTCTGACTTCTAGACTGAGATCATCTGGTGCTGAGAGTTGGTGGTAGCTTGCACGATTTCTGGATCATGTCCATGCAGGTACTATTGATTACATAACTTGTATGTTCAGATCTAAAAAAAAGATAATATATTATATACATGGAGAACCACATTAAGGAATCTAACTTATAAATATGTATACATGTATGTAACTATCAATAGCAAAAAGTAAGCATCCCAACATAAATGTTAAAGAAAATAATGTTATGGATAGTTATCTTTGTTTCTGTGCTATTAATCAATCCATCCTATTCTCATTATGATGATGATGAACTACCAAAGATCTTCATAGTGTATGTGTCTAAATCGGTTAAGCCATCGATATTCAAAACCCATCATGATTGGTATACTGCAACCCTCCAATCTCTTCCACCTTCATCATCATCTTATCATAGCCATCGTCCTTGTCGCGAAATCATTTATACTTATGACCATGCTATTCATGGTTTTGCAGCAAGATTAACACATTCTCAAGTTGGTCATCTCAGAAGTCTACCAGGATTCGTCTCAATCATCCCTGATAGTGTTCACCAACTCCAGCTCCACACCACTTATTCTCCTCAGTTTCTTGGTCTAAATGATGGTTTTGGCATCTGGCCTACCTCAAACTACGGTGAGGACGTCATTATTGGTGTTTTGGATTCCGGTATCTGGCCGAAACATCCAAGTTTTAATGATTCGGGTTTAACTCCTGTTCCTAAAAGATGGAAGGGTATTTGTGAGGAGGGAACTGATTTTCAAGAAACATTATGTAATCGAAAGCTGATTGGCGCGCGAGCATTTTATAAAGGTCTTGAGGAGGGTCTCGGGCACAGGGTAGATAAAGATGGTACAGAATCCAGATCGCCATCGGATACCAATGGACATGGTACACACTGTGCAGGAATTGCAGCTGGATCTTCCGTTCAGAAAGCTGGGTCTCATAATTATGCTGTTGGAGAAGCGAAAGGGATGGCAACTAGAGCTAGGATTGCTTCTTACAAGATACATTGGGGTCATGTAGGTGGAGACTTAAGTGATATCCTAGCTGCTGGGGATCAAGCTGCGGCCGATGGAATTGATGTGTTGTCTATGTCAGTAGCTGATGGTGGGTTTAAAGAACTTCGAGATGCGTTAGCGCAATTAACCTTTGGTTTAATGCAGAAAGGAATTTTTGTTTCTACTTCCGGTGGAAATGATGGACCTAAGCCAAAAACAGTTGAAAATCTAGCACCATGGGTATTAACTGTTGGAGCATCGACTATGGATAGGGAGCTTCGTGCCGATGTGATTTTGGGTGATGGTCAAGTTATTCCAGGTGTTTCACCGTTCTTTGAAGATGCAATAGTGACCGGTTACTCAGAATTTTACTACGGTGATAATAGTAACAGCCAGGGTTGTTTAGGCGGATCATTAAGTTCTACAGAAGTTGCTGGAAAAATTGTGGTTTGTGACAGTACTGGTTTAAATTCGGCTTGGGAGCAAGGGACAGTAGTTAAGAGTGCCGGTGGTGTTGGAATGATCATCATTGGTAACAAACCGGCAGCACAATTGCTGACTTCTGAATCCCGTTCGTCGGTTCCAGCAGTCGAAGTCAGTGACACTTATGGATCTAAGATTCTAGACTATATCAGGAGGAGCCGTTCACCTACAGCTACAATCAAAATCCAAGGAACTGTGACTGGTTCTTCTTTGTTTCCAGCTCCTAAACTTGCGGCATTCTCTAGCCGTGGACCAAATAAAATAACACCAGAAATTCTCAAACCAGATATCATCGCGCCCGGCGTAAATATATTGGCTGCTAAGACTGGATTTGGTGCAGGTACAACAGATGAGTTTGAGGTGAAGTCTGGTACTTCCATGGCATGCCCTCACATGAGTGGATTGGCCGCGCTGCTTCGAAGTGTTTATCCTGAGTGGTCTCCGGCTGCAATCAAATCCGCTCTTATGACTACAGCCTATGATGTTGACAACTCAGGTAAGTATATTACTGATATTGCCAGCGGCAAATTTTCAACTCCATTCCAACAAGGGTCTGGGCATGTAGACCCGAACAAAGCGTTAAATCCGGGTTTAGTATACGACATCACACCTAGTGATTACGAAGCTTTCCTCTGCTGGATGGGGTACGACGCAACAGAGATGTCAGTTTTTGTGAAGGATAAGAAGGTTGATTGCGATTCAATCAGGGCATCCAGCAGCCCCGGTGATCTCAACTATCCTTCATTTTCAGTCGTCTTCGAATCTGGAAAAACAGGTAAGGTGAAGCATAGGAGAGTGCTCACAAATGTCGGGAATTCAGCAGATGCTGTTTACAAGGTGAAGATCAGATCTCGAACATCATCCGTTAAGATCAGTGTTTCGCCAACGAAACTTGTGTTCACTGCAAATAAGAAGAGTTTGCCATATGAAATCATGTTCGAGTCGGCTCCGGGTACCACAGAAACCGAAGCATTCGGGTCAATAGAATGGTATGATGGAGAACATGTTGTAAGAAGTCCCATTGCTTTTAGCTGGGGTACTGCCACTCCTGCTACTGCTAGCTTGATTTCTTCTGCTTAGATTAGTTTTTTTTACAAGTTTTATTCTAGTTGTTTAACAGTTTTAGTGGAGTAAATTTCATTTTACAAATATTTACTGCTGTTGTGGACATGATCCTGGAATCCTGCAATAAGTGTCTCTGACAGGCTGAGTATTGTGCACATGATAATGAGATGTATTTTGATCATGAAAGTCAATGAATGGAATTATTGCAAAATGATTGTTTCTGTGCCATTTTAATAGAAGAAAGAAAGAAAATCTTTTATCCAGTCACCTTATGGGCATCATCAGATGATAGGTCCAAAAACTGACCACTTGAAATTTATAAAGGCACGCATTCTATGGCGTTTGTTTTGATTTTACATCATTATACCCGACAGCATCTCTCGGCTAAAGCCTAAAGCTTAAATGTTGGAACGAACTTGTTGCATTTTAGTGTAATGTTCGACTGCTCGTAACCCATCCACACACTTGCACAAACCTATATGGCTTTCTATAATTAATATTTGTGGCTCTAGGTTCAACTACGCTGATTTAAATTCTATAAAATAGAAAAGTCTAAGTTTCTTACACTAAATTCTATTTCAATAAGATAATGGTTCTAATTAATAGAGAAGATACTCTATAATAAAGTTTTTAGTAAAATTTGGGATCTATCAGTCCACTAATAGAAGCAAGTATCCCTTCTATGCCTAGTGATACAAGAATTAGGAATCGAGAAGATGTAGAAATGGAAGAACAAAGATTTTATTGAAGAATTGGAGTTAGTTGTGGTTGTAGTTGAAGCTCAGGAGATGGAGTAAAGTTGTTGTTGTTGTTGATTGAACTGAACCGGTGGGTTTGTTGTTGTCTTAAGATGGCCTGTTGAATCAAGTCAAGCAAGAAAAGGGAGTTTCTCAATTTGTTGGAATGAAATCATTTTGAGGTAATTGTTCTTTCTCAAAAGCAGGTAAGGTTAATCAATTTCATGGTTGAGTTTATATGAATGTGGAGATAACTATTTAGATGGATATAAAATGAAATTGGAATTATAGTTTGGATTGTATTGAATTACAGAGTATTTTTAAAGGTTGGATTGATGTAGGAATTGAACTTTAGAGCTGGTGTTGTTATATTTAATTGTGCAATGAACTGAGTTTTAGTTGTTGTTATGTTTGATGTGAAGTGGAAGGTGTTGCTTGTGCTGAGATGGAATTGCAGGTGATGTTGGTTTGTAAGTTACAGGGTTGTGTATAAAAAGGGATAAGTTGTATACGAGTTGCAGATAATGAATTTGGTGAAGTATGAATGAGATGAAGTGGTGTTTGAATCTGTATGAATTGATGAGGGTGTCGATTTAGTGAATTTGATGTTAAGAAAAATGTTGTCATGTTGGTGGTTGTCGATATGAGATGTATGAGCTATTACAGGTGAAGTGGGATAGAGTTGCAGTGTACGAGCTAAATCCTTGGGTGAATATTGCAGGTGGTTGAAGTAATTGGAATTGAGTCAAGTCTGACATATAGATGAAGTGAGTTTTGCCTGAGAGGATGTAATTGGTGGTGTAGAGTATTGTTGTATCTTGAGTTGGGAGAGTAGATGTTGTATAGGATTGATATGTAGAATCAAAGTGGGATAGTCTCTTTGAAAGCCTGCTGCTACTACATTTGCAGGTAAACTTGGTTTACATTTGTAATTGAAACTCAAAGTTGTTTAAGAATGAATTTATAATTTTAGTTTGGTAGATTTGAAATGTTTATGAAGTAGAGTTGGAAATGAAACGATGACAGCAGAGAGTTTGGCATGTGCAAGGGCCTTGATTTGTATAACCTGAATCAGTCTTTTGGACTGAGTCGACTCACCGATTTTCCCTAACTTTACCTGAGTTAGACCCTTGACCGATTTGACTCAGTGGACCATTTGACTTTGACCTTGACTCAGACGTTTACCGTTAGTTGACTCAGCTGACCGTTAGAGACCGTTAGTTGACTAGTTGGATCAGGCCTTTGGTTAGTGGGCCTGTTTAGTGGACTTGGGGTTAGGCTTAGTGTTCCTATTTTTATGTATTGGACCCTTATGGTATGATTTAGAATTGGTTCCTTCTACAAAGTTGTAGATATTCATAAGACCTAGCCGATAGACTATACAACCAATCTAATTGAATTAGTAAACCTTAGATTTACTAAAGTTGGATAAATAAAAGATATAACACCATAAGTGGGCTTAGAATCATTAGATAGACTTGTATGATTCTTGTGTGACCATTTTGGCTAGATTCTTAAAGTTCTTGTGTGATTAACAGTTAGTCTTATTAACAACGATCGATTCCAAGGATGAACCAGTATATCGTGGATCTCGAGGTAGACGTGGCTTGTCATTAAAAGAGGTGGGAATTTATATTTAACTCTTTTGTGATTATTGTTATTTTCTTTTACCAAAGTTTATGTTTAGCAAAACCATGCATTGTATGATTCAATATTCCTTGCATTGTTCAGTTTTAAATTCCGAAAGTTCTGTTGCCTCTTTTAATCTTTCCATGGTTTGGAAAGGAATTGTAATACTTTGTTTGTCTTTATGAATTGTTTGGGAACTAAGAATTTCCATTTGATGTTTGGAAATGAGAATTTCTATCTGTGGTATATAGGATTCTGCTCCTTATTTTATATCTACATGAATTCAATTTTTATGCACATGGCTAGGGAGATACACCGCAATATTATTATTGAGTGTGGTTAGCACAAATATTATACATTGTTTGATGAAGGAGTTAGTTCCATATATGTGATTGTTTATTTCTGTGAATTGATTGTCTTTTAATGTTTAGGGAAAACGTGTACAGTTTTCTAGATCATTCCAGTGATTACTTGAAAGTCAAATGTTATTCCTACTGGGCACCCGCTCACCCATTCCCACTTTCAGTTCCAGAGACAGATCAGAATTGCGCAGCGAAAGCTTCAAGGGTTGATTTCGTTAGTTGGTTAACTTTTAATATGTTTATTATATTGCATATTGTATTTGTAAGCCAAATGACTATTGTATATGTATCATTTGAGAGGAGTTCTTGTTTATATATATTTCTGAGCGAGGCTAGTCTTGGGTTAAGTTTTGTAACAGATTTCTTAGTTGAATGTTCAAGTAAATGATTTAGATTTTAGTGCCTGTTATTTAGTTAATCTCTTGGATTAGTCAGCTGCTATCTTAGGGGGCGCTACAGTGTGCTTTTATTATTTTTGGGAGGGGGATTTAGCTGTGTCTTGTTGGGCCGACCGACCGGAGGGTTCGAAGGGAGAAAGTTTCTTTTATGGTCACTTTTTTGAAAATTAAACTTAACGCAAATGGTGCAATTTGATAAAAAAAAAAAATTGAAAATTGTTTGGTGTGATAAAAATTTTGGTTACTTTTTCACTGGAAAAATTGTCCCTCCCTTTTAGTCCAATTACAATAAATTTTTAGGTATCCTATTTTTCCAGTGGTATAATTGGCAAGCAAACTAGAATATTACATATCCAAAAATCTCTGTCTTGCATTTTACAAATTATATCTCGTTGGAAAGATTTAAAAAAGATATACATAATGAATACAAGCAACAATATCAAATTTAGAATTTTTACGAAAAAATCGGAGGTGTTATCCTTTTGGGCACAATTTTTGAAAACTGAACACCTAGTCATTATGCAAACCACCACAAAGGATGCATAACAGATTATGCAACCATATTTTGGTTTATGTATCAACTAATTTTCCGTTGTAACTAACAAAATGATGTACTCCGTCCGTTTCAGGAAAAGTGATACTTTCACTTTTTTAATTTGACTTATTTTTTTCTGTCCGGTCGGCCCTCCCACCGTGACAGCGGTGTTCTAGTATTTATTGGACCTACCGAACGGAGGGCCCGATGGAAGGGAGTCCTTATTATGACCATTTTTTTTGTAAAACGAAAACTAGTGCAAATGCACAATTTGATAAAAAGATTGAAAAATTTTTGATGTGATCAAAATTTTGGTTACTTTTTCGCTGGATATAACATATCTAAAAATCCAATTATTATAACTTTTTATGTATCTTATTTTTTTAGGGGTATGATTGGAAAACAAACTAGGATATAACATATCTAAAAATCCGTGTCTTTAAATTTCACAAATTTATCTCGCTCGAAAGATTTTAAAAAGATCTATACAATGAGTACAAATAACAATATCAAATTTAAAGTTTTTACGAAAAATCGGAGGTGCTATCCTTTTGGGCACAATTTTTGAAAACTAAACACCTAGTCAATATGCAAACCACCACAAATGATGCATAACAAATTATGCAATCATATTTTGGTTTATGCATCAACTAATTTTCCGTTGCAACTAACAAAACGATGTACTCCCTCCGTTTCAGGAAAAGTGATACTTTTTCAATTTGACTTTTTTTTTTCCGTTGGGTCGGCCCTCCCACCGTGACAGCGGTGTTCTAGTATTTATTGGGTCCACCGGTCGGAGGGCCCGAACGAGGGGAGTCCTTATTATGACCACTTTTTTTGTAAAACGAAACCTAATGCAAATGTGCAATATGATAAAAAAGATTGAAAATTGTTTGGTGTGATCAAAATTTTGGTTACTTTTTCACTGGACAAAATTCTCTCTCTCTTTTAGTCCAATTATTATAATTTTTATGTATCTTATTTTTTTTAGGAGTGTTTGTGGGTGAAAACTGTGTATGCTGGTTTTGGTAAATTTGGGTGTGTTGATGAGAAACGAGTCTAAATCTTAAACAAATGCATTGCACGGGAGTACTTTAGATTTGAGAGATCAATCTATACAATCCTGGCCTAAACCAATAAATGGCCGTTCCAGTCTTGCTTCGGTCACAAAGTGAAGGAGAAGGGTTGGTCTTAGGTAGGGAAGCGAAGAAGGTGTTGACACCAGAATGGTTAGTTCTAAAGGTATGTCTATTTTATGACCTGTATCAGAATATGGAGCTGGCTTGCAGAATGTAAGCTATCAGTTCTTTGGTGTTTTCTGGATATTGTGTAACCAAACTGTTGTCGTTTGGTTGAAATAGGTGAAACCTATTTATACAAGTCATAACTGAACGCACCCTGGTCTCGTAGGAAGTGGGAGTGGTTGAGTGATGAAGAAGTGGGGTAATGTGTAAATGCCAGAAGCCACGTTCCCACTATGAAGGAAACGATTTTGTTTACACCCATTACTTCTTGCCGCCGCAAACTTCCCTGTTTTCCAGACACTTTCTTATGATGGGCGTGTTGCACGCAGCACGTTGTAAACCGCCAGACCAATACCCTGATGAGCATCCCCCAGTTTGTGACATGTTTGATGTCTAGAGTATGGAAAAGTGTAGCAGATTAATGAGTGGGTATTCTGTACAAGACCTGGCTACTCTGATTAATTGTACGCCAACTAAGTAGCTGATAGCTCTGTGTGGCGAGTCAAAGTCAGGAAAATTGCCGCAAGAGAATAGCGTGTGACGCTATCAGGCTTGCTGGTCGCCTAAAAATTTCCATAGGCCTGTCAATTCTGTGGAGAATTTGGACGGCTAAGATTGTAATTCATGTGAGAGGGTCGCCATTGATTATGGCCGCATTCCGTTGGCATCTTTTAATAGCATAGTAGAGCATTGGCACACGCCAGTCACATGGTGGCATGGCCAAAGCTAGGATTTGGCGTCGTGACCAAAATTAGGACTTGGCAGCATGGCCAAGGCTAGAATTTGGCGCCGTGGCCAAAATTAGGGCTTGGCGGCATGGCCAAGTTAGAATTTGGCGTCGTGGCCAAAATTAGGGCTTGGCGGCATGCCAAGGCTAGAATTTGGCGTCGTGGCCAGAATTAGGGCTTGGCGGCATGGCCAAGGCTAGAATTTGGCGTCGTGGCCAGAATTAGGGCTTGGCGGCATGGCCAAGGCTAGAATTTGGCGTCGTGGCCAAAATTAGGGCTTGGCGGCATGGCCAAGGCTAGAATTTGGCGTCGTGGCCAGAATTAGGGCTTGGCGGCATAGCCAAGGCTAGAATTTGGCGCCGTGGCCAGAATTAGGGCTTGGCGGCATAGTCAAGGCTAGAATTTTGCGTCGTGGCGAAAATTAGGGCTTGGCGGCATGGTCAAGCTAGGATTTGGAGTCGTGGCCAAAATTAGGGCTTGGCGGCATGACCAAGGCTAGAATTTGGCGACGTGGCCAACATTAGGGTTTGGCAGCATGGCCAAGGCTAGAACTTGGCGCCGTGGCCAGAATTAGGGCTTGGCGGCATGACCAAGCTAGGATTTGGCATATTGGTGGTAGACCCAAATATGGCTTCGGCAACATTGGCTCCAGTTGCCATATCAAACTTAATGGCTTAGGGAGTATTAATTGGCTTGGTTGGCGTGACAACCTTGGATAAATCAGGATTCGGCATATCCAAACCCTAATTAGCGCGTGTGGCACGTGGCCGTGTCACAGCGTCGTTTTTTGTGCAAAAGGAGCCATGGCCACGCCAAAGGAATCATGGCAGATCCATAACACGGGGATGGCCACAGGAGTAAGGGCGGCTATGAGTGTCCATAGCATGGATCCACTTTTAGGGTTTCTTGGGTTCCACATGGCTCGTAGCATGTTGTGGGGCCCAAAGTGGCGTAATTTGGTCCACAACTGGAAATTAGGGTTTTGGTTAATGCATTTAAAGCAAAGTCGTGTTGCTTCTGACTAGAAAACCCTAATTTAAGCACGTCATGGCGTTGGCCATGAACATGAGGTAGGTTAGCACGTAGGCGCGCTATTTACGACACGTTGGCATGTTTGGTATGCTGCCACAAAGTGGCACGTTTGGCGTGGAGGAGTGGCATGTTGGCATGGCGTTCAGCTCATTGGCGCAACATGGCACGTTTGGCATGTTAGCGCGGTTTTTGGAAAGCCAATCTGCCGTAATTTTCCTATTTTAACACTGTGGAAAGTTTAGAGCAACCTGATTGGTTAATATAAAAGAGGCCGACCAAGCATGGGCGTGGCCACACTTCTAGTGTGCGTGTGGCGGATTTAAAGAGACCTGATTGGTCGATGGGAAAGAAGAGGGCCGGTTAAGCAGCATGGGGGCGTGGCCATTGACAAGTGGCGCCGACTGGCTTATGGCACACGACCACACCTCCCTTTGCTGCTGCTCCTATTTTTCGTGGCTCCTCTTTTATTCTTTGTTTTCTGATTTTGGGTAGGATTTTGCACCTCATAATTCATGGAGGATCAATTGCCTAGCTTTCCTAGGTTTAGGCTAGACCAGCAAGGTCTGATATACTGCGCGGGGTGCAAAACCCTAATTTTGAAAATTAATTGGGTTAGGATATCTTCGTGGGTTATCACAAAATTGATTGAATTCTGCATAGAGTTCTTTAAATTTATTGCTGGAGAGCAGTATGCTTTCCTATTTAGTACTTTTATGCAAAGACCTTAACCTTGATACTTCAGGAAATTCATGCTACTCATCTGCGACTGAACATTAATTGTCATCTCATATCAATATTAAGGGTTCAGCCGGGGAACATAGCACAGGAAAGTATTCAGTGAGTCTTATATTAATAAATTATATAGGCAGGGCGCCGGAATTTACAGAACATCTGGGATTGTTGCTACATGCACCATTCTGGGTAAATTTCATGTGAATATATTGAATTGCTCAATAAATGCGCCAGTGAAAAGGTTGGACACTCATCACTTTTACATGGCTCTGTCTCTTTGTAGAGTGAAAGCATATTAAATGCGGGAAATTTACAACTTTATCCCTGAACTAAAAACCACCATCAACAAGGAGTATAATTGGAAAGCAAACGAGGATATAACATATCTAAAAATCCGTGTCTTTAAATTTTACAAATTTTATCTCGCTCGAAAGATTTTAAAAAGATCTATATAATGAGTACAAACAACAATATGAAATTTAGAGTTTTTACGAAAAAATCAAAGTTGGTTATCCTTTTGGGCACAATTTTTCAAAATCAAATACATAACCATTATGCAAACCATCGCAAATGATGCATAACACACTATGTAGTCATATTTGGGTTTATGCATCAACTAATTTTTTTTGCAAATAATAAAACGATGTACTCCATCCGTTTCAGGAAAAGTGAAACTTTCATTTTTTTCAATTTGGCTTTATTGTCTTCTGTTCAGCCGGTCCTCCACACCATGACAGCGGTGTTCTAGTATTTATTGGGTCGACCGGCCGGAGGGCCCGAAGGAAGGGAGTCCTTATTATATGACCACTTTTTTGTAAAATGAAACCTAATGCAAATGTGCAATTTGATAAAAAGATTTGGAAATTGTTTGGCGTCATCAAAAATTTTGGTTACTTTTTCACTGGACAAAATTGTCTCTCTCTTTTAGTCCATATCTTATTCTTTTAGGGGTATAATTGACAAGCATACTAGGATATAACATATCTAAAAGTCCGTATCTTGAAATTTTACAAATTTTATCTCGAGGAGGGATCCCCTCACACTTTTATTATCACATTATCTCACACGTTGGGCGTCATTTTTGCGAATAAAAAGAAAACCGTAACGGATTTGAAGCAAATATTTTAGGGATATGTTCCTCTTACCAAGTTCTACATACTTACCAAAAATGAGCGTATTTCGAGACATATAACACCACCATCTACTACTTTGAAAATGAGCTGTTAAAAATCAACGGATTTCTGGCCGTCGAAATTAAGACCGGTAGATTGTGAGGTTTTATATTTCGGAATGTGTTCATTTTTGGTAGGCATGTAGAACTTAGTAAGAGGAACATATCCCAAAATATTAGCTTCAAATCCGTTACGGTTTGATTTTCATTCGCAAAAATGACGCCCAACGTGTAAGATAGTGTGATAATTAAAGTGTGAGGGGATCCTTCCTCTTTTATCTCGCCAGAAATATTTTAAAAAGATTTATACAATGAGTACAAACAACAAAATCAAATTTAAAATTTTTACGAAAAATTCGGAATTGTTTATCTTTTTAGGCACTATTTTCTCAAAATTAAGTACATAGTCATTATGCAAACCACCGCAAATGATGCATAACACATTATGTAGTCATATTTTGGTTTATGCATCAACTAATTTTCCGTTGCAACTGATAAAATGAGGTACTCCATCCGTTTCAGGAAAAGTGATACTTTCACTTTTCAATTTGGCATATTTATCTTCTGTCTGGTCGGCCCTCCCCACCGTGACACCGGTGTTCTAGTATTTATTGGGCCGACCAGAAAGAGGGCCCTAAGGGTGACCTATTTTTTATAAAATGAAACCTAACGCAAATGTGCAATTTGATTAAAATATTGGAAATGGTTTGGTGTGATCAAAATTTTGGTTATTTTTTCATTGAACAAAATTGTCCCTTTCTTTTAGTCCAATCACTATAACTTTTTATGTATGTTATTTTTTCAGGGGTATAATTGGCAAGAGAACTAGAATATGACATACCTAAAAATCTATGTTTTGGAATTTTACAAATTTTATCTCGTTAGAAAGATTTTAAAAAGATTTGTTCAACGAATACAAACAACAATATCAAAGTTAGAGTTTTTACGAAAAATTCGGAGGTGTTTATCCTTTTAGGCACAACTTTTGAAAATTGAATACATAACCATTATGCAAAACCACCGCAAAGGACGCATAACACATTATGCAACCATATTTTGGTTCATTCATCAACTAGTTTTTATTTTTTCATTGCAACTAATAAGACAATGTATTCCTTCGTTTTCATGAAAAATGATACTTTCACCTTTTCAATTTGACATATTTGTCTTCTGTTCAGTCGCCCTTCCCGCCGTGACAACGATGTTTTAGTTTTATTTTGTTTGCTTGAGACAATGAAAAAATACCACGAAAAGAAGTAAGCGGCTGATTTGGCATCCCCTTCGAAATATGTGGTGGTATTACATTTATAGTCTATTTGTTACTTACTTTAATAGTTCCCTTGTAGTTTCGTGATTTGTTGCATAAATGATTGCTTGTATTAGATGATTTGTAGATGCAAGCTATTCCGGCATTTCATGTTGTCGTTGGCTCTTAATGTGCATAATTCCTTTGCCGAGATTAACTTATTCAGGATGATTCATAGATGCAGTTGTGAGGATAAAATAAATGTCATGCGAGTTTTCATATTACTTTAAATTGTAACCTAATATGCATTGAAAAAAATTGTAAGCGTCTGAATTTTCAAAAAATGTGAATGTCCGGAAAAAATGTATTTGACCCCATTCCATTTCAGTCCTTGCTCCGTCCCTTCTGTCGGATGCCCTACCCTCCTCCGGCACTATTGGAGAAATGCGGATAGAATCCACGGTGCGTACTATACACAGTGGTTCTCAAATTTGGTTTGAGTAAATAAACTCAGCCTGCGAGAGGGATCTGTTTGCATTACACATTATGTAATCAGTTGTATGTCTCTGATAGAAAAAGACAGGAGCTCTTTTCTGGACACATAATTCATAGAAGAAAATAAAACGATATGATAGAATATAGGGTCTTGTTAACTTGTAACAGAAGATGGCCTACATACGTGTGCTGTTACAGAATAGAAGGAGCATTTATTGTTTGGTTTTGCATCTTTCAAGGTTTCTGACTTTAGGTGACAGACGATATCTGAGTTGCATTTCATCTCTGAAATTGTGGATCTTACACATCTTTCCAAGAAAAATTGAATGAGTAACTAATGCAAAACTCAGATTTCTTGATTGTTCACATGGTAAATTTGTAACTGTCATAAATGTTGTTTCCCATTGTAGTTGTAAGATCTAGTTTTGTTATAAAAGACACCCATTGTGTATATATGAGGATATGGTTATTCAAAACATAAACAAAATACAAAAAGAGATCCAACAGTTTCAACCAGTCGTTTCTAGGATATATTGTTGGAAAAAAAAAGGGTTTCACAAAGGATGAATGACACAGAGAAGAAAGTGTTGCACTCCAAAACTTTCAAGGCTTGTATAAATTTCTTTTAGACAAATATTTCTACCCTCCCAATAACAATTGGCGATTACAACAGGTATGCGAAATATTGCCTTCAGGATACAATGAAAGCCCTGCAACGAAAACTGAATTCAAGGTTTGTACCCCTTGATTCAATCAAGAACACACAAAGAGATTTCTGATTTCTGATGATGCTTTTTGAAACAGAGAAAACAGATTGATTTTTCTTATGTGTTAAACGAAACTGGGAGAAGCTATTTATAAAGGGTTTTGCACCTGTTGGGAATAGGTTTTTTTTATTCGCCAACAGGTTTCTATTCACGAACCGTCAGGTTCCTTCATCAACAGACATCAATGGTGTCTTTTGGATTCGAAATTTTCGAACAGGCTTTTATCGGCCAAATATTCCAACATATATATGGCGGCAGCTAAATATTTTTCCGGTGCTTTTGTTCTTCTTCTTTTCATCTTTGTGATTGTTGGTATGTTAGGTAAGTCCTTTCAGTTTATACTTACTTTTTTTTTTCCTATTTTGTTTCCTTTGATTTATACTCTCATTGTACTGCATTACGATGTACGAGTTTTGGATTTTTCTAAAATTTTCTTCTTTTTAACTGATTATTACTTTGGTTTGATTTGCCATCCATATTAATCTTTGTGTTTTACATATGCGCATGTAGAGATGCCATCAGCTGCAGCCATTTCGTGTGGCCCCGGGGAAACTTCCGCAGAGAGTAGATCGGTTTCTGATCCTAAGATCTACTGCTATGGTTGTCAAGACCAGTGCATAACCCAGTGTAAGTCGCAAGGCAGAGAAGTATCTCAGTCAAAATAAGCACCAGTGATGATAAGTTTGTGAATGTGTGCGTTCCTGTTGTTTTTTCCATTGCGAATTTATTTCCTTAATCAATCCAACGGTCAAAATCGTTTAGGACCTTTTTGTTTTATATGAAATGATACCAGTCCCGGATAGTATTCGTATTCCCCTTTGTAAATCGTGAGCTCAATGATCCAAATTTAGTAAGTGAAAACTACAGGGAGACCCATTCTCCCAGATTTTTCCACTGTCAAACCCACAGACAGAAAAGTTCAGGCGCGCACCCATTTTCCCGTCAAAAATTCGTAGCAGACCCATAATTTATGAAATTCTGCTTCTCAGTTTTTAAAAGGCCAAACTACCCTTTTCTCCGAGCGACGAACAGAGAGAAGCGAGAAGAAAACAATGGTGAACTCCGATTCTTCGTTTTTAACATTTGGATTTTTCCCTTTGTCAAATCTTTTCCCAAATCCTTTTCTGAATAATCTTCTCAATAAAACTAGGGTTTCTGTTTCAACATCTGCGGTATAAATCTGGGGATTTTGGGTTTCTGTTGTCTTTGATTATTCGAGAAGTAAAAAGAAATTAAAATTGAAGTTGAAAAGGGTAAGAAATGTGTTGCAGTATTTCGATATCAACTGAATTGGAAATTTTCATACCTTATTTGTCTCCATGTTTTTGATCTCAATCGGAAATTTATGATTATATTTGAATTAAAGATGTTATGCATAATGTCTTATGCATAACATCAGTTTTGTTTAGATGCATAAAACATTATGCATTATTTTGTTTTAGCTGCATAATGTCTTATGCATTACTTTTTCACTTTTCTGGTTATGCATCAGTTTTGTTTAGATGCATAAGATATTATGCATTATTTTGTTTTAGCTGCATAATTTCTTATGGATTATTTTTTCACTTTTCTGGTTATGCATCAGTTTTTTTTAGATGCATAATACATTATGCATTATTTTTGTTTTAGCTGCATAATGTCTTATGCATTACTTTTTTTCACTTTTCTGGTTATGCATCAGTTTTTTTTAGATGCATAAGACATTATGCATTATTTTGTTTTAGCTGCATAATGTCTTATGCATTACTTTTCTCACTTTTCTGGTTATGCATCAGTTTTTTTTTAGATGCATAAGACATTATGCATTATTTTGTTTTAGCTGCATATTGTCTTATGCATTACTTTTTTCACTTTTCTGATTTATGGATTTTTATGCACGTGCATAATGTCTTATGCATCATTTTGTTTAGTGCATAAGACATTATGCCATTATTATTTCTGCATAAAACATTGTGCATTATTTTTGTTTTAGCTGCATAATGTCTTATGCATTACTTTTTTCATTTCTGGTTATGCATGAGTTTTGTTTAGATGCATAAGACATTATGCGTTATTTTGTTTTAGCTGCATAATGTCTTATGCATTACTTTTCTCACTTTTTCTGGTTATGCATCAGTTTTTCTAGATGCATAAGACATTATGCATTATTTTGTTTTAGCTGCATTTTGTCTTATGCATTACTTTTTTTATTTTTCTGATTTATGGATTTTTATGCACGTGCATAATGTCTTCTGCATCATTTTGTTTAGTGCATAAGACAATATAAGGGAAAATTTAGCTGCATAACTTTTTTTCTGTTTCTTCTACTTGATTTTTTCTTCTTCGTCTGTTTCATCCATTTTTGTTGAAATGTATTCTAGGGTTTAGTCAAAAATGATTTACTTCTTTGAATCATCGATTTTAAATGATTTATTTCTTTAAATGATGGAGAAAAAATTTTTGCAGATCCGTTACAGAGATTAATGGAGGAATAGGGAAAGAAACCGGCGGAGAAGAAAAAAAATTATGCCCAAAAACGATGAAGGATAATAGAGTCTTTCAGTACGTTTTAAATATTTTTAAATAATTATGGGTGCGACTGTATCAGAAATTAATTATGGGCCTGGCGGTAAGAATTTTTTTTTGGGCCTGCGCCTAAGTTCCCCATTTAGTAAATCTATGTATTAAAGGGCCCATCCTTAATGCTATTTCCTTCAATGGACTTGACCTGCTGCGATTAATTATTTACTTTAACCTCCTGGCAACACCTTCTAGTTGGGTGGGGTGGGAAGTGAAGCAGAAACCATCACAGAAGTGAAGCATCTAATTTATGTACGGATGGGAATGAAAAATGGTCTTTTGCAGTCATAGATCATAACTCACTGGAAAGTAGTCATTGATCCCATGTAGTAATTTGTTGTACTCTACAAAATGGGGGCAGTTTTTGCCTTCTTACATTTTGTTTTCTTCACAAAATCTCGACCCTTTTCCTCAAAAAAAGAAAAAAACACCTTCTGGTTAGGTTATCTTCTATTCAATGCTTAACGAAGGGCAGTGACTGGGGTTGGCGGTGACTGGGGTTAGCATACCTGCCTCATAGCCGACCCGGGGCCATTGGGAATTACCAATTGGATTTTATTAATTTCTTAAAATTAAAAGGATGATGTACAACCAAATTTAAAATTCTCATTTAAGAAGGCACGTATTCTTTGGCGGTTGTATCATTTTTTTAAATCATACCCTGAAGGATGATGGTTACTATATATATAGTAATCTATAAGTGTATCATTCATCATCCTGAAGTTTGACTTTTTATTGCGTTTATAGGCCCGGATGACAAGGATAATCAAATTTCTTATTAAAATATATTGAACGCGCAACCTAATGGGTCTTATTTTCTATTTTAGCATCTCAATCTTAGCACCATTCTGCATTTTATCATATATGCATATATTCATTCACTGAAGCTAGTTGACTATGAGACCAGATATTTCTGATCCCTGAGGCTAGCCGGAAATGCTAAATCCACCGAGTGTGAAATTCAGTAAATTTCACCATTCGGGTTCCACCACCGGAAATGCAGCTCCCTGGTAAACCAGTTTTGTTTATTATGATATATATAATTCTGAATCTAATTATCTAGTTTTTCGTATTTTATGTTCTCATGTAAATTGCACGTCTAATAATAAATGAGTTCTCTTGTCTTCTAGTCTCGACAGACAATTAATATATGACAATAATAATATATGCATAAAATTTTGGATATCTTGAAATAGAATTTAAAAATGTAACTTAGATCTACATTTACCTATAGACACCCACAGATTAGCTTTCCATCACATAAACACAAGTCTCCAAAGAAGAGAAAGAAAGAAACATAGTAGCAGTTGTTATTCATTGTAACGATGGAGTTTATTCAAAGAAATTTTGCATCAGTTGGGGTTTTACTGTTCGCAATAGTTGGAGTTTCGTTGCTGCAACGTAAGTAGTATCGTTCTTGTTCTTATTTTCTATTACTACTAACTAATTGTTAACGTACATAGAGATATTTTCAAAGAGGACCAACTGCTTGATTTCTCTTTTCTTTTTGCGTTTTCTACCTGTCTGGTTATATGTCTTTTGTTTCAGATTGGAATAGCTTGTTCTATCCAGCTAGAAATAAGTGCAGCGTATGATGAAGTTTAATTTGTTTATGTTTTTTGCTGTGCAGAGATGGCTGCACAACACCACCACTACGGATCACCTGATCCAAGTCAATGTTCGGCGATTGGCTCCACTGGAGAAGCTTGCACAAACAAGCAAACCGTAAATATAAATATAAAAATAACGTATGACGGTTGTTGTGGTTGTCAAGCACCCCCAGGTCCATGTCCATCCCCACCATCACCTCCTCCTCCTCCATCCCCATCTCCATCACCACCACCTCCATCCCCATCTCCACCTCCACCTCCTCCAGCTGTGTTCGTATGCGAAGAAGGAGTAGACTCTTATTCAGATAACTACATGTCCGATGAAACTGATTGCAACCTTTGTGAAGATGATTGTGCTACTACATGCTCGCGATCAGGAACTCCTGTGATAAATCAATCATGCTCGAAAGAAGAAAATCCTTCTGCATTATTTTGCAAGTGTTGTTGCAAGGGTCCCAGTACCCCGTCGTCGTCGTCAGTTTCTGCTCTTGGTTCATTATTACTCACTGAAGCATTAATACAGTGAACCTGAGCTGCCATCCCGTGGTGCTGGGATCCGGTGAAGTCTGCACAGCTAGCCTTTGCTTACTTTGTATTCTAAAAACGTAAATTATGGTTTTACGATGGAAACACGTCAGCGCCGGAAAACTGCGTACTTTTTGTTACATCGAGTTTTAGGGTCCTTGGAAATTTTCCTACGTTTATGTGGAAATTATGTTGTGCATTCAATGAATCAATAATAATAAAAAAACAAAATTAGTTCATTAATTCGAAATGCCTCAAATATCAAATATTTTTTTCTATTTTATTTATTTTTACTCGAAAAGAGCAAAAATTTATTGAAAAAACAGTCTCACCGCCAACAAGGTGGCTAAACCGGAGACAAGTGCAACATGAGTTCGACTGCAGGATTGCCATGAATCAAATTACATGTTACATTCTTACAACTGGTTTCCAATTATGCAGAACTGTACCCAATTATGTTTTGGTTGATATTGGAAAGGGCTTTGCTAGACGCACCGATAATAAACATCGAACTGGATCACGGACATAGTGAAGCACCCTGTGGATTGGGATAGGATGGGCGGAAATGGATCCCATGCCTCCTCTCACACGGTGTCCACCGCGGTACTTATTCTTCTGTTCATATGTACTTTCCGTATTGGAAATGTCACCTCTTACACTTCCAATAAATCTAAAACGATATAGAGAAGATTAGCATGGGTCTAACACAAAGATCACATATTTTGAGGACACTTGGCCTTTAAAACTGAATTCATGTGGTTTTAGATGTTGGGAAGACAATTGATCATTCTTTTTCAACATTGATTTGGTAATCAAATACTAGTAGCAGGCTCCAACTGTTATTCAACCCCATGAAATCGATCTAAACAGACAGAATTCGTCTTAATAGCTTCAAATCGAAATGAAATTTAACACCGTGGTGCAATATGTGGTGTGAAACAATAACAATTAGGGACGTTTATAATATATAACCGTGGTGAAAAAGGAACGTTTAGTAAATAAAAGTTTGGATCGAAATGGTTCAGTATTTTCGGTCGGCCACCACCATGGCCACGTTCATCTATTAAAAAATACATTTTGTCTCTCTTTTGACCTTATTTAGGCATGATCCAAGAATCGGGCCCAACACTTGCGTATGATTTGATTAAATAATCTTGCATGAAAATATATAAATATAATTATAGATATGAAAATGTACGAGGACATACCGACATATGGACAGGAACAGCCTTGAGGGTAAGTAGTGCTCATCAATTAACAATCGAAAATGATGAAAACAAAATTTCAATATATCAAATATCAAGAGAAAAGATATATCTACGTCTAGTAAGAAGAAACATCCTCACAAAACATAAAAATGTCAACTCGATGGATAGTTTTATTTCTCATCATTAATTTCTCTGTGTTCATTATATCTGCTTCGAGTACTACGTACTACTGGTCATATATATCCTTATTTAAGGATAATATATTATTTCCTAATATATAAAATTTTTTGCTTTATCATAATATTGGGCTCTATATATTCATGAGCTGTGTAACCAGAATTAATAAGATTATCATAATAAGAATTATCTTCTTCTTGATCCTATATTTATGAAGATGGCATTTATGAGGTAGGGGTCTTGAATCATGGGTAGTGATTCAGAATTATACCAAAATAAATCAAAACAAAAGGGCAGATGGAAAACAAATTTGCTCATATTATCGTTCAGTCTGAAGGTGCAGTATTCAAGCCTGGGATTGTTGTTGATGAAACAAACTATGATTTGTGGTCACAAATCATGGAGATGCATATTGCTGAAAAAGAAAAAACCTCCTTTATTATGGGAAGGACAAGAAAACCTACCGAGGAAGATCCAAGATATGAGAAGTGGCACACAGATAATCAAAAAGTCAAGAGATGGTTGTTGATGTCTATGTCACCTGAAATCATGAAGAGATATATTCGGTTACCTACTGCTAGAGAGATTTGGGATGCATTATCTAAAGCCTTTTATGATGGAGATGATGAGATGCAGGTATTTACTCTAAATCGACGAGCGTTTTCGGCAAAACAAAATGCCAGAGCACTCTCAATTTATTATGGAGAACTAACTTAAATATTTGGAGAGCTGGATCATCGTGACAAGGTGGTTATGGAGAATTCTAATGATATTGAAGCCTATCGAAAATCAATTCAGCGCCTAAGGGTGAATATATTCCTTGCTGGATTAGATGAAAGTTTTGAACAGATCCGTGGTGAAATCTTGAGAAAGGATCATATTCCTGAATTGGAATCATGTTATGCACTCGTTCGTCGTGAATCTGTTCGACGTACATCGATGGCAAAATAATCGGAAGAAGTTGAACCTGCTGTTATGGCAACTCAAAACCGGTACAATCAAAAAGGGTTTTTTCAGAGATACTCAAAGACTGAGGTGGAAAAGTCATCACTTAAGTGTACACACTGTAATCAATCTGGACATACAATTGACATGTGTTTCGAGTTGGTTGGATATCCAGATTGGTGGGATCAACATCTGGAGAGGAAGAAGGAGACAAAGAAAAATTCTGGTGCTCCAATGGCTTCAATAAAGAAAGGAAAGGATTCCATGGTAATATCTGCATCAGTAGCAAGGACAAGTAACGATGGTAAGTTTTTAAATATTTCTTCACTTGTTTCGAATAATTCATGGATAGTTGATTCCGGTTCCAAAGATCATATGACATGTGATACTAAACAAATCTCTCCCCTTAAACCATCCTTACAACAAACAGTTTCTACTGCAAATGGCTCACAAGCTTCAATTACTAGTGAAGGGTCAGTATCTCTCACTGAAACTTTAAACTTAGATTCTGTCTTAGTAGTTCCTACATTAGACTGTAATCTCATATCAGTTTCCAAAATAACTAATACTTTACATTGTGTAGTGATATTTTTGCCTGACTGTTGTGTTTTTAAGGACATCACAACGAAGCAAACGATTGGTTATGGTGTTAAGCGTGGGAAGCTGTATTATCTGGATTTGGTGTCAAGTAGTTTGGATAAGCTGCGTCAAACTCTTCTTGCTGATGGTTCTGAGGAGGAGAGATAAAAATCTCAAATTTTGTTATGGCATCGACAATTGGGACATGCGTCGTTTGGTTATTTAAAAAAATTATTTCCTACTTTGTTTGCAAAACTTGATATTTCTAGTTTTCATTGTGAAGTATGTGAACTTGCAAAAAGCCATCGTACTTCTTTTCCATTATCATTCAATAAGTGTCCAGTTCCTTTTATGATCATACACTCTGATGTTTGGGGGCCATCTAAAACTACTACCCTGGGTGTTTCAAGATGGTTTGTTACTTTTATTGACGATTGCACTAGAAAGACGTGGGTGTGTCTCATGAAAAACAAAAGTGAAGTTACCGCCTTGTTTCAAAAGTTCCATAAGATGATTAACACTCAGTACAACAAACAGATTCAAGTACTTCGTAGTGATAATGGTGGTGAATTTATGGATTCTGACCTTCAACATTATTTTGAGGGACATGGGATTATTCATCAAACTACTTGCTCTAATACGCCTCAGAAGAATGGAGTAGCAGAGAGAAAGAATCGTCACTTAATGGAAGTGGTCTGTGCTTCATTGATAGAAGCACATATGCCACTGATGTATTGGGGAAAGGCACTTACTTCTGTAGCATATCTTATCAATCGAGTGTCATCCAGTACCATTGTGTTTCAAACACCCCATCAAGCTCTTGCTGAAGCAGTTGTGGCTCCAACTGTTCCTAATCTGCCGCCTCATGTGTTTGGTTGTGTAGCTTATGTTCATATGCACAAGAACCAACATGATAAGTTGGCTCCTAGAGCTCTGAAGTGTGTATTTGTGGGATATGCAACAACTAAAAAGGGATACCGTTGCTATCATCCTCCAACCAAAAGAATGTTTGTTACTTTGGATAATGTATTTCATGAAGATACTATGTATTTTTCATGTGAGTCTGAACTTCAGGGGGAGTACCATAAGGAAATTCGGACTCTTAACTATGATGAAGATATATCGAAAATTTATGTATCTGTTATTGTCAACTCTGATGATATGGTAAGAGAATCTGTTGATGAAAGTTCTTCACAAGAAGAAACAGAAAGTACAGTATTAGATCGTGATATAGAGATTCAAGATGAGGTTATGATAGAAGAGATTCCAGAGTCTACGTTACCTCAAGAAGATGAAACACCAAACCAATCGTCTGCTGCAGATGTTCTTGAAGAATCTAGGAGACAACTTCCACAACGTGTAAACAGAGGTATTCCTAAGCCCGGATATGAACCTGAAATCTCTAGTAAGTTTAAGTACCCTATGAGTCATTATGTCTCTCACCATCGAATGTCTAAAGCTAATAAGGCATTCGTGAATCAACTATCTACTGTTTTTATTCCTAACAATGTGTAGGAAGCATTAGCTGATCCAAAATGGAGAGCATCTATGGAAGAATAAATGAGGTCCCTTTTTCAGAATGATACTTGGGATTATGTTGATTGTCCATAAGGAAGAAAGATTGTGGGGTGTCGTTAGATTTTCACCGTTAAATACAAGGAAAATGGTGAGATTGAACGTTACAAAGCAAGATTAGTTGCTAAAGGGTACATCCAAACTTATGGTATCGACTATACAAAAACGTTTTCTCCAATAGAGAAAATCAACACAGTACGAGTGTTGTTATCGCTTGCTGCAAACTTGGATTGGCCTTTGCAACAGTTTGATGTAAAGAATGCCTTCTTGCATGGTGAATTAACTGAAGAAGTTTACATGAAGCTCCCACCTGGTATTTCAGTTCCAGGATCTCATGGTAAGAAGGTATGTAAGCTAAAGAAGTCATTGTATGGACTAAAACAATCTCCAAGGGCCTGGTTTGGCAGATTCACCAAATCTATGAGGAACTTTGGATATCGTCAGAGTAATTCTGATCATACTTTGTTTATAAAGAAAAGGAAGGATAAAATTACTGCTCTTATCATATATGTAGATGATATGGTGGTGACAGGAAATGATCCAGAGGAGAGGAAATCTTTGCAAATATACTTATCAGAGGAATTTCAAATGAACGATCTTGGTTCATTGAAATACTTCCTTTTGGATTGAAGTTTCTCGATCCGGTGAAGGAATTTTCTTATCACAAAGGAAATATGTTCTTGACCTGCTAAAAGAAGTGGGCATGTCAGCGTGTCAGCCAATCCATACACCTTTAGAAGAAAAGGTAAATCTATGTATTGAACCTGATCAAGTTCCTGCTGATAAAAGGAGATATCAAAGACTTGTGGGGAGATTGATGTATCTATCTCACACAAGGCTAGATCTTGCTTATGCACTCAATGTTGTTAGTCAATTCATGCACAATCCAGGTGAACAACACATGGATGCAGTTTTACGTATTTTGAGGTATTTGAAGTCTTCTCCTGGAAAAGGAATTTTATTCTGTAAAAATGAAGATTATAGAAAGGTTGTGGAATATACATATTCTGACTATGCAGGAGAAATAGATGGCAGACGTTCTACTGCAGGCTACTTTACCTTTGTGGGAGGTAACTTAGTTACTTGGAGATGTAAGAAACAAAATATTGTTACACGATCATGTGCAGAGGCTGAATTCAGAGGTATGGTAGATGGCATTTCTGAAAATTTTTGGTTGAGGCTTCTCCTTAAGGATTTGGGGGTTCCTCGCAAGGATCATATTACTCTGTATTGTGATAATAAAGCTGCGCGTGATATTGATCATAATCCTGTTCAGCATGATTGTACTAAACATGTGGAGGTTGACAGGTTCTTCATCAAAGAGAAGCTGGACAAGAACATTATTGAGCTGCCACCGGTTCGGTCTGAAGAACAACTTGCAGATATTCTCACACATGGAGTGTCATGCAAAAAAACTTGAGTTTTCTGGAAAAGTTGGGCATGTGTGATATCTATGCACCAACTTGAGGGGGGGGGGGTGATGTTAATATATATCCTTATTTAAGGATAATATATTGTTTCCTAGTATATAGTTACTTTGCTTTATCGAAATATTGGGCTCTATATATTCATGAGCTGTGTAACCAGAATTAATAAGATTATCATAATAAGAATTATCTTCTTCTTGATCCTATATTTATGAAGAACTACTTCTCATGATCGAAGAATCAGAGTCGACCTTCATAGTACTTGTTTCTAAACCCGATAAGCCGTCCATTTTTAATTCTCATCATGATTGGTACACTTCCACTCTCCAATCTCTTCCACCTGCATCATCTCATCACAATCGTCGTCGCGAAACCATTTATACTTATAACCATGTTATTGATGGTTTCGCTATCAAATTAACACCTTCTCAACGAAAATGTAGATGTGTTGAATGGGACAACGAAAAGTAGAATTAGGTTGCAATGAATGGAACAATGCAACCATCTCAGCCGTCGGATCAAAAAATATATCAATCTGCACTGAACCAAACAACGATTACTTTTCTCTACGCTGAACCATTCGGCGAAATTATCTCGCTACTAATTGGAATGCGGGATATATCTGGAAAGAGAATTAGTGTAATAGTTTAGGCAACATTTTTTGTGTAATCTGCAACGTTTTTTGTCTAATCTAGCAGCCAAATCTAACCCATATGACATTGTCTTAGTATAGTATTGACAACAGGTTTTACCAAAAGGTGATATCCGTTCCAGATTTTGGGTGTGTATCTGGTTTCTGTATTTCGTCGGCCGAAAAATCGTCACTATAGCCACTATAGTCATACTACCACCTTTATGGCATAATTGTAAGTCTTCAACTCTCAACTCTTCGGAACCAATTATTATTAATTAGGACCAGCAGCAAATAGATGTGATTTAACTGATCATGGGAATGTGTTTCCACGATAGAACTCTTGATGTGCCGCATACATAGACACCTCCAGCACATCTGAAATATATAATTAATTGAAACAATACAGGGAAGATTAGTATGATCCCTGCCAAGGATCACGTCGTGTTGAAAAATGTCTACTCCCTCTCCCGTTCCAGGAAACTGGATTTTTTTTTCTTCTTTTTTTAATAAAAAGATTTCTTTTGGATATCTAGCTTTTTCATTGAACATGGCAACGATTAATATAATCAGACCCATGAGATCTGCCTTGTCTACCGTTGCAATTAAAAATGATGACAGTTTTTTCATAACCACTCCCGGTAGGTGCTCAATCAATAACCAAAAACAAAATTATAAAATTGAAATCAAATATCAAGAAAAATTAACTATATGTAGTATGAAGAGGAAGAAGAATCCTTGCAGATGAACAACAAAAAATGTCAATTATGAAAACTTCATGGATATTTTTCCTTCTCATCGTTAATCTCTCTGTATTGATTATACCATCCAGTAGTACTACTTCTCATGAAGATGAACAATCCGAGTCTACCTTCATAGTTCTTGTTTCTAAATCCGATAAACCATCGATTTTTAATTCTCATCATGATTGGTACACTTCAACACTTCAATCTCTTCCACCTTATTCACCATCATCTCATCAAAATGGTAGTCGTCGCGAAACCATTTACACTTACGACCATGCTATTCATGGTTTCGCTGCTAGACTAACACCTTCTCAAGCTTCACATCTCCGAACTCTTCCGGGTTTTATCTCAGTCATCCCTGAGCGTACTCACCAATTCTACACCACTCGTACTCCACAGTTTCTTGGTCTAAATGATGGTTTTGGTCTTTGGCCGAAATCAAATTACGGCGAAGATGTTATTATAGGTATTCTCGATACCGGAATCTCGCCGGGACACAAAAGCTTTGATGACTCGGGTTTAACTCCTGTACCAGCAAGATGGAGAGGTACTTGTGAGGATTTACCTGACTTTCCGGCGAAATCTTGTAACCGGAAACTAATTGGTGCTCGATCTTTTTATAGAGGAATTGAAGCAAAAATTGGTCATGCTGTGGATGCGGACGGTACAGAAACGAGATCTCCGAGAGATAAACTAGGACATGGCACACATTGTGCATCAACTGCAGCTGGATCTTCCGTTAAGAATGCCGGGTTCGGTACATATGCTGTCGGGGAAGCTAAAGGAATGGCAACTAGAGCTAGAGTTGCCGCTTACAAGGTTGGTTTCGGTGTTGCGCCTGGATCTGTTGATTCTGATATTCTAGCTGCCATGGATCAAGCTATCGCAGATGGAGTTAACGTGATGTCGTTATCATTTGGTGTTACGGATGAAACTTATCAATACTATGAAAATGTGATAGCAATTGGATCTTTTCGTGCTCTGGAGAAAGGGATTTTGGTTTCATGTGCCACAGGAAATGCAGGACCTGGCGCAACGACTGCTGCTAATCTCGCGCCATGGATAGTGACCGTAGGAGCATCTACAATTGACAGAGAGTTCACATCAGAAGTGATATTAGGCGATGGTCAAGTACTTCCCGGTGCTCCAGTGTATCCGGGCGACATCCCAGTAATCAACCAAGAAATAATTGTTTTCAGGGATAACCTGGATTGCTCAGGAGCATTAGATCCTGCACAGGTTTCCGGTAAAATTGTTATGTGTTTTGCGGATGATGCATCAGAAGGGAATACAGCGGCTCTAATTCGAAACGCTGGTGGCATTGGAATGCTTTCATTACAAAGAGGGGAAATAGGTGGATTTGTATCCCTTAAACCTTATCCGATTCCAACAGCTCAAATCAGTCTGGAATCTGCCAAAAAGATGATAGCTTATATGGGAGAAACATCATCAGCCGGAGGAATATCCACCGCCACATTAAATTTCAAAGAAACTGTCGGTTCTTCGGTGCCAGCTCCTAAAGTTGCAGTCTTTTCTAGCCGCGGTCCTAACAGAATAACTCCAGAGATTCTCAAGCCAGATATCATTGCACCGGGTGTAAATATACTGGCTGCTTGGCCTAGTGGAGGGTTTAATATGCAGTCCGGTACATCCATGGCATGCCCTCACGTCAGCGGATTGTCTGCGCTGCTTCGAAGTGCTTATCCTAATTGGTCTCCATCTGCAATTAAATCTGCTCTAATGACTACTGCTTATGATGTTGACAACTCGGGTAAATACATTACTGATTCTGCTAATGGAAAATTGTCAACACCATTCCAACATGGGTCTGGACATGTAGACCCGAACCGTGCTCTAAATCCAGGTTTGGTGTACGACATTGCTCCTAGTGGTTATGAGGCATTCCTTTGCTCAATTGGGTACGATGATGCTAAGATCTCAGTTTTTGTCACGGGTAGAACGGTGGATTGCGGGGCAATCGGGTTATCTAGCCCTGGTGATCTAAACTATCCATCATTTTCTGTTGTTTTTAAATCTGGAACCGATACTGTCAAGTATAAGAGAGTGGTTACGAATGTTGGAACTTCTGCGACTGCAGTTTACAAACTTAAAGCTCGATCTCGAACACCATTAGTTAGAACCAGTGTTACCCCAACAGTGCTCGTGTTTGATTCAAGCAAAACGAGCTTGTCATATGAAGTCACATTCAAGTCGCTAATAACAGGTTCTGTCGACACCACCAAAGAGGAATTCGGTTCGATTGAGTGGTCTGACGGAGTACATGTTGTGAAGAGTCCCATTGCGTTTAAATGGGATACTACAAGTTCAATTTCATCTATTTGATTTTATATCGGAGTTCTCAACGTAGTGTAATCCATAATGTAACGAACGCGCAATTCTCATATCTAGCAGTACATTATGATTCCAATACCACTATAAAGTCCTAAACAGATTTCTCAATAAAAATCATAATTATTAAGGTTGATATATTTTATTTCCACATCTACATTTCCATGATAGAAGATAATAGTGTTCATTATCATCAACATCTTGTTCCGATATCAAGGGTGAAGGCGATGACTCCATTAAATTATCATGAATACTCTTTGCCGCTTCACGATTAGGAGGAGGAATAACCAAAGTTGCAGTACACGGCCTGCAACTGAAGCACTTGTTAATACATTGAGGAGGCCTTGAACCCAAAACCATCAGTTTCCTTTCCTCCACTTCTGCCACACCAGAACTTGAATACGCTAACCCATCTGCACAAAGCTCATTAAGTAAAAATGTTCGCTATTAAATGAACAAAAGAAAAATCGTAAAAATGCTACAAAATTTCTTTTCTGCTTCTATTGAATGTTGCTTAGTTATTACAGAAAGAAAAAAGATAAGAACTGCCAAAGAAACTGTGCTAAGCCAGTTGCTCTTTTCACTTGGTGATGCAGCCATCAATCTGAATACTATTCTTCTATAGAATTGCTGTGGAAGAAGAGGAAAACATAGATGAATTAGACGGTAGACACGCTCAAGCCTTATATATAAAAGAAAGAATATTAAAATGAGGAAAGTTGATGGGAGATACTGAGACAGCAATATCAACAGTAAAAGAGACGGTATTCAACACAGGTGGAAGTGAAAACAGTTTGAAAACTATCTGTAGTATGCGGATTTCCAACTTTCTAAGACTTTTTGGGAGCTGATCAACTGACTTTTTAAGTTGTTTTCTAAAAGTCTCTTAAAAATACCCTAAAATCCATAAACTTACTAGCTTTGACTAAACACAAAATGGTGATCCCATAAACAAACTAACTAACAGTAACCAATTTATGTGCTATTCACTGAATTTTATTGATTTCGCAAGTTGTTATAGCCGGCTGCCATGAATAGGGGTGCACATACCCTACCCATACCCGCCAATCCTATCCTACCCGCCAGTTTTTTAACCGTATCCTACCCTATCGACTATTTGGCGGGTAGGGTGACGGGTAAAGATTTCTTAATCGTCAATAAATGGGTAGGGTGGCGGGTATAGACCATCCTACCCACACTACCCGTTGTGCAGCCCAAGTCATGAATTGGAATGTTATGTTGGGAGGATAAGAGGTGAAGAAGCATTCTTAATCTCATGAATGAGAGCATTATCTCCAGCATCTCCAAATGTAAAATATAGCTGGTCACACAGCAATCCAGCCAGCTGATCTAACCCGCCAGCCAAGCCAAGACTTTCGCTAAGCTTGTTTACACCCCAGTTCGTTTAGCCTTTGGATATTTCTGCCCCACTTCATGGGCTTGGCTAATTACACTCCTTTATTGGGCTTGGTCATTTACGCCCTTTTTGGTTGGTCAATCCTAAGCCTGTCAATGGATACCGATTTTCCGTTAGCCGATACCGATAATCCGTTAGCCGTTACCGCTACCGTCCGACATAGCGGTAAACGGATATCCGATACCGATAAGTTAACGAATAATCCCTTCTTAACGTAACGGTAGTGGAACCGTGCATTTCCGTTAGGTTTAGTTTCGTTATCCGCTAACGTGCGTATTGCACGTGTAAATTTTTTCACTTGTGTTGTGTTTGTGTATCGTCGAAAATGGAGATGGAGTCATGGAGATGTCTTTTTCTTTTCAAAAAACATGATTTTTTCTTTTGCTAGAAGCCTAGAACATCTAAATATTTGTATGTCTGTTTTTTTGTGTGTGTGGCATGGATTTAGAACCTGTTTTGTTGGATTTAATAGCTGATATGTGTTTTTAGCCTATTTTCTGTTTGTACCGGATGGTAACGGATAAATATCCGTTATCCCGTAAATCCAACGTAACGGCAAGGTTTTTGATTTTCCTATTTCCGCCGGAACTTAACGGATAACGGATATCCGCTAATTTTTAATGGCAGCGGCAGCGGAAGAGACAATATCTGTTACGTTAACATCCATTGATAGCCCTAGTCAATCCCCTAACTCTAAAGGAAGAACGGATTTTTGGGCACCACCCTTTTTTGATGGGGGACCATTATGTGATAAGAATATTTACTTTATAGTTATAAAGGGTGTCCTAAAAAGTGAAAATGACTAACCTACCCTTAATCTAATTTAATTTATAACTAACCTAATAACAACAAATTTATATATATAACAAAATTATTAACAAAACAAATTCAAAAACAAAATCCAAACTATAACAAACCTATAAAATTTAATTTTTCACAAACCCATCATTTTTAGAGGGCTCATCTTCTTCTCTTCTTCCCTCTTCCTTGTCGTCGTCGATTCAAAAAAATTTCCACAAACTCATTACTTGTGATTTGTTTTTGGTTAAAAAATGAGTAGTAATCATCAAAATGACTTGCAAATGGAAGTTGCAGAGAGAAGTTCGACTAAAAATTATGTTAAAAACTTTGTCGAACTAGCCGAACTCAGTTTTAATGGAGTTTTTTCTTTCAGGGAAAAGTTCGGTTATGTCGCAACTTCTATAACTAGCCGGACTGTTAGAGCATAGCTCGGTTGAACCCACCAAGAGTTGGTATGTCAAGTTTGGTTGTCATTTTTAGTGAATCAAAACATATCTAAGAGTCGCTTGATTATGTACTAGAGATAACTTCGTATAGGTTAGACTAGAAAGTATAGGATTATGAGACATACAAGTATTACTCGAAAACCTGAAGAATGTGAAGAAGTAACAAGCTATAACGACGACATCATCCTTCCTCTTGAGGTTAGTAATATTGCCTTGAACTGTTTCATTCCTAACGTATCTTTCAAGTCGTGCTATATTGAAAACATAACTGCGAAGCTGTGAATGATTATACTCTAGTAGTGAACCATGATCACATGATCATAGTGTTAAGGAATTATAATACGAAGTGTAATGCTTACCTTTTGAACTTTGTATATATGACATCGACATAATCGTATGAATGCTATTGTGATTATGTGTATGGGTAAAGGTGAAGATTTCATCCTAGGAAACATTGTTTACATTTGTTTAAAGGAAGTACATTCATGAACTTGTTTTATGAATCGAAAGGGAAATCGTTAGGCTTATTGGTATTGTTATTCATTGCATATATTTGTATTACCAATATGTGTGAGTTAGTAGAACCGATCATAACTTGTTATATATCTTGGTTTAACTAATCACAGTGCCTGACTTATGATTTGGTATGACTGGTTTTTATTGATTAGTGTAACCGACCCTAAGTAATCACCTGAGATGGTATGATCAATATTTGTAATTGGTGTGACCGATCCTAGTAATTGGTGTGATCGATCACAAAAGAATTATGTAACCGTTCCTTGTAATTGGTGTAACCGGTCCTAGTAACTGGTGTAACCTATCCTGGTAATTGGTGTAACCGATCCTAGTGACTTGTGTAACAGATCACAAGCAATACCATGTGTATATGGTAACCGGTCCTAGTAATTGTCGTAACCGATCCTGGTAACTGATGTAACCGGTCCTGATAACTTGTGTGTTCGATCACAAGTAATGCATATGAGGTAGAACCGATCCTTGTGATTAGTAGAACTGATTGAACCCATGATTGTCATTTGATAATTGATCAATCACATAGTTGTCTTGCAATACAGATCAACCAATTCTAAACTTGTTTGGAAGTGTGGTATAATCGATTCCAAGACGTAAATATGAAAGAGCATTTACAAAAGATGTCAACATACTTTGAACACGAACGATAACTCTTACTCCCTCTGTTTCAAAAAGACCGTCCTCTATTCCATTTCCGTTAGTTTTAAAATTGTGTCCAGCTTCTGTTTATAGGCGTATTTTTTCAATGAACTCTCTATTATAGCCTTTAATTTTTTATATTCATAAATGCATATTAATGCGACCTAATCTAAAATATTAAAGAATTTTGTACAATTAAGGAAATTAATATATCCTTCATTCATTTTAAAAGACAATATATTTGGTTTTAAGAATTAAATTCCCTAAAGAGTTTATACTCCATAAATTCGATATCTTTTAATTTTCCTTTTTTTATTTCCTATTTACAATCCTCTTAACAATTTTAGGCAGTTTTTAATACTTACATTTTATTAAGATAAAATAGGTAAATAATTAAGGGTAGTCAAGTAAAGTATTATGGTCTCCTTAATATTTTTACAAAGTGAAAGAGGATTGTCTTTTTGAAACGGAGGGGGTATCTTTTATTTTTCAAAGATATTCCTTAATTACACAAGGAGATCCCGATCCGAAATAAATTAAGAATCTATTAATTAAGGTTGTTAGTTTTATATGCTTTAATTACCATCAATTAAATGCATATCTCAAGAAAATAAAAATTAGTAATGTGCACTTACTAATTGGAGATTTTCTATTGAGAAATTTCAGAAAATATTGGACAAAGCATTTCCAGGAATTATGAGAACCGATTTGGGCATTTGTTGCATATCTTGAGAATATTCTGTTTTGTAAATTTCTTGGTGTCCAAACATCCTTGGTCTATAAATACCAAAGTTTGCATTTCTAGCAAACTATCCTAAGAGCCAGGAAAACTTCATCTTCTTGTTGTTTCTGGTGGAGCCGTCTATACGGAGAGGAAAGTACCCTAATTAGGGTAAACCTCTTACGACTGCTCGTTTAAAGACTTTTTTGGGTTCAAGAAGCTCTACGAGTACCGTTGGTGGGAAACTAGATAATTGCAGTTTATTAGTTTTCGATTGATTTGATTGAATAACGGTTGTTGAACTTTGATTGCACCTAGTTTGTTTATTCTTCAAAATCTTCTTTTCTGATATAAGATTCACTCAAACTAGATCGAAGTTTCGACGGGATCTTTAGAACTTTTTGTAGATCTGAAGACATCTTGTGATAATCCATTGTTAACATACTTTGTTATGTGCGTGATTGATCACAAGAGATTCAAGTGGTGTTGTGCAGTTGAAGATTAAAGAAGATTTGAAGACGAAGAAGATTTGAAGACGAAGACGATTTCTTATTGGTTTCTCATATCTTTGTGTAGCACAAACCTTGATCGGCTGGGATCCAACTAGAATCAGAATTATTCAATTGATTAGTTGCATGAGATCGACATCACTTTATAGTTCCTTGTTGGATTCTATATTTATTGATTGCAAATCTAAACTCTGCTACTTCGGTAGTTTTTGGATAGATTGATCTAACCAGGAAAAGGAGTTTATTAGTTTAAACGGAAGAGCCTTTGCATATGACTTGAGACATCTTTGCTGGAAAGAATCAATAGAGTTGTTACCAAACAGATTTGTTGTTCCTTTACTATTTCGAATACGATCCAAAGGAATTGTTCAAGTGCGTGCACTTATTGAATGTTGGAAGCGTAGGGATACTGAAGAAACTAAGTGAACTAGGTTTAGTTGCTTGGTCTCAACTATATGAAGTTTTGTTTTAGATTTTGTATAGCGGCTTAGACTATTCAATTCTGGACTTGGTCCCGGGTTTTTTCTGCATTTGTGGTTTCCTCGTTAACAAAATCTTGCTGTGTCTATTACTTTTCTATTTTCGCAATAATAATTGTTTATTATAATTAAAAGTAAAAAAAAACAAACGTTAACTCTGTATTACTTGATAGTGATCCTATAGATTTTGGTTAAGTCCGAACCTATTATCAAGTAATTACACTTTGATTGTTGTATTGTCTCAATCTCGTATCCATAAACGATCACACAAAGTGTGAATACCGATTGGTGTATTGTCTCGACTTTGTCCATAGACAATCACATTCGGTAAGAGGACTTATAGGTGGATAATTTAAATATTGTGGTGTATTTGGGTACCCTCATCTTTTCACGAACTTTTAGTTCGGTTACGTCACAAATTTTATCTCCTAACCGAACTTTTCTCTAAAAACCTATATATTGAGTTCGGTTACGTCACAACTTTTTTCTGCCAACCGAACTTTGCTCTGAAAGAAAAAAACTCCATTAAAGCTGAGTTCGACTACCTGTGTTTTCAAAAAAATTAGCCGAACTACACTTGCAGATGAGTTTGGTTACCTATTCTTCAGATGTCGTAGCCGAACTTTATTTCCATGGCGGAAATCAGTTTATAAAATTTTCATTTTTTCAAAAGTTTTGGCCAATTCAAGCTACATTAACTAAATTTGAAGTATACCTATGTACCCAGAACCCTCATTTCGAAATGAATCATCAAAAAAAAAAAAAAATTCAAAACCCGCTTCTTCTTCTCCTTCAATAATTATTCTTCTAACAAAACTCTATCTCTTTTTAGTAAATCACTAATTAATAATCACTACTAATCACTAACTAATTTAATTAGCAAGGACAAGTTTGGTATTAACAAAAATACTTAGATAAGGGGTGACTTAGGATTTACTTCTAATATCCACCCAAAAATGAAATAATGGTCCCCCACCAAAAATGAGTGGTGCCCAAAAAAGGTTCTAAAGGAATGTTCCAGAAGTATCTAGAGTACTTGACTGCCAAGTCATACCGGGGAAGTATTGGACTTTCCAGATGACTTACAAGGCAAGTTTTCACATGTCATGCTTATCTCGAAATTGGGATTAAACCCTAGTATGAAACGTATAAATACATGAGTTTACAACCCTAAAAGGTATGCAATCCTCTCTACACAATCTCATGTGAAAAACTCTAGCTAACTTAAGCATCAGAGTTTTTTTTTGCAGGTACCCCTCATCTCAGTTCGTGTGGAGACAAAGGTTTCATTTTGATCAATAACAACATCATCATCAGATTCGTGTTTGAGATAAAAAAAAATTACGGAACAAACAACCTTATTTGCCGAAATACATTCCATCAACAGAATATAACGTTGAAGAAGTTGTCACAACTCTCAAGAAAACTATCCATGCCCATATTTTCATAAGAAAAAAGAAAAAAAAAATAGGTCAACTATGAAGAAGAAATATCCAAATCGACTTTCATAGTTCTTGTTCATGTTGGAAAATTGAATTCAATTTTCGTATATGAATGGAAAAGTCATTTGTCTAGTACCTTATTGGATTTGTGTGCTGGGTTATATTTATGGGATTAATCTTAATTTTACTTATCGATGGGATACCGAATTTTGATAGTCGTTACCGATAATCCGAGTTCCTATAGGTAATTTTTCGACATAACAGTAACTGGAAATCGGTAACGGAATTTTATCGGTAATTATTGTCTTAACGAAACGGTATCGGCTGAGGCACATACCCGTTGGTTAGCTACCGATACCGATAACGGTATTTACTGGTAACAGTAATTATTTTCCAAGGATACAACTGTTTTTGAATTTCTTTGTGTTCTTGTTTTTATTTTTATTTTTGCAAGAACATGTAACTAAGAAAATTTGGAGAATTCGTATGTGCGTACTTTGTGTTTGGCATGGATTTTGAACCGAAAACATCTTATTTTGAACCAAATTTTGGAAAACAGGTTTTGTAGAACCCTGTCAAATAATGGTATTTATCGGTAATTTTATCGGTATCTGATAACCTTAACGAAACGGTATCGGTTAGGATTTTGAGAATTCCGCCGGAAATTATTGGCATCGGAATTCCGGTAGAAATTACCGTTACCGGTTCCGGCTAAGCCAATTACTGTTTCGATAGGTTCCATTGACAGCCCTACCTATTACTTAGGTTAAATTAGTTTCAATTTATAAACCAACAGAAACCTAAAATGAAATACTTGAAGGGTCGCAACCTTTAGGAATTCAAGTTGGATTTCCATAGACATAACCCTTGAGAAATCCTTAAAGCATCATGAATCTTCATTGAAGAGGTATTTGAAGCATCATCATTCTTCGTTGAAAAGGTACCAATAATTTCTCTAAATACCCTGCACATACTTAGAAAAATTTGTTTGAAACCTAATTATCATTCTGCTGCATTCTTAAATCATCAATCAAGTTTTTTGTTAAAGAAAGAGTTCATCACTTTAAGTTTTGGTTCGCCGTTTCTCGAAATTTGGAGTGCTACTATATCGAGAAGTAAGTCGTTATATCCTGGAAGATAGACATCGATAACACGTAAGCACCGGTGCGGGATGAATCTCTCATAAGGCTATAAAATGTAATACTTGCCTCGACTTTGGTTTGGTTTACTTGGGTTTGCATCCTTATTCTTTTTCTTTGCTCAGTTACAGTATATGCACAAGGTTGCTAAGAGTTCCTAAATCTGATAATCCGACGATTTTTAGTTTTTTATCATGGTTGTTAGAGCGACTGCAATGGTATGAATAAACTCAAAGATCAAAGACCAAAAAAAAAGACTAAATATGAGTTTAATCTGTATTGTGACGTTATGGGGAGAAGACCAAATTTGGTCGCGCGTAAAACAATTTTACGCATGAAGACGGGCGGAAGTATTAGTTACGTTTCATTTCTGCGCGGAATTATAAATTACGTTTCAAACGGGCGTAAATATAAATCACGTTTGTTATCGAGCGTAAATATAAATTACGTTTGGTAAGGGGCGGAATCTTAAATTCCGCCCGTTGATCAGACGGATTCCAAATGACCGCTTGAAGAAACGTAAAACTAAATTCCGCCCGAGTTAAACACGGTCACACATCACGTGTGAGATCAGACGGGCGAACATCTGGTGTCCGCGTGATGAATTGTACGGACGGACATCTTCTGTCCGCGTGATGAATTTGTCAGGCGTAACCAAAATTTCCGCCCAGTAGGTTTTCATTAGGGTTTAGGGTTATGGCGTACTCTTCCTGTCCGTCTGATCAAATCGGGCGTAATCTTAATGAACCGCCCCTTCCACCAATACCGCCTCTCCTTCCCAACCACAACCCATCTCTTCTACACGAGCCTTCTTCTTCTCAGTTCATTTTCTTCCACAGTTCATATTCTTACACAGTTCATATTCTTCTTTGCTTCACCGCTCCTCTTCAGTTCATATTCTTCTTCTCCATTCCCATCTACCAACCGTACAAAAACCCTAAAAACTCCACAAAAACCCTAAAAACTCTATTATAAGGTATGTATTTTTTACTTTCTTTATTCAATTTGTGTAATAATAATATCATGTATTGTATTTTTTGTTCGAATTTATTTAGGGTTTTTACGTTGAAAATTGAATCAGACTTTATTACTAATTGGATATTCATATTGGGTTAATCAAATCTTATTAAAATTGGGTTAATCACATCTTAATCCAATAGTATGTTAATGTTAATGTTATTACTTTTGTTACTGTTTCGTAATTTAATTTAATTTTTTGTTTTATTTAATAGTTATAAATATTAATAATTTGATAATTATTTTTTGTTAATTTAGTTACGTGATTTAATTTAATATATATTTTTGTTAATTTAATTTCGTAATTTAATTTATTTTTTTGTTAATTATAAATAGTTATAAATATAGTTAATTGGATAATTATTTTTTGTTAATTTAGTTACGTGATTTAATTTAATTTATCTTTTTGTTAATTTAGTTTCGTATTTTAATTGAATTTTTTGTTAATTATAAATAGTTATAAATATAGTTAATTGGATAATTATTTTTTTGGTTAAATTTATGTTTATGGAATTTTATGATGTTGAAATTTTGTTCGGTTAAATTTATGTCTATTATGGTTCGTGGATTGGTCTTTTAATTATGAAATTGTATTTAACATGTTTGTGCGTAGAATGAACAAGTTTATATCGAGGTTTAGTGGTCGCCAAAAGACCAACAAGAGACAAAAATCTACCGAAGCTGATTACAACTTAATCTCTACCGGTCAAATTGAGGAGGTCGACGTCCCCGGGTTAGGGAGGTTTCCTATAGTGGAAGATGATAAGCCGCACGCTACTAAAGACATTACATTTTCAGACGCACCAACATTTAAGTTTAAACATCGTGGATGTCTGGCATCGGTAATTCATTATTATAAATTTATTTCAATACATTGTCCTAGAGTTAAATATTTGATTGAAAAAGCGGGGTGGGAAAAATTGTTGAACATAGAGTGTAGCGTTACCCAACATGCCGTTGTTGATTATATTGTTGAGAGGTTTTGGGATACAACCAACACGTTCCATTTTCCATCTGGTGAGATGGGGTTCACGCCATTAGATTGGGTCATGTTAACTGGACTGAGTATCGGTGATGGTTATGTAGTTCCGTATGATTCGAGCCTATACCAATTTGACTATGTCCGTGAGAAGATTTTTCCGGATATCACACAGGGAACAAGAGGCGCGTCGTGGATATCAAACTCAATTACAATTACATATTTAAGCTCATACTTCAAAGAAGATAAGTTGGTGGCGGCTAATGAAGATTCTCTCCTCGCCCATAGAATAGCAATTGCCTTTTTTATGTATGTTTTGGGTCAATTTTTCTTTCCTAATGCAAAGAACTATATTGATGCTGGATGGTTAGCTGCTTTCGAAGAAATTGATAAAATACAAGACCTTGACTGGGGCGGTAGTGCCTTTTCGAGATTGTATGCAGGTCTCCGACAAGCTTGTAGGAAACAACAGAAGGCACTAAGCGGGCCCTTCCAAATATTAGAGGTATTTTGGTAATCGATTTTATTTTAATTTTCAACGTAAAGTATATTTTCATTTAAGTTTATTTCCTTGGATATATTAATTTGATTCATTAATTTTATGGACTAGTTTTGGGGGTATGAATACCTAGGCATATGTCGAGTAATGACCGGTAATGAACAGAAATGGCCTCAAACTCGAGTAGTCATTTCAATAGGCAATCAAATTTCAGCGAGTAGTCAGTTCAATACTTTATCAAATTTCATCGACTAGTCATTTCAATACGACAAACACCTCACTGACAAACAGTTTACAAAATTTGTCAAATACTTTATGTTATTTTATTTATTAATCCTGATGGAAAATGGAAGCATGTGATCTCCGTCACTCACTCTATAAATACCAACACACCTCTTTTTACAATCAAACACTTATTCTGATTCGGATAGAATATGGAAGCATATGAGAATACCGCTCACTATTGTTCTTCTGTTTCATCTTCTTCTTCTTCTTCTAATAGTAGTTTTTATTCCTCGGATGATGATTCAATAGCAATTATGCAAAATAACATGGCCGTTAGTATGGGAGTCCTTGTTACCAATTCTAAATGGCCTCAAACTCGTATCAAAATACCAAGAGATCGTGAGACTGGTGCTGAACTTCTGTGGAACGACTATTTTTCTCCGTATCCAAACCAACCACCTAATGTTTTTTGCAGAAGATTCAGGATGCGTCGACAATTGTTTAACAGAATAGTGGAAGGTGTTACAGCCGAAGACAGATATTTTGTGCAAAGGCCCGATGCGTGTGGAGTTTTAGGATTAAACCCTCATCAAAAAGTAACTGCAGCGGTGCGAATGTTAGCTTATGGATGTGCGGCAGATGCAATAGACGAGTACTTACGCATAGGCGAAACCACGGTGTTGGAAGCAACTCGGAGGTTCTGCAAGTCGATTGTCAATGTGTATGGGAAAGAATATTTGCGTGAACCTACGGCTGGTGATGTTGAGTTGTTGCTCAACCAAAACAAAGATAGAGGATTTCCAGGGATGATAGGTAGCCTAGATTGCATGCATTGGAAATGGGATAAATTTCCATCTGCCGAATCAGGGGCTTACACCGCGTATAAAGGGAGCGAAAGTATCGTGTTGGAGGCGGTGGTGTCGTATGATCTATGGTTTTGGCATGCATTTTTTGGTATGCCAGGCTCTAACAACGATATTAATGTGATGAACCGTTCATATGTTTTTCGAAGTCTGGTCACGGGAAAAGCACCACCGGTGAACTATGTGGTAAACGGTCATTCTTATGACATGCCGTATTATCTAGGTGATGGAATATATCCAGAAATTGCTACTATTATTATGGCGTTTAAACATCCGCTTGGTAGGAAAAAAGAGATATTTTCAGCGATGCAAGAGGGTGCAAGAAAAGACGTAGAGCGGGGATTTGGTGTACTTCAACAACAGTTTGGAATCATCAAACAACCTGCTAGAATGTGGAATCCAGATGTGCTTGCCTATATCATGAAAACGTGTATTATCTTACATAATATGATAGTCGAGGATGAGCGTCTACCCGGTGAATGGACACATGTTTATGATCATCGTAGCAACCCGACACCGGTTAATATATTAAGAGGCAACAGTGAGGAGTTTTCCCAAATTAGAGCTGAGCAACGCCGACGTCATATGCGCAGCAAAGATAGGCATATTCGCTTGCGCGATGACTTAATCGAACATATATGGGCAGAATATGGGAATTAAAAGGTTGGAGACGAGGACAAAATATTGGAATTAAATGTTGTTTCCCATATGAAAAAATTATGTGATTTTATTTTAACGAATAATTTTATTGAAATGTATTAACTCTATTTCATATACTCATCACTTGGTAAATTAAAGTAAGATGTTACAAAATAAGTTAAAGTTGATTAAATTAAATGAAGATAAAATTAAATCCCAAATATTACATAATAATACGACTAATGACAAAATTAATACATATTAAAACGTAAATAAACTACTAAAACTATTATCACTTATTATTAGACTTAATACTTAAGGTTCGAACTATCCCGTTTTGACGATTATAATTGGCTCCTTTTGTCCCGTACTATTAAATCCTTTCGAAGTTCGAAGTACTCCTTTTGTACATGATCCAATTTGGAAAGATCCATCATCATGATGCGAAATTCATCGTCTGCGACCTCCTTGGCTATTTTAGCCGCATGCTCAGCTTGTTTTTGTGCAAACTCGGCCTTTTTTTGTTCCATCTTGAATCTTGATTGTTCCCGGTAATGAGAATTGAAATTTTCTTGCTGTGTAATAATTATTCCCATCAATTCCTCTTGGCTCGTGGATTTCTCTCGCCCGGTTTTCTTCAGTCGTTTAGCTGCTTTTTTTCCCATCTGACGAAGGTATGTATTCTATATGTCTCCTTTATCTGTGTCGTTACCGGACTCGACTTGAGTGCCATCTTCCTCGGTATTCACGCTACTATCCAAATCGTGCGTCGTATCAAAAACAAAAGTCGATCGACGATTATATTTTATATTTTCTATGACAATTGGGTAGCACTCTTCGTGCCTAAATTTTCTTCCATGATTGCATTCCTTAAACCGTTTGTTTACTTCTTCGAGCTGTTAATGTTTTTAAAAACAATTAGGTTCATGGGCATCTCAATATTAGAAAATAATTGTTTCAAAACAGAGAGAATACTCACGGTCATTTCCGGACCCCATCCCGTATGATATTCACCTTCCACTTCCGCCTGTTTTGCCGAAAACAACGCCACTTCTTTACTTATTCCCTGAAATCGTTTTTGCCAGGAACTCCAAGACCGCTCTGGTTTATCCGGTAAATGAGCTTCAATATCATCCTTGATACGAGTCCACAACGCAATCTCTGATTGATCGGCTCCAACGCCGGGATCTTGAGATATTGATAAATGAATTTTACACATCGTGACATCTTCGATTGTCGTAAAATTTGGACCTCTTGCTATTCGTGGTGTTGACATTAAAAACGATTCGATGAAAATTTTCAAAATGATTTGAAATATGGAAAACTATTTTTTCTTCCTGATACTATTTTTTTGTTGCCGAATACAAACGAATGATATGAAAATGTGAAAGGAATTCATCTGGTATATATAGGTATAAAATAAACCCGTTATTAACATTCAATTTCAAACGTTCGAAAGATATAAATATCTTACCAACGGTCAAAAATCTGCTACGCAATCTCCAACGCCAACGTTCGAAAAATTTATCATTCTAACGTTCGAAAATTTTCATTTCATGTTTCATAATTTTGATGAGGCGTAAAAAAAATGTCCGTTTGAGAGGGGCGGAATTTTGGTGTCCGCCCCAGAGAGGCGGAATTTTGGTGTCCGCCTGGCAACGTGCGGAATTCTTCTGTCCGTCTCATCAGGCGTAAATTTATGTTACGCCCGCAACAAACGTAAATTTAAATTCCGCCCCACCAACATACGTAAATTTGGTTTACGCCCGTTAACAAGCGTACTTTAAATTTACGCCCAACATCAAACGTACTTTAAATTTACGCCCGACTATATCAGAATTTGGGATTTGGTCGCGACCATATTTGGTCTGGAATTTGATCTTTGGTCCAAATTTGATCTTTAATCCGTCCCACTGTGTTAGGATCTCATCCCATAAATTTGGTTATACTCGCCCACTGTGGATGCTCTTACACCGCAACACTCAAATCTCTGTGTCCCGGTCATCCCTGAACGTACGCACCACCTCTACACCACCCATACTTCACAGTTTCTTGGTTCAACAGGTCCTGTCGGCACCATTAAAGAGGAATTCGGTTTGATCGAGTTGTATGATGGAGAATATTCGGTGAAGCGTCCCGTTGACTTTAGATGGTATCCTACAAGCTCACTTTCATCTATTTCGTGTATGTTCTCAACATATAGGATAATTTCAACACTGTAATAATTTGCAATTCTCATTTCTAGCAATACATTATGATTCCATTACGATTTCCATTATAAAGTCCCAAACAGATAAAATAAAATAAAAAAGTAGTATTTTCTCATTAACAAATTAATTAAGGCTGATATATTTTATTTTTACATCTACACTTCCATGAGAGTAGATAATATTTATCATCATCATCTTGTTTTGATTTCAAGGATGATGGCGATGAGGCCATTAAATTAGTACGAACGCTCTTGGTCTTCACCGCCTCACTAAGATGAGGAGGAATAACCAAAGTTGCAGTACAAGGCCTGCAACTAAAGCACTTGTTAACACATTGAGGAGGCCTTGAACCCAAAATCATCAGTTTCCTTTCCTCCACTTCTGCCACACCAGAACTCGAATACGCGGCTAACCCATCTGTGTAAACATCATCAACTAAAAATGTGCACTAATACATGAAACCAACCAGAGATAGGAAAACTACTTTCAAAGATCCAATTTTTATATGAATATAAATCAAATTATTTCCTAAAAAATACTTTTCAAATTTCTTTTATGCTTCAAAAATAAAATAAAATGTTGCTTACTTAGTTTAGACGGTAGTAATGAAAGGACACAGATGATAGTTGCCATACAAACTGCCCAAAGTCTGTTGCTTTCACTTGGTAATGATGAAGCCATCAATCTGAATAGAAAGAAGTAGTGAAATACTATGGAAGAGGAAGAACATGGATGAACTATACTATAGACACTAGCACTACCCAAATACAGTATATATGCAAAGAAAAGAAGTATTAAAATGAGGAAAGTTGATGTGAGATACTGAGACAATGTTAAGCAATGTCAACAGTAAAAGAGACAATATCCAAAACAGGTAACAGATAGGGTTTGATTCTTCACCAATAGAACCATCAGTTGAGGTTTCAAAGTCTCACCCCATTGGGGAAGTGAAGCAACAGTTTGAAAACTATCTGTATGTATGTGGATTTCCAACTTTCTAAGACTTTTTGGGAAACTGATGAACTGACTTTTTAAGTTTGTTTCTAAAGTCTCTTAAAAATATCAGAAAAAAGAGAGGAACTTACTAGCTTTGACTGGCCAATTACCAGAATGATGATAACATAAAAAAAGGTAACCAATTTCTGTGCTAGTTACTGTACCTTATTGTATTTGCAAGTTATAGCCATCTGTCATCGATTGGATGTTACATTCTTACCTTCAAACAACTGTCAAACGTAATAACTACCCAGCCACCCATTAGAAAGCAGGAAAGACATCAGAAGGATAAAAGGTGAAAAAGCATTCTTACAGGCCATAATGACAGCATCTCCACCTAATTCAAACCGGTGTGGGTCAATAGCATCTCCAAATGTGGACAATAGCCAGTCACATCGGTTAAGAAAATTAGCACGTGTTTCAAATTAGCAATAGCTCTCTCTCTCTCTCTTGATCTGCAATTGCTATAACCGTTTTAGCTGTTTTTTGCTCTGCAACTCGGGGTGACCGAGTCACACCAAAATTCACCATTAATATCACCTCCATCAAAGGAATGCAACCAGCGATTCACCGAGGATGAACCAAAGATTTGAAATTGTCAAACTACTAGTTGTGTGTTTTTCGTCTTGCAATTTAGTCTGAAAGAATCAAACTATCTCCAACCAGCAAGAGAGATGCTCTAGGTTGGGTTTGGATTTCAATTCTTCAATGGGTTCTAACTGTGAGGTTGTTTAATTTGGTTTCTTTGATATTTTTTAATCACTTTTGTATCATTCAGTTTTGTGTTTTTTGTTTCTCTGCTGCATAAGCTTAATTAACAGGAACCCTTTTTTTGGCTACCCCGTAGCCATGAAGAAAAAAAAAAATTAACAGTGTTCGATCTATGGGGGAAGCATCAACTCTAACAGATTTCAGGAATCGGGTCAAGAGTCTAAACTTTTACATGAAGAAATTAGTGATTCAATTTGATGGAATTTGTACTCACAGTACCGTCCTCAGATTTACTCATGGGTACCGGCACAAAAGTCGTGGACTACCGCTGTTTCACTCAGGCACGATCCAGAACCTTCATATTGGAATCACAAATATCTATAGTTTCCCTGCTGCTGCGGCGGCAGATGGAGAGAAAACAACTAGAATCTTGAATGGTTCTGAGTCATGTCGAAAAGGTTCGCCACCGAGTCGACCAGAAGAAGACGATGGTCCACAAGAGCTGAAGTGACCCCATCATCCAATAATTCACCTGCAAACTCAATTGTGGAGCGAAACCAAAAACAGACAATGCCACGCGCAAAAACAGATAAATATGAGCTATCAAGCATGTCCCGTCTGACAGATAAGAAGAACCCTGACACATCACAACTAACTAGGGCGCGGTTATTTATCAATGATACCCCAATTTCAAGCCACGCCTTACCCAAAGTCTGTGAGTCACACCGAGTTTCTAAACAATTCGGTAAAGTCAAGTCAGCGGTCAATCATGCAACAAGCACTACATGCAATCAATGCCCGGCTACACAACCCGATCAAACCAATCCAAAGGCAAACACAACCGGGAAGGAACTTTTCAGCCGTAGGAGAAAGGTTCGCTGAAACCCTTTGTGGAAAAATGTGAGATGTTGGCAGAACCCAACTCTCGCATGCAAAATGAGTAATGTCTTTGGGGACTGCCAAACGAAAGTCCAATTTTTGACAGTCCAAGTATGGCGCGAACTCGCGCACAATGTTAGGTTAACTTCCCATATTATGTATATAAATAAGTGTGCTATGGCACCATGTTCCAGTAGTACTTTAGGTCTAGTTTCAGGTTATGGTCTCTATCATGCTCTTTCATGGGATCATTCTGCAGGCTTTGGTTACTCTCGGCAAATGCAATGATACACCAACAACTTGCATAGTCGATGCAACCTTGCCAACTACTGTGAGAAAGACCGTAATCATCAACTAGTATTTTATTTTATGTTTTTTCCTTCCATGTTTTTAGAAAAGATTTTTAGTAGTACTAAAGATAGTTTAGAGTCTGCGGAACATCAACAACCGGATTCCTCTATGCAAGTTTCACATCAACAACGAAAGGTGCTTACAAAAGGTGAGGACAGGATCCATACACCACAACACAACAGCAACAACTACCAATCCACCAACCAAGCGGCTACACAACCATCGTCAACACCCTCGGATCACTTCAAGGCTCGAACTCTGAAGTATCCGTCAAATCTTAGGGTATTCTTATGGATAGTCATTGAAGAAGGTTTCATAACCTTCACACTACGGATCTACCACCACCACACCATCAACAACTACTGGGCTAGCTATAACTGTTGTGTTCTACACCAACTGTGGGTTCAAACACCAGGACCAAGATATAACCAAGATGGTGGCGATACTATGCATGTAACTGTAACAAGGGTCAAAAAAGGAATCAAAAATCGCAGGAATATCCATGCTATCAAGGAGATGAGGTCTAATCGAACAAGATGGCCAGAAGTTAATGCTTATAATTGGGAATTAGTTATGCTAATGGTGAGTTACCCGATTTGTAGGATCAGAATCTCGTAACAATAATATCTTAGCGAAATTATCAACAACACAACACAACAACATCGCAGAACAATTTCATAAATGATACGATAAACGACGCCAGCTAGGATCACGAGAAAGATGTGATACTCCTGCGAAAATTAGAGAACTTGCGAAATTAACATTTGTAAGGTTGCGAGAATGTCGCAGACCATACCCGAAAATAAAGGACGGATTAGCTTTCATCCACTATGTATTTCCCTATAAATAGCCGTTCAAGCTGTAAAGAAGAGGAGGGAGCTATTTTTGAGTAAGAAACAAGTAAATAGGAGAGAAAAAGTCTAGAGCAGAGGTCATTCTTGATTTCTTTATCTTTTCTTGTAAGAACATTCAAAGATTGATCAATAAAATTAAGAGCGTAAACCTAAAAATGAGTTGATTAATAATGAAATCATATAAGGGGTGTAGTGTAGGATTTCATGCAACTACATAATGGCGCTAGAAACAGGGACCTTGAAGATCGAAAGTTGAAGATTGTTGTTGAGAAAGATGATTAGATGTAATGAAGATGACAAAAGATTGGAATGTAATATGATAACAAAAACGATGGTTAATGAATTCCATGAAAACATCAAAGAAAGAATACATAAACGAAATTTTGAAGGAAGGAAGGTAATGGCGGTAGAAAAGACATCACCCTTGAAAGATTGGGAAAAGCAAAAAATTACATTCATGGCGGAAGAAATACCATAATGATAACAAAAAATTAGTTAAAAAGACCAAAATCAATAATTTCAGGGTGAAACAGACTGGTAAGTTTTGATACTGTTTATATGGACAGGAATCAAAAAAATAATGTTCAATTATCCAGTTTGGATATTTTCACCCAGAATTTTGTTTATTAATTAACTGGAATGGACCAATATGTCCTCGTCTTCTTTAATTTTGGGTGAAAAAGACTTTCTATACGAAGAAGAACAGGCTTCTTCATCCTCAAACATATTTTATTTCTTTTCCCCCAACAAGACCATATCTAATCACGGTCACAACCACCAGCAGAGAGGTACATGTTACCTAATAGTTAATCGGTTATGCAAATGAGAAAATGGGTTTTCTTAATGCTTTATTTTTCATGAGATTCCAAACTTAAATTCTGTGAGATTGATTCTTAGATTCACTATAATTTGAAGTATCATTATTAGCTATTGATGTCTTTGTTTTGATAGTTTATGATTCTGACTGTATGATTTCAATTTGGGTTAGAATAGTTCTTGCAGATGAATTTCAATTTCGGGGTTTGATTTTTAGGTATATGTTGATGAAGTAAGGGATTATGTAGCGATGGATTAGGAGCTTATTACTGATACTTATGTATTTGAAAGTATTAGGTGGGTTGTCTATGATTAGGCCATAATGATGAGAAATGGTTTTGAGTGGTTTATTTTTTGTGAATTGTTAAATGTATGGAATGCAATTTGAGTTTGTTTGTGGTAACCAAACTTCAGCACTGAAATATGCTGCAACATATAATTTAATTTTTTACTGTAAATAATTATAGGTGAATGCATCAATTTAATATATTTTTTGTGTTAAAGTTGAACTTTTTATCATCTTGGTGGTCATCTTCCTTATTTGGATCATAACAACAGTCTAGAGCAGTTTAATAAGAGTGCGGTGCTCATTACTGATGTTCTATGCAGGTTCATTTCTACCGATTTTGAACTTAGATAGTATTCACACGCTGAAACCACTCTCTCAAGGCCAAACTGATAGGTGCTCATTGCTAATGGACATGCCAATTAATTGTGATGCTTGCAACATTTTTACATTGAAAGGAGGTATAATGCTTCTTCTCGTACTAGTCCACGTCGCTATTACGACGAAGAAAGATCTTCTTCTAGCAGTGGGTTGCCCATTCCTCAATCTTTCTTTAGCTTCTTCTAATGGTGAAAACTATAGAAACTCCTCATTTACAAGGATAAATGAAGGGTATCGATTTTGGCGTAAGAGGTCGTTCAATTCTGGAATGTGGATTTTGATTGAAAATGTATACAGAAATGATGTAGCCCATACACATGTATACAATTTAAATTCATTTTGTCATATCGTAATGAATTTTTTGGTTTTATCAATTATATATAAATGCTTTTCATTTCTTATAGTAAAACTTGAATAAATCCAAGTAAATCACAGCTTAAGCCTGGATGAAACCAATTTTATCCTGCATTGAAAGACAGATTTTTGAGTAGGATGAAACTGGTTGCATGATGCTTATTCTGACAAAAACACATTCATTCTCTGCACACTCATAAGTAGACAATTTTTTCTGTTGACGAAACCAGTTTCATCATGCATATTTTGACGAAAATATATATTTTTTGTCAGGATGTACCTGGTTTTAGCCTGCATATTCTCACAAGATTATATGAAACTAGCAACAAATTATAGTGAATTAAATTTTTGATACTAATTGACCTCCAATTAGGATATATACATTCTTAGATGAATTCATCTTCATAATTGTAAGCAAAGAAACAATTTTACAACGAAAAAACTAATACTAAATTACATCAATAGTTTTTTTTGGCAGCGACTATATTGATAACCAGCAAAATGAAATGACGGTCATAGTTCCCGTTCAACTTCCAATAATTAATTTAATCATTCATAATTCATATAGGAGGTCTCCTCGTTTTATGCTCATTTCGTTCCTTGGAACTGCTTCGTCTTCATAGGCATAACCACTAGTCATCACACATTTTATGGGGTAGAGAATATATATTTTCAAAGTAACAACTGCAAAACCAAGTCTTGATTTAGTTTGTTTTATATAAATGAAAAAAAGTAAAATAACCACTGTTAATACATAAAATAGGCTCTTCTAGTGTCACCACATGACGGAATCAGTTTCATCCCGTAATAAGACATGGCATAACTAGTTGTATCCAATAAAAAGACAAAATGAAACCCGTTTCATCTTTTTTAAATTTGGATGAAACAATTTTAGCTCAATTCAAAACAGCATGGAACCAGTTTCATCCAAGTATAAGCATGGATGAAATTAAAATAATTTCAAAACAAACTATATCAATACTTCAATAGCACTATAACAATCATAAAAAACATATACAATTCAGTACTTGACTTTTATTTATTATTTTCAATGAGAGTTGAGGCAAAACAAGATGAAACCAGTTTCATCTCAATCCAAAACAAGATGAAACCAGTTTCATCCTAGTATAACATGGACAAAAGTAATTTCAGCTCATTCTAAAACAGTAGTAACACATGATATATTTGGATTTATCTTGTAATAAAAAAGGATGTATCTGGAATCATCCAGTGATAATAAATGATTAATTGCACTCATCCAATTATAATACAAGATGTAACTAGATTCATTTAGTGATAATAAATAATGATACAAGCACATTCTCTGTATAACGTACCATATGTAAATTCGCTCTAACTAAATCTGGATTAGAGCTGTCAAACGGGCCAAGCTAGGGTCAACCCGTCCCTAGCTTGCCAACCCGTACTAGGGTTAGGGTCAACCCTAGCCCTAGTACTATTCACAAACAAGCTCAAAACCCCAACCCTAGCCCTAGACGGGTCAACCCTGACGGGTTGGCGGGTTGGCTTGTTAATGTTATCAATTTAAAGGTCAATTTAAAGGTCGAACCTAGGTCAATTTGGTGTTTAACTAGAAGCCCCACCACTGAGTTGTAAAGTGGACGTTTTTATTGCCACTTAATCAACGATATAGCCGGTTACGGCGCTTTAGTTTTCTTAGGCAGAGAACCCTAACATCAACTAAGCATTTTACTTTTTTTATCATTTTATAAGTTTAAATTAATGTGAGTAAGACTAACTCACTGTTTAAATTATGCTAGTCTTTTTATCAATTTAGGACATCCTGAATAAATATGTGATTGATGAATCTAAGTTGTAATTTAATTTATTGATTGATTATTTAAAATCTAAAAATTGTTATATTTGTTTGGGTAGATCCAAAATTAGGTTTATTTATTGATTTAAAATTAACTAATTCTAATATATGTTTGCAAATCATGGATTTTAAAGAGTTGGTGGGATTGAGGGATATATTTATTAATTTTGACGGGTTGACGGGTAACCCGCGGATTGGCCCTAGCCCGGCTTGTTTTCTAGTAGGGTTGTATATGCCAACCCTAACCCGGCCCGTTTATACAACAAGCCAAGCCGAGCCGGGTTGAAACAAGCCGGGTTAGGGTCAACCCGCAAGCCGGGTTATAAATTGACAGCTCTAATCTGGATGAATCCAATTTCTTCCTAGTTCGAATGGGTTAGAGAGAAAATCAATTCACAACATACAAATGACAATTTTGTAAACCTGGATGAATGATTCCGGTTTCATCCTGGTTTAATGGGTTAGAGAGAAACGATTTGGTATGAAATCAATTTCACAGTATACATATAACCATTTTTGTAAACCATGATGAATGATTCAAGTTTATCTTAATTTAAATGGGTTAGAGAGAACCAATTTCATATGCAGATGAAACCAATTTCATTATTATAAAATAAATTTCAAGGAAAACCTAAATTGAATAGATAGGAACAATAATTACCTTTTTTGTGGTAACGATTAAGAGATCAATTGGCTAGGGTTTCTGATGGTGGTAACATAAACTTCCGATTTAAAATCATGCTGGTGGTGGTGGTGATTAACATAGATGAAACTAATGTGGGTTTTTGTTGTCGGTGGTGGTGGTGGTGGTGGTTAATATAGATGGAAAAGAGAGTTTGATCTTTTATGGTGGTGGTGGTGGCGGTGCAGGAGAAAGTTTGATGTACAAGAAGAGAAATTTTGATGTTAATGGCGGAGAAAGCTTGAGCAAACTTTGTGCTCCTGAAGAAAGATGGAAGACGACAGATATTTTTGAGATGACGTAATACAAAATAAAAGATGCTTCAAGGGTACAATAGCCAATATACTATTTAATCTTTTCCCGTCCGTTTTACCCAGGCGGAAAGTTTATCCGTCCATTTGACCCAGAAAAAATACATTTTTGGCTAAATAGTCCATTTTCTGTAATGATAACAGCATACCGAATTGATCAAAAAAATAAAATAATAATAATAACAGGATACCGAAGAATAAAATAATAACGCATAAAATTATATGTGCGGTTGATAAAAACGGTAAGAATGCTTCCAATTCAGACAACAGCAAGACTCTTTAAACATAGTAACACTAGTTTTACCTCCATAATAGTAATCAAATGGAGCCTTTTTTTTAATCCTCAACGGCGTCGCGTCTACTGATGTAATCACTAAATAGGGATCAAGCATACCATAGTCAGTGTTAACATCATATTCCAATCAATTAGATAGCAACCTATTTTCCTACCAATTAGAATAATTGGCAATCTAAAGAATACTTTTTACACATGAGTTCATTATCCATGCATAATCAAAAAGGAAATCCGACTCTAAATGGCTAGCATGCTTCTACTAAAATTGACAAAGCACAGAGGAGGAAGGATTAAAAAAATCTTACCTTAAAAATCATTTGCAGAGGCAGGGAGAGTAAGATCTTCTTCTTCTTCCACAGGGATTAATGCGGAAACCCTTTGTTTCCTCTGGCATAATTTGATCTATTCAGTGTTTTTAGGAACTGGGGATTTCCCGAATTTTGGTTTAGAGATTTTGGAAGAAATATAAGTTTGTTAAAGGATAGAAGAAACTTCATTCTGTGACAAATATAGGGGTGAGCAAAAAGTCCGGAATCGCGGACATCATCCGTATCCGTCCGTAAAAATGCGGGTGAAATTCAATCCGCAAGATTTATGGATCGGACACGGTTGGATTATCCAAATCCGCACTTTTAACGGTTTGGTTGCGGTTGGATTTTGAAATCCGCGGATTCATCCGCACCGTAGGGAAATAAACTTCTTTATCTTCTTATCTACGTGCAGACACATGAATGTCTCAACCAAAACTTACACTTTTTCATTTCTTCATGCATTTTAGTTATCTTACTTACTGAAAAACAAAAAGTTGTTCCAAGTGTGTTTTACAGCTAGAAATGGAAGAACAAAACACAGCGCATTCTGCAAAATGAAAGACAATGTTCATTTTCTCCCTATGTTAGTATTGAGATCTATAATTTGAAGTATACATGAATGGTAAGATTACCTTCTCTTGTTCACATATACATCACCCTTCAATTCTGCATCACCGACCCTGGAATTGGTAGACTGAGTACGTTGTTTCGGTCTGATCACAAACTTGCTGGAGCTAATGACTGATCATGAACCTTGAACCTTGAACAATTTTGCTTTTGAAAGGCAGATGTGCGTGCCACCAGAAGAATCTCACATTCAAGTTTGGGACAAAATAATAAGACACCACTAGTTAATGCTACAGACAAATTCTGTTGGCTTAGTTTTGTTTATGAAAAGAAGAAAACAAAACGATGGGTGTTACGATGAAAACAGATTCACAGATAACTAAAGATATACTCGACAGAGAAATAGTAAGCTTGAAACCAAAAAACAAACTAACGATCGAACACCTCAAATTTGCTTCATTGATCACCGCTGCAGCCATTTTTTTCCCTTTCCCACTATTGAAAATTATTGGCTAAATCCGCGGTTCATCCGCATCCGGACCGTATCATCCGTTGATCCGCAGATGGAAAATCCGCGGATGATTGGGCCGAACACGGTTGGATTTTTCAAATATGCAATTTTGACGGATTGGACGTGGGTGACCCATAATCCGTATCCGTCCATCCGTTGCACAGTCCTAGACATATATAAGGGATGTAAAACGGGCCAAGTCAGTCTGCCCAGCCCATTTACTAACTCAGATCATGCTGCTCGGCCTAATTATTGAGTGAGTTTTGTGCCGAGTTCCAGCAACATTCTATTTAAGCAATGGCAATGGGATACAAAATTTGTGAAGATATAGGCCAATAAGTGATTATCCCACCAAAAAATTTTTGGAAAAAAAGAATATATGGTAAATTATTGGTTGAATGATTAAAATTCTAAAATTTGTAAGTAAAAAAAGAAATAAAGTTTATAAGTAGGAAGATTTGACTTTTTTTCTAAAAAAACAGAAATGCTTTGTGAACCGTGGTTTAAACTACAAACGGCTAGACACACCAACCCATTAATAGGATCCCCTGCTTTTCCTTGGTTTTATACCACAATTCATATAGTGTCGAGGGATGAATATAATTTTGGTTCTACGAGTCATAGCCTACACACCCAATTCCTAAGAGAAGAAAGAGAGATAAAGAGAGAGAAAAGGATCATTTTCTATTATATTATACTAGAAATAACCCGTGCCGTGACGTCACGCCATGAAGTTAACAGAGAGTTCTAATAAATATCTAGAGATAGCTCGTGCAGCAATGACATTACTTTAATATGATATCTGACTGATGTAATTTTTCTTTTTTTACGGACTTTAAATTGTGTTCCTTTGCAAAATAATTTGGCAGTGACTAAATACAACCCACAGTTGACTTAAATAAAACCCCGACTAAATGTAATCCCCTTAAATATGTAATTAGCTAATTACAACCCTTATCATTTTAACAATTCTTTTATATACAACCCTACACAGTTGACCGGTTTAATCAAATCTTAAAACCTCTTTCATGTTCTCCATCGTAAAATCTCCAAAATCATTCGTTTAACTGCTTATCATCTTTCGTACTTCGCCAAGCAAATCAATAGAAATTATTAATCGATCACGTCCAGAAATCACAAAACGAAATCAATTAAATTGATATGTAAAATATGATTCACGCCCAACATTTTATGTGTTCGTTCCCCCTCATAACGTGTGTCATTATTAGGGATGCACATACCCTACCCATACCCGCCAACCCTACCCTATCCGCCAGTTTTTTAATCGTATCCTATCCTATCCACTATTCGGCGGGTAGGGTGGCGGGTAAACATTTTCTTAACCGCCAGTAAACGGGTAGGGTGGCGAGTATAAGCCATATCCTACCCACCCTACCTAGAAGTGCACATACCCTACTCCTACCCGCCAACCCTACCCTACCCGCCAGTTTTTTAACCGTATCCTACCCTATCCATTATTTGGCGGGTAGGGTGGCGGGTAAAGATTTTCTTAACCGCCGGTAAACGGGTAGGGTGGCGGGTATAGGCCATATCCTACCCACCCTACCCGTTGTGTAACCCTAGTCATTATCTCCACTATACCTTTTTTGGCATTCATGTAGTTATTTGATATCCAATTTCATTATTAACATAGGGATCTCTTTACATGTTTTTTTTTCAAACACAGGCTTCGTTTTCTTTGTTTTAACGTCTGGTCACAAGGAGAGGGACGATCAGAGGCGTAACTTTGATGTGTATGAAATTCCATAGGGAACACAATTTGCTTCACTCCTAGATGCAGATCAAGTGGAGATAATCCCATCTCATGAGTCAGTCCAATGCAAATCTTTTTGGTAGTTATTTTTAGGTTATGAGTAGGACTTGACATTTTTGGATTGTATTTAGTTATTTTTAAAATAAAATAAACTAAAAATTTAAAAGTGATACCTTGGTTGCATTTAATCCAAATGTAGATTGCATTTAGTCACTGTCAATAGTTTTTTATTTTGTTTTAAGCGAAAATAATGTTTATACATTGTAAAATTATTCATATACATTATCCAAAAACGAACACAAAATCATTTAAGTAATGTGTATGCATATCTCACTTATGAGTTATGAATAGAAATAAACAAATAAACCTCATTTCCCATTAGATTCATCATGCCACCACTAAATACAATTAATGCACGTATGACATATTATGATTTCATTTAATGTTTCTTTGAATATTTTGAGTTAAGAGTTTATGCAATAATTAAAGATTAATAAATTTTGGTTCATAATGAGAGAGGTTACAGAAACGACCACCGTCGGATGTCTTTCGCTGGGATGAGACTGGGATGGTCAGATGCAATGTTTGTCTCTCAAAATATTATCCGTCCGTCCAAAGCTCAAAAACATATGTTGTTTTGTACTACAGATGCCTCCTTTTATAAAGCCCTTCCTTTTATGACAACATGCCACATGTCCTAAACCTCCTAAATTACCACTAATTCTATAATACTAACTTTCTCCTTTTTCTTTAATTCCCTCCTTGTCCTTTCCATTTTATGGATACCTTTTAGTGGATTCGGACCTTAATCTCTAAGTCCCCTATGTTTCATGTTGGGTTTGCCTCTCCTTTAGGGGCTCCCTAGCCCTGTTAAAGAATAGTTATTTTCATGTATCAACATATACAACCACTGAAGAAATTTTTTTGTCATTTATCTTACATTTTCTTTGTACGGCACTTCAATTGCCATCCGGTGAAGATTAGAATTCTTCGGCTAAAATTGTGTTTTGTTGAGTTTGGGAGAAAGGGCTGTACCTGTTCCCGTGGTAGTACCAAATATACCATATTTTACTGGACTCTTTCATTTTGAAGGAGACATATTCGGTCATTCATATCTACCCACTAAACAGTAGTTTAATCATCATGGCTATATATCTACATAACTGATACACATGCAACATGTGACTTTACCTGTGCACCGTTGGTCCTTCGTAATCGTTCACTAGTAGTAGTGATGACTCTCTAGTCTCTTATCAAGTTAAGCAGCAAAATCTGAGATCTTTGCCTTAAGACACGGTTTGTTATCTAGAATCCTAAAACTTTGAATTCATTTTGTTGATTTTTAATCTTTGAAATAATTGTTTTCACCAAATTATTCCATCATTAATAATATTACGTACAAACAATGCAAAGTGGCGAAGGTGTGGAACGGTGGATCCAATTTGACTTATAAATGTACAAGTCATTGAGTCTACTAATGTACTCTTTTCTGAGACTTCTACCGTGAATTATTGAATCGTGATAGGCGCCACGGCATTTGCAGGCGGCTTTCTCGGGTGCCAGCCTAGACCATAGTCCTTAACTTTTTTTTTAATTTTCTTTTTTGATGTGAAAGATCATATGTTAAAGCTAGCAAACGTAATACAACAGATTTACAAAATTATTTTTATCAAACGAATTAAAATCTATGCTAGATTTATGAACTCTTTGGTTTAGGTTTACTGACATGTATTGTAGCCTTTTAATCCCCTCCTTAGCGATGTAGTCCGCTGCATTGTTGTTCTTTCTCTTTATAAATCTCACTTTAGGTTGAGGTAGATCGTCCAATATTATCCTAATTTCCTGCAAGGTATTTTCTGCCGACCACTGAGATTTTGAGATAACCCTGTTTAAGTTGTCTGTCAAAGCTTTGCAGTCAGTTGCAATGACTACACTTGATAAAATATTTTCTTTTAACCACATATTTGCCTTCAGCAATGCCTTTTCTTCTGCGTGAAAAGCTGACGTTTCCCAGTCCAAACCCGCGGAAAGGTGCATGAAAACCTCTTCATCAGCAGAGTACAGGATGAAAGCGTATCCCATCGAAGAATCCTCTTTCTTATAAGAAGCATCAACGAAGATTATCCAGTCTGAATTTAGGTTGGACCAAGAATTGGTGTTTGATATTTTCTTTTGATTCTCCTTATTGCTTTGTAGGGTATTCGACGGGGAGGAATTTAGGAAATTATTTATTTGTCTTATTAAACTGACTGGGTCTGGGTGGATTTTCTCAAAAACTACCGAACATCTGTATTTCCAAATGAACCAAAGTGTGGTGGATATTTTTACCTGAAAATGGCTCAAATCAGCTTCCATAATCCACTATTTAACCCAATCAATGGCCGTGCTTGGAGAGTATCTAAGGATTAGGTTATGTAGAGATAGACCAAACCAAACGACTCTTGCAAGAGGACACTCGCAAAAGAGATGAACCTCCGTCTCTTGCACTTGATTGTTACATAGTTGGAAAATCAGGTCAATTTCCGTATTGTGAGCACCTAATCTAGCCGACGTTGAGAGAACTTTTTGACTATTTTCTATTTGAAAAGTCTAATTCTAGGAATGGCTTGAATTTTCCAAATCTTACTCCATGGAAAATCTAGATTATCATTATTGTCGAGATTCTGATTGGCTAGAAAAGTATAAACATTTTTGGCCGAGAATTTTTCTGATTGATGGTGTCTCCATCGAATAATGTCTTGCTCATGTTTCCTTGCATTTAAAGCTTGGATTTTTTCCTTGTTGGTAGAAGAATTGGTTTAGCTTTTCTTGATCCCGTATATTCTGATCCGTAATTAGATCTTTAACTCTTGTTGGTGCCTGTTCCTGACTGTTGGGGATTTTTTGGATTATCGCTGCCTCAGGTAACCACAATGTGTTCAAAAATTACATTCCTGGATTCTAGGGATGTGAAAGTGGAACTCGTCGGGAGAAAAGTGAAGATGACACGAGTAATATTTAGCTACATCCGAAGGGACGAGTAACAAGTGATTAAATCCGTTGTTTTGCATCATTTTCGTAATTAAATTGATAATGAAAACATTATTTTTTTCTAGTAAGAAAGAGGAATATGATAAATTAAACTACGATTACAGGAGGGAAAATTATTTGGATAGAAAATATTAGGTGTTATAAGATCCTAGGTTGTTGCCAAGAAGTTGGTTTCTAGCTGTTGTCTGTGGCGAGATCGGCTAATCCATCCGCAACTTAATTGGTGTTTGTACCTCATTAAAATGGTGTACGTGCGTACCGCACAAGCTACTAGATATCGGTGAAATACGGTTTATTGGAGAAACCCGTTGGTTTATTATAGAAACCCATCGGTCTATTAAAGAGACCCGTCTGGTTTATTATGGAAACTTATCGGTTTATTAAAGAAACCGGTTTGGTTTATTATGGAAACAAGTCGATTTATTAAAGAAATCCAAGGCTTATTAAAGAAACCTAGTTGGCTTATCATGGAAGCCCAGTCGGTTCATTGAAGAAACTCAAGGCTTATTAGAAAAAGCTCGGTTGGCTTATCTTAGAAGCCCAATCAGTTTATTAAAAACACCCAAGGCTTATTAAAGAAGCCCATTTAGCTTATCTTGGAAGCCCAATCGGTTTATTAAAAAAACCCAAGGCTTATTAAAGAAGCTGAATTGTCTTATCTTGGAAGTCCATTCGGTTTATTAAAGAAACCTTGTTGGTTTGTTAAAGAAACTTGTGGCTTATTGTAGAAGCCCAGACGGCTTATTTTGGAAGCCCAAACGGTTTATTAAAGAAACCCAATGCCAATGGCTTATTAAAAAAATCCCGTATAACTTATTATAAAAACCCAAAAAATTTATTTTGGAAGTCATTTAAGATAGCCACAAATCTTAGAAATGTAATATGGATCCTCCAAGATTGATACAAATCTTGAGAGATAGATATGGATCTTTGAAGATAAATACAAATACCAAAGATTGCAGCACGCGCAAAATGGGTGTTCTAGTGGGAATGAGAAAACGAACTACCTAATATAAGTGGATTTATTATCTTGTGAAGGCTGGTTGATACAGTTGGACATGTCCGGATAACCTCGACACCACCGACACTATACTTGTAGCCTTTATAAACCAACTTTCAATGGAATTACTTTGAACTGAGTGGGTTGATATGTAGTTGAACATCCTTACCAGTACGTGTGCAACGGCCAGTCTCTAGAAACCACATGTAACTTTCTCCCACTTGTATAGATTCATAAAGTAGCAAACTCAATTAGTAAACGTGGATTAGACTGGTGGAAACAAGTTGCAGCACAAATCTTATTCGAGGGTATCCAGAAGAGAGAAAAGGATAATGCTTTCCATTCCTATGGGGACGGTTAATTTATTTATTGATATTGATACAGTAGTAAGGCCATATACATCTAAATCCTCAATGTAATATAGATCTTGAATTGAACTATAAATATACATCGACTTTCAGTCGAATAAACACAAGTAAGGTGATCATGGAGAAGTTTACTCAAAGAAATTTCGCATCTGCTTGGTTTGTGCTGTTTGCCGGCATAGTAGGGTTTCCATTAATGCTGCGTAAGTAGTATTGTTGTACCTCCTTTTCTTACTTTCTCTTCTCACCAAGTAATTGGTGTGTCTATACACTGATGCTTCTACTACTCATAAATTTGGTTTGTGCTTAATTGTTTACATTTTTCTTTTTGTTCTTTTGTACATACATATATACGTGTAGAGATGGCGTCGGCACAAAATCCTTATACATGTTGGATGGGAGGGACTACTCATGTAGCAACAGCCTACCATACAGTCTCTGGATATGGGACCGAAGCTAAATGCACTGCTGTCCTACGTGAATGCGCAGCTTTATGTAATAGCCAGGGAAGAATTGTAACTTGGGACATTTGCCAATGGTATCCTAACACTCAGGAGTACGCATGCACAGCTTGCTGTGGATTTGCTGCTAGTCCACCTCCACCGTCACCTCGTCTTCCATGTTTGCCACCACCTCCATCTCCACCATCACCATCACCACCACCAGCTCCGCCACTTGACCCAAGAGATATGTGCGAGCCAGGTCGGATTTCTGCTTCATGGAAAGCTGCAAGTTGCTCGTCTTGCACACGTTCTGATTGTTCAACTAGATGTGGGGCAGTTGAATCTGCATTGTCTGAGTACGGAAAGTATTGCCGTCATGATACTACGTACTGCATCTGCTGTTGCAGTAAAAGTTCCATTTCATCATCAACAAGGACTCATAGTCTTGTTTCAACATTACTCAACGCAGCATGGTAAAACTATCACCTGGTCATTAGGTAGCTTAGATGCTGCCAATGTGGGACGTTATAATCTGTATTTCTCATTCTATAAAAGCAGACATGTACTTTTGTTTGTTAGAATCTGTATTTCTCATTCAATAAAAGCAGACATGTACTTTCGATTGTTATAATCTGTATTTTTCATTGATGAATTGGTGTTTGGTATCATAAATCAAGATATGTTTTTATTATTTTATTTTTTTTGACAAAAAAGATATGTTTTTATTACGAATTAGATGTATGTATGTTTTCATTATCCACTAATTCAAACTACGTCTAGTGCACCCTAGATTGGACTTAAATGTGCTTTTGTTTGTTATAATCTATATTTTTCAATGATGAATTGGGGTTGGTATCAATAAAATATTATATTGATCTATCACTTATTTTGTGAGAAATCCAAGTATTCTAAGATAAGATTTAGTTTTATTATTTATTAAACAAAAACACCAAGTTGATCAAATTTGGAGTACAAAAACTCCGTTCAAATGTTGAGATCCATTAAAATTTCATGTTAAACAAAATTGATACAAAAACTCTAAATTTTTAAAAACTGATACAATAACCCCAAACAAAATTGGTTTCAACTTATTTTTGCTTATTTTTTATCATGAAACCAAAGATTTTAATGATAAAACTATAAGTTTATGATGAAACCAACTTTTGGTGGTACTGTTTCTGGTTAGTGGTGGTGTTGGACGGTGCTTTTTATGGTGATGGTAGTCCTAGTCTCAACCATAAACGATGTCGACCAGGGATCGGTGAGTGTTTCTTTTAGGACTCCGCCGACACCTTATGAGAAACCAAAGGAATCGACGGAAGGGCACAACTAGGAGTGGAGCCTGCGGCTTAATTTGACTCAACACGGGGAAATTTACCAGGTCCATACATAGTAACGATTGACAGACTAAGAGCTCTTTCTTTTTTCTATGGGTGGTGGTGCATGGTCGTTCTTAATTAGTTAATGAACGAGACCTCAACCTTCTCACTAGCTATGCGGAGGATTCCCTCTGCGGCCAGCTTCTTATAGGGACTATGGTCGTTTAGGCCACGAAAGTTTGAGGTAATAACAGGTCTGTGATGTTCTTAGATGTTCTGTGCCGCAATCACGCTACATTGATGTATTCAACGAGTATATAACCTTGGCCGACAAGTCCGGATAATCTTTGAAAATTTCATTTGATGAGGATAGATCATTGCAATGGACTATGTCCAAAAGTAATCGGACAAAACCATAAACTTACTAGCTTTGACTGACCAGTGACAAAAATGATGATAACATAAACAAACAAACGGTAACCAATTCCTGTGCTATGCTATTTACTGTATCTTGTTGTTTTTGCAAGTTAAAGCCATCTGTCTTCGATTGGATGTTTCATTCATACTTTCAAACATAATAACTACTCACCCGTTAGAAAACAGGTAAGACATTAGGAGGAAAAGAGATTAAGAGGTGACAAAGCATTCTTACTGGCCATAATGAAAGCATCTCCACCAAATTCATAACCATGGGTGTGGCACATTAGCATCTCCAGATGTACAAAATAACAGCATCTCCACCAAATTCAAACCCATGGATGTGGCACATTAGCATCTCAGATGTACAAAATAACAGCATCTCCACCAAATTCAAACCCATGGATGTGGCACATTAGCATCTCCAGATGTACAAAAGAATGATTTTTTAGGGACCATGGTTTTTTTGAGGGGACCATGATTTTATTAGGCCACCTTCCCTATAGTGATAAGGGGTGTCCTAAAACGTTGAAATGACTAACCTATCCTTAACCTAATTTAATTTAAAACCAACCTAATAACCAACTATATATATATATAACCACCACCTCCTCCCACCACCGCCAACCACCACCGCCGATTACCACCGCAACCACCTCCGATTATCACCACCACCAACCACCGATTACCACCACCACCACCTCCAATTATCACCACCACCAACCACCGATTACCACCACCTCCTCCTCCCACCACCATCACCGCCTATTTAAAAAATGTAACAACATCAATGCAATCACAATTAAGTTGGGTTACATAATAATTTTATCGAGTATAAGAGACGCCAGCCGCAACCTGATTCTACCATGGGACCACTCCGGAGGTATTTTCCAACAAACCCTTCGCTTTAATTTGATTTTGATTGCTTCAATCGAATAGAAATCATCAAAATAGGGTTTTAATAGGAGTTACAGAGCCATGTTCGGCTAGGTTGATTTTTCAAAAAACCCTAGTTTACTAACCGAACTTCTTGAAAATGAAGAACACGAAGAACAGTTCGGTTCTATTTGATTTAAAACTAAGTCATCGAACTCTCTGTTCTGTTGTTTCGCAAAAAAATTTAAAATTACAAAGTAACCGAACTCCACCCTTAGAACCGAAAAAAAAAACAAATCCAGTCTAACCGAACTGTGTTGTTGTGGCCACTATGTTGAGTTCCAAATTAACCGAACTTAGCCAATAGAGTTCGGTTTGTTTGCAAAAAAATTTAAAACTACAAAGTAACCGAACTTAGCCAATAGATGCTGGAACTTCACATTTTTGTTTGTTTGTTAAGTTCGGTAACTTCACAATTTTATCGCACCAACCGAACTCAGAGTTCGGTTGGTTAGCTGTTAGGTTCAAGTTTGCGAAAGAACCGAACTTTGTAAACTTATATACTTTTATATTACGTAAAGTTCGGTTAGATCAAAAGTGCATGAAGTTTGCGAACCAACCGAACTTTGTATACCAAAGTTCGGTTAGTTGAGAACCAACCGAACATAACGCTGTAACTCCTAGAAATTATTAGAGAGTTCGGTAACCTTCGTGTTTGGAACAAGTAACCGAACTACACTTTCAGATGAGTTCGGTTACTTGTTCATCTCACGGGACAACCGAACTACAGCTTCAGATTAGTTCGGTTACTTGTTCTTCATATAAAGTAACCGAACTGTTCAAAATGCAGTTCAAATCCGGATCATTTTGAAGATTAACAAATATTCTAGGAGAGGATGGAGATGAAGAATCAGATGAGTTTTCATCATTTAAATACTCAAACTTAGTGAATTGGAATTTTTTTTTATTTTCCATGTTTTTCTCCTTCATCTTCTCTGACTCTACTCTCTCAATAATTCTACTCAACTAATGATAAACCCATCTTTTAATTTAATCTCACTAATTGTTTTTAACTAATCATTCACTAATCATAACCTAAAATTAATTAAGAGGGTACATTAGGTATTAAATAAATAACTAGATATGGGGTGACCTAGAATTACTTCTAATGCCTTTACCCAAAATAAAATCATGATACCAAAAAAACCATGATCCGCAAAAAATCGTTCGTACAAAATACCAGCATCTCCACCAAATGCAAACCCATGGATGTGGCCCATTAGCATCTCCAAATGTACAAAATAGACAATTGCATCCCCTAAAGATCCAAGTATATCTACATCAAAAATAAGTTCCCGAATAAATTTTGTAGCCAATATTGCGAATGAATGGACTATAATTCATGTACTAACGATTAAAATGGCAGGTTCATGTTAACGCTAAAGTTAATGATAACGATAACAATATATCGAGGATATACCTACGCACTAGGCAAATAGAAGCTATATTTAATGCTCAACGGCATGCAAAAAGTGCAAGAGGTAATAGATTCTGAAGAATCCTAGGACAGTGAGAAACTAGATGAATTTTTTCCTCTAGAAATAAAAGAAAAAATTCTTGCTATTAATCCAAATAAAGAAGACAAAGACCGAATTAAATGGACACAAAACCATTTGGGAGCTTTTTCGGCCAGAGACATCTACAACTTCCTCATCAATAGAAATACAAAAAATGAGAACAATAGTGATTTCCCTTTGAAAAAATTATGGAAGATGCAAGTGATCCTTCAGATTAGACTGTTTCTATGGAAATTAGTTCAGAAAGTTTTACCTACCACAAGTAGACTAGCAGCTCATAACTCGGAGATGTTACCAGAGTGTCCAATGTGCAATAATCAAGATATGGAAACAAAACATCTTTTTAGAATATTTCCTTTTGCGAGATCAATATGGTTTGGTTGCTCTTTGGATGCAGTCAATTCGCAGATTAGCACAGACTCGATTAACACTTGGGTTGAAAAAGGGATCTCATATCCAAAATATTCGCAGTTTAGCGAAAATTTTGACACCATACTTTGGTTCATTTGGAAATCCAGATGCGATGTGGTTTTGAGTAATACCAATCCAGATCCAATATCATTAATTGAAAAAATTAAAATATTTATCCATTCTTTAAATTTCAAGGAAGATGCAAAAAATCAAGGTATTCGGAAATAAAAATCTACAAAACCCTCTTGGACTAGCCTAAGGTGGGATTGGATAATAATCAATGATGCGTCGTACAACAAAGAGAATCTATCCATGGGATATGCTTTCATCATGTACTCGATTGACCAAAAAGGGTTCATGCATATTTCAGCGGGTTTAGATTGGGCCTCTTCGGCGTTGCACGCAGAAGCAAAAACGCTATTGTAAGCTTTAAAATGGATAGAAGAAAATATACTTTAAAGTATCTTTGTTGTAGCTGACTGTAAACTTCTAGCAGATACAATCAACAAAAAAGGATCAGCTGTTTCTTGGCTAGGAGAGAATACTACAGAAGAAACTATTTTTATGTTAGGAAAACTCCCACAAGCACAAGTTAGATATATAAGCAGAGATCACAATGTAGCAGCGGACTCGGTGGCAAAAGAAGTAAGGATTAGAAGACTCTGACATATATAAATGCACCTGCACCAACGAGTTCGAAAATAGAGCACTTTGTCTAATGTATTTGATAAAAATGAAATTGTTGATCTTTTGTATCACATTGCTTAATTAATATTGTTAGAGCATATCTCGGTTGAACCCACCAAGCGTTGGTATGTAAAGTTTTGTTGTCATATTTTAGTGAATCAAAACTCATTTTAAGATTCGCTTGATTATGTACTAGAGTCAACTTTGTATAGGTTAGATTGAAAGTATTACGATATGAGACATTACAAATATTGCGAAGACTTGAAGAAGTGAAGAAGTAAGAAGCTACAACGACAACATAATCCTTCCACCTGAGGTTAGTGATATTTGACTTGAACTGTTTCGTTCGCTAACGTATCTTTCAAGTCGTGCATATTGAAAACAAAACTGTGAAACATGAACACTCCAGATAGACATAGTATTAAGGAATACAATATGAAGTTTATTGCTTAATCATTAAACTTTGTAGATAAGACATCGACATAATCTTTTAAATGTTATTGTGATTATGTATGGGTATGAGGTTAGGATTTCATCCTAGGAAACAATGTTTTACATGTGTTTTAAGGAAGTAAGTTCATAAACTTATTTATGAATCGAAAAGGAAATCGCCAGACGTTTATTGGTATTTTTATTCATTGCATATCTTGTGAACAACCAATATGTGTGATTTAGTATAACCACTCATGACTTGTTTGTATTCTTGGTAAAACTATTCACAAATGCTTGACTTATGTGATGGTGTGACTTGCATCAAGTTTCTAGAAGAAAGGGGAACCGATGACATGTGCAATACAGTTTTAGGCGAAGGCAAAGCGATCCTATGGACATGTGCAACACATATAAGTTAGATACCATATATATGTGGGGAACCGATCCTATTACCTAGTCAACCAAATTTTGGAAAGCTAGTGTGACTATGCACAGTACTCACATGGAGGTAGAACCTGAACTTGTTTTGGTAGAACCGTTAAACCCATGATTTGTGATTGGGTGTTCTTGATCAATCACATAGTTCTTGAAAGTCAGATGAACCAATTATAAACTTGTTTAGAAGTGTGGCAAATCGGTTTCAAGGTTGTAAGTATGAAAAAGGACTTGCAAAGTAAGGATGTCGAAATATAAATAAGTTAAGAATCCCAGGATTTGGTTGAAAGAAATAAGTGTGGCAAATCGGTTTCAAGGTTGTTCAAAGTTATTCCTTAATAGCTAAAGAAAGAAAACCCCAGGATCGAAATATAAATAAGTTAAGAATCTTTTATTTAAGTTTGTTAATTTTATTTTAGGAAAATGATAATTAGTAATGTGCATTTACTAGATAAAGATTTTCCAAAGAGATTTTCGGTCAATATTTTGGACAGAGCATTTCCAGGAATTATGGAAACCGAATTTGGAATATATTGCATATCTTCAGAATATTTTCGGTTTTAGAAATTCCATGGTGTCCAAACTTCCTTGTCTATAAATACTTGAAGTTTGCATTTCTAGCAAACTAATCCTTCGTGACAGCAAACTTCCTCGGTTGTGTTGTTACTGGTGTAACCGCCTATTCGGAGAGGAGAGTAACCTAATTCGGCGAAATCTCTTTCGGCTGTTCAGTTTAAAGTATTCTTTGGGATTTAAAATCTCTATTAGTACCGTTGGTGGGAAACTAGATAATTGCGGTTTATCTTATGTTTTCGATTGATTTGATTGACTAACTGTGGTTGAACTTTGATTGCACCTAGTTTATTTATGCTTGAGAATCTTCTCTTCTGATATAAGATTCACTCAAACTAGATCGAAGTTTCGACGGGGATCTTTAGACTGTTTTTAGTTCTAAAGACGATCTTGTGATAATCCATTGTTAACAGACTCCGTTCTGTGCGTGATTGATCAAAAGAGATTCAGGTTGTTGTGTTCAGGTGTTTATTAAAGATCTAAGAATATTTGAAGAAAAAGAAGATATTGAAGATTTATGATTTGGGTTTCATAATCTTTGGTGTGCACAATACTTGTTTCGGTATAGAGGATCCAACTATAATCGATTTATCCTTGTGGTAGATTGGATTGATTAGTTGTGTAAATCGGCGTCAATACAATTTTTTGTGATTAAACGTATTGATTGCAAAATCTTAACAATTACCTTTGGTAGGTGAGAATAAGATATATCTAAGAACCTGACGAAGGAGTTTATTGAGATAAACAGAAGAGCCTTTGTCGAACTCATATCACTTGGTTGAAGAGAGTTGCTAACAGACAGATTTGTTGTTCCTTTACTGTTTGGAATACGAACCAAAAGAATTGTTCCAAGTACGTGACTTATTCATAGGTCGTAGGCGTGGGAATACAGACGAAACTAGGTGAACTATAGGTTTACTTGCTTGGTTTCAATTATACGAAGTTGGTTTGATTTTGTGTAGGGGCTTAATCCTGAGAGTATTCAATTCTTGACAAGGTCCCTGGGTTTTTCTGCATTTGCGGTTTCCTCAATAACAAAATCTTACTGTGTCATTTACTTTTATTTTCCGCATTATAATTGTTTTATTATAATTAAAGTAAATTACACAAACATTAATTCCTATTTACTTGATAAGCAATCGTATTGTGTTTTGTTAAGTCTGAACCTTTTTATCAAGTAAACATACTTCGTTGTTGTATTGTCTCGATCTCGTATCCATAGAAGATCACACGAAGTGTGAACCGATTAGTTGCATTGTCTCAGTTCAGTCCATAGACAACCACTTTCGGAGAAAGGACTTATTGGTATGAAAATTTTTAGCTTGAGGTATATTTGGTTATCCTCGCCTTTTCAATTGGTATCAGAGCAGGCAAACACGAATTAAATCTAACGAATGATTCAATTAACGTAAATCAATACATCAAGAGTTTTGAATTAACACTTGATGATGGCATATACGATTCAATATATGAAGAAATCATCTCTAGAGATTCTACGAGACAAGTTAATCTTGTTAATAATGTATAAACCGATGACGAGTGGAAAATACGTCTTCAGGGGTAGAGGAAGAGGAAAGAAGATTTCCCATAGTACTTTTGATCGAAAAAGAAATCTGATTTATTTCGTACCCTTCGCTCGATGATAAAATGGGTCAGATTCTACAGGATCAAACCTATGGGACTAAAGGAATGATGGAAGGGAATAAAAAGAAAATAGAAATAAAGAAGAAAATAAATAAGTAGGAAATAAGAAGGGTTAGATGAAATTTCCGATGATGATGACTCAGATTTTGAACAAGAAGTAGAAAAGGATATCTCAGAATACTCTAAACTGCTGGATCCTTTGAAAAATGAAAAACTGAGAACTTCAGATTTTATTGGTTTTATGACTCCTCTTTGTTGTGAGAACAAGAAACTGAGGAAGGTTTTTCAAGGATATTATATTGGTTACCGCACCAGTGATTATCTTCTTAAAGATCGTACAGACGAGCTAAATTCTAAGAAATTAGAATGTGAAAATATTCGAAGTGATCTCTTTTTGTCGAAAAAGAAACTTGTTGAATCTGAAGCAAGGGTTAATTCTCAACCAGAGAGTTTTGAAGAGAAAGAAGGTGTGTATCTCTCACGAGAAAAACACCTTAAGGCTGATCTAGCTGGTGCTCTTGATAAAATAAAGACGTTGGAAGAAGATATTTTGGACCTTAAAAAGTTCAATGTTAGCTCAAAAAATTTAACCTCAATGTTAGAAGCAAGTAGAAATCATCGTGATACACGTGGATTGGGCTATAAGGGAATACATGCTTCAAATATTAGCAAAGAGGTAAAACTTGTTAAAGCTAAAAATTCTTCTAAACCATAGGCTTCCACTGATGACAAAGATGCTCATAATTCTTGTAAAGAAGAAAAGTTTGTCAAGCCTAAGAATAGTGTTCAACCAGCAGTAATCAAAGAAGGCGTTTTTGCTAATGTCAAGAAAGCAACAAATTTGAACAAAGACAAGAAGAAGAAGAAAACTCGTCGAGCTCCAATGCAAGAGGATCCACAAAAAGGTAACATCAAAACTCATACTTCGTATATTTATTGTTATTATTGTGGTAATAAAGGACACTTGCAATTGGGATGCAAAGTTCTTAAGATGCATGATGCACTTTCTTTTGTATCAAACGAATTGGCTAAGTTTTATCCTCATAAGAACTCAGATCGTTATTGTCCTAAATTTAGGCAAAAGAATTATTATTATGATAGTTCAAATTTTGGATATCGCTCGACAAGGTCATCTCATAAAAGACCCGAATATAGAAAGAGAGATAACTTTGTATATGCAAAGACAGGATCTGATGTTCCAAATTGGAGAAAGGGTGTTTCGCAAAATATTCAAAAAGACAATGATCCTAATGGTATGAAGGAGAAAGCTGCTCCTGCCAAACCCAACTCTAAATGGGTCCTAAAATCCTCCATAGCCAAAAGAGGACCAAAAGTTTGTCACAAGAATGACTCTCAGCTGTTAATTTTTTCTTGAAAATAATTATAAGAGTCTTCTTCAAAGACTTAAGAAATACATCATGTCTGAAATCTCTTGTACTAGTGAACGTTGTGATAATGACACTCTTCATCACAGGTCAAAGAATAAAAACAAGAGATGGAACAAGAGAAAACAAACCAAGCAAGAGGTCAAGAATAATGATTTTGTCTTAGTCATTCGTGGCGAACAATACAAGGATCAACTCAACACAACCTAGTTGTGTTAGAATGTGCATACTCACCTTGGTGCTTAATTTTTTGAAATGTGAGGAAGCACATGAAACTGAGCACATGATCTCTCGGTTATTACACGACTAATTAACATCTTTAAGAGATTTCTTTTCTTCTATGCCCATACTTTCCCTATATATATTTGGGGTTTTGATAGAAACGGTAATTGTGAGTTTATGATGTTGACATCTACTAATCATTTATGTGTATCTCTTTTTTTTTACTGTTAAAACGAGCCAAAAATCACTGAATTCGGACCTCGTATGCAAAAGTTATGTCAAAAACAGTTTAGTGTTGTGATCCGTCACAAGTAACACTTGGGGTACCTATCCTAGTGAGAGGTCCCCATACGAGGAAGTGTAAAACTTTTTTGCCCACAACTTCTTCTTCCGAACTCGGAATGACCTCATTCATTTTAAGTTGTTTTCGCAATTCAATTCCCTACAAGATAGAGGTAATTGAAATACTTTATTCTTTATTGAATATTTATGGTGTATTGCATTTGTGTTTATGGTATGCTTGATTTCGGTTTTCTAACCTTGATATTCGATCTCATAAAGTTGTGAACCCTTATGGTTTGGGTAACATTTGATTTAGCAGGATTAAGTTCTATCCCATGTTGGTAGGCTTTATCAAAGGATCATGAAGGGTTCTGGTAGAAACAATATGTGAAAAAGTCACATCATGTTGAATCGGTTTTGTTTTAGCATAAAAGCATATGTGTTTCGATGGTTTTCAACTTTTGCTTGCAATAGTTAAAAAACGGTTTTCAACCTTTCTCTGGTAAAGGTTGGTTGTTTTTATTCTTTTGTTTTGCATAAGGATGACAACATAATGATATTTCTATATCAATTCTCCCTGGAAGAAGATGAAAACATATTGGAGAAGTGAATGCGAAATTTGAGGTAACAATCTTGTTACTTAATTGTTTTCCTGTTTAAGAAAAGCCTGATTTTATTTCATATAATTTTTCTTTTGCTTAACAAAATTTCGGTACAATTGATGTTTTATTCCATTATGTGTGTATGGATGTGTGTGTGATTCAATTGGTTCCGATTAATAAAAACTATTGTTATCTTACTTTATTGTGTGGTATCAATTGTTTAGGCTTACAAAATTTCGGTGCAATTGCGGTGCTCTAATGTCTATGTTGTTTTAATTGCTTCCGGTTGAGGTGAATAATTATGCAAGTTGATTTATTTGGTTTGTATGAATTTTTTATGGATTAACGAAAGAAAAAGTTTATGGGATGAATTGTTTAGTCCAATTCTATTCCGAATAAGAGAAACTAAGTTTATCTTAGTTAGACTTATCAAATTGGAGGTTTCGGTTATTCAACTCTAATCGAATGCCTTAAAAATAAATACTAGTTAACCTTGTCTTGTTTAAAAGTGAAAGGTATAAGTTATATGGATAATTAGAGCCTGATGATAAAATAGAATTATCTTTATTTTGGTCTTATCGAATGAAGCGGTTGTATTTGTACAATAGGTTTAGCAAAGGGACTAAGGTGCTTAGTTGTTTTTTGGTTTGCTAAACTAAATTGGGAAAATTGCTTCGGACAATTATCTCCTTGATAACATATCAAAAAAAAATACTTTGTAGTTTCGGTTTTGATATTGGTTATCAGAAATGGTGTGTGGAACCCTCGTGCTTAACTCTATAGGTTTGCAAGTCTATTTTGAGATGTGTAAGATTATTTTCGGTTTGTCCTTTATTTTTTTATTTCTTTGTCATTTTGTGACAAAAAGGGGGAGAAATATATGGAGTAAACAAGTGATACTGGCATTGATTTTTATTGATTGGTATCACTAAGGGAAAGGACAATTGTGCTTAAACGTTTATCTAACGAAAGAGTGAAAGCATAGACTAAGGAGGGTAGCATATCATATTAATTGGCATAACAAAGACGTGCGGATTGATAAAATCTACCTATCTCACCTTTAGGGTGAGTATTAACTTTGTTATTATAATGTCAACAACGGTATTTAAGGATTGAATGTATACATGTTATTGTGCTGTTGAATTCGGGAATCAAGCGTATGTATAATTAATTCTTGAAATTTGTTTATCCATATGATTGTAAGAGTTTTGTCACTAAAATTGACAAAGGGGGAGATTGTTAGAGCATAGCTCAGTTGAACCCACCATGCATTGGTATGTCAAGTTTGGTTGTCGTATTTTAGTGAATCAAAACTCATTTTAAGAGTCGCTTGGTTATGTAATAGAGTCAACTTCGTATAGGTTATCTTGAAAGTATTAGGATATGAGACATTACAAGTATTGCGAAGACTTGAAGAAGTGAAGAAGTAAGAAGCTACAACGACAACATCATCCTTCCACTTGAGGTTAGTGATATTTGACTTGAACTATTTCATTCCCTAACGTATCTTTCAAGTCGTGCATATTGAAAACAAAACTGTGAAGCATGAACACTCTAAATAGACATAGTATTAAGGAATACAATATGAATTTTATCGCTTAACCATTAAACTTTGTAGATAAGTGTTGATGATGGTTTTTATTTCAGGGCTAAAATTATAAAACCAGTATTTAATGCGCTATCACCCTACAAATATGACGAGTGCTCCTCGTTCATTAAGCAATTTAATATATATGAAATTCACTCATAACGGTGCGCGTAGTAGCAATCCCAAATACTGTGAAATCTATTTTATACCAGCATTATTAACTAATGCATGACTTTCCTAGTATTTGCGAATGTTATGTTCTCAGCCGAACTCTCATTATTTACACGACATGACGACTAAGTGTCCACTTTCAGCAGAGTAGCATGAATCTCCCGAAGTGCCAGTATTGAGATATGCATGAAAATACCCACACAGGCTACATCACTCTCTGACAAAGTGAATCTCGTATCGACATACTTTTAAATTAGCTCGATCACGCTTGAATTCCTTAAGGAAAATCTAGACTGTTAATATCAGTCTTAGAAACGATCACGGCCACACGATTCAGACGCGTGTTTCAGCAAGCCTAAACCACTCCTAATAGAGTTAGGCAATCACCATAGTGACCACCGATGGACCCACTAACGTCCTAGTTGATCGAATCCTATTCAATTAACTCCCAAGAACTCCGAACATCAACTCTAAGATGAGTGTTCGCGCAAGCTCAAACGAGCTAAGACCGTTTAAAGAGTTCTTAAATACGTCATGACCGTCCAACTTTTCCATCCTTGTTGGACGACCGAGATCTTCTCTGGAACGATCAAAAGAAGTGCCGGCACGTTCACTGCCGGCCCAATTTCTTTCCTGCTCGACCGACTTGCTTGCAGCAAGTCCATAAGGTACCAAATCGCTTTCCCAAACCAGGGCAAACGTGTTATTCTAAAAACTCTAAAATTCGAGTTGCGGCAGTATATAACTATCACAAACCAATCATGACCATCCAACTTATCCAGCCTAATTGGACGGATTAGATCGCGTTGCAGACGATCGAAGAGGTGTCAGTGCATTCACCTCCGACCTAATATTATTCCCGACCAATCGACTTGCCCATGGGAAGTCAATAGCATGCTGATTCGTTCGATTGAACTAGAGTGGACGCGGTTGCATTAAAACCCTAGTTTGTGCTCGCGGCAGCAAGTTACTGTCGCAAATTGATCATGATCTCCCATCTTCGCCGGCCGAAACAGAGGGCTTAGATCTAATTTTGGGCGATCCAGGAGATGTTGGCGTGCACGACAGCATCCCGTCTTCATGCATGGACGATCGGCCTGCTCCAATTAGCGCCCAGCGCTCACGTTCGATTAGTAAAACTATGGTTGACCACACGGTTTCGAAGCCCTAATTTGAATCAACGACGGAAAACATATGCCGCAGACCATCTCGTCCATCCAACTTCGCTAGCTTGTTCGGACGGCTTGGATCAAACATTAGGCGATTGATAAGGTACCTCAATGATCATTGGCCACCCCTCCTTTACAGGGAGCGATCGACTAAGGAATAGCTTGTCCCTAGAGCTACCAAACGGTCACCCAAAGGTGGTCGGTCAGGCTACCTTCTTAAGGCGCTTAATTCGCGACTCATTCAATCAATCTCTAAAACAACGATGCTTCGTACGCATCAATTACTTTGAGCTGCTTAAATGCGATGCTTTACATGCATCGAATACATACGATGTTTTATATTGGCCTCATAAACAACTTAGTTGTTTCATCTAAATAGCACCATATGATATTCTCCGCGGCAAGTCCCACGACTTGACCCACTTACTCGAGACATCAAACATGTCACAAACTGGGTGATACTTACTGGGGTATTGGTCTGGCGGTTTACAGCGTGCGGCGTGCAACACGCCCATTATGAGAACGTGTCAGGAAATGATGGACGGTTGATAACAATGATAGTAGTGGACAAAGATGTGACCACGTGATGATCACCACTTCTTACACGGCCACACTAATCCATTACTTAACTTCTTCCACTTCCTAACGAGATCAGGGTTGCGCTCAAGTGGCTTGTATAAATAGGTTTTCAACTTATTTCACAAAAGAGAACAAAAGTGTTATCAACATAAGTATCCAGAAAAAACCCAGAAATGATAACTTACATTTAGCAAGCCAGTTCCACATTCTGATACAAGTCATAAACAGTCACACCTTCATAATTTCAATCACCTTCTTCGCTTCCCTCCCTAAGATCAACCCTTGTCCTTCACCTTGTGACCGAATTGAATCTGGAACGACCATTTATTGGTTTAGGCCAGAGTCTTATAAATCGATCTCTCGAATCTAAAAGTACTCCCGTGCAGTGCATTTGTTTAGGGTTTGAATTCGTTTCTCATCATTACCAAAAATAGTATAATCATTTTTTGCCATCAAACAATAAGACATCGACATAATCGTTTAGATGTTATTGTGATTATGTATGGGTATGAGGTGAGGGTTTCATCCCAGGAAACAATGTTTTACATGTGTTTTAAGGAAGTAAGTTCATAAATTTTTTTATGAATCGAAAAGGAAATCGCCAGGCGTTATTGGTATTGTTATTCATTCCATATCTTGTGAACAACCAATATGTGTGATTTAGTATAACCGCTCATGACTTTTTTGTGTTCTTTGTAAAACTATTCACAAAGGCCTGACTTATGTATTGGTACGACTTTTATTAGTGAAACTGATCTTAAGTAATCACCTGAGATGGTACGATCGAGTTTGTGATTTGTGTATGACCGAATCTGGGTAAAGGGGAACCGATCCTATTAAGAGGTGCAACACATCACAAAGGGGAATCAATCCTTGTATGATTTGCATCAAGTTTCTCGCAGAAAGGGGAACCGATACTATTGACATGTGCAACACGTTTTTAGGCAAAGGGAAACCGATCCTATGGACATGTGCAACACATATAAGTTAGATACTATATATATGTGGGGAACTGATCGAATATTGATAGTGGTAAATAGAGTTGTCCTTCACTCGGACTTGTTGAGAATTTGTTTAAAGACTTAAAAAACAAAATAAGGAAAATATATACAAATATGATGTCAGGATGAGAGAGGCTGGGACTCAGGATTCCACTGTTTTTCATGTTTAGACATTTATAGCTCAAAACAAAGGAAATATCAACTCTATTCTTTGCCAAAGTAGATTTCATAAAATATTACGCGTAGGTCATAAGCATGGCGCATCAAAATTACTTAGAACTAAGCATGCTCCATCAAACAAAGTCACAAGTAGTTAATAGAAATCATAATTCGTTAAAAAATCAATGCAAATAGTAAATAAAAAATTAATTAAATTACTCCAATGGTGAAATCCAGCTTCCTCCGTTGTCCCAATGTTGGGTTTTAGCTCCTCATATTGTAGACACGCTCAAAGGATAATTTATTGCTCAAAAAGATGTTTACAATTGATGAAAATGAGAGAAAATGATTAAAACCGGGTTTGTAACAAATATAATTGTTACAAAACAAACTGTTACAGAGAATGGTAAATGATAATTGTCACTGTCACTGTCACTGTAGCACTATGACCCTCCAGTGTTGTGTCGTTGTCACTGTAGATGAACGACAGTTCTTTAGGGTCTTATGTTCTTCGTTCTCTCCTTCAATGGCAGCAGCAGAGACAAGCTCTGCAACTCTATTTCTCGCCCTTTTTCGTCCCCTAACTCTCTATAACCCATCTACAACATCCCAGCAGCCCATATATACTGGACAACATCAAAAATCTTCGATCATTAATCCGAGTAATCCTCATTAATTCTGCCAGCTCCTGATTATATTTTTATTCCTTTTTCTTCAATGCATGCGTATATTGGAGGCTTACACACGCCATACTCGTTGATCCTCCTATCAGTCGGAGCAAAACACTGCCTATCCACATGCCAGCTACCCAAAAATATCACCAAAATCCCGAGAATAAAGCCACCGTGTATGACTGCCCTGTTTTACTTCTAACAAATTCTTCAGTCAAATATAGCTGAACCGAACGACTGTAACACGTCTGTTACACTCAGAGGAACAAACCCAATCAACTTCACTCGTTGAATCTCCTTAAAACTCCTCCTAATCCAAAACAGGGTTAATCGGGTTTTTAAAAGAAAAATACGCAACTCCCTGACTTCTTCAATCTAAATCTCCAGCCAATTATAACTCAAAATGTCTATCATACCATGCCTGTTAAGCCTAAACAGGCCTTCCCATGAAATTTCAGCCATTGAGTCTCCTTCAATTCTGCCCAAACCGCGAACCCTAAATTCTGTCATTGATGAACATAGTTTCCCGCCAAACTGAAAATTCAAATGAAGGGGACGACCTCCCGCTAACTGAGATGGGGGTGCGAATAGCAGTTGGTGCCCCTGAGGTGTAAATAGTAATTGAGGTGCCCCTTAACCAAAGTGAGAGTCCACATAGCAAATGTCCTCCAGGGGTGCTGTAGAAAACTTTTCGAGCCGATTTTTCCAAAAATGTTTATTTCCAAAAATACCTAAAAATACATAAAAACACAATATTAGTAAAAAAATCGAGTTCTAACAATACAGAAAATTGAGGACAACTTTTCAACCAAATTTTGGAAAGCTAGTGTGGCTATGCACAATACTCACATAGACGTAGAACCGAAACTTGTTTTGGTAGAACCGTTAAACCCATGATTTGTGATTGAGTGTTCTTGATCAATCACATAGTTCTTGAAAGTCAGATGAACCAATTCTAAACTTGTTTGGTAGTGTGGAAAACCGGTTTCAAGGTTGTAAGTATGAAAGAGGACTTACAAAGTAAGGATGTCGACATACTTTGAACACGTACAATAATGTTTATCTTTAATTGTTCAAAGTTATTCCTTAATAGCTAAAGGAAGAAAATCCCAGGATCGAAATATAAATAAGTTAAAAATCTTTTATTTAAGGTTATTATTTTTATTTTAGGAAAATGCGAATTAGTAATGTGCATTTACTAGTTAAAGATTTTCCAAAGAGATTTTCGGTCAATATTTTGGACAAAGCATTTCCAGGAATTATGGAAACCGAATTTGGAATATATTGCATATCTTGATAATATTTACGGTTTTGGAAATTCCTTGGTGTCCAAACTTCCTTGTCTATAAATACTTGAAGTTTTCATTTCTATCAAACTAAACCTTCGTGACAGCAAACTTCCTCGGTTGTGTTGTTACTGGTGTAGCCGCCTATTCGGAGTGGAGAGTAACCTAATTAGGCGAAATCTCTTACGGCCGCTCTGTTTAAAGTCTTCTTTGGGATTGAGAAGCTCTATTAGTACCGTTGGTGAAACTAGATAATTGCGGTTTATCTTCTGTTTTCGATTGATTTGATTGACTAACGGTGGTTGAACTTTGATTGCACCTAGTTTGTTTATGCTTGAGAATCTTCTCTTCTGATATAAGATTCACTCAAACTAGATCGAAATTTCGATAGGGATCTTTAGACAGTTTTTAGTTCTAAAGACGATCTTGTGATAATCCATTATTAATAGACTCCGTTCTGTGCGTGATTGATCACAAGAGATTCAAGTTATTGTGTGCAGGTGTTTATTGAAGATCTAAAAAGATTTGAAGACAAAGAAGATATTGAAGATTTCTTATTTGGGGTTCATAATCTTTGGTGTGCACAATACTTGTTTCGTAATAGAGGATCCAACAATAATCGGTTTATCCTTGTGGTAGATTGGATTGATTAGTTCTGGAGATCGGCATCAATACAATTCTTTGTGATGAAACGTATTGATTGCAAAATCTTAACAATTACCTTTGGTAGTTGAGAATAAGATAGATCTAAGAACCTGACGAAGGAGTTTATTGAGATAAACAGAAGATCCTTTGTCGAACTCATATCACTTGGTTGAAGAGAGTTGCTAACAAACAGATTTGTTGTTCCTTTAATGTTTAGAATACGAACCAAAGGAATTGTTCCAAGTACATGACTTATTCATAGGTCGGAGGCGTGGGAATGGAGACGGAACTAGGTGAATTATAGGTTTAGTTTCTTGGTCTCAACTATACGAAGTTGGTTTAATTTTGTGTAGCGGCTTAATCCTGAGAGTATTCAATTCTTGACAAGGTCCCAAGGTTTTTCTACATTTGCGGTTTCCTCGTTAACAAAATCTTAATGTGTCATTTACTTTTATTTTCCGCGTTATAATTGTTTTATTATAACTAAAGTAAATTACACAAACGTTAATTCTTATTTACTTGATAAGCAATCCTATTGTGTTTGGTTAAGTCTGAACCTTTTTATCAAGTAAACATACTTCGTTGTTGTATTGTCTCGATTCCGTATCCATAGACGATCACACGAAGTGTGAACCAGTTAGTTGCATTTTCTGGACTCAGTCCATATACAATCACTTCCGGAGAAAGAACTTATAGATAGGAAAAGTTTTAGCTTGAGGTATATTTGGGTACCCTCGCCTTTTCAAATATATCTAACTTTTCCACAAAAAATAAATATCTAAATAAAAAATAATGCTCAATGGCACCACGTCTACCAATGTGACCACTAAGGGAGGATATGGCACACCGATTAGATTTCAAACTATTTTCCTACCAAGTAGAATAATTGGCAATCTAAACACTACTTTTTTACTCATCAACCTCATGTATACTACTTATGCACATAGGAGGAAATCATACCCTAAATGGCTGGCATTCTTCTAATAAAATTGACTAACCTATAAAAAGGAGAGAGGATACAAAAAATCTTACCCTAAAAATCTCTAGTCTTTTCATTTACAGAAGTTTGGAGGAGAGTAAGATCTCCTTCTTATTCCACAAAGATTAATGCAGATATCCTTTATTTCCTCTGCTGTCATTTGATCATAATCTAATGATGACCGTTAATATATTTTTATGCCTGTGCACTGAAGAGAAAACTGAAGACCGTTAAATTATCGAAAAAAATCACTTCTTGATATCCATTGTACCATAAAAAATATAAACGAAATAAGATGACACAGTTGACATGAAAGAGTTTGTAATGAATCAAATAGCTAAACGAGTATTTTTAGGATTATGATATATCTCCTTTCTTTTCTGTCATGAGCTCCTTTTTTTCTGTCATGAGCTCCTCTTTTTTCTGTTATCCTCCTTTCTTTTCTTCTTTTCTTTTATTTTTTCTTGTTCATGATCTTCTTGATTAATGAATTTTAACCTTTCTCCATGATACATGTGTATTTTCCTCTCTCCGGGAATTAGTGATCCTCAAGACTGATTGAGGTTATTTTTATAATTACGAAGGGATTACTGATTTAAGGAAGTATTCATATAGAAGGAACATAAATTGCTAGGAGGTTTGGGAAACCAAACCAAAGTAAGGAAGTATACCTAGATAAGGAAATATATCCTAGACAAGGTAATATACCTAGATAAGGAAATATTCCTAGAAAATAAATTATTCCTAGATAAGGAATTAGATTTCTAGAAGGTTTGGGAAACCGTTAAAGCTATAAATAGAAATGTATAGCTCATAGCTAAGACATCAAGAATGTGGTTTGTGATACAGACACAATTAGACATCTAGAGAGTGTGGTTTTACACCTAGAAAATGAGGTTTAACCCACATACCTAGAGAAAGCTTGTAGACAAATACTTGTGTTATTGTCAAAAGCAAGCTTAGCAAACAGTGTAAGGTTGATCCACTGTTTAGAGAGATTGTGAGCGTAATAAAAAGAGAATAGTGATAGTTTTCTTGTTCATAATCTAGAGAACATATTTTCTTCGAATCTGGTTTCTAGTCTGTTCTGTTTTCTAGTTTTCTTCGAACCCAGTAAACGTATACCCAATTGTGTGTGACAAGCTAAGTTTTCTATCTAATGGTTGAGAAATATTAGCTTGAATCTAAATCAGGTTTTCATCTAACGGTGAATAAGGATTGATTTGCAACTAAGGAAAAACCCTGATTTGAAGGCTATATAAAGGAGACATCTAGCATCGTGAAAAACTAATCCCCACACGTCTGTGTGCTACTAGTGCACCCGCTAGAGTCGATCTCCATTAACCTTTGATTTTCTTCTCTAAAATCAGGTTAACTACTTAAAGACTTCATTGGGATTGTGAAGCCAGACTGATACTACTTTATCGTAGTTGTGTGATCTGATCTTGCATCATCTACCATACGAGTACAGTCGATTGATTGGCTTGAGATTGTGAGATTTCTCCGATAGGCAAGATAAAGAAGTCACAAACATCTTCGTCTCACTGTTTGTAATTCCTCGACAATCCGCTTGTGTAGTCAGGAAGGATTGTATAGAGGTGATTGATTAATCTAGGTTGTTCTTCGGGAATATAAGACCGGATTATCAATTAGTTCCTGTTCACCTTGATTTTATATCTTAAGACGGAACAAAACCTAGGATTTATCTGTGAGAGACAGATTTATCCTTTAATAGACTTTTCTGTGTGAGACAGATCTGTTTATTATCAAGTCTGTGATTTTGGGTTACATCAACTCTTGGTTGTGGGTGAGATCAACTAAGGGAATCAAGTGCGTAGTATCCTGCTGGGATCAGAGCCATAGGAGTATAACTGTACCTTGGATCGGTGAAAGACTTATTTGGGTTCAACTATAGTCCAGTCCGAAGTTAGTTTGCAGTAGGCTAGTCTCTGTAGCGGCTTAATACAGTGTGTATTCAATCTGGGCTAGGTCCCGAGGTTTTTCTGCATTTGCGGTTTCCTCCTTAACAAAATTTCTGGTGTCTGTGTTATTTCTTTTCCGCATTATATTTTATATAATTGAAATAATTCAGGTTGTGCGTTCATGATCATCAATTGGAAATCCAAACTTTGGTTGTTGATTGATATTGATTGATCCTTGGACATTGGTCTTTGGCACCGTCCAAGTATTCCTTGTATTTGATAAAGACTCGCTATTGGTTTTAGCTTGAGGAAAAATCAAATCAAGAGAAGGATATTAACTCCTTGAGATACTTTTATCTTGATTGAGTCTGACTGTCTAGTTGATTCTCTAGCAAAGTATTTCGGAGTTAGTCCATACAGATTGTTAAGCGAAATATTGGGTGGTGTTGTTAGACCCCCGCTTTTTCAAAGAGTGATTTTGATCTTCATGGTTACGACATCAGACTCTTGTCGAGCCAAAGGGGCGTTCTGAAGAGAAGTGATGTTGTGAATTTCCCTCACTCGGCCGAGACGACCGTCATCACCAAAGGTCAATGGGAGCTCGGGCTACGATTCCCTATGTACAACCTTAGTCGTCCATTCATGTATGAGGTTCTTTCAAAGCTTCGTCCTCATCGTGCCTTGGCTCAGTGGAATGGTAATACTTTTTGTCTCATAAAAGAGTGGGAGAGACGAATTCAGGGCAGTTGCACTCCTACGGCCTGATCAACCTATGATCTGCCCGAAGCAAGAGAGTATACCCCCGCCAGTTTTGCTGCCAATTATCGGAGTGAAACTTCCACTAATGGTCACCTCGCCGGTTTTGCTGCTAGTCCTCACCGTAATAAGACTATCCCTGATGGTTTCAAGAAGCTTCTCCTGGACGAGGACCCTGAGGGGAAGACGAGTAACAAGCATGCCCTACATACCACTGATGTGGCTTGGGACCGAGTTCCGCTTCCTATCTACGGTCCTCTTCTTAATGGCCAATTTCCTCCTCCAGCCGAGTCCTACCCGTTCTGGGTAGTCAGTGTTGATAGAGTAAGTCGCTTCATATGTTTTAACTTTGTCGGCCCGGGTATCCAGATGGGCCATGTTTTGATTCATTGTTGTTTTGCAGTCTCAGTCTCAAAGTAGTCAGGTTAAAGCTTCGGTTTCTAAGAAGAGAGATAGGGGTCCTAGCACAGGACCGAGGGAGAGGCAGGGAAGGTAACAAATATACTGCTCTTCCTACAGTACATGTACTTTCCCTTATTTGTTGCCTTGAATGGATCTAACGAAGACTCATGCGCAGAAAAAGCTGATGGGAGAGATGTGGAGAATGCTCCGGCGATTGAGGGTGAGGACCCCGACGAGCGGCTTCCCTTGTCTCATTTTCTGAGGAAGTTGTATGATAAATCTTCTGATGTTTCTTCTACCGTTGTAGGTGGTAAGCCTAGTGGAGGGGAAAAAAATCGAAGGTCGATGAATCTGCCCCAGGGTAAGTTATGCCCCAGCAATCTGTTAGTAGAAGTGTCACTCTTTCCGATGGTGTTGTTCTCCTTGTTTCTGATGGTGAGGATGATGACGATCTTTTTGAAGAGGAGGATAGTACTGGTGGTGTGGGAGAGAAAGAGGATGAGTCTGGTGCTGGTGAAGAAAATGTTGCCCCTGAGGGTGTGTTGTTGGAAAAGGTCTCTCATGTTATTTCTACCCCGAGCTCGGGTAGGGCTACCTTCTTTACCATCTCGGGTACGATGTGCAATTCTCTCGGGGCTCTCACTTCTCCCAAATTTGCCTCATTGCCTGATGATCAGATGGTCAGTGTTGTATCTTTGTACTCTGCCGGTCTGAAGGGCACTTTTGATCAAATGGTGAGTTGTGTTTCTTTATTAATACATTTATAACGTGGAGTGGTTGCCGACGTTCATAGTGTTTTCAGGTTGCAAATAAGGAGTTGTTGGAGGCTTCTCTTCGGCAAAAGGAACTAGCAGAGAAGGAGAGTCTTCGTCTCCAATTAAAGAAAGAGCAGGTATTTGTTTAGAACTTAAGTAGAGAAACGATTGGCCGAGACCCAAGGTATTTGTTTAGAACTTAAGTAGCTATGATTGAATCCTTAGTGCCAATATCCTGAACTTAGTATTATCTTGTTAGCCGAGATGTCTTGTATAGATGTCTATGCAGCTTCTGAATATCGTTTATTAAAGAGAAAACTTGATATTGAGCTGAGCCATGTTGAGAATCTCCGCCAAAGAATCATTAACAAGGATGACAAAGTTGATCGTCAAGAAACTGAACTTGGGGAGCTCCGAGACAAACTATACCGGTATGAGACCTTCGAATATGTGCTCGAGGAGATAGATAATATGCGGGCGAGTCTTTCCCGTGCTCAAGGTGTTGTCGCCGATAGGGCTCTGTTGGTCGATAATTTGGAGGGCCAGTGTGAACGTTTAAGGCGTCAGAACGTGGATTTTCATGCTGATCGTCAACGCATTTTAGAGGAAAAAGACGTTGCTGATATGTCCAATCAGGAATTACAAGGGAGTCTTCAAACTTTGGGCCAAGTATCCGAAGAGTTAGAATGGGTTCGGGCTCAGTTGTTAGTATTATAGAAGGCACATGATCGACAGAAGGCCGATTGGAGTGATCATAAGAAATATTTCCTTACAAATGAGTTTAATGAACAACGTTATCATGAGTTAACTTCCAAGATTTCATCCCTTGAGTGTAGTCTACTTAAATCCGAGGAGACCGTTAAAGTAGTTTTTCCTTTGATAGAAGGTGTTGTAGACCATATTGTGTGTTGTTTCCTCGTGTTTTGGTGTTGTGATTTTGGTGCCCCTGTTACTAATCGTTTTTCTTATTCGTAGTTGAACAAGGAAAAACGAAGTCGTTGGAGGAGGAAGTTGCTCGGTTAAAGGCGAGAAAGACCCATCTACTCGGGCAGGTAGCCATTGTCTAGGCGGCATATCTTTAATTGACTCAGGATCTTGCGGCCGAGAAAGAGAAGTTCAATACTGAGCTTATCATCAAGGTCAAAGAAGGTGTGAAGGAAGTCATGGATAAGAAGCGAGCTGATGCTGCTGCTAAGAAGGTTGGTTCGGGATCAGTTCCGCCAAAGGCCTGAGTAGATCTTTTGTAGTGTTGCGCCATTATTATGCTCCTTATGTTGGGCTATAAATCGTTTGAACATCCTTATTTTATATAACATTTTCTTTTTAAGCGGTGCTGCGTCGGCAAACAGTTTGTTTACTGAACTTCTGACATTTTCATGCTTGTTGTTACGATTATCTTTCGTTGTTTTGTCAAAGCATGTCGACGTTTTCCTGCATGAAAGTGGTTGAACTAGTTAGTATAAAGTCCATTTCTGTCGAACACACTCAACAACGAGGGTCATCGGGCCCAATGCCATGTCCCGATTGAGGTATCTCATCACCGTCATTTAGATCTAGTGGTAGGGTATTCGGTCATTCCTAGGTTTTATTGGATCGATACCCCAAGAAGTTATCAATTAACTAGCTTGGGCAAGTGATTTTAGCTACTTGCGATGGGAGCAATGTTGTATGCTCGACTATCGGGTACTGATGCCCCGATAATCGGCCACTGGTTTCCAACCACCAGGGCCCTTAGACTACTTCGGCACTTGCACACTGCCACTGCCCCGAGTTCGAATAGCCCGTCGAGTGTAAGACACCTCAACACTTGCACACTGCCATCGCCCCGAGTACGAATGTCCATTCGAGTGTAAGTCACCTCGGCACTTGCACACTGCCGTCGCCCCGAGTACGAATTACCATTAGACGCAATTGTCACATTCCCTACCCCACGTGGATTTTTAAGGAAATAAATGACAGAATATCATACCTGTTGATACACCTCTCATGGGTGATATAGCTTCAGATGTTGGGTGTTCCACGGTCTCGGCTCGGGTGTTCCGTCTGGTTTCAATATCTTATACGCTCCTTCGCCGACTTTTTCCACTATAGTGTAGGGTCCGCCCCATCTTGCCGCCAACTTCCCACCCTTCTTATCTCGTTCATAACTGGTAGCTCCTTCAATACCAATTTTCCAAGTTGAAATTCTCTCGGTCGAACCCATTTGTTGTATTCACGTTGTAACCTCCTTTGGTAGTTCTCCATTTTTTGTAGGGCCATTTCTCTAGTTTCTTCTAAATCATCCAGCTTAGCCAAAATGAGGTATGTCGAGATGTTCCTTCTCCACGCCTTAGTCCTTGTAGTAGGTATCATTTCCTCAGTTGGGAGGATAGCTTCGGTCCCATATGTTAGCATGAAGGGTGATAAGCCTGTTGCGCCCCAGCGGGTGGTCCTATATTCCCATAGAACATTGTAGAGCTCCTCGCACCACTCGCCATATTCTCCATCCAACTTCTTCTTTAGGTTGTCGGCTATGGTTTTGTTTGTGATCTCGTCTTTCCCATTACTTTGCGGGTAAATAGGCGTAGCCTTGCTTTTGCGGATGTTATAGGTGTTAAACAACATGTCGATGTTCTTTCCTTGGAGTTTTTTTCCATTGTACGAGACAATTGCCGCCGGCACGCCAAAACGACAGATAATGTGCTCCCAGATGAAGCGAAAGACATCTTTATATCAAATGTTACTTAGAGGTGCCGCTTCCACCCATTTGGTGAAGTAGTCAATGGCCACGATCAAGTATTTTCCCTGCCCCGACCCGACGTGTAAGGGTCCCATGATATCGATCCTTCACTTGGCAAAGGGCCAGGGGCTGATTACCGAGTTCAAAGTTACTGCAGGTGCATGTATCTTTTTTCCAAATTTTTGGCATTCATCGCAGATTAATGCCATGTGTTTGCGTCATAATTCATGTATGGCCAGAAATATCCCATGGTCTTAGCTCGGGCTGCCAGACTTCGACCCGAGCTGTGATTCCCCGCCACAACATAATGTAGTTCATTCAGGATTGAGTCTCCTTCTTCTTTGCTTAGGCACTTCAATAGTAGTCCTAGGCAATGTAGTTAATATCGGATATCGGTTTATCTCGGCCAAGACCGATACATTGGTACGACTTTATATCGGGGATATTATAGTCAAATATCGGTTCCAAATTTAGAAACTATAATTTTATAGCTACCATCAATTTTATCAAAAAAACACAAGAGTAACTTCAATAACTTTAAAGTTGACTATCTAAAATGATAAATAAACAAGTTCTAACTAGAAACAGGAGAGTAACTTCAACAACTTAAAAGTTTACTGCCTAAAATGGTAACTAAACAAGGATATTACAGTCTTATTTTAAATCATACGAGCCACTATAGATATCATCATCTTCAGTAACTCCATTAGCTTCATCAAGTAATCCATAATCTGTGTCTAACATCAATTGATCATTATCATATCCATCATACTCAGAGTCGGTTGGGTAAGTAGACTTACTTCGAGAGCTACATGCACCTCTACTACCAACTGGTCGACTTTCTTCACCAAGAATATCTTGCAAATCATCCAAAGTTACATTATCACATTCTACCGCAAAGTCTTCCAAGTTCTGTGGATCCAACCATTCATCATTTTCATCATGCTCATCAAGAAAAATAGGATCACGAAATATCCCCGATATATCAGTCGATACGGCTAATATCGGACGATATTATCGCCAAGATATCGTATCGCCGATACAATGCCTATCCTACCGCTCCAAGGCCGATATCCGAAATATCCCCGATATGGACCACACTGTTCCTAGGTAGGATTTGCTATACAGAACACTGTCTCGTAGTTCGTATGCCGCTGCTTTGCTTTTAATTTTGTTGATCTCGGGCCGTCCTTTAGGCAATTCTCCCGTTTCCAAATATTGGTGAATGGGTTTACGCCAATCGCCGATCTCGTATTTATTAGCTGTAGTTACCGTTACATATGCTCTTGCGGCTACTGGCTCAGGGACGGATGGCATCATGATTCTCATGACTCTGATGCCCTCAATGCTTGAGTCCGTTAGCATAGAGGCGATATACGCCAGTGCATCTGACTTTCGGTTGTCTTTCCTACAAATATGTCGGAATTTGATGTTTGGTATTTGGCCGATATAGAATTGGGCGAGCTCCCAATACTTCTGTAACAATGGATCATGTATGGCATACTGCCCGGTGATCTTCCTAATGACTAGATGGGACTCACTGGTTAGTCTCACGTCGTGGATCCCCATTTCCACTATCATTCGTAAAGCATGTATCACGGCTTCGTACTCGGTGACATTGTTTGTTTCCTTAAACTCCAGCCTAAAAGAATGAACCATATTCTTCCCCTTTGGTGTGGTGAAGAATAACCCTAGGCCCAACCCATCTTTATTGGTCGACCCGTCGACGAAGACTTCCCATCATTTCGGGCTGCAGGTTTCAAGGACGTCGGAGGGGTCTTCTCGGTCTTCTTCCATGCCCGGGATATCTTCAACTTCTTCGTCATCGTCTACGGGGAAGTCTGCGAGAAAGTCGGACACTGCTTGTGCCTTTACTGTTGTTCTCATCTCCATTTAGAAATCCGTCCTGACCTTGCTGCATTGTCGAGCACTGATTCTATGGAGGACTTCGTAAGCACTCGAATTCTGTGGGTCTGGAAGTACGTTCGAAGTTTTTGTGTTGGAAATACTAGGGCTAGTATTAGTTGCTCAATTCTGGTGTAATTTCTCTCCACCGGGTTCATGGTTTTGCTTATGAAGTACACAGGCTTCTCCTCGGTCACCATAATCTTGACTAAAACTGCGTTTATGGCATAACCTGTTGCCCCGAGATATAGGGTAAGCACTTCATCGGGCTCGGGTCTTGTAAAACTGGTAGGATTGCGAGGTGTAGCTTAATCTTTTGAAATGCATCCTCACATTCCTCGCTCCATTTGGATTTTTCTCCCTTCTTTAACGTCCTGAAGAAATCCTTACATTTGTCTGAGGATCGTGAGATGAATCGCCCTAGTGCCGCCAAGTTTCCGTTCAGCCGTTGTACATCTTTGATTGTTACCGGGGACGACATATCCAACACAACCCTAATCTTTTGTGGATCGGCCTCTATACCTTTATCAGGGATTATGTATCCCAGAAACTTAATCGATGTAACCTAAAAGGTGCATTTGGCCAGGTGCGTCTTATGTTTTCTCATGGTTAGAAATATGTCCCTAAGATCGTCAATATGATTGTATGCTACCTTTCTTTTGACTAACATACCGTCCACATACACTTCGATGGTGTCATGTATTTTGTCCTCAAACATTTCCTCCACAAACCTTTGATAAGTGGCGCTGGCGTTCCTCAATCCGAATGGCATTTTGGTGTACCGATATATCCCCCTAGGTGTGAAGAAAGACGTATGTTCTTGATCCTCGGGTGCTAAGGGAATTTGATTATACCCTGAGTATCCATCCATCAGTTTTATCGCCTTGTACCCAACTATGGACTCTACCAATTGATCGATGCTAGGGAGGGGAAAACTGTCTTTCGGGCAGGCCTTGTTCAAGTCGCCGAAGTCGATGCAAATTCTGACCCCTCCGTTTCTTTTAGGGACTATCACCATATTAGGTATCCACTGGGGGTATTGAGCCTTCCGAATGATCCCTGTTATTTGTAGCTTCTTTAACTCGGCCTCTACCGCTGCCTGCCACTCTGGTGCTATTCTCCGCATTTTTTGTCGGATCGACCTGAATTTAGGATCTATCACTAGTCCAGAAGGCCCTATAAATAACGAATGAAGTCTGTTATAAAACATGATTTATCATGATTTTTGACTGTTATTCGAACCGTTATTTATTTGGTGTGACTTTTTATAAATAACGAATTGAGAATGTCACTAAGTACAACGAATAAAATGTGTGACTTTAAATCACGATCATAATCTGTTTTTTAAGTACCACGGTTATCGAATGTTATACTTAATAACAGTTGATGTCTGTCCTAACAGAGACATTTTCATCAAATGAAAATGCTCCGTCAGCATTCAGGCTGCTGATTCAGACAGTGGTATTCAGATCTGGCGTATTTGAAACTAATTGAATCTAAATCAAATCTTTCAACTAAATATTAAATGAAACGGTTTAAGTTGAACAAAACTAATTGGAAGTTAAGGATAAATTTAACATTATATTGATACTCAAAATAACATACAAAACATAGAATCTCTGACTACAAACTGAAAGATAAATTATATCAAGTATCAACCTAAAATTGCACGCTAAACATTAAAACTAAATTTCTGACTACTAATCTTGCCACTCTAATTTGGTAGCTCTCCTACAAGATTTACATAAGTTTTTGGCCACTTAATCATGTCGCCTCTTGCAACATCTCCAAGTACTTCTTCTCTATCGCATAACATAGCACCTGCATCCATAATTTTATCAAACATAGGAGCCTTTAAGATCATGACCTTCCTAATAAACACATTCTACAATGGGTAAATGCTTGATGTAGCCTTCTCAATATCCTTTCCGATCATCACTAGGATAAATTTTGCCACCAATTATTTATGATCACATGAAGAGGCCTGGTTTACCATTATTTCAACCATCTTGCGACAAATCTGACAAAACAATACAGATGCTACAATCATCAAATAATAAGAAAATGTTGAAATCCAAAGACATAACTTCACTTGTAGAATCTGGCTAGATTGAGCATAACAGGTTCTCTTGACCTGTTTGTCTCGCTTCATGGTGAATCTAATGCAGAACATCCTCAAGGTGAAGTTGTCTGTTGTCTTCAATCAATGTCTGCCACTTTCTTACAAGAGATATCAACTTATCTGTGGTAAAGTCCATTCCCTGAATACTAAACAATTATAAATATATGTATCAGATTCCATTCACTCAATTTTGTATCAATAAAAATCACACAAACTTGTGAACATCAAAAACACATCTAAGACTGTTGATCCAAGTACACTGACCCAGCTCAATCACTAATGCTCAGTGAAAAAAACCCAAAAAATGAAGTAAAAAAAAGCTTACAATGAGTTTCCAATTTCTTCACAATAGCAGGACTAGAAAACCAGAAAATTAGAAGATACTATTGAAATGAATTCACACATATACCTGATGCATGGACTTTCTTGCTCTCCTCAGCTGTACATGCAGTTTTACTACCCCGAACACAAGGAACAAGCATGCAACGATAACCTTCTGCTGAGAAATACTACAAACAACACCAAATGATATTTAAAATCTCCAACTCTAAATAAACCTAAAAGAAATTCATAATCACAACAAAATATCAACAACCAATTACTAATGGATAACTATATATAGAGAACTAAGAGATTATTACATTTAAGAGCTCCTGGAAGTCCTAAGGTGCATTTCCCAATTTTCATCATAACAACAAATCTGCTATCAAGGCTCCCTGTTTTTCGCTGCAAAAATCTACGAAAAAATCAAAACAAGAATATCAGTACATCAGATTACTCCACTAGTACTGAATCTACTGATACATACTTATTAAGTACTAAACTATGGATACATACTAGAACGCTTAATGCCTACTTCGAAACTTCTCCATGGTAACATCAAACACGTTTCCAAAACACTATTCCCCATCGTAAAACCACTTGAAATTACTACTACAATAAACCCTCTTGACTCCCTCTATCAAGGACTGAATTAGGATCCCTAACCACACACATAAAACCAAACCTAACACAGCAAGAACAACTTACAAGGAAAATAGTAGAAAAAACTCACTCATGCACAACTTTCATCCACCCAAGAAACCTCATAATTAAGAAGAATAATGGGAAACCTATACCAAAATTGAAACACTACTGTAAACAATTAAAATCAGTAAGTACCCAGATCCACATTTCTAAACCTTAAATAAGCAAAAACAGATAAATTACGGAAACCCTAAATTGAGAAATTGAAATCAGAAGATGCAATCATAGTTGTATACCTAAGAAGCAGTAACATCAAAATCATTCTCATCATTACCCAACCCATTGAAATAAGTTATTCACTGCAAAATCATCAAAATTCAAGATATTAGAAATGTGACAATCACAAACACATTAAATATTAGAAAATAGAAGAAGAAACTACCTAGAATATAGATTTGTTATGAGAGCATATTAATTTCGTTTACTGGGTTCTAGGGTTTATCTTCTCAAATCACGGATGAAGAATTAAGATCGATTTTTATTTTTTGATTGGACCTTATCTCGTTCGGCTTGTGAAATTGGTTGTCCGAGAAACAACAACGAGAGAAGAGAACGAGACACAGATGAGTTTGTTAGGGTTTGTTAAGAGATGAGTCTCTTAGGATTTTTGAGGCAAAGAGAAGGAGGAGAAACAGCGAAAAGAGCGAGGAGAAATAGAGATGGGACCATATTCGAGTCGGACTTGGGCCTTCTTTTTTTTCTTTTAACAGCACAGGCTGAAATCACCATATCGCAATGGTGAAGGGTTCATGGCATACAAAATTACCACGTTTGAAAGGACGTTTTTATTATGTAAAAGGGTGGGTCCAGTTATTTTCATGTTATATCACGGATTTTGTTTGTAAAATCATATCAACGTAATTAATCCATCATTTAAAAGCGTGATTTACAACTCATTCTGGACTAGTGTATCCTTAGGTGGCGTGAGCATACTTCCGGATCGATACCCTCCATGTCATGCATTTTCCAGGCGAACACATCCAGGTGTTCTTTTAAAAAAGCTATTAGTTGTTATGTTTGTTCGTCTGATAGTAAGGTTCCATTTTTTACTACCTTAGGTTCCTCCTCGGTCCCTAGGTTGATTTGTCGGGTAGTCTCTAAGGCCGAGAATTTGTGCTTTGATTCTTCGACCGACGTAGCTTCCTTTGATTGCTACAAAATTTCTTGCTTGTCTGTTTCGTAGGTCGCAATGGCCTGTGAGAGCACCTTCTCCAACTTTTCCGCTGCTTTAGTCTCTTTGGCTTTGTTATTTTCTCGGCGCTGTTTTGACCGTCTTTCCTCATTTTGTTGAATATCTAACTGCATGCACTTCCTTGCAGCCTGTGGGTCGCCTAGTACCTCCACAACCCCTCGGTTAGATGGGAACCTTCATTTCTGATGGTATGACGACGCCACACCTTTGATTCCCGCGATCCAAGGCCTTCCAAGGATAGCCTCATAAGGCGATACGACATCCACTATGCAGAAGGTGGTAAGTGTATCCAAGTATCCATGTCCGTCCGAGACTCTGAGAGTGACCTCCCCCTTTGACACGGTCACTGTACCGTTGAAGCCGTAGATCCGATATGTTGAGGGGATCAAAATATCATATGATAGCTCCATCCTCTTGAACGTGTCGTAAAATAGGACCTCGACTGAGCTCCCACTGTCCATCAGTATCCTTTTCACCCCCACCCCTCGATGAGTAAGGTACCTACTAAGGGATCTCCATGTGCTTGGCCATTCGATGGGACGTCCTTGGTCGAGAAGGTGATAGGTTGCATCATCCAGGGTTCCATAGGCAAGGTTTTAGCTACACTAAGAATCTCTTTTCCCGTCCGATCTCTCTTTTGGATTCTAGAAGTGATACTTCCCCCTAAGTCGAATCCTTGGGTCGCCGAGTGTGAAATGGTATTGCAGGTGAACTGAGTTCCTCGGTTGATCCTCACTTGATGCACGGGAGCATCGGGCTGCTGGGTCGATGTCGATGTTGTCTTGACAAAATGTCGTAAGTAGCCATCTCAGATCAAATGCTGGACAATGTCTTTTACCTCTCGGCAGTTATTGGTTGAGTGTCCTCAGTATTGGTGGTAATGACAGAACTCGGGATGGTTTCTTGTCTCGTCAAACTGGATTCCCCTAGTCTTTGGGTATCTGAGGTCGTTTCGCTTTTCCACTTCCTTGAATATTTCTTCCAATGGTGCATTCAGGGGCATGTACGTCTTTGGTTCGTGGCGAGGTTTCTTTCCTTTCTCGACCCATTCTTTCTTGCTCGAGCCTGTCTGTGGTTCCATCGGCCTTTTTTCTAATCGTTTTGGGTCTTCTCGAGGAGCAGGTTCCACCGACGCACTGGCTTCTTGTACTCCTCTATCCTGTGCTCCTTCTTGTATCTCTTCCAAGTCAATGTAATGATCTTGCATCTTCCTCATCTCCCTTAATGTATGCGGATTCTCAGTATACATTGCTATCCAAATAGGGTCAGATTTTCCTAAAGAATTTTCGAACCCGAAAATTTGTTGATCGACCGATACATTCCCGATATCGGTACACAACTTCCTCCATCTGTCCGTTAGAGATCTTAAGGGTTCCCTGAACCTTCGTGCCAGTGTAAACAGTTTGTTCACTCTTAGGCGAGAAACACTGTTATGCATGTATGTTTCGAGGAATGTTTCCACTAGAACGCCATAACTTCCAATAGAACTAATTTTTCGCCTCGCCTTCCAAACTGGCTGGGAAGAACTTACACATAACTACGTCGTAGTTCTTCCATTGTAATATGGACATGCTATACATATTGATGTGCTCTCCTGCGTCGCCGGTACCGTCAAACCTGGATGGGAAGGTTAGGAGTGTACACTTTGGAGGGAACGGTGCTCTTTCAAGTTCCTTGGTGAAGGGAGTTTTCTGTGCTTCACTAATCACCTCTGCCAACTTATCGTCCTCGCCACTTCCAACCAATTTCTTAACCATTTCCTCAAGTTAATTAAGCTTAGCCTCAGTCGCCCCCTCGGGTCTCCCAGTATGCACTTCTTCATCGGTCGAAGAATTCTAGGGTGGACCGTACCCGCTTCTGGTTCGGTTAGAGTCGGGTACACGTCCTCGGGCCAGGGACGGAGTGTGAGTTTGTCCTGATCGGGTGTGGATGCTCGAAGCTCCTCGGCTTGATGACCCTCGTGACCCAGATCTCTGATTCCGAAGTTGATAGTTTTCGTGCTCCAGCGCCAGGTTCCTTCTCTGTAATTCCCTCATCATATCTTCATGTCTCCTCTGATTGGACAAAATTGCCAGCAGTGTCGAGTCGGTGCTCTCGTGACTGGAATGCCCATTTCCTTGGTTTCTTACCATATTGGGTGGTCGCACTGGTGGTGCCACTGGAGGAGCTACGAGGGAGCGGTTGCGATTGGTGGGATGTATCGGGTGGTGTTACCCAATTCTAGGTGCACTCGCCTAAGCCTCTTGCCTTCTTGTTCCAAAGCCATCCGATATTTTGCACGTTGCCTAGCTCGTCTACGGTCTTCTTGCATCATTCGTTCTTCCTCGTCTTCCTCAGTGTCCTATGCAGTCATTCCATCTATGATCTCCCCTCGCCTCAGTTGACTCGGGTCGATCCTTAGTTCCCTCGGGGTGAGATCATCGTCTTGGCCTAAGTCGACTTCCTCATCAACAGTTACCATACCTCCACCTGGTGCCTGGAACTCTTCTTGTTGATGCTGTCGACTGTTCTGTTATCGAGAGTCTGTTACTCCTTCCTGCGCGCTAGTTCCTGTTACAGTTCGATTCCTCAGGATCCTGCCCGTTCCGGAAGAACTCTCCATCGTCTCGGGTATGATTGATATTCTTTAGCTCGCCCTTCCCTACCTACGCCATAAAATAGACAACGCCTCATTTTGGACTGTTTTTGAAAAATTTAAGGACGAAGTACAACAACTCTGAATTTCATAAAAGGAAAAAGTTCACCCAAGTACGATTCCTTTTTACTTCAACTTGCTGAACTGAGCAAAAAAGGTTGTTTTGACAAATAAGACAATCTTGTGAAGTACTGTTTTGTTACGTCCCTTTCGGTACTTTTAGTATGCATTAATCATCATTTGTCCTAACATTCTTTATGCCAGAAATCATTAATTATCCGTGTTCGGTCGGAAAATTTCTTTCTTGACTAAGATTTGTGGTGATGATCTCCGTCAATCGATTTATCGGTGTCTCAACAACACAAGTTGTCCAAATGAGTTTTATCTTCCTTTTGGGTTTGTGATGATGTTGTAGGGCTCTTGTGACGGGGTTAAGATGAGACTATTGTCAAAGTGCTCATCGTACCCCTTATAGCCATAGATTTGGAAAACCCTAACTCAATGATTTCGAGCTAATTTTGCTGCTGCTACTGTTATGATGAAGTAACCCATGACGTAACATGACCAACGAGATGGAGTTTTTTCTAGATTCTACCAAGCAGTAAAGATGATTCTTTTCGGAGTTTCAAATCTTTCTAACCACTTGATTTATTCAAAAAAGAAAACACAACCGATCAAAACTTAAATCTGAACTCTTAATCAAAACTATTTCAAGGGTTTTGACGTATAGAGAAAGTTTTCAAAAAACATACATCACAAGCTTTTTTGACTCGAAATCGTAAGATAAAGAAAAGTTTGATTAATATGCAACGAGAATCTTGTTTTACGAGAGCAAAACATCTCTGACTATTGACGGTATTTTGTGAGTCTAAATCAGAACTTTACAAAATTGACGAAAGTTAGATGAAAATGAAAGTAACAAAACCGAGTCTCGAAAAAGAAAGAAAAACAAGAACAAAAAGCTTTTAAAGACTCATCTATCAACTCATATTTCTCAACCATAAGAGTCTTTCACTGAACGTCAACTAACATCAAAAGATGTTTTTAGGAGCTTTTGAATCTCTCTTTAATGGCTTTGATGCAAGGTATCAAAAGTTGTTACACGGTCTCCTTAGTCGGCGTCCGAATGTAGATGCGGAAAACCCTACAATTACATCCGAAGATAAGCATACACACTCATAATGAAGTAAAAAAATAAGAGAAGCACAAGAACACAAGATATATGTGGTTCGGTATGATTACCTACGTCCACGTGGGTAAAGGGATGATCTTATTACTTGATTCAAGGTTACAAAGGACGTCTCTTCTTACAAACTCTCAAGTCTCACTCTTAAGCTTTTGGTGTTCTCTCTTCCCTCACTGATTACTTACCTCTCAACTCTCTACATGGCCCTCTATTTATAACCCTGAGCGATGATACATCTAAGTTACAGTGTAAGCTGTGGTGCATCCATCTTGATGTTCTTATCGGGTTAGGAATAGGATTTATCCCGAGGTTCTGAGCCGAGCCTATCAATACTTCCTCCCGATGTTCCCTTGCCCGACATTGTCTGCTTAATGAATAGTGTCGATGTCGCCCTTGATATATTTAGCCGAGTCTTACTTTGACCAGATTCTTCTTCTCTCTTCAATCACTTTGTCAGTACATTTATTGCTCTTATACTCGATGGCCATCTCTTCATTCACCTCCGACCTTTACACGTATTGCCTTCGCGATCCATCTGCTATCGACGCTTCACTACTTAGGATTGCTCCACTTGGACTCGTGAATTATTTACACCTACACAGACCTAGTTATAAAGAATATTTTGTTTTATGTGGGTTTTTGTAACCCCATTAATTTGGGCGCTCTTGGATGGACAGAAGATGAAAAAGAAGAGGGAGGGGAAGTCTCTACGACACTAAACAGTAGGGTTCAATCATGTCTGTATATAACGCGTCTACTGCGACACTGCTACGTACCCCCACTCGTTCCCCCACCATTCTCCCCCGCAATGTGGCATTTTTTTTATTGGTGATGGAGCAACCAGGGGTCCATTGGTGTTGGATGAGCCACTAATGTGATGACATGTCGCGGGGGCAAAGTTGGGGGCAAGGCCGTATAAAGCATTTTCGCGTCTACTGTGAGGATTGTTACATTCCACACATGCAAATGTATGACTTCAGCTCTGCACATTCTGTCCTTGGTTCACTAGTGATGACTTTGTGCAGCTCTTTGATCAAGTTAGGCAGCAGATTTTGAGATCTTTAGGATGCGACCAAACTGAATTATATCGATGTAGTGGCCCAACCCTTCTAATAATATCCCATTGAATGTGCTGCATCATTTGACTTGCTAAACATTAGTAGGACACAGTTTGCTTTGCTAGCTAGAATCTAAAATTTAGAAGTTGAATTTTATTTCTTGCAAATAATTATTTTGACCAAATTACCAAGTCATTATTACGTTTACGTACTACAAACAAACTGTATATATCCAATGCAAATTGGCAATGGCGTGTGGACCGGTGGAGGTATGGATCCAATTTGACTTATATTTTTGTAACACTGTTTATACTTGCAAGTCGTTGTCTACTAATGAACACTCTTCCGACAACTATTCGGTGAATGAATGCCTGTGGTGTGTACGTCGAATTTGGATTAATATTTGCATGATTGTACAATAAACAAGATAATGGTACTAAATTTGAATGAGTGGAAAATATCATGGTTAGATATCCAAGGGTTGTTCGTCGAAAATGGTGTCCACAATCCCATGGTTTTCGTGTAAGATTAGTCTCAACTGCCCAAAAATAGTTCACAGCAGCTCTCTCCGAATTTTCCCAGTGCGTGTTCCAAAGAATTATTGATTTTGTTACTTTGTAGAAGAAACCTAAATATAGCAATAGCTAGCCATCTAGGTATATAGGTTGCTTGATCTAGGTGATGACATTTATATATAGCTGGCTTGCTGGCCTGCATATGAATTACACTGAAGGTAGTAAGATTAGGTATATATCAATTCCAACTACAGACACCTACATGAAACAAAACACGATATTCACTCTCTTGTCAAGATAGAAAACTACAAACAAGAGAAAAGAAAATGTTAAAAGCAGTGAGCTGTAAATTTTCACCGGAGGTCAAAAGTGTGTGAGCAATAGACTTGTAAAATATAGGTCTTATAAAATATTTGGATATTAAAAAAGTATCTAGAGGAATCTTGGTTATTTGAACCGTAATCATATTTTACATGTCTTATAGATCCAGGAATTCAAATCTAGAGCCTATTTAACCAAAAAACTGAATTTTTACTAGGCTAGATAGATATTTATTGTGATACCAAAGAATGGAACTGTGAAAGCTTAATAGTGGTTGTTTGATTTTGTCATGTGCCATAACAGCCACCATATGCATATGAAAGCCATTGATGAGGATTTGGTTAGATGCACATTTTAGTCAAAGGTAGATGAAATCATGGTAATTAATTTGCTGACATATTTTCAACCACCACCGTTTATATCCCACGCGCTTCCACTAGATCTATTGCCCATCTCCAATGCACCATACCACCACATTCTCTCTATATATAGATTTGCTCATCATTTACATTAATCTCATACTCCATTAAACCAATAGGCATAACATAATCCCGCCACCACCACCACATTATACGGCAATGCCCTCTATATTTTTTCTATCTCTTCTTCTAATAACCAATGCAATACTATTCATACCTTCAACTGCTTTTAACTCTTCACCACCACCCCCACCACCACAATCACGTACCTTAGCATGCAAATCAACACCCTACCCTAAACTCTGCCGTTCCATCCTGTCAACCATCCATTCCTCGCCCTCCTCTGATTCTTACGAAAACTATGGTAAATTCTCAGTCAAGGAATGTAAGAAACAAGCTAGGAGAACATCTAATCTCATAAACCAGTTTCTGAATTCATCAAAGAAGAAACGGTCCAAGTATATGACTCAAGCTGAGTCAAGAGCGCTGAACGATTGTAGCCAACTCTCTGAACTCAGTGTTGATTACTTGGATACTATATCAAACGAGTTAAACTCAGCCGAGTCACCATTATCTTTAGCGCTTGTTGACCGAGTTCAATCACTTTTAAGTGCTATAATCACTAACCAGCAGACATGTTTAGACGGTCTTAAAGATTCTGGAAGCACCATTCCCAGTGTGTTAAATGTACCATTCTCCAATACAACCGAGTTGTATAGCGTTTCACTTGGGTTGGTGAGTCACGCATTGAGTCTGACTCGTAAACGTAAAAGAAAACCAGGGAAAGTCCCAGCAGCAGACCGGTTCACCACCAACGCCGACGTAGACTCTGGATGGGGAGCCGGCATGTTCCATTCTGATTCCTCAGGTAATGAACGTAATTTTATCCACAATGTTGCGCAAGCTAGTTGTGCAAATAACGACATAGCCTAAACACGCCAGACTCATTTCTTTTGTAGCTTTGCCACCACCAGCTGCATACTTAGGATCATCACTAGTGTGGCTTTTGCTCATTATAGCACCGATATTTCCCTATCTGTGACCTATGAATATCTAACCACTCTTGCCTTAGGGGGTATACTGACCTTAACTTTAGACCCCACAAGACAGCTTTCTCTGGATGATGCCAATAATTCTAGTACTGAGATTTAACTTCTCATAATGAGCTTCAGAGACGATGCCAGTCTCTTTTAATATGGCCATGTGGTTGGGAGCCAAGCATATTAAATAATGAGTGTAATAAATTCACTAACTTGGATGTGTTGTTATTCATCAGAACCAAAATGGATTGAGAAGATGAAGAGAATGAGAAAAACCAAGGGCAACAGGAAATTAACAGAAGGTGGCGGGACGCAAGTAAGTGAGGATATTACTGTTACTGTTGCAAAAGATGGATCGGGGAATTTTACGACGATAAGTGATGCTATTTCCTTTGCACCAAATAATACTAAGAATATTGTTGACGGAGATGGGTATTTTGTGGTTTATATCACTGAAGGGATTTATGAAGATGAGTATGTTGTTATTCCCAAGTATAAGAAGTACATTGTGTTAATCGGAGACGGTATTAATAAGACCGTTATCACTGGAAATCGAAGCGTTATTGATGGTTGGACCACTTTCAGCTCAGCTACATTTGGTAAGTGCACATCATCTGTTGATTCCTGTCCGGGGACCGTATGGGGTGGTTATTGAATTTTTTCTAACTTTAAAAGTTTGATTTTATTGTAGCTGTTTCGGGGGAGGGATTTGTGGCCATGGACATAACATTCAGAAACACAGCAGGGCCAGAGAAACACCAAGCTGTGGCAGTCAGAAGCAATGCTGATCTCTCCACGTTCTACCGTTGCAGCTTCGAAGGATACCAAGACACTCTCTACATTCATTCTCTTCGACAATTTTTCAGGGAATGCGACGTGTATGGCACAGTTGATTTCATCTTTGGCAACTCTGCATCAGTCTTCCAAAATTGCAACTTAATTGCTAGGAAACCAATGCCAAGGCAGAAAAATGCAATCACGGCTCAAGGCAGGACAGACCCAAATCAGAACACAGGCATTTCAATCCATAATTGTACGATTACAGCTAGTCCTGAGTTAGCAGCTGACTTAAGCTCAACCAGGACATTTTTGGGTAGACCTTGGAAGGAATACTCGAGGACGGTATTCATGCAGTCGTACATTGATAACGTTATCGATCCAGTTGGATGGTTGGAATGGAACGGAACAGTTGGATTGAGTACACTTTATTACGGTGAATTCGAAAATCATGGAGAAGGAGCTAATACTAGTATGAGAGTACAATGGCCTGGTTATAAGTTGATGAATACTGATCAGGCTGTGAATTTTACTGTCTATAATTTTACCTTGGGAGATACATGGATACCTTCAACAAATATACCATTCTCTAACGGTTTATTGTAATCAAAATATAAGATTTTCTCTCTAATTTGGATAATTGTAATTTAACATGCATTAATCTCATGAAATGAATGATAATCCATTCTTTTCTAGTCGTGCATATTTTTAAAGGGCATATACAACCTCCAGTTAATCTGGATCTGATCGTAGCCGTCATCAAGAACAGACACTACCAAATGCATCACTTGCCATTTCTCTTTCAGTTCAGTTCCGAAGAAAGCGAAATTTGGAAGAGAATTATAAGGGCATGTCATGTCATGTGCATGAAAAAATACTTGTGAGGCCAAGAAAGAACTTGCTATTGTTAGAAAAACAACTAATCTTTATTAATTACCCTCTCACAAAAAATAGACAAGATTTCCCTCCAAAAGCGGTTAATATACGGTTAAGAATCCTTTTGTCATCCGTTGATTTCATTCAACAAATAACTAACTTTTAAAAAATTGAAGAAAGTTTGTCCAAGTATCAATCTCCTTTCATAAGAAAGAGGCAGAAATAAGATTGAAGAAAATAGACGAGAAAACGTGATTTCTCTCTGCCTTAGCTTAAAAATCTAAGGCAGCAGAGAGAAATCCCTCTGCATCATCTGAAAAGATGGCCTTCCAAGACTTTGGTGATTTGTCGGAGCGCCGAAGACGAGAGAAGCAACAAAGGCTGAAACAGAAGATTACAGTTGCGGTAATCTCAGTTTTAGTTCTTATTCTCATTATAGCATCTTGTGTTGTAGCCATTGTTTATCGATCCGGACATAACACGAAAAAGCAAGAAACTGCTGGAACCACAAAACAGGTTACCCATTCCACAAATCGGATCAAAATGATATGCGATGCAACCGATTTCAAACAAACATGTGAAAGTAAGCTAGGTAACATAATGAGTTCAAATTCTACTAACCATCCTAAGGATCTTCTCAAAGCTGCAATCTTTGCTATCATTGATGAGCTCGAAACTTCTTTTCTCAACGTGTCTTCGAAATTTAAAACGGATAATCCTGACGAGAGTAAGGCGCTCGAAGATTGCCATGTTCTTCTAGGAGATGCAATTGAAGAGTTGGATGCTTCCGCGGATCACGTTGGTGGTGACGATATTGAAAAGCTCCCACAAAGAACCCATGACTTAGATAATTGGCTAAGTGCTGTCATGTCTTACCAAGAGACGTGCATTGACGGATTCCCGGACGGGAAATTGAAATCCGATATACAAAAGGCATTTAAAACAGCAAAAGAATTGACTAGTAATTCTCTAGCCATTGTCTCGGAGATGACCACAATTCTATCAGCTCTTCAAGTACCAGGGATTACACATCGTCGCCTTCTAGGGAAAGAAGAAGATGATGAACTTTCTACTATTGTAAAAGATAAACGTCCTAATTGGATGTCCCATGAAGACCGTAGAGCTCTACAACAGGCTCCTGGTACTGCCGACTTGAAGCCTAACGTTGTTGTCGCTAAGGATGGCAGCGGAGCATTTAAGACCATTAGTGAGGCCTTGGCTGCCATGCCTGCTAAATACACCGGAAGGTATGTTATTCTCGATGTGATCATTTTAATCGGTGATTCGGTATTAGATTTTTCAGAGAGCCTTGTCGTATCATAATCCAAGCTTTGTGTTTGTGCTCAATGCCTTTCTTTTCTTCTTGTTTCTTGGAAATCAGATACATCATTTACGTGAAGACTGGGGTTTACGACGAGACGGTAACCGTGGGAAAGAAGATGGTGAATGTTACCATGTATGGAGATGGACCAGAGAAAACCGTTGTCACGGGGAGCAAAAATTTTGTTGATGGTGTTCGTACATTCCAAACGGCAACTTTCGGTAAGTTCCTGGATTACTTGATCGAAATCTCCAGAAAAAATGTCTCATTGTGCCGTAAAAATAAACATATATAGCTTTGATTGTTTTTTCAAATTGCAATTTATAACTTGTTTCTGTTGCTTTCCTCTTTGCAGTTGCTCTAGGGGACGGTTTCATGGCCCGAGACATGTGTTTCAAGAACACCGCTGGTCCCGAAAAACACCAAGCTGTGGCGCTAAGAGTCCAATCCGATCGTTCAGTGTTCTACAACTGCCGAATTGATGGTTACCAAGATACACTATACACTCAAACCCATCGTCAGTTCTACACAAATTGTACAGTTTTGGGCACAATCGATTTCATTTTTGGTGATGCATCTGCAATCATACAAGACTCCACGCTCATTGTTAGAAGGCCATTAGATAACCAGCAAAACTCTGTCACAGCCCAAGGAAGAGCTGATAAGCGTGAAACCACCGGACTAGTTATACAAAATTGTATTATTAAGGCAAATTATGCATTGTTGCCTGTAAAGTTTAAGATTAAGAGCTACCTTGGTAGGCCATGGAAGGAGTACTCGCGAACAATTATCATGGAATCGATGATTGGAAACCTTATAGCACCAGAAGGATGGATGCCATGGCAAGGTGACTTCGCACTGAAGACATTAAATTATGTAGAATACTCAAATAAAGGGCCAGGTGCAGCAACCGGGGCTAGGGTGAAATGGCCTGGTTATAAGAGTAGCATGACTAAAGATGAAGCCATGAAATATACAGTTGAGCCCTTCCTTGGAGATTGGGTGAAGCCTACAGGAGTTCCTGTTCAAATCGGATTGTACGACAAATAAATGAACGATTTTTTAAAAAAAAATGGTATTTATGCCTGCACAGACATGTTATAAACTACTTGTAAAAATACAGCCCTTCCTGTTCAAATCGGATTGAGAAATAGACTCCGTTACTTCTTGTTGTATTGTTCTTGTTGTTGTTGTTTGTTCTGATTTTATCATCAAGAATTTTGCTTACTTTGTTTTGATGACTGAGTATAGAAAACACATACGAATTCTTAAAACCTTCAATGCAATTTAGTGTATGCTACATATTCTTGATCTGCAATATACACATTGGCACAAAATGTATAGTAAAAGAAATGTCGAGTACGTGACAGTTGTGGAAGGCCACAAAATCACGTAATCCTCAAGATATTGCACCATTAATGCATTCATCTGTATATATATTTCTAACGCAATATTGCAATTTTTGGTTTTGCAAAAGAAACAATTCGAGAAGGCTGCCCACTTAAAACTGTTCCCGTTTCTTAACTAATTTGGACACAAAGATATGGCCAAGAGATCTGTATCAGTTGGCTGGAAGAATTCCACTTGCGTGTATTGTTGGTATTTCTCATTCCAAAACATATATTCAAACAAATTTCGCTATGAAGTTTTAGATAACCAAATTAACTAAAAATGTGCAACCGCGTTAAGAAAACACAAAATTGGTTAAAAAGACCAAAATCAACAATTCCTGGGTAAAATAGACAGTTAGATTTTGATATTGTTTAAATGGACAAAAATATAAAAATAGGCAGGTACATCGTGCCAATTTTCAAGTATTTTTTCTTATTTTTAATTTACACAGGATTTATCCAGTTTCATCCTTCCTATTTTTTAAATTTAAGCTAGGATGAAACTTTCATTCTTACTATTTTTTTTTTTGGTCATTTCACCCAAACCATTTTTTACTCGTCCATTTGAACCGTGATTTAAAAATATTTGGACAAATGACCCATTTTCTGTTAAAAAAAATGTAATTTTTTTTCTTGAAAGTAGGATCCTTGAGGATGATGAGTTAAAACTATCTCAATATTCAGTTGCTTTTTTTTTGTTACACTCCTATAAAAAAAAAAATTAACGCATTCTACAATTTGTAATTTTGCTATCTCCTGGTTTCAATTTTAATCGATTCAAGCACTCGGATGTCCCTTTTAAACTTGTTTGGTTGTAGGTCATTTCAGCAATGAGTCTTTGAACATGTGATTGGTAGGCCATCATGGACATACATACACATAAAATGGCCCTCTTTAGCTGTCTATATCGCTCATCCGCTGCTACACAGTAACATCCTATGAACAGATAAGAAATGACGCGGTTGGGGAGACATTCTGGAAAGCGTAAGCGCGTATATGGGAAGAAAATGAGCAGAAAACAACTGCATGAAGTAGGGCTCTAATTTGTGATTTGTCGCTTCAACAGTACAGCTATACAATTATCGTCATTTGATGTTTTCATTGAAAGCAAAGGACAACGAACCTTATCATCACCATACAAAAACCTGGCTAGCTAGCTGGGACCAGATGACAAACCAACAAAATATACATGTACTAAAAAAAAAAAACAAAGTGCATATGTTGGACACTTCAATGGTGTTGTGACTGATGAAGGAATGGTCGACTAGAGAAAGTTAAAGCACACATGTTGGTGAGACTTATTGTTGTTCCCTACCCTATCTAATTTTGTGTCTCATCACTCATGCCATGGCCATGTTCACTATCTTTAGGTACTTAGAGCGACTGCAATGGTACGACTAAACTCAAAGATCAAAGACCAAAAAAAAAGACTAAATATGAGTTTAATCTGTATTGTGACGTTATGGGGAGAAGACCAAATTTGGTCGCGCGTAAAACAATTTTACGCATGAAGACGGGCGGAAGTATTAGTTACGTTTCATTTCTGCGAGGAATTATAAATTACGTTTCAAACGGGCGTAAATATAAATCACGTCTGTTATCGAGCGTAAATATAAATTACGTTTCGTATGGGGCGGAATCTTAAATTCCGCCCGATTATCAGACGGATTCCAAATGACCGCTCGAAAAAACGTAAAAATAAATTCCGCCCGAGTTAAACACGGTCACACAGCACGTGTGAGATCAGACGGGCGAACATCTGGTGTCCGCGTGATGAATTGTACGGACGGACATCTGCTGTCCGCGTGATGAATTTGTCAGGCGTAAAATATTTTTACGCCTGAGACGGGCGTATCCAAAATTTCCTCCCATTAGGTTTTCATTAGGGCGTACTCTTCCCCTGTCCGTTGGATGAAATCGGGCGTACTCTTAAGCAACCGCCCCTTCCACAAATACCGCCTCTCCTTACCAACCACAACCCATCTCTTCTACACGAGCCTTCTTCTTCTCAGTTCATATTCTTTCACAGTTCATATTCTTCTTCTCTTCACCGCCCCTCTTCAGTTCATATTCTTCTTCTCCATTCCCATCTACCAACCGCACAAAAACCCTAAAAACTCCACAAAAACCCTAAAAACTCTATTATAAGGTATGTATTTTTTACTTTCTTTATTCAATTTGTGTAATAATAATATCATGTATTGTATTTTTTGTTCGAATTTATTTAGGGTTTTTACGTTGAAAATTGAATCAGACTTTATTACTAATTGGATATTCATATTGGGTTAATCAAATCTTATTAAAATTGGGTTAATCACATCTTAATCCAATAGTATGTTAATGTTAATGTTATTACTTTTGTTACTTTTTCGGAATTTAATTTAATTTTTAGTTTTATTTAATAGTTATAAATATTAATAATTGGATAATTATTTTTTGTTAATTTAGTTACGTGATTTAATTTAATATATTTTTTTGTTAATTTAATTTCGTAATTTAATTTATTTTTTTTTAATTATAAATAGTTATAAATATAGTTAATTGGATAATTATTTTTGTTAATTTAGTTACGTGATTTAATTTAATTTATCTTTTTGTTAATTTAGTTTCGTAATTTAATTGAATTTTTTGTTAATTATAAATAGTTATAAATATAGTTAATTGGATAATTATTTTTTTGGTTAAATTTATGTTTATGGAATTTTATGATGTTGAAATTTTGTTCGGTTAAATTTATGTCTATTATGGTTCGTGGATTGGTCTTTTAATTATGAAATTGTATTTAACATGTTTGTGCGTAGAATGAACAAGTTTATATCGAGGTTTAGTGGTCGCCAAAAGACCAACAAGAGACAAAAATATACCGAAGCTGATTACAACTTAATCTCTACCGGTCAAATTGACGAGGTCGATGTTCCCGGGTTAGGGAGGTTTCCTATAGTGGAAGATGATAAGCCGCACGCTACTGAAGACATTACATTTTCAGACGCACCAACATTTAAGTTTAAACATCGTGGATGTCTGGCATCGGTAATTATATAAATTTATTTCAATACATTGTCCTAGAGTTAAATATTTGATTGAAAAAGCGGGGTGGGAAAAATTGTTGAACATAGAGTGTAGCGTACCCAACATGCCGTTGTTGATTATATTGTTGAGAGGTTTTGGGATACAACCAACACGTTCCATTTTCCATTTGGTGAGATGGGGTTCACGCCATTAGATTGGGTCATGTTAACTGGACTGAGTATCGGTGATGGTTATGTAGTTCCGTATGATTCGAGCCTATACCAATTTGACTATGTCCGTGAGAAGATTTTTCCGGATATCACACAGGGAACAAGAGGCGCGTCGTGGATATCAAACTCAATTACAATTACATATTTAAGCTCATACTTCAAAGAAGATAAGTTGGTGGCGGCTAATGAAGATTCTCTCTCGCCCATAGAATAGCAATTGCCTTTTTTATGTATGTTTTGGGTCAATTTTTCTTTCCTAATGCAAAGAACTATATTGATGCTGGATGGTTAGCTGCTTTCGAAGAAATTGATAAAATACAAGACCTTGACTGGGGCGGTAGTGCCTTTTCGAGATTGTATGCAGGTCTCCGACAAGCTTGTAGGAAACAACAGAAGGCACTAAGCGGGCCCTTCCAAATATTAGAGGTATTTTGGTAATCGATTTTATTTTAATTTTCAACGTAAAGTATATTTTCATTTAAGTTTATTTCCTTGGATATATTAATTTGATTCATTAATTTTATGGACTAGTTTTGGGGGTATGAATACCTAGGCATATGTCGACCAGACATCTCAATGACCGGTAATGAACAGAAATGGCCTGTAATTTCCAGATGGAATGGAAGGAGGTGTCAGAATGATATTATTCGTTGTAGGATTTTACTGAATCAGCTGACGATTGACCAAGTGACATGGCACCCATGGGAATCATACACCGACGTCCTCAGTTCTGAGATGGGAAAGTCTGCTAGGAAGCTGTCGGACTCGAGATGGATATTTTCTTGGAATGGCGTTGTGAGTTAGACATGATTTTTTATATTATATCATTAATATTAATCGTCAATAACATAGTTTTTTATTTTTCGTTATTTATCTAATTAATAACGTACTCACTACAATTATATTCCCTTTTTGGTTATACAGCATAATGTTTAAGGAGAAAGATGTTGGAGGCAAAACCATCCCTCGTTTGCTGTTCCCATGAAACTACATGTAATTATTGGGCATTTGGGTGATGACCAAGCAAAACTCCTGCTAGCGGACGGTTTTGTTGATGCAACCGAGGTGGTGCAAGTTGTGCAGTATGAAGTATATTTAGAGTATTGGAAAAAGGTTACTAATTTCAGAAAATATGTGACACATCCTGATTGGGAGGTCCAAACATTTGGGTACAGCGGTGACTTCTATTCTACCGAACTTGGAAAACCAGATGAACATGTTCTTATTCCACCGCAACAACAATTATCGCCCGTAAGTGTTCGTTCAACTTTACATTGCTAATTCCAAAAAAAAAAAATCTCATCTATCTCATTTTTTCATGACAGGGCGATAGTTATGCATTATTCCAAGAATATGCTGATTTTACTAAACAATTTCGAGATTTTACATTACGAGAAACGAAAGATAGGATGGAGTGTCTATTAGCGAAAGATGAACTTATAGGAAACCAGAATAATAAGATCACGGAATTGGAGTATCAACTGTCTCTTTTCCGAACGCCACACACCATCCAACCTTCCATTGGATTCGGCGCCTTTTCCCCCACATTGCCACCACAAGTGTGGAGTTCTATGAGTCAAGGATCATCTTCAACGTCCTCGGTCAGGCCCATTCCGAGAACGGCTTTTATCCCACCGCGATCGGCGCCTCCGGATACGGGAAATGTTTAGCCTGTGATGACTATTTATATGGTTTAGCTTTGAATTTATTATGTTATTTATCTTTGTTATGTGTAGTCATACTAGACATTTATTATGTTATTTATCTTTGTTATGTGTAGTCAGCGAGTAGTCATTTCAATACTCAATCAAATTTCTATCAAATTTCAGCGAGTGGTTATTTGAATCCTTTATCAAATTTCAGCGAGTAGTCATTTCAATAGGCAATCAAATTTCAGCGAGTAGTCATTTCAATAGGCAATCAAATTTCAGCGAGTAGTCAGTTCAATACTTTATCAAATTTCTATCAAATTTCAGCGAGTAGTTATTTGAATACTTTATCAAATTTCACCGACTAGTCATTTCAATACGACAAACACCTCACTGACAAACAGTTTACAAAATTTGTCAAATACTTTATTATTTTATTTATTAATCCTGATGGAAAATGGAAGCATGTGATCTCCGTCACTCACTCTATAAATACCAACACACCTCTTTTTACAATCACACACTTATTCTGATTCGGATAGAATATGGAAGCATATGAGAATACCGCTCACTATTGTTCTTCTGTTTCATCTTCTTCTTCTTCTTCTAATAGTAGTTTTTATTCCTCGGATGATGATTCAATAGCAATTATGCAAAATAACATGGCCGTTAGTATGGGAGTCCTTGTTACCAATTCTAAATGGCCTCAAACTCGTATCAAAATACCAAGAGATCGTGAGACTGGTGCTGAACTTCTGTGGAACGACTATTTTTCTCCCCAACCAACCACCTAATGTTTTTCGCAGAAGATTCAGGATGCGTCGACAATTGTTTAACAGAATAGTGGAAGGTGTTACAGCCGAAGACAGATATTTTGTGCAAAGGCCCGATGCGTGTGGAGTTTTAGGATTAAACCCTCATCAAAAAGTAACTGCAGCGGTGCGAATGTTAGCTTATGGATGTGCGGCAGATGCAATAGACGAGTACTTACGCATAGGCGAAACCACGGTGTTGGAAGCAACTCGGAGGTTCTGCAAGTCGATTGTCAATGTGTATGGGAAAGAATATTTGCGTGAACCTACGGCTGGTGATGTTGAGTTGTTGCTCAACCAAAACAAAGATAGAGGATTTCCAGGGATGATAGGTAGCCTAGATTGCATGCATTGGAAATGGGATAAATGTCCATCTGCCGAATCAGGGGCTTACACCGCGTATAAAGGGAGCGAAAGTATCGTGTTGGAGGCGGTGGTGTCGTATGATCTATGGTTTTGGCATGCATTTTTTGGTATGCCAGGCTCTAACAACGATATTAATGTGATGAACCGTTCATATGTTTTTCGAAGTCTGGTCACGGGAAAAGCACCACCGGTGAACTATGTGGTAAACGGTCATTCTTATGACATGCCGTATTATCTAGGTGATGGAATATATCCAGAAATTGCTACTATTATTATGGCGTTTAAACATCCGCTTGGTAGGAAAAAAGAGATATTTTCAGCGATGCAAGAGGGTGCAAGAAAAGACGTAGAGCGGGGATTTGGTGTACTTCAACAACAGTTTGGAATCATCAAACAACCTGCTAGAATGTGGAATCCAGATGTGCTTGCCTATATCATGAAAACGTGTATTATCTTACATAATATGATAGTCGAGGATGAGCGTCTACCCGGTGAATGGCCACATGTTTATGATCATCGTAGCAACCCGACACCGGTTAATATATTAAGAGGCAACAGTGAGGAGTTTTCCCAAATTAGAGCTGAGCAACGCCGACGTCATATGCGCAGCAAAGATAGGCATATTCGCTTGCGCGATGACTTAATCGAACATATATGGGCAGAATATGGGAATTAAAAGGTTGGAGACGAGGACAAAATATTGGAATTAAATGTTGTTTCCCATATGAAAAAATTATGTGATTTTATTTTAACGAATAATTTTATTGAAATGTATTAACTCTATTTCATATACTCATCACTTGGTAAATTAAAGTAAGATGTTACAAAATAAGTTAAAGTTGATTAAATTAAATGAAGATAAAATTAAATCCCAAATATTACATAATAATACGACTAATGACAAAATTAATACATATTAAAACGTAAATAAACTACTAAAACTATTATCACTTATTATTAGACTTAATACTTAAGGTTCGAACTATCCCGTTTTGACGATTATAATTGGCTCCTTTTGTCCCGTACTATTAAAGCCTTTCGAAGTTCGAAGTACTCCTTTTGTACATGATCCAATTTGGAAAGATCCATCATCATGATGCGAAATTCATCGTCTGCGACCTCCTTGGCTATTTTAGCCGCATGCTCAGCTTGTTTTTGTGCAAACTCGGCCTTTTTTTGTTCCATCTTGAATCTTGATTGTTCCCGGTAATGAGAATTGAAATTTTCTTGCTGTGTAATAATTATTCCCATCAATTCCTCTTGGCGTTGGATTTCTCTCGCCCGGTTTTCTTCAGTCGTTTAGCTGCTTTTTTTCCCATCTGACGAAGGTATGTATTCTCTATGTCTCCTTTATCTGTGTCGTTACCGGACTCGACTTGAGTGCCATCTTCCTCGGTATTCACGCTACTATCCAAATCGTGCGTCGTATCAAAAACAAAAGTCGATCGACGATTATATTTTTATTTTCTATGACAATTGGGTAGCACTCTTCGTGCCTAAATTTTCTTCCATGATTGCATTCCTTAAACCGTTTGTTTACTTCTTCGAGCTGTTAATGTTTTTAAAAACAATTAGGTTCATGGGCATCTCAATATTAGAAAATAATTGTTTCAAAACAGAGAGAATACTCACGGTCATTTCCGGACCCCATCCCGTATGATATTCACCTTCCACTTCCGCCTGTTTTGCCGAAAACAACGCCACTTCTTTACTTATTCCCTGAAATCGTTTTTGCCAGGAACTCCAAGACCGCTCTGGTTTATCCGGTAAATGAGCTTCAATATCATCCTTGATACGAGTCCACAACGCAATCTCTGATTGATCGGCTCCAACGCCGGGATCTTGAGATATTGATAAATGAATTTTACACATCGTGACATCTTCGATTGTCGTAAAATTTGGACCTCTTGCTATTCGTGGTGTTGACATTAAAAACGATTCGATGAAAATTTTCAAAATGATTTGAAATATGGAAAACTATTTTTTCTTCCTGATACTATTTTTTTCTTGCCGAATACAAACGAATGATATGAAAATGTTAAAGGAATTCATCTGGTATATATAGGTATAAAATAAACCCGTTATTAACATTCAATTTCAAACGTTCGAAAGATATAAATATCTTACCAACGGTCAAAAATCTGCTACGCAATCTCCAACGCCAACGTTCGAAAAATTTATCATTCTAACGTTCGAAAATTTTCATTTCATGTTTCATAATTTTTCTGATAAGGCGTAAAAAAAAAGTCTGTTTGAGAGGGGCGGAATTTTGGTGTCCGCCCCAGAGAGGCGGAATTTTGGTGTCCGCCTGGCAACGCGCGGAATTCTTCTGTCCGTCTCATCAGGCGTAAATTTATGTTACGCCCGCAACAAACGTAAATTTAAATTCCGCCCCACCAACATACGTAAATTTGGTTTACGCCCGTTAACAAGCGTACTTTAAATTTACGCCCAGCAACAAGCGTACTTTAAATTTACGCCCGACTATATTAGAACTTGGGATTTGGTCGCGACCATATTTGGTCTGGAATTTAATCTTTGGTTGGGATTTGATCTTTACTCCGTCCCACTGTGTTACGATCTCATCCCAAATTTTTGGTTATACTCGCCCACTGTGGATGCTCTTATTCTCCTTCCATTCTATTCCCTTTCCCATCTTTCCTTCATTACCAAAAGGACATTTCATTATAGGCTAAAGGTGTTGGTTTCTTTGTAAGTCGTCCACCGACTCTGGAGAATCCAAACCTTTCAGCGAGAATTCTTTTGGAGACGTGACTTGGAAGTTGGAATTATATGTAAAATAAGATGCAATTAAGTTCCGACTTTCACAACGCATTACCATGTACATTGCCGTAGAATTTTGTGTTTTCCAGTGGGTTTAGAATAATTGTTTGTTCTCGGTCAATATCTCAATGGGGTGTAAGGTATAACATTACAAGAAACTTAACCTATTTCATCAGCCAATGGTTATGGCATAAACCACTAGTAGTGTCGCAATAACCTATATAGTAAGAAGTCTATTGCTGCACTTGCTATCTATTAATGCAGCAAGAGATCATATTATTTTGCCTCGCTCTTTTCATATTGTTTTACAGTTGTATGGCAAAAGTTTCATATTACAGTAATAAATTATAGGTTTTAGCTACACTTGAGAACTATTGCGACTAAAATTTTTCTTTTGCAATATATATATATATTTAAGGTGTGATAATATGCAGTATAGCGGTAGGTAGATTTTCATGTAGTGTTAATCTATTGTACTAAGGAACTGTTCCTGGGTTGTAGAATATGATGTAATAATGAAGTAATATTGATTAATAATATCAACAAGAAAAGAAAAAAAAAAAAAATCCTTTTTTGTCGTGATAAACATTTACCCTACAAAGGAAAGGAAATCGTCTTAGGATTCTTTTAGCCAACATAAATTATAAGGGCAATATCTATCGTTCTTTCTTTTGCCTGGAACTCCACTTCACATTATGTAGGGGCACAAACTTAGAAGGTGTGCTCAATCAAATCTTATGGGGACCCTCTACTCCTCTAGTCCTCTAATACACTTTAATCAGTGCGCTATCTAATGCCTCACTAATTAAAGTACACATGAGGATTTGATATGTAAAAATCATGACCAAAAAATAATCATGCAAGATGGATCCAAAAAAGAAAACGTGGTTTCCGGATTACTTTCATACATCCCCAAGTAAATTGGTATTTCCATCAGCAAAGTCGTATGTTTATCAATTGAGAATGGACTCCCTTTATCCAGTTAAGGTGTGGAAAATATCACAAGCCATAAAACTAACTACTATTCCTAATTCCATGTTTCCAACTACCTAGCTAGTCTTAAGCAGCTCTATTTTTCAGGATTAAGTTAATCAACACGGATTAGTTAACAGAAAATCTAAGTAAATTTCCACTCATCCTCCCTAGTAGAACTATAAAAACCAACAGACAACAACTAAAAGCTTTAGCCACTTCTTCCTCCTATACACAATCCTCTCAAAACCTCACTAGAAAACACAGACCACTTGAAGATTTCAGCTCTGATCATAGATAATCAGCAATGAATTCCATCAATTCATTCAAAGGCTACGGCAAAGTAGACGAAGCCGAAGAACGAGCATTCCGGCAGAAAACGCGACGGCGGATAACCATCATCACCGTTTCCACCATCATCTTACTAATAGTAGTAATTGCTTCTGTTGCCGGAGTTTTGATACACAAAAAAACCACTGAATCATCATCATCACCATCTTCATCAGCATCTAAACCGTTAACATTATCTCAATCAATCAAAGCCGTTTGTTCTGTCACACAATACCCTGATTCTTGTTTCAACAGTATCTCTTCAATGCATAACGGATCATCAAATAATGCCGTCGATCCCAAAGAATTGTTCTTGTTATCATTGAAATCAACGGTTAAGGAACTATCAGGTCTCACTTCTTTGCCGGATGATATCATTTCGGAGAAAATCAACGGTGTGGATCGGAAAGTTAAGAACGCGTTACTTGATTGTAAATCGTTGTTTGATGATGCAATTGATGAACTAAACTCATCTATTTCATCGATCACAAATGGGGGTCATGATCAAGATTTGTTATCAGCGGTGAAGATTGAAAATATGAAGACTTGGTTGAGTAGCGCAATCACTGATCAAGAAACTTGTTTGGATGGTCTGATTGAGATGAACACGAGCTCACCTATTCATGACAGAGTCAAATCAGCAATGAAAAACTCAACCGAGTTCACTAGTAACAGCTTAGCAATTGTCGCGAAGATCTTACCGATGCTTGAGAAATTCAAGATACCGATCCACAGAAAATTACTGAGTCACAAACAACACCGATTTATCTCAGTGAAGCAATTTCCGGACTGGGTACATCCTAAAGACAGGAGATTACTGCTTCAAGACGATCAGAATGTAATCCAACCAGATATAACGGTTGATCAAAATGGTACCGGTGATTTTAAGACGATTCAAGAAGCGATTTTGACGGTGAAGAAGAAGAATGAAACAAGGGTTGTGATTTACGTAAAAGCTGGCAAGTATATTGAGAACGTGATTATTGATAAGGGGCATTGGAATATCATGATGTACGGTGATGGCAAAGATAAGACTATCGTCAGTGGCAGCTTGAACAACATCGACGGGACACCTACTTTCTCCACGGCAACTTTCGGTAAGTTCTCTCTCATCTCATCACATGTTCAATCCATTTTAAAATAACCGAGTGCAATTGTCCTCGCTTTGCTAATTAAGTTTCCATGTTAGCTCCATGCTCTTAGTCCAAATGCAACATAGTGATAGGGGCCGAAGAAGCCAAGTATTTTTAACAACACTCATGATTATGTTGATTGTGATTATGATTAATCACATTGGATTCTCATGCAGCTGATAATCATGTTGTGGGTCCCACTAGTACTTAATCAGCATGCGGGCCTTTCTGTAATTTTGTCGCATCACTGTGATCTGCGCGTGGTCCTCTGCATTTGCAAATGTTTCGAAATGCATAATCATCACACTCAGAAGCTATTAATACGTATGCATGCATGATTTAAGGCCTTTAAGCTGTTTTAGGCACAAATAGCAGTACTTGATCATGAAAAAATATAGAGATACACAATCATGATACATATAGCAACAGTATACGGTTAACGTGGTGGACGGTTGACAGTGTTTGAAAAAGCACAGTCAACGGATCAGACAGTTAGTTTGATGATGATAAGGTTTGACCCACTTAACATGGTCGGTTTTCTAACTTTCTGATAAAGTGGGTGTCGGACCCCTGAATCATTCCACAAAGTCCACATTCAATGCGTAATTTAAGGGTGGATAAGTGTCTGAGGTACATCGAAACATTGCAAGTCCTACAAATACCTGGGGTGACACTCATCCAACCTGGCTATAGTAGCAGGCCATATTACCCTACCTGTTTTGTATTCTGATATCCATGTTTTTCTTTTATGCAGTCGTAACAGGGAGAGGGTTTATAGCAAAAGGAATAAGGTTCGAGAACACGGCCGGTCCTGCGAAACATCAAGCAGTAGCCCTACGATCTGGATCAGACCGTTCTGTGTTCTACCAGTGTTCCTTCGATGGGTACCAAGACACATTATACGCGCATTCTAACCGTCAGTTTTATCGTGATTGTGATATCACTGGGACGATTGATTTCATATTTGGAAATGCAGCGGTGGTTTTTCAAAATTGTCTAATCCAACCGAGACAGCCTATGGCAAACCAGTTTAACACGATTACGGCACAAGGAAAGAAAGATCCGAATCAAAACACGGGCATATCAATCCAAAGGTGTACTATCAAGCCGTTTGGTGTTGTTAGTCTTAAAACGTATTTGGGCCGGCCGTGGAAGGATTTCTCAACGACGGTGATCATGCAGACGGAGATTGATGCGGTTGTGGAACCAGTAGGTTGGCTTCCATGGGTATCCAACGTTGAACCACCAAACACGATTTTCTACGGCGAGTATTTGAACACAGGGCCTGGAGCTGGTGTAGAGAAAAGAGTGAACTGGACTGGATACAAGCCCACTATTACACCTGATGAAGCAGGGAGGTTTACTGTAGATTCTTTTATTCAAGGCAAAGAGTGGTTGCAACAAGCAAATGTAATGTTTGATTCATCGTTATGATTAAGTAGATTTTGGCAATTTAATTGTCCGTAGAAAGAAAAAACGATCATATATAAATTAATTAGATTATAAAGACCCATAAATTCATTTGCTTAATTTACTTTGTTATTTATAGTAATGATATAAATAACATTTTAGTTAAAAAAATTTAATAAGAACCCATTAGCAATGAAAATGATTTATTATAACACAGCCTTTTTATCATCAGTGGGATGCACTCCTAACTGAGCTATCCTAACATAACCCGATAATATTATAAGAAGTTTAGCATACTCCAATGTCTCAATTTTATTTTTTCTAGTTTTGGAAACATATTTTCACAAAAATGTATCACATAATTATACAAAGAATGGTATATATATATATATATATATCGGTGGCTAGAACTTAACAGGTGCGTGACTCTCTAACTGTACAGCTCAGTCCACACTTCTCATGCTTATTGTGATTTTTACTTTGTAATTAATGAATGACAAAAACTAATTAAAGTCATGAAATTATTGTAGTAGTACCATTATAATTTCGTAGAGGAGGAAAAGGAAAACAATTCATTCTGGCCTTGCTACTTTGATGCTAGCGTCTCATTTTTACCATTTTTTTTATTCGAAATAACCTCAGTTTTAACATCACCCCAGACAAAACTAAGTTGATGTGTTGGAGGAAATTGAGCTGCTAGTTTCTTGCCCAACTGTAGCCTGAGGCCATCCTCAGGAGGAATTAGTATTCATTCATGAGGGTGGCTAAAACAATAGATAGCTCTTTAATAAAGAAAGTTCTGCAGATTTACGGTGAAATAAATTAACTGAATGCATAGGAGATAAGTTATTGACTTATTGTGGTGGGTTGAATACTAATTTCATGCTGGGCTTACGACTAGATAGTGTAAGTTGTGTCATTACATTCATGTTATTTTATTTTATTTTTTTCTTTTTTTGAAGCATATATTTATGTAAGTGGTCTTACTGCATTTATTAAAGAACACCAACTAAAGATCGATATTCATCAGGGTTGTCAAGAAACTTACCATCACCGGGAACAAATTTGAGTGCAGGAGAATGACAGGGTTTAGCACTAACCATATTTGTGCGTTTAACTAGATTTAAAGCATACTTGGATTGAGACAAATGAAGTCTAGACTTATCCCTCTTAACCTCCAAACCAAGGAGAAAATGCAGTGGACCAAGATATTTAATTAAAAGAGTTGTTTAACTTGGTGATAACATATTGAATAAAAGTAGAATCATTACCGGTTAGAAGAATGTCATCCACATACACTAGACAAATAACCAAGCGCTTTTCTTGCTTGAGAACGAATAGTGAAGTATCTGCAGTAGAAGCAACAAACCCTAAAGAGAACAACACATTAGAGAGTTTCTCATACCAAGCTCGGGGAGCTTGTTTCATACCATAGATTGACTTGTGGAGACGACAGACTCATTTTCAAGGAAAGCGCAAAATGTAGTTACCAAAGTATAAACCCACACGTGGCCATAGGAAGGCGCAGGAATATGGTGAAAAGATCTTACTTCAAGCCCCGAGATTCGTCGTCAGGGACTTGTCAAATCAAGTCAGAATTATCCTTATCCACACGGCAACGAAGTAAAGTTTGGAACAAGGTAACTCGCCAAAGGGGACGTATAGCGCGAAAGGAATCAGATGTCCATTATGAAATGACCACGAAACTTGGCTTGGAAGAAAAGCTACCCCCGCGAAGTAGATGAATTGTCGAGAAAGAAAAGGGACAGGTGTCCCGACAAGACCACGTGAAGTCAGGGAAAGGTGGGGAAAATTTTATGGAATATGCTACAGGCGAAGCATAAAGTAACCTCGACGAGATGATATGAGTTGTATACCACTAGGGTTGCTTAGGCCCATAAATAGAGACCTTTGGACAATGTAAAGGGGATAGATCTTTTGGAGAGGGAAAGGTCTAGCATAGGAGAGAGAGAGTTAGGATTTCCTTATAATTCATAGGCTGGGAGAAGGGATTAGGGTTTCCTTGTAACCCACGAGTGTAACTTATATTTCGCTTGAGATTAATAAATAAGTTTAAGTTTTAGCGTTTATTATGTCTTAGATCTTGCATATTCTCCATTGGGGTGTTGCTGGATTTCCAGTAATCACAGTCTCAAGATGTAGTTTCTCTATTATTTGCTTGGAATTTCCCTCATCACAGTAAAGTTCAGAATCAAGTCTGGAATATCATTCATACAGTTATTCTTTAGAGCCTATGGAAGGAAAGAAATTTTAGAGTTTTTAATGGAAAGGAACATACAGTAGCAGCTGTGATCTGTAAAGCTCAATCGGAGATGTTCAATTGGTGTCTTCTATTTAAGAATTTTCAGTCTTTCATACTCTGATGTAACAGAACATTGGCCTAGAGCTTATTTTGACTCTTCTTAAATCATGTAGTTATTAATAACTACTGGCTTGGGGAGTGTTATCTTTAGCTCCTTTTCTTTCTTTCTTTCTGGGTAGTATCTTTACTATCTTGTTTTTCTAATCTCTAGGGTGGTACAAAGCGTTTGTACCCTCTGTTTTTGATCATTATATTATTTCCTCACCGATCAAAAAAAGAAAAAAACGCCATGACAAATTAACATTTGGAGTTGTTAGTCTTAAAACATATCTAAGGAGACCGTGTAAGGATTTCTCGAGGACGGTCATTTTGCGGACTGAGGTAGATACAGTTGCGGAACCAACAGGTTGGCTTCCATGGGTATCCAACATTAAACCACCTAGCACAACTTTCTACTGTCAAAGTATTTGAATACTGGATCTGGAGCCGGTGACACGGTGTGGATCTAATAGTAAACTGGACCGAAGAGACGGGCCTAGGAATAGGCTTACCCAACAATTTTATGCTAAGGAAGTTTTGCCAAGATTGTATCCACTCCGGCTATTATTGGAGTTAGCCAATGCGAATTCTGGATCAAATAGTTGATGCCTATCCATTAGAGAATGAAACTAAATATTTTTGTTTAAAACATGAAATTTTTCTTATCAGCAGCTCTATTTTCTCATTTTTCTTTTACAAACCTTAAATTTCCTTTCTCCAATCACCCTTTTCAATAGATTATTTTGTTCAATTTATCTTTATTTGTCTGCCTAGTATATTATTGGTAAATTCTTATTATATTATATACTTTTTTTCTTGATAAAATATTATATACTTTATAATAAGATTCTATCGGCCGCAGCCTGCCTTTGTCGCATTGGTAATATTCCAGACCTACCCAAGTAAAAATTTTGGGTTTGTCCCTGGGACCGGTTATAAGCCCACCATTACACCAGATGAATTTACGGTGGAATCATTTATTCAAGACAAAGAGTGGTTGCAACAAAGGAAATGCCTTTTTTTTCATTCGAGGAATATATATATATATATTTTAATTTGGATTATACAAATCTATAAACTGCATTTTATCGTTATTGACTAGTCAGGTTGTGGCTAGCCCTACTACGAGACAAAAGTCTTTTGCACACCCCATCCCGTATTGATGATCAGTATTTTTCTTTCACCGCCCCTCAAATTCTCTATATGTTAGTGTACTCCAGCATCTCAATTTTCTTTTGTCTAATTTTCCACAATATTTTCACAACAAGACGTATATATATTGGTGGTAGTAATCATACACAGAATGGCAGTAGTATATATATATTGGTGGTAGGTAGAAATTAGCGAGTTCAACAGTATTTAGTTGAACAACTCATTCTACACGTCTCATAAATATTGTGAGTTTTGTTCTGCCATAAATGAATGACTAAAGCTAACTAATGATAGTCATGAAATAACCTTACTTTGTTTGTTGTTTAAAGGATTTTCAGCAGGTTACCAAATTGATGAGATGTGATAACACTCCATTTTGGCCAAGCTACTTTGATGTATCACATTTTACAATCACCGCAAACAAAATTAAGTTGATATGTTTCAGGAAATTGAGCTACTAGTTCCTTGCCCAGGTGATGAGCTACTGGTTCATTGCTCAGGTGAAGTCGCACTCAGTGGGAGAATCAGGGTCCTTCCATGGGTGGCGCTAAAAGAAGTTTAAAATCCAGTAAGATAAAAATCAGCAAAATACATGATTAAGGCATTGAGGTGGCTGAATACATGATATGATCATACTGGGCTTACAACTGGATTTCTAATAAACGGCCTTATTTTGTGTATTGTAAAAGAGGTTAACAAAAACCTTGGGTGGTGCTGCACTGCTACTGCCAGAATATACATTCATTTTCAAGTTCTTAGGTTCGCAAAGCAAACTGAACATGGCATGTAATTGTAAATATTTTTTATATTTAGGTATTATTTGTGTTATGAAAATAAGTCAACATAACGATAATAAAATGTCAATAATTTGCTAGAATAAAAGCTCTTTTGTGAAATATATACAAAATGTGATGTATTGTGCCATGTTGTGTAGTATCTTATACATCGTATGATGTGCATACTAAACGTGTTGTGCTGTGCCGTGTCATGCCACGCCACGTGCTTATCCGCGCCACATGCTGGGCTGGGCTATACGGTGCCGATTAGTCTAGCCCAGCCTGGCCCATGAAACTTATGTGTTGTGTCGTGCTGGGCTGGGCTGTGCCCAAGTTTTGAACCATTTTTTGGGGACCATGGTTTTTTTGTGGACCACGATTCTATTTTAGGCAAGACATATAAGTAGTCTTTAAGTCACCCCTTATCTAAATGTTTTTCTTAATAACAAACTTACCCTCCTTAATTAAATGTGTTAGTTTAATAATTAATTAGTTATTAGTTAATAATTATTATGATTAGTAATGATTAGTGATTAGTATGATTAGTAATGATTAATGATTAGTTGTCATTAAGAAGTTTTATTACAAAAAAAATTGAAAATTTTCTTTGCGATCAAAACAAAATATATATTTGGTGTGACCAGTAAAAAATTTCGGTTACAAAGAAATTTTAAATTTTTTTGGTTACCCATATTTATGACCAAAAACGAACTTAATGATTAGTAATTAGTATGATTAGTAAGGATTAGTTACCAGTAAGAAGTTCGGTTACAAAAAAATTAAATTTTCTTTGCGATCAAAACCGAACTATATATTTGGTGTGACCATTAAATAGTTCGGTTACAAAAAAAAATTAAAACTTTTTACGATCAAACCTAAGTTCGGTTACCCAAATTTATGACCAAAAACCGAACTTAATGATTAGTAATTCATATGATTAGCAATGATTATTATGATTAGTTACTAGTAAGAAGTTCAGTTACAAAAAATTGAAATTTTTCTTTGCGACCAAACCGAATTATATATTTGGTGTGACCATTAAATAGTTCGGTTACAAAAAAATTTAAAACTTTTTGCGATCAAACCGAACTTAGAGTTCGGTTTCTCAAATTTATGACCAAAAATCGAACTTAATGATTAGTGATTCATATGATTAGTAATGATTATTATGATTAGTAATGATTATTATGATTAGTAATGATTAGTTACCAATAAGAAGTTCGGTTAAAAAAAATTGAAATTTTTCTTTGCGATCAAACCGAACTATATATTTGGTGTGACCATTAAATAGTTCGGTTACAAAAAAATTTAAAACTTTTTACGATCAAACCGAATTTAGATTTCGGTTACCCAAATTTATGACAAAAAACCGAACTTAATGATTAGTGACTCTTATGATTAGTAATGATTATTATGATTAGTAATGATTAGTTACCAGTAAGAAGTTCGGTTACAAAAAATTGATTTTTTTTTGCGATCAAACCGAACTTAAAGTCCGGTTATCCAAATTTACGACTAATCACTAATCATTAAGTTCGGTTACTTTGGAATTTATTCGTGATAACCGAACCTTTCTCTGAAAAAAACCTCCACTAAACCTCTCTGCAACTTCCATTTTCAACTCATTTTGATGATTATTTCTCATTTTTTCAACAAAAAATGAATGACAAGTAATGGATTTGTGAGAATATCTTCGTTAAAGATTTAAATTAAGCTATATACATATAGAGGTGGTGGTGGTTGGTGGTGGTGGTAATCATAGGTGGTGGTGGTATCGGTGGTTGTGGTGGTGGTAATCGGCGGCGGTGGTGGTGGTGGTGGGAGGAAGTGGTGGTGGTAATCGGTGGCTTGTGGTGGTGATAATCGGAGGTGGTGGTAATCGGCGGTGGTGGGAGGTGGTAGGAGGAGGAGGAGGTGGTTACATATATATACATATGGTTATTAGATTGATTTTGAATTAAATTAGGTAAAGGATAGGTTAGTCATTTCAACACTTTAGGACACCCCTTATAACTATTGGGAAGGTGGCCTAATAAAACCATGATCCCCTCAAAAAAACCATGGTCCCTAAAAAATCGTTCCAAATTTTAGCGTGCTGGGCCGAGCTGTGCTCATGAAACCATTTGACTCATGTTTTTTTTCAAGAAATACCTAATTGGCAATCTCCTTGTAAAAGGCCAAGTTCAATAGATAGGCCATTCGTTTTGACTAGAGGTGCAAAACGTGCCGACCCAGCACAACCCAGCCCATGAAATCACGTGATTAGCGTGATGTGTGTCGTGTTGTGTCGGAGATTAAGATGTGTCATGTCGTGTCGTGCTAGAAGGCTTGCCGCGTTATGTTGTGCCAGAAAAATAAACTTGTTGTGTCGTGTCGGACACATTTATTTCATGTTTTTAATATATATATTTTTCAAATATTCAGGTATTAAAATAAGTCAACATAACGATAATAAAACGTCAATAATTGGCTAGAATAAAGGCTCTTTTGTGAAATATACACAAAATGTGATGTATTGTGCCATGTTGTGTAGTATTTTATACATCGTATGACGTGCGTACATAACGTGTTGGGCTGTGCCGTGACATGTCGTGCCACGTGCTTATCCGTGCTGCGTGCTGTGACTGAGCAGTGTTCTGTCGATTAGTCTGGCCCAGCCCGACACATGAAACTAACATGTTGTGACGTGTTTGGCTAAGTCACATGCTGGGCTGGACTGTGCTCGTGTTGGCACAAGGCAATTTATACCTCTAGTCTTGACGGTTAACAAAACCATCTGACTCATGTATTTTTTAAGAAATACCTAATTTGCAATCCCCTTGTAAATGACCAAGTTCAATAGATAGACCGTGCGATTTAACCTTGGAGATCGTATATTCAGTCTTCAAATTGGAATGCAAGCCTTAAATAAAACTGTTTGATTTTAGTTAAGCGTTCTTAAAAAGAAACGCTGATTCGCCAAGTAATGTAGTCCCCTAGATCCCTGAGACAACGACCATTCAGGCCGAACACAACCCACGAGGGATGTCGTCCCCTCAAGACTCCCTTTTATACCGAATAAAAAATGCATCAAAGAATAAAAAAGTAATGTAGTCATTTTGGAATATAATAAATTGGTGCAATAAACCTCAACAAAAAAATTGTTGGTGTAAAACACTAGTAACGTTTGAGACCATTTAAATACCCATAGATTAAAAAGATACTTAGCGAGGCCTTCATGTAATGACATCTTTAGGAGAAACTTCGTTGCGACCTGGTTATTAGACCATGGAATCTGCTCCACTCCCTTATGATCTTTATGAAATTACATTTGTTGTTGGAGTAGAGTTCCTCTTGACAGATATACTCTGGTATTCTTGATAATTAGTGTCAGATTTTAGAATCACTTGGTTGACATGATGACATTGGAAGTTGAGATTCCTTTAAAAAAATTATGATGCTTATAATTCTTGTTCTCGAATCTTGTTGTTTGCCTTCTGCATTTGTTTTTCTACTTTTTCTGGTCAAATGGTTTGTGCAGTAGATAGTTTTTGCCCACATCCTTTGGAAGAATGTCAGCTGAACCATCTTTTAGCGACACCGTGCCTTACTGTAGAATAATGGATGGCAGCAGCCTTTGGAAGAATGTCAGCTGAACCATCTTTTAGGGACACCGTGCCTTACTGTAGAATAATGGATGGCAGCAGCAGAATGACATTGCTTACTGCATTGATTTCTAGTAAGGTTGGGTTCTTGTCATTTGTCAGGTCATATACAAGGGGCTAATATTGCCAAAATTGATACTAGTAAAAAATGTAGCTTCTTTATTGATTTACATTGTAGTATCTTGCAACTGTTTACAATAACATCATTGCTTCCCATATACAGACCATCTTATCTTTAGTCACATGCAAGTTATAATAACACACAAGAACAAGCACTAATGGCTATCAACAGCTTAAGTAATTACTAACAGACAATATCATCACCTATCACATGTACTTATAAATGTATGTCTATGATGTTTGATCTATTCATACTATATATATGTGCTTAGGGCTTAAGTCCAGAGTCATAGGCTACACCAGTAGCAGGCAACCAAGATCCCCCTGCAATCAAATTAGAAACTGTAAACTGCGTTGCTTCTGCAGAGCTAAGTGAAGGATGATATCCAGACCACTTCACTCGACCTCCGGTCCCTGTTCCAGGTCCGGAGTTCATGTACTCTGCATAATAGATACCTTTAGGTGCAGATCCTCCAGACCAAGGAAACCATCCAGCTGGGTTGATCGATCCAATGAAAGATTGCATAATAACGGTTCTCGAATAAGCTTTCCACGGTCTACCAAGATAAGTATCTGATGCAGCTGAAATCCTACAATTGTGAATTGAAATTCCGGTGTTCTGATTCGGGTCGCTACGTCCTTGAGCTGTGATGAAGTTTTTGTTACCGTTGCTTCTTGGAGAAATATTGCAGCCTTGGAAAACAACTGCCGAGTTTCCAAAGATGAAATCAACTGTTCCAGATATATCACATTCTCTATAGAATTGACGGTTGCTGTGTGTATACAAACTGTCCTGGTAACCCACTATGGAACATCGGTAAAACACGGATTTGACTGAAGCTACTCTGAGAGCAACCGCCTGATGCTTATTCGGACCGGCTGTGTTCTGAAATGTTATATCTCTTGCCATGAATCCATCACCAGTGGCAGCTGAAACAATCAAGCATCATTATCAGGTATATGTAAAATCAATATTAATTGAATTCAGCAACTTGGAATTTTCCCGTGATCAAAAAAATTCAGGCGGAAAATCTATTTTTTTGTTGAGATAATTATTATTTGTAAGAAACTAACAACAAAGGTCACCGGGTGGAACCCGGTTGGGCCCTCATATTTATATATATTTATTTATTTATTTTCTGAATTTTTTTTTTTTTTTTATCTATCGACTTTGAAGAATTTATATCTTAAAAGAATTTATCTCTTAAAAAAAAGTTTGAAGAATTTATCTCTTAAAAAAAAGTTTGAAACCATTGCCCTTAAATTGATTTTTTTTCTCTTTTTTTTTTAAGAAAAAAATATTTTTATTTATCGAGTTTGAAGAATTTATCTTTTAAAAAAAAGTTTGAAGAATTTTCTTACTAAATGTAGCTGAATTTCGCAAACTAGAACCATCTTCAACATTATCGCTCCCTGTGATGACAGTAACTCCTTTCCCATCTCCAACTAACATAACATTACTTTGGGATGAAGGAATATTGAGATTTTCACTGTAAGTCCCAGCTTTCACATGTACAACAGTCTTTCCGTTTGTCCCTGCAGCAGCTAGGGATGCAAAAGCAATTGCTTGACCTATACTTGTATGTGTACCACTGCCATCCTTGGCCACAACAGCACTTGGTTTCAACTCTTCTACAGAAGCTTCTAGTAGTTTCCGTTGCCTGCCGGATACCCATGTCGGGAAACCATCGGACAGTAGTTTACGGCCACCACCAGCCGAGTTCGTCCTTGTGTCGGTAGTCTTAACATGGTTGTACAGAGCCAAGGAGTTGCTGACCAATTTACTCACGTTTCTTGCATTCGTCTCCATCATGCTTTTGTATGGTGAGGAAACCTTTTCAGTTTGAAGTGCATCTAAACAAGTTTCTTGATTTGTAAGTGCTGTACTTAACCATGTCCGGACATCATCCGAGTTTGAGCTCGTTTTGACGTCATCAAGTCGCCGTACACTATCATCCTGTAGTTCCATGCAGTCATCCACTGCAGGAGGAGAAAGAGTACTACTAAGTTTTTCGCTCGTCAGCACCATCGGTTTAATACTTTGTGCTTGGGTTCTAGCAACTTGAGCCTGAGTTACAGCAAACTCAACTGAAATATCAAAGACCTCTTTGGGAGATTTTTCATGAACGTTTTCGATCGACAGAAGCATAGACTCACATGATTCTACGTGGAGGGTATTTTCACATGGGGAAGAAGAAGATGATCTAGGAAATTTGGAGAATTGAACATGAGTTAATGATGACGGACTTATAGGCTTGGCTTCTAATTGAATCATCATCAAGAATGAAAAGAGTGTTACAATTATGAAGATTGAAGATGCATGTGAGGTTCCCCACATGTGTTTGTTTCTTTGGGTACCATATTTTGATGACTTCTCATACATGTTTAAGCAAGAGATAGACATGTTGGGAAATGGAACGGTTAAGAGAAGGAAAAGAGAGGTTGATGATGCCAAGTATGTTGTGTCTTGTTGTACAAGAATGAATGCAATATGAATTAGGGTATTTATAAGGAAAGTTATAGGGTACATGACTTCATAGTAAAAGGACACTTAAGCTGATATTAAGGGAAGTATCCCTTCTCGCTACTACACTCTTTTCTTATTTGGGTAGCAATATATTTCTGTTCTCTAACGAATTGGCAAAGAAAACATGGACAGATTATGATACTTGACCTAATATCTAACTTCTTTTTCTGTTTATTGAAAGAATTTGATATTAGAACGGAACATCTACACTCATCGACACGAATAGACCTCTAGCTAGTGAAAAGAGATATCGAAACGAAGCTTAGAACAAACGTACGTGTACATCTTGTACATCGTTCAAACCCCTAAACGAAGTTTGATTAAAATTTGAGGTACAAATTATCAAAGCTTTTCATCCACTTCTTAATGTCATGTTATTTTCTAATCTTTTGAGTTCTTTCATGGATGCTTCGCTGAATTTAGCTTCAAGTTAGGTATGAAGCTTATCTTCTTCTATGTAGCGCCCTACGTATAGTCCACTGTTCGATCAAGTCATTCAACCTTTTATGAATCAAATACAGCATCATTGTCGACATTACTCTAACATATTACCGTTTCGATAACGAACTAAACAGGAAATTAAAGTTTTGAGTAGAAATACTTGTTTATGCATGAACATCATGAATTATTGTTTTCTTAATTACTTAAGTTCAATCAGCAACTAATTCTTGTTATAGGGTACATATATGTATGGGGCCATAATGCATGTCAACACCAACTTTTGGACATGGACAAACTCTATCCACCCATTAAGGTCTTCTCATTTCTGTCAAATTCATGCATTATTTTGTTGCTTGAGAAGAAATCTTTCAGTTTGAATAGTAGCTACAACCATAAACATAACCGCGATTAAGGCAATAATAATATGTGATTACAGTCGTTGTGTATGAACCTACATAACATATATCTTTATCACCAAGTTGGGCTCCATGAAAAACTAAATATTATAGTAAGCCATCGTGACCTTGATGTACACTCCTTAACTATCAATTAGAAGACACGCAATTTTTTCTTCGTCAAAATCGAATCAATTCCAACTAAAACAAACTTGTAGTTTTGTCATTTCGTATTGTAGATGAACGATAAAAACGATTCCAACAGCATATTATGGCTCGTTGAAAATTCTTTTATGCGATACGTACGATGAAAAGTAGTTTGATGAACAATAATACCACATTATACCAGAATTGACACTTCTGAAAAGTATATAGATAGTTAGAATGCTTTCTGATTAACAATAATACAAAGCGGGAAATGGATAGAGCATCTTTTACATTTAAATACAACACATTGTATACTTGTTAAAAACTTGGTAGACTAGAAACTTCAAACGGATAGAAAAAGACTCCTTCAACTTTTTCATTACCAGAATTGTGGAATTAATGACGCAAAAAGATTGCCGTTTTTGGTTTACATAGTGAATAAGAATCTATGAAATTTGGGATTGTTGTTACCCAATCGTATACAATACATGGACCATATGGCCAGTGACAAAACACTTATTAATGAAACTTATTAATATGGATGATAAGGAACTGTGATGAATATGGATATACCTTCCCGTTTGCCCAAGAAGGGCGAACCAAAAAGGAACTGTGTCGAAATTCAAGCTAGGACAAGCCACATTTAAGGTTCTCAATAGAGAATCATGACGCATAGGATGATTTCTTCGTTCTAACGGGGCTCAGAGGCTCATGATTACCCTGATCCATCGATGGTATGAATGTGTAAAGAAATTAATCAAGTATATATATATCAATATGAAAATACTCTCTATATTTAAGTTACGTATTAGATGCATTTATTTTAATTTCACATATGTATTAAAAGATTTTGAGAAATTAACCAAGAACCAAGAAATTAATTAAGTCAGTTTTGAGTAAAAGATTTTTGAAATCCGTTGGAAAGTGATTCTGGGGCCTATAATCCGTTAGAAGGTCCATACCATGAAATTTCTTGTGAGCTCGTCCAAGAGGAAACCTCTGTGGCTCTATCAATTTTATGCATAGTCGTTTTCCTGATGAAAAGTAAAGCACGGAGCATTGAGCCTTTTCGAGAAGACGGTCTTTGTGTTTGATCCAAGCTGTAGGTCTTCATCTCTAGACAATAGACAGACAATCAATGAAAGGATGAAGGATATCCATTGGAAGGGAGTAAAGTGTTTTCTGTACAGTAAAAAGAATTCACAGACACTTGGTCTACAAAAGTAATTTTTCAACTTAATTAAGTTGAAAGGTTAAATGAAAGGTTAAATAAAACGAATTCTAAATGACTTGTATAAAAAAGAATATCTTTTTGTGAAGCAAGAAATTTTGATTCTTACTTCTGAGGGAGATTTCTGGTTTCGGTTGTTACACAATCTCTAAACTTGAAAGTGCTATAGGCTGCTGCTAAGTCTTGCTAATGTACCGAAACTTCTCCAACCACATATACTAATTGTCCTCTCACAGTGTACTGTAAATACAAAGGGGTACACACAGTACTCTTATAATGTGTACACAATTAGGCAACTCCTATATTAATCGGTCCCAATTCCCCTAATTCTAACTTGGGTCAGTCATAAATCTCAATCAAAACCAGCTAATATTGTATTTATTTGTAAAGTTGTTGACTTTAAAGAAAAGTAAAAGAAAGGTAAGCGGATATTGACTGATGACAAATACTTGGAACCAATAGCATGCATGACTAAATGTTTGGATGATGACCGTCTAAAAAGAGCATTAGAAGCTCTATCAATCAATAAGCGATGCATTGATGTACACATATCTATATGGATATATATCAACCACACACAACAAACCAACAACACTCACTGCTTTCATTCTCTATATACATTGTTTTCATGTACTGGGGAAGAATTGAAAGCTTAGGACCATTTTTTGGTCTTTAATTCGAAGTAGTCCTTGGTGTTGATGGAGGAAATCATGTTGTGGACTATTCATGACTTAAACAAAACTCTAACTTTGCAACACTTCATTTCACACCACACAAATACAACTCCATAAACTAGCTACCCTGCCTTGTTTGTGTGAGGTTGGTTAATAGCTAATACTATCAGCCCACTTGTCATGTAAATAGTTAGGTTGTAGGAGCCATATGTCCCCAGTTATGTGCATGCATAAAAAAAATATCGTTTCGATACCACAAACATTTTCATGGCTTCTAATGGGTAGGGGAGGGATTTTAGCACTTTAAACAAAAGTGCTTCCGTTTCTCCGTCTACAATAGTAATTTTTCAAAACCAAAGAACAAAAATAATTGGTTCAAGAAATAACAAATCTTTCAAAAATTAGGTATCCATACTAGGTTTTGATTATTGGGTTTAATTAAGTCCAAACCCACTTTTTATGTGGTGTATCCAAATACCCTATAAGAATACCAAAATCGAAGTAAAATTGCATAATTATTAAAGTCCAATATAAGGCTGCTCCATGAGTTTACTGCACTATTTGGTCTAAGAGACTAAGATATGTACTAAGCTACTAACATGGACGTACTTACTAAAGTCCATATAAGGCTGCTCCATGAGTACTATTACATAACAAAAGTTGATCAAATTGTGGTTAAACAACCACTGTCCTTGATAACTAAATTGCTTCTAGCTAGGAATTAAAATAGTATGAGTTAGGTGTTCGGTCTAAAGACTCTAAACCAAGGGGTTCCTTTATGCAATCAAAACGTTTCCTCATTTCTCAGATATCTCTAGTAAAAGCAAATTCATGTGCGTTTAAATAGAAAAATGCCATGTATAATACCAGCAGTCCGACGACCTTATTAGTCTGATTCAAATTTCTCTGGGCATTTAATTTGTCTGATCGTTCAAAGTGTTCACCGCATGGTAGTATTTTACATGAATTAGTTAGGTGTTAAGTCTAAATCTAATCCATGCAAACGAAGAAAATTCTAAGTTTTGTATGCGATAAGATTGGGTAACCAAAACGCATCCATCAAATAACTGAATGATTTAATTTGTCGGTGTTGTTAGCTCTAGCCTCTAATAATGTCTTTTTCTCCTTTCTGATTAAACAACTACATATTTTTCCTTTCACATATAAAAAATTCAGTGAAAAGCAACTAGTCTAGGCCAAAGAGAAGATGCACAAATCAGTAAAAGTTAAGTACTAGTGTACGCATATACTGTTGTTGTTCACAGGATGATGATAAGTACAAACTACACATCTTCATGTTTCACATCATCAATCTATTTGTACAGGAAGAAAAAAAAAAATCAAACTAGAAGTGTTGGGAAGGACCTGTCTTGTAAACAGTACATAAAGTACAGAAACAAATAGTCCCGTGCTAGCAATAATAAGCGCTTGCAAATTGTTATAAGCAACATACTTAGGAGGATATGAGCCATGTTTATTACCAGCATATGAAATTCCACCAAAACAAGTATAAAAAATTTAACAACTTATATACTTGAAACTCATAAATATTGATAAGTGAAGGGTTCTATAACCTAAGACAAGACAAGATAGCTCAAAAACAAGACGAGAGGAATGATTCAATTGTGTGTGTTCATTGATAACAAAGACTCCTATATAAAGGAGTTAGGGTTACAAAAATATTCTAAAGATATTCTAAAAGAGGTGAATATCTTCTCAAAACAAGTAAGTGAATATATACAAATATACAAGAATATACCCAATACCCTCCCTCAAGTTGGAGCATGAAGAGTCGAAATGCCCATCTTGAGAGAAGATTTTGAAACTGCTGACGACCCAAGACTTTAGTCAGAATAGCAGCTAGTTGAGAGGTAGTATGAATATAAGATGGACGGATAGTACCTCGAAGTATTTCGTCACGCACAAAGTGACAGTCAATCTCGATATGCTTCGTTCGTTCATGAAAGACAGGATTATTAGCAATATGTAACGCAGCTTGACTATCACAATGAATCGAAACTGGTTTTGTATGTCCTATACCAAAATTCCGTAATAATCCTTTTAACCATATAATTTCACAAGTTGTGGAAGCCAAAGCACGATATTCTGCTTCGGCTGAAGAACGAGAAACTGTGGTTTGTTTCTTCGTTTTCCAAGATATAGGAGAACCCCCGAGAAAGATAAAGTGTGACGTGAGTGAACGTTGACTAAGTGGACAGCTAGCCCAATCTGCATCACAATAAGCGTCAAGAACTAACTTGGAATCATCACGAAGTAAAATACCTTGCCCCGGGCTAGATTTCAAATAGCGCACAACTCGAAGTGCAGCATCCCAATGTGATTGAGTTGGATGTTGCAAAAACTGGGAAAGAATATGAACAGAGTAACATAGATCCGGCCGTGTAAGATTGAGATAAATCAGTCTCCACACCAACCTTCTATAACGAGCAGGATCAGGCATAGGTGAGTCTGATGCAAGAACCAGCCGATGATTTTCTTTCATGGGAATATTAGCTGGTTTTGAACCGAGAAGGCATGTTTCTGTCAAGATATCTAGAGCATATTTGCGCTGACAAAGGAAAATTCCTTTGCAACTTCTAGCTACCTCAATGCCAAGAAAATATTTTAATTTTCCCAAATTCTTCATATGAAAACATCTGCCTAGATATTCCTGAAATTCGCGAATAGCAGTTGTGTTGTTACCAGCAATAACAAGATCATCCACATACACAAGAATATACATGATAATATTTCCATGACGATAAAGAAATAACGAGTGATCAGAAGCACTGGTAGAAAAACCATATGTACGCAAAGCAGTTGCTAGCTTAGCATACCAACACCGGGGAGCCTGGCGTAAATCATACAAAGACTTACGAAGTCTACAGACTTTGCCAGATAATCCATTACTGAAACCAGGAGGAAGTCGCATATAGACTTCTTCATTTAAATCACCATGAAGAAACGCATTGTGTACATCCATCTGAACTAACTCCCAGTTGTTTATTGCAGCCACCGCAAGAAGAGTTCGTACAGTCACCATTTTTACTGTGGGAGCAAAAGTTTCAGTGAAATTAATTCCTTCCTGTTGATGATTTCCAAAAACAACTAATCTGGCTTTGTAACGCTCAACTGAGCCATCATATTTTCGCTTAATGCGAAAAACCCACATGCAACCAATTGCAGACTTGTTGGAAGGTAAATCTTCAATTGTCCATGTACCATTGGAGATTAGTGCAGCAATTTCAGCCTGTATTGCCTGACGCCATCGTGGATCAGCCTGATGAGTGCTAAAAAGTGCATATTTCTATATATTTTTCTTGGCATTTAACTCATCTTTTGTGCATTAATTCTACATTTTATCCCATATTCTGTATTTTCATTGTTTTCAAGAATAAATATTTTTATTAATTAATTTTGCATTTTTAGGTAATAAATAAAGTTTGGATGAAGAGCGGAGCAAAAAGAGCAGAAGAGTGGTGAAAAGCCGGAAGAAATTACGCAAGGAAGCCACAAAGAATGATGCGCACAAGACCAAAAAGACTAGAAATGGGCTCAAGAAGGAAGAATTGTGCTTAAAGAAGATATGGGCTTGGCATACCCAAGGCCCAAAACCCTTACCCAAACCCATTTTCTATATCCATACCCGCCTCCATCTTCAGCCGTCAGATTAGATTACATCTGAATCCGATGGTCGCTTCACTATAGTGCATCAAAATCTGAAGTTCTTGTCAAACATCATAGTGCCTAAATTCTAAGCCTTCATATTAGATTGCATTTGAATCCTACAGTCGCTTCTTTGACTATGCATCAAATCTCAATACTTCCGCTTAACACCATAACACCTAACTCCATCTTGGACCGTCAATTTTGATGTATCCCACATCCAACGGTCGCTCCATACCCATCACCATCGCGTCGTTGGATTAATCCATAATCTTCTCATCCGACGTCTTTCACAAGCAGAACATCGAGATTTGATGATTCCGTCTAACACCCAAGCATCTATTATCTATACACCCAAACCAAACGAACCCTAAGAAAATTCTATCGGGTTTTCTTTCATCTCTTCCTTCTCCTACCTCTCCATGTCTGCAAACCCATGTCCGCACCAACAGCTCCGCCACCAACTCTCTGCCACCACCACCATCTCTTCTAAAACACCACCAACCCTAATCCCATCATTTTCCCTTCTTTTTAGCCACCTATTTTCCCAATTTCTACACGTTTTCTCTCTAAAACCCTAGCGTGTAAAATTGGTAAACTAGGTCGAAATTGAGAGCAATTGAAGGAATGGGTAGCATCAGGAGAAGAAATAGAAGATTGGGTCGATGCACTTGAGAGTTTTCAGAGATTAGGTAAACCTAATTTCAATCTTTATGAAACCCTAATTTTATGTTTTTTGGAAAAACTTGTGCATGTATAAATAGATGCTTTGGGATGTTGTAATGGGTATGCCTGGATTAGCCAGAGCACCACCTTAGAGGCCTGGACTAGCCAGTGCCCTCAATTATCCATGTTCTGTGAATTTCTATTATAGTTCTTAATTCAGTTAATTTCCATTTCAAATGTTAATTATGTTTATCATGTTTTTGTAATTGCTCACCATGTGTGTGTTGTTTGAATTACCTTGTATGATGTTTATTGTTGTTCACAAGATTAGCATGAGCTAAGTTGCACTGGCTAAGGCTCAGATGAAGCCTAGTGCACTGTTAAATGATGAATTGCTAGGATAGTCGTCTTAATGCTTGTCTTGCTTGAGTAATGGGAAGAAGTCAGTGCTCTGATATGCCTGTGATTGGCTGTGCTGTCAAAAGACAGTCAATACTAGGGGCATATCAGTGAGCAAGCTGATTCTCCTCCCATTCTAATGTATGCTTAAGATCCTAATTTCAACCTAGAATTGCATTGTTTGGCTAGGACACAAAGGTGGATTCTAAGCCTTGGCTTAACCACAAATCCTTTACAATCACTTATAAATTCAATTCTGTTTTGCCCCCTGCTCAGCTAAATTTCTTAGCTATCTTGCTGTTTATTTCTTGTATTTTGAAGCTTGTTGTGCACTGAAATCAGTGCACTGCCTTCCCTGCCCTTGGCTCATAGCCTTGGTTCCTTGCTGTTTTACCATCTCTGTTTCACTTTCACTGCAACCTTGTGACCTTGCATTTAGTTTTGCATCAATTATCAGCATAGTGAAACTTCAACTATACACCCCAAGTCCCTGTGGAGATGACCTGTTCTTGCACATACACACTACAATGACAACTGTGCACTTGCAGTTTAACATGTAGGCCTTCTTATCCTTTGTCTTATTTTCTTACTCCTTTAAAAGCCTACCAAGTTTTTGGCGCCGTTGCCGGGGACTTGGCTGCTGTGTGGTTGAAGCTTTGTTTTTTTTTTTTTGCTTTTCTATTTTCTGTAACATCTGTGTAGCTTGCTGTTCATCTTGCATAACCTTCTGCCATTTGCATCTGTTCATCCTGCATCTTGATGTTCATAACATAACTGCATCTTGCATTCTTAGCTGCATTCTTGACTGCATTAGCATCTCTGCATTTTGTTTTGCTGCATCACCTGCATCATTGTTCTGTACAAGTTTGAGGTGTTGTTGCTGCTGCTGCTTCCTGTTGCTGCTGCCAGCCTCTGCAGCTGTGCTGCTGCTGCTGAGCTTGCCACTTACTGCTGCCTGTTGTGCTCCTGAACTGTGGAGCTGTTGCTGAGCCTCTGGTGCTCTTGCTGTTGTTGCTGCAGCTGTGTTGCTGCTTTCTCCTTCTCCCTGCTGCTGATCTGCTGCTGCTGCCTGCTGGTCTGAGCTTGTTACTGAGAGCCAAAGCCCAACTGGGCCTCTCCAAAAAAAATAATTTAGGAAGACCCAAAGCCCAACTGGGTTGTAAGCTGCAGAAGGTGAAGAAGTCGAACCAAAGCCCAACTGGGCCATAGAAAAGCCAAAGCTTAGGACGATCCATAGCCCAACTGGGCTTTTGCAACCAAACCGAACAGCTGGGCTGTGCTTTATAGGTAAGCCTAAACCCATTAAGAGAACCCAACCTGTGGGCTTCCGTTTTTAATTTGTGGGCTTGTAATAATTTTTGTTGTTCTTTATTTTTTTTTTATTTGGGCTTGTAATAATTATTTTTATTTTCTTTTTCTTTTATTTTCTTTTATTTTTCTTTTATGGGCTTGTAATTATTTATTGTTGTTTTTATTTTCTTTTGTGGGGTGTGATAATTTATGCTAGGCTAAGTTTAAAAAAAAAAAAAAAATTGCTCCTTATTTCAAAAAAAACCAAAATTTTTCTCCCTCTTTAAAAACCAAAATTTTCCATAAAAAAACCAAATGTTTTTCATTCCCATCAAAACCAAAATTTTCCCAAAAATCCAAACCCATTAAAAACCAAATTTTTGAAAACCCATTAAAACCAAATAGTGGGCTTTGTGTCTTTTCAATATGGGCCAACCTCGTGCTCTCCATGAATACATGTATCCGTCAATAAAAATTCTATTATCATGTATTGTATTACCTCAAACCAATAACCCTTTTAAAATAAATGCAAGCATGATACAAATACTTCCTATATTTCGAGGGTTCGATTCTGAGAACCCCTATACTCATGTAAGAGAGTTTGAACAAATTTGTCGGACTATGCAACCTGATCATATGTCCGAAGACTCTCTGAAATTGCGTTTGTTTACATTTTCTTTAAAGGAAAGGGCCAAAACATGGTTTTACGGTTTGAGACCACAATCAATCAACACTTGGGACCAACTCACAGATCTATTTTTCAAAAAATTCTTTCCACATCATAGGACCATCGCTATTCGTCAAAGTATCAATTGTTTTGTCCAATTGGATGAGGAAACTGTTTTTCACTATTTCGAACGTTTTAATGATTTGTTGAGCGAATGTCCGCACCATGGATTTGAGAAGTGGAGACTTGTCGTCATCCTCTATGAGGGACTAGACTTTAAATCTCGAACCATGGTTGAGTCTATGTGTAATGGTGAGTTTATTGATAAATCTGTGGATGATGCATGGAATTTTTTAGCCGAGATTGCAGAGAAAACCCATCAATGGGAATCCGTTAGGGAAACAGGAACAACACCACATGATATGAGTCACCCCCATGAATTAGAGTTTTATTCTTGTAATAGCTCCGACCTTAGGATTGAAAATTATCCTAGATTGCAAAATCCCTATCATGATGATGATGATGATTATGATGTTATGTTAGAAGAACATGTCTATACTGAAAATGTTATGGAACCTTTGGGTTCAAATACATTAGGCTTCTCTGCCCCGACCTTAATGCATGATATTTCTTCTAGTATTCCATGTGATGTTTCCCCTGATGTGCCGATACACGAGAATCAATCTGTTGATGATGTTGAGGATTCTGATTGTGATCTTGCCAATTTGATTGATGATTGTGAGCATGATGTGACATGTGTAGATGAGTTAGGAGATTTTGATTTGATTGATAATGATATGCCTATTCTTCTACCTAAGTCACAATCTGATGGCCTTCCACCCAACCTAGATTTGGTTTGTACCCATATTGTCAAACCGATTTTTCTGAAAATTCCTAATCTAGGATTGGAACTGTGTGCCTCCCAAGTCCTCTTGGACTATTTTGTTTCAAAATATAACACTTTTAAAGAGCCACAATTGGAATGCATTTCTTAGCCCATCCCGAACAAAGTCCATTTTCAGTTAGACCTTGTGAATCATGCACCCCTAAAATTGTTAGATTTTGTGCTTAAAAGTGAACCTGTTGAAAAATTTTGGTTTAGGGGTGATTCATTCGGTTTTTCACTCTCACTCCCATTTAAGTCCAATTTTAGTGTTTTGAAACTTTTTATGTCTCTACACTTTTTCTTTTGGGTTGATCCTCAACTCTTTAGACTTTTGGTGTATGGTGAATTTTTTGTATATAATCCAGTAGATAAAATTTCTTAAAAACCCTTTTGTTCCTTTTGTATATATTTTGCTAATCCAATATGATCTCGGCTGAAATATGTTGGATTTTTGCCTTGAATAACGGAGTTTTAATTCTGCTTTCGCCGAAATCGGGTATTCTTTCTCCTTTTACTCTACTCAGCATGTCCCTTTCCATATGTTGCATTTTAATTCTTTCCATATTTTGAAACATTGAGGACAATGTTTAGTTTAGGTTTGGGGGTATAGAGTAGATACCATGATAATTTGCCATAATTGAAAACAAAACTCCTTCTTTTTGAAAAAAAAAAAAAAAATTGAAAAATCAAAATAAAAAATTAAAAAATTAAAAAAAAAAAAATCATAAAAATGGAGCTCATTTACCTTGAAATGTTGACTCTTGTGCAAATATGTATTTTTATTAGGAGTCTTAGTCTAGATATTTAGGCACCCTGATTCTAGCACAATTCACAGAGTGATAAGAAATTTGCACGCGCACGATCTACCAATACATGTATGGCCTCGATCTTCAAGGTGTTTGATAGGAAGTTATGATTGCCAATCACTTTAGAATACTGAACGAAACTTGACTAGCTTGTTCTTTGGTTGGTTGGGATAGAAGGTGGAGGTTACATTAAGAAAGACAACCATCGAATTTAACTGGGTGCATCAAAAAGGGCTACCTCTTGCAAAGTGTCATGTAATTTTTGTTTCCTTTTGTATATATATCAAAAGTGTTTCCTTTTTCAAAAAAAAAAAAAAAAAAATCAGAAAAATCAGAAAAATACAAAAAAATCAAGTATTTATCAATTCCATCATCTCTTGTTCCAAAAATAAAAAGAGAATAGTCAATGTAAATAAGAGTCATGTAAATTCTCATTTTGTTGTTTCATTGTAATAAGCAAGGAGGGTGTATGCCATTGATGTACAACGCGAGTAATTGTGAAATACCTCCAACTCATTCACAATTCTCGTAAAGTCCGGACAACTAGCTAGATTTCGACCTTGGTTCTTAGCGTGAGAAACTATCTCTTGGTGATTAGTAGTCATAACTTCAGATCTTTCTTTACACATGTGTAGATACACTTTACACTCTTATCACATGTCTTTTTTTGTTATCAGTGCTAGGATTGTGCCTTTGATAGCTAGATTGACATCTCCATTTTGCTGTGAGTTTAACTGACTTGCACATGTCACATTTGATGGAATCTGAGCTTATATTTTGACCTAGAACTTTGTAGGTACGTTCTAAGCAAACCTTCACGAGACTTCAACTCGTCCACTAGGGACACTTAGTGGTTTAAAAGGCTTAGTGCATACGCTAAATGCATTCGAGAGACCATCGACAGTGGTATAGGTAGGATTTCCTTAGTTTTGTTTTACTTGAGGACAAGTAAAATTCAGGTTTGGGGGTATTTGATGAGTGCTAAAAAGTGCATATTTATATATATTTTTCTTGGCATTTAACTCATCTTTTGTGCATTAATTCTACATTTTATCCCATATTCTGTATTTTCATTGTTTTCAAGAATAAATATTTTTATTAATTAATTTTGCATTTTTAGGTAATAAATAAAGTTTGGATGAAGAGCGGAGCAAAAAGAGCAGAAGAGTGGTGAAAAGCCGGAAGAAATTACGCAAGGAAGCCACAAAGAATGATGCGCACAAGACCAAAAAGACTAGAAATGGGCTCAAGAAGGAAGAATTGTGCTTAAATAAGATATGGGCTTGACATACCCAAGGCCCAAAACCCTTACCCAAACCCATTTTCTATATCCATACCCGCCTCCATCTTCAGCCGTCAGATTAGATTACATCTGAATCCGATGGTCGCTTCACTATAGTGCATCAAAATCTGAAGTTCTTGTCAAACATCATAGTGCCTAAATTCTAAGCCTTCAGATTAGATTGCATTTGAATCCTACAGTCGCTTCTTTGACTATGCATCAAATCTCAATACTTCCGCTTAACACCATAACACCTAACTCCATCTTGGACCGTCAATTTTGATGTATCCCACATCCAACGGTCGCTCCATACCCATCACCATCGCGCCGTTGGATTAATCCATAATCTTCTCATCCGACGTCTTTCACAAGCAGAACATCGAGATTTGATGATTCCGTCTAACACCCAAGCATCTAATATCTATACACCCAAACCAAACGAACCCTAAGAAAATTCTATCGGGTTTTCTTTCATCTCTTCCTTCTCCTTCCTCTCCATGTCTGCAAACCCATGTCCGCACCAACAGCTCCGCCACCAACTCTCTGCCACCACCACAACCACCACCATCTCTTCTAAAACACCACCAACCCTAATCCCATCATTTTCCCTTCTCTTTAGCCACCTATTTTCCCAATTTCTACACGTTTTCTCTCTAAAACCCTAGCGTGTAAAATTGGTAAACTAGGTCGAAATTGAGAGCAATTGAAGGAATGGGTAGCATCAGGAGAAGAAATAGAAGATTGGGTTGATGCACTTGAGAGTTTTCAGAGATTAGGTAAACCTAATTTCAATCTTTATGAAACCCTAATTTTATGTTTTTTGGAAAAACTTGTGCATGTATAAATAGATGCTTTGGGATGTTGTAATGGGTATGTCTGGATTAGCCAGAGCACCACCTTAGAGGCCTGGACTAGCCAGTGCCCTCAATTATCCATGTTCTGTGAATTTCTATTATAGTTCTTAATTCAGTTAATTTCCATTTCAAATGTTAATTATGTTTATCATGTTTTTGTAATTGCTCACCATGTGTGTGTTGTTTGAATTACCTTGTATGATGTTTATTGTTGTTCACAAGATTAGCATGAGCTAAGTTGCACTGGCTAAGGCTCAGATGAAGCCTAGTGCACTGTTAAATGATGAATTGCTAGGATAGTCGTCTTAATGCTTGTCTTGCTTGAGTAATGGGAAGAAGTCAGTGCTCTGATATGCCTGTGATTGGCTGTGCTGTCAAAAGACAGTCAATACTAGGGGCATATCAGTGAGCAAGCTGATTCTCCTCCCATTCTAATGTATGCTTAAGATCCTAATTTCAATCTAGAATTGCATTGTTTGTCTAGGACACAAAGGTGGATTCTAAGCCTTTTCTTAACCACAAATCCTTTACAATCACTTATAAATTCAATTCTGTTTTTCCCCCTGCTCAACTAAATTTCTTAGCTATCTTGCTGTTTATTTCTTGTATTTTGAAGCTTGCTGTGCACTGAAATCAGTGCACTGCCTTCCCTACCCTTGGCTCATAGCTTTGGTTCCTTGCTGTTTTACCATCTCTGTTTCACTGTCACTGCAACCTTGTGACCTTGCATTTAGTTTTGCATCAATTATCAGCATAGTGAAACTTCAACTATACACCCCAAGTCCCTGTGGAGATGACCTGTTCTTGCACATACACACTACAATGACAACTGTGCACTTGCAGTTTAACATGTAGGCCTTCTTATCCTTTGTCTTATTTTCTTACTCCTTTAAAAGCCTACCACATCCATTGCCTCTTTAAATGATTTGGGTTCAACATCATTTGAAATATCTGCAACAAAAAAACGATATGCAGTAGAAAACGCATCACAATTCACAAAATGAGTTATAGGATAGGGAGTACCTGAGGACTGGATTGGTATAGGTGAAGCTGCAGGGGAAACCAAGGTCGTGTTAGACTATTTTGAAACACCCTTCCAGTGAACAAAATCCTTATGCCTGACATTCTCAAATTTTGTACGTATACCCCGGCCAAGTTCCTCGTCTGCAACTATATTATGATGATCTCGACTATCTGCATTTGTTGTGGGAGAACGAGTAACAAATTCTGTACCAGACGCAGGTACAGCAGAAGAAGAAGCAGGTGCTGAATCAATATCCTTATGAGTAGAAACTGTATCATTTACAGCAGGTGTTGTCTGAGAAAACGGCCGTGCATCATTCTCAGCAATATGTGTTGTGTGTTGTACATCATCCAGAAAGACTGATGGAACACTGGAACTAGTCTGTGGAGGTGGAGTGTCATCAGGCGAGAGAATAGCAGCGGAAGAAGAACCACCAGATACATGTGGATTATTGTATTCAGCTTCAAAATGATCGTCAGACAAATTTCTAGTAGCTGATTCAGTGACCGTATCAGAATACAGTGAGTGCAGTTTCAGAAGCTCATCATTATCTGCCAACGGGAAAGTATCTTCAATAAAATGTACGTCTCGAGACTGAAAGTAATGACCTGTGTCGAGATCAAATAGATGCCAGTCCTTCTTTCCAAATGGATAGCCGAGAAATATGCAACGACGACTGCGACTGTCAAATTTATCACAAGGGTTGAGGTTTTTTGCGTAACAGAGACATCCAAAGACTCTGAGAGAGTGAATAGATGGAGTTGAACCATAAAGAAGATCATAAGGCGTCTTGAAGTGAAGAACACGAGAAGGGGTTCGATTAATCAAATAGGCAGCAGTAAGCACACATTCTCCCCAAAAGTCGATTGGTAAGGATGCTTGAAAACGTAGTGCATGAGCGACATTAAGAATGTGACGATGTTTTCTTTCCACCCTAGCATTTTGCTGTGGTGTCTTAACGACAGAAGTTTGATGAATAATACCATTGTTTCGAAAATAAGAAGCGAGACCTTTGAACTCAGTTCCATTATCACTGCGTAAAGTCTTAACCTTTCGAGTAAACTGTCGGTCAACCAGTGCAAAGAAGTTTGTTAACAAGGTAGGTACCTCATCTTTGGTTTTCATCAAATACACCCAAACACATCTAGAAAAATCATCAACAATGGTTACAAAATATCTCGAGTTACAGGCACGATTTGGATGATAAGGCCCCCAAACGTCGTAATGAATTAACTCAAATAAATCAATTGCCATACTATTACTCAATGGAAAAGAAGTACGAGTTTGCTTGGCTCTATGACAGACATCACAAGCATGAAAATCTAACTGACTATCAACACAACCAATTTGAGGTAGAGACTTCAAAGCTTGGATAGAAGGATGACCAAGCCGTTTGTGCCATAATTCTGTAGGAATCTTCTCTAACACAACGTTGACACGAGTTGGTTTCCCCGCCATCAAGCAATACAGCCCATCCATGAGCTTACCCATACCAATCCTCGTCCTCAAAGTATGGTCCTGTGTAACACATTCAGAGTTAGTGAATTGAACGCTTATTATATTTTTTTGTGCATGATTAGCATGCGATGAAGATAAAAGTTGAGAAACGAAGAGAAGATTGCATGTGGATTGAGGAACGAACAACACATTGTGCAATACAATAAAATCATTTAACTGCACAATTCCAATTTTGGTTGCTTGTATGCTGACACCATTAGGCAGGACAACTTGAAGAGGACTAATATTGTGACAAGATTCAAACAAAGTGTCATCGCAACAAACATTATTGGAGGCTCCTGTGTCAACTATCCAGATGTGACCACGCTTACCAGAGAGATGAACATGATTTGTAGTTGGCATCTCACCAACGACAACGTTTGCCTTAGCTGTTGGTTGGTTACGGTGAGCTGGTGACTCGGCTTTGAGATTAGCTGCAGGTGGACGTCTGGGCTGGCGACCATCTGGATATCCATGCTTTTCCCAACAACGATCCTCAAGATGTCCATTATGACCACAATAGGTGCACTTCAACGGAGTTTTGACAGCTCCTGATTTCGATCCTTGTGGCTTATTGTCGTGAGCGAGAAAAGCCATTGGAGAAACGATATCCTCCTTTGGCTGAGTATAAGATCGGACCTCTTCTCTTGGATGAGACGAGAGTACACAGTGTGCAGAGACGGAAGTGGTTCGGTGCCCAAAATACTAGAACGAACATTAGCATAATAGGGTATGAGACCCATTAAAAATTCACGTACCTGATCATTGTTACGTCGAGTACGTAAAGTCATATTTAGATCACATGTACAACCTGAGCACTTACAAGAAGGTAAAGCATCAAAGTCATTGATGTCATCCCAGAGTTTCTTCAGCTTCCCGTAATAGTCTTGTATAGACTCTCCATCTTTTTGTTTGCAACCGGCGACATCAGACTTAAGCTGAAAAAATTTTCTTCCATTCCCAAGAGAAAAACGAAGCCTGATGTCTTCCCATAAATCGAATGCGGTGTCACGATAAGAAATTGAGGAACGAAGAACTGGATCAATTGTGTTAAAAATCCAGGCAATGATCATGTAGTTTATAGTCCACCAGTCATCCAGGTCAGAAGAATCATCAGAAGGTTTTGAGATTTTACCGGTAATGAAGCCCAATTTTCGTTTCGCACCCAAAGAAATACGAAACCCTTTAGCCCATTCTTCATAGTTTGATCCTTTGAGAACTACATGTGTGATGATAGTTCATGGTCCATCATTGGAAGCTAGAGCATATATGGAGGACTGTTTGTTTGGTGAAGAGGAAGTTGAAGTTAAAACACTAGACATTGCTACCGGACTCAAGATACCATGAAGGGTTCTATAACCTAAGACAAGACAAGATAACTCAAAAACAAGACGAGAGGAATGATTCAATTGTCTGTGTGTTCATTGATAACAAAGACTCCTATATAAAGGAGTTAGGGTTACAAAAATATTCTAAAGATATTCTAAAAGAGGTGAATATCTTCTCAAAACAAGTAAGTGAATATATACAAATATACAAGAATATACCCAATAATAAGAAACATGGAACTGTGAAGAAATCAACCGGACAGACTTGTATTGCTGAAACCAAATGGAATGGTAGAGATGACTACGATGGTAGCTGTTTGATTACGCGTGATCTTTCTCCAAGAATCAGAATCCACTTTTAAAAGTAAATGATTGTTGTAACTCAGTTTCGTCCAACATATCATCTTCTATTGGTTTTCGGCAACTTGGTAGTGAAATACATAAACTAAATTAGAAAACTCCACCTGAATTTTCATATCTACAAAATTTCACTGTCCATCTTTAGGGATGCCTATTAAAAGATTTTTAAATAGATACAGTATTTAGTTAGTAGTTACTAGTTACCATGCATTTTCATGAGTAAGTTTTAGTTCGTTTCATGCATTTACTACCACAACAACATAAGTATGAAGAGGTGGAATGAACTCTTATTGATCAACTAACATGTTTTTGCTTCCTGGAAGATCTTTCATTGACAATGCAGGCAACCTTGAGCTTATTTAGGGGAAAGGACGCACCAGTTATGATGCATGAAGAGGTACGAGCTCGATCTAACCTGGACTAGACCTAGACCCATATTAGGACAAGTGGAGTCAGTAAACCCATTGGAAGACTGAGTTAAAATTTCTTATATGCAAGTCCTTATTTATTAACAAAGAAAATCTATTTAATTTCAAGAAATAATAATGCATCTAAATTTATGCAATGGTTGCTTATCAGAGAACCAGGGTTTACGATCGGTCAAGCTCATTGACTTTGGTCATTTATAAGGATATCGCCAATCTGTTCTTCTCCAAGGAAAAATGGCCCCTAGTACTGTCTATTTTACCCTTATTTGATTACCGGGAAAAAGAAAAACAAGTTAGATGATTCACTAACCATCAAGACTGAGTTAAAATTTGAATATTTGTAAAGCAAATGGAGAACTTTTTTTTTTTTTTTTACATTACTCACGGTGTTCATCAATTAATGATGTTCTTCAATCCAATGCCATGTGTAGTCTGCAAGCTAATATTGGTCCAGCTGAGCTGATACATGACTCGGCATGTCCTGTAGATTTGATAAGGAGATTAAGTCTTTCCCTACTTCCCAAATCTATCTGGAATACACCATTGGGCACCAGAAAGCAGCACTGGAAAATTATTTTGATATAAAAAAAGGTTAACTTTTTTGTTCTTTAGCAGCACTGGAAAATTTTCATAAGAAATTTGTTAACTAGAAAGACTATTTACTTCAAATATAACCGTAAGCCCAGTAAGAAATTAGGTATATAACCCAGCTCCATTCATTGTATTGTATTTGTATGCATTAAGTGGTCATTTTTGCTGAATTTTCTTCTATATTGTATGAAGTTTCTTTTACATCCATCCATGAATGGAACCTGGATCGATCACTTTAGATGGCTACACTTGGGCAAGTAAATAGTAGCTCATTTTACACCGACATATCAACTTGATTTGTTTGCCATGATGGTAACCAAAGTGGAAGCCTAGCATCAAAGTAGCTTGGCCAGAATATGAATTATTTTCTCCTATACAACACTATATATACTACTAGCTTCTTCATTATCTCATTCATGAACTAAGTTAGCTTTCACGGCAATAATTAGTTAGTTTCACTTATTCATTTACTGCAACACAAAAATCACAATGTAAACATGAGGGTTGCACAAATGTTTATATTCAATCTAACATTCATGCTCATGCACGTACGGCTAGCTAGGTTCCATCCATCAAAGTACAGAAACACATGGTGCCATGCTAGCGGTAACAAGAGCTTGCAAATTGTTACAAGTGACGTACTTAGGAGCTAGGAGCCATGTTTATAACCGGCATGAAACTCTATCAATCTCCCTGTTATTTATTTATTTTATTTTTTTTGAAAAGGAATGCATTAATAAGACTAGTCAATCAGGCATATAGCCTGTTGAACATTGTGTTTTACAAAAGCATAGTTGTCATGAAAAAGCTTGCTCAGCTCATACTTGGAGCTGTTGGAGTTATAGTTTGCAACAATTTCATGTAGTTGTGGCAGCCAAACTTGCCTTAGGGAAATACATTCAAACATACGAAAATACGAAATATAATCTACATGTTCATCAATTAGAACGTTGCTGCTGCTCGATTGATGATTTGCCCACTTGTTTAGTTCTTTCATCAGCTTCTTGTTGCTTAACTGGATGGTGCAAGTCCTCTCCTTTCTTAGTCGTGCCCATTGCATGCTTCCTAAAACCCCCAGTATGGTTCCTTCCTTCTGCGATGCTACTTGGCAGGTAATGATCCTTGTGTCTGCAATGCGAAAGACTTCATCTGCAAAGAGAATAATGACAATGGAGAACTGTTGATGAGAATTAAAATAGCAGTGGACCACAATAGTCGTTTTGTTTTGTTGTTGTTTTACTTGTAGCATTTGAAGTTGGCTCGGTGTTGGAATCCTGCTTAGGGTAACCGCTGAGGTGATTTGGAAAGTCTGGCTTAGGTGATTGTTGATTAGGTAGATAGTTGTCTCAGGTTTTACTTGCACTTCCTTGAGGGTCTTGTCACATCCATGCTTCCATATATACCAGCAGACTGTTGCTTCTATTCTTCTTTTGTTAACCCTGTCCATCTTAGATTCACCTAAGTTATCAAACCAATTGTTAAGCCACTCAAAGATAGTCACATCAGGGCTAGTTGGTCCTCTACTTCCTATACCAAATCTAACAGCTCTGCTATAAGAGCAGTGAAGAAGAAGATGAGAGACAGTTTCCTCTTCCAGACCACATAGACCACAAAGCGACGGTAGGTTTGGTAACCTAGTGTGCAGTTTGGTCATCACCGGGAGTATATCTGTGTAACACCTCCATATGAACACTTGAATTCTAGGCATGACTTCTAGTTTCCAGATTTTATTCCAAATGGGATTCGTGATGGTTGTCGCCGTAACTGAAAATATCCCGTATTCGTATCTCTTAATCTTAAATTGTTATCCGTTGCCTTTATTTTCCAGAAGGCCTCTTCAAAATTGTACCATTTCTCCAAATCTTCATGAATTAGAGTAACCCTAGGGCTATTTTTTGGGAGTTTTAGAATGTTTTTAGTATGTTCAAGGGCTTTGTTTATATTTTTGATATTTGTTGTATATTACCAAAATATTCCCTGTTCCATATTTGAATTAATTTTTTAACATTCTTAAGTTTAGAAACAAATTGGTAGGCCTGGGAACCATTTGTTTATAAAGCCCAAGCATCTTCAATGACCTTAAAGCAAGTTGGGTCTTGAAGATAGATTCCAAAAAAATTGAAAGGTTTAGCTCCATCTTTCCAGCATGGAGAGGTTCTCAGAAGGATGGGACTATGGTCAGACCCTACTGGCAGAAGATGGTAAACCATCGTTCTAGGAAAAAGATCAAACCATTCTGTATTTGAGAAAACCCGGTCAAGTCTGGCCTCTATGAAATGTTTCCCTTCTCTCTTGTTGGACCACGTATATTCATGCCCGACAAAGCCCATATCCATGAGTCCTGCATCGTCTATTAACTTAGTGAAAAATCTGAGTTCCTTAGAACTCTTCTTCTTTCCTCCTTTCTTCTCCGACTCAGTTGGAACAAAATTCATATCTCCTATAACCATCCATGGAAGATCCACAAATGCCGCTAGATTCTTAAAGTAGTTCCAACTTAGGTGTTTCTGTATATTGTAAGGACAACCATAAACAACAGACATTAACCACTCAAAATTTCTAGATCTATCAGTGACAACAACATCGATTTGATTTGTAGTGCTATTTACCAATTGCATTGAAATCTTAGAAGACCAAGCTAAGACAAGCCCCCCCGCAGTGCCTATTGCTCCTGTTGGTTCAACAACTATCATATTCTGGTATTGAAGTTTTTTAATTAATGGTTTGATGTATGCTATTGAGTGTTTTGTTTCTTGTAGGAAGAGAATATCTGAGTTGTGATTTTTGATTAGGTTATGTAGATGTATCATCGTTTTCCTATTCAGCCCTTGGCAATTCCATTCTAGGACATTTAGAGACATGCTTTTACAACCAAAATTAAGTACCCCTAAATTGATGATGCACACTGATGTTGAAATTGAAATTGAGAATTGAATTGTGATAACAAATTGTGACAATGGGTTTGTGTTTACCTGGTTTTCCCCCAAACCTTTCCCCTTGTTGCTTGAGCTAGCGACAGTATGTGCTTTAGCAGATTGCACGGTTCCCACCCATTTTTCATCTTCGGCTTTGTTGCAGCTTTTGAGGACATTCAGCTAAGGTAGATCAATGCTTAACTCCATGTTTCTATCTTTAGATGCATAGGAAGAGAGAACCACGTGGATGATTGATGCAGGGTTATGATAAGTAATTATTGGGGGAGGTGTTAGGATTGAAGATGAGAAAGGTGCTGAAGTTGGTTTTTTCTGTGAGGTGATTTCTGCAATTTCAGGTGTGTTGTTTATGGATTGGAGATTGGGTATGTTTGTCGGATTGGAGTGGTTTGAGTTCTATTGGTTATCATCAGGTTCAATTCCATTACATTCTTTTCAGTAGAGTTGATGGGGTAGCTGGATGTTTGGGCTTAATTGAAAGTCCATTTTGTGTGTTTTTGCTCTTTGTTTTTCTGCCTTTGTGCTATTTTATGTAGCATGGCTTTCATCAGTGCCTTCTCATAATTTGTCTTCGGCAGTCTAGTGCCTATCTTCACAGTTGTGCTTCTTTGTTTGATGTTAGCTTTCTGTTTCCCTTTTTTAGATTGGACTGCTTTGTCGTTTTGCTTAACAATCTCCCCTGCTTCCATGTTGGACAGAATCGATTTTTCTCGTGATGTTCCATCCTTTTTATATGTTTCAAATTGGTATCTCTTCTTTCCTGATTCTTCATTGATGGTGAGTGTTGTTTTTCCTTTCATTCCATGGAATAGAGCCACCTTCCTTTCTCCATTCTTTGGTTTTTCTTGCCCTGGATTGTTGGTTTGCTGGAGTGGTGCTGTAACTTTCCTCTGTATCACCTTCGCCAGTCTAACTCTTCTAGTTGAGTTGGTAGAATTCTTGAAACTTTCAAAACCTGGAGGTGGTTCTACATACACTGTAGGATCAACAATTTTGAAAGCCGGGTCTGTGTGTGTGGAGAAGTTAACCATTTCTGGTGGTCCATGGCTGAATCTGAAACTGCTTGCTTTTCTTTCTCTCTTCTTAAAGTTCGTTCCATTTTCAAAACCTGTTCTCTGAAGTTTATGAGCTGGTGAACTGTCTTTTCCTTCAGATAGAGGTATCTTAGAGTGAACATCTTCACTTTCCATGAGTGTCTCCTTGTGTAGAACACTTAAACGAAATCTTGATGTCATATTGAGTCTTTGTGTTTCTCCCACTATATCAGCTTCAGTTGACTCTTCCTCTGTTTCACTAGTCCTGCTTGTCTCTCCTGTGATTCGGGACTGATTATGATTTTGCAAGTACTGAGATATTGCAGAGTAAGTTGCATTTGATAGAACCTGCATTTGTTCCTCTACAAAAGCTTCATCCTCCTCTGTCTCCTCTATCTCTTCCATAATGATGTCCTTGACTGGCTTTTTTGAGTGTTTAGTGGCAGAGCAATTTTTCTTTGAGTGTGCAATGATTCTACATGATTTGCAGAATCCTTTAGGAAGTTTCTCAAAAAACAGTTTAACAATCAGAGGATCCTTTCTTCCGATGTCTACTGGAATATGATCCCAGAGTCTGTTGTTGACATTGATTTCAACTAGAGCTCTAGGACAGGAAAGGGTTTGTAAGCTTCTTGATGGATTTTCCACCATGAGACATGGAGCCATTGAGTTTGCGATGTTGAATGGAATTAGTCCAGTCTCACATTCTGGAGGGAGATCTATGAGTTTAGCCCACATTGCAACAATATCCATATTGACTGATGCCAGAGCAATATCAAAGAGGTATTGTTGTACCACAATCACAAAAGGCCCCACACCCCAAAGATTTTTAGATAGTGCGTACAAGAAATCTGGTCTAGATTGAAGCTTGAAAACAAAAATATTCCTTTCCTTGCCTCTGAAGACCAGTGTACCTGTTGGGAAGTATTCTAGTTGCCAGGCTTGTTGCACGATTTCTGCTGCTTTATCCTTATGTAACTTAAAATCACAATTTATCTTTATAATTTTTTGGAGATTGGCTTGATCTATACTTTATATACTTCTTCATCTTTCATATGAAATGTTCTATTGATGTCTAGTTTCTTGAGCATGTTTTCAGTTGATTCTACTGCACTCATAGTGTGAACAGTTGCTGGTAAATTCAGGCAGAGTGAGGGTGAATTTGTTATGAAAGTTTTGATCTTTTTACACCATGAAACAGCTAACATGGTTACCAAGGTAAAGAACCAGAGCCAATAATCCAGTAGAGCCAATTGAATCCTCTGTTGAATGAAAGTAATTGATGGATGTACAAGAAGACTTCATTAGCCCAAGTATTGACCATAATGGACAGCTATTGGCAGAAAGTGGTTGGGAGGTTACGCACAGAGCGGGGGAATTGGAATGAGAATGGGACATAATCAATGCTATGAGTTGTTTGAGGGTTTGAAAGGGTAAGGGACAGGGACAGGTCTTAGAGGGCAGTGTAGCAAGTACACATTGAAAGATATGGTTGGGGATAAGCAGGTGGAAAAACAGATGGGTTTTTTAAAAGGTATCATTACCTCTTTATGGTACTTCAGTTACTGTACACATCAATAGAAGAGAGACTAGAACAGATGAAGGATTTTTTTTTTTTTTTGAGAACGATAGAAACTGGAGAAGCCTGAGCTACTTCAGGTGAATATCATGCACAAACGCAACGATATTAGCACAAATATGATAGGATAGGGATTACCTTAGATTTCCATTTGCCGCTAGCTCAGGGGTTTGGGAGAAACCAAAGTTTTTACTCTGCACGCATTTCAAGTCAGAACACTGAAGAGAGAAAAAACTTTTTTCATGTATCTCTATGCCAATCTCCCTGTTATTAGAAGAAGAAAAAAATCACAAAATTTGTCAATGGAATAGAAACAACTTATTTACTGAAATAAAAATTAACAAGAAATCTAAA